>NC_052155.1:109391315-110110674 GCF_902713615.1 Scyliorhinus canicula | reverse complement strand
GTAATGCAACTGTTTCATTCATCCAGACTTCATACACCTGAAGGATTTCAATGGTGTGTACAGATCCGTCCCATCATTGTGCATTAACAGTTCTTATGTCATGAAAAATATCAGAACACATTTCCCAATCACAGAATCTAATAATATTAATAATCTTTATTGGTGTCACAAGTAGGCTGACATTTACACTGCAATGAAGTTACAGTGAAAATCCCCTAGTCGCCATGCTACAGTGCCTGTTTGGGTTCACTGAGGGAGAATTCAGAATGTCCAATTCACCTAACACAACCACGTCTTTCGGGACTTTTGTGGGACGAAATTGGAGCACCGAGAGGAAACGCATGCAGACTACAGAAGGGAGATAGATCACTTGGTTGCATGGTGTACCGAAAACAACCACTCTCTAAATGTCAGCAAAACCAAGAAACTGATCATCAACTTCAGGAAGCATAGTACGACACATGTCCCCGTCTACATCAATGGCTCTGAAGTGGAGATGGTCAATAGCTTTAGGTTCCTGGGAGTCACCATCACCAACAGTCTGTCCTGGTCCACTCAAGTTGATGCAACAGTCAAGAAAGCCCAACAAAGTCTCTACGTCCGACGGAAGTGAAAGAAATTCGGCATGTCTGCATCGACTCTCACAAACTTCTATTGATGTGTCATAGAGAACATCCTATTTGGCTGCATCACAGCCTGGTAAGGCAACTGCTTGGCCCAAGATTGCAGAGTGTGGTGAACTCAGCCCAACGCATCACACAAGCTTACCACCCTCCTATTGATTCTGTATACACGTCCCGCTGCCTCAGGAAGGCAGGCAGCATTGTCAGAGACCCCTCCCACCCAGGCTTTGCCCTCTTCCAGACCCTTCTATCAGACAGAAGATACAGAAGTCTGAAGACCTGCACATCCACACAGAGGAACAGCTTCTTCCCCACAGCTATTGGACCACTCAACGATTTCCCTCGGACTGATCTGTTCCCTGTAAGACACTATTCACAATGCTCTATGCTGCTCATGCTCATGTATTTGCTTTGTTTGGCCCTTGTTCCGCACTGTAACCAATTACTTATTTGTTGATGTACTGTGTACTTCTTCGCATTCGCATTCACTGTAACTATCTATTATTCTTTTTTGTCTAATGTGTACGTGGAGAGGTGCATGGTTGTGGAGAGATGTCCAGAGCCTTATAATAACCGGGTTGTTATAATCAGGCTAAAACCTGTTAAAAAGACTACCTGGAGCACAGTAATATTTTCTGGTAGTTCCTTTCAGGAAGAGTTTGATCCATTCTTCAGATCCATTCACGTGTCTGTGAGGCTTGTCTTTTTCAACCTGAAGTGAGTGATCATCCGAGGAGTAGCCTGATCCAATATGGTCCCCAAAAAGCACTAGGATTATAATCCACTTTGCATAATTGTGATATGATATTTAATAGATAGGTGCAATGCATCATTATTTGGAAAAGAAATGAGGAATATACACATTGAGTGAACGATGTTGGATGAACTTAGGGAGAGTCGTGAAGAAATCTGGCAATGATTGTAAACTCAATACCAAGTCCAGTCAATGCAAAGAATAATAAAAATACACAATGTTTAGTCACGTTGTAAATCAGCACTGTTTAACATTTGAGGCCAGCATGCTGAATTTGTATTGATATCTAATTCAGCTACAGTTTCAATACTCTTTCCACATCCCAGTTACAGAGGCATCATGGAAACACCAGCCACTTGAATCAGGGCAAAGAATAGGCAAGGATGGTCTCACTCACTAAATCGCCCGAGGAATGCCAATCACCATCGATTGGCACATTGTTCCTTTTTTCTTATCTGGCTCTGGAGCTCCACATTTCGCTCCAGACTTCCAAATTGGAAGCTTGAGAAATGTGGAACATACCTTCTCCGGAGTCCTTTCCTCGTAAAGCAGGAATGTTGTGCTGGCCAACATTTTCCCCCATTTTTACATCACCAGCTGCCCTCCACCAATAGGTTTAAAGGGCCCAAAGAGAAATTACGTGGGTGAGGGGGGTGGGTGGGTCAGGATAAGGAGTAGTGGAGATGTGGGAGAGGTAGTAGTTTGGAGATCGGAGGGTAGTCGAGGCCTGGGACAGGGGGGGTGGGGGTGTAGTCGAGGCCAGGGAATGATGTAGTCGGAGAGTGGAGGGTGTAGTCGAGGGGTGGGGGGTTGTAGTCGAGGGGTGGGGGGTGTAGAAAGCTTAATCCTAAGCACTGTTTATAATTAAACCATGACAGCTAGACAAGTAGATCAGGACTCTAATGGTAATAGGGCAAATATAAATCTTGTTGTCAAAATCACGCCTAAGAAGTAAGCTTCTCTGAAGAAATACACAGAATAATTCAGGTCCAAAGAAACAAAGGTAAGCCCACTCAGTGCTCCTTCTGTTCGATCCCTTTTAAACATGAATTGTCAGTCCAGAACATGCCTTTCTTATTAAAAAGGATAAAGTGCACAACGCATTTCTGGCATGAGCATCAAAGGATCATGCCTATCCTCAGTTTGATCTCTTTATACTGCGTATTACATTTAAATTAAATTTTCATGCAATTTAGGTCGGAACACTCTACCCTGACCTTAAAGGCAAGTTGCAAGATGACATATAGTTCAAGAATGCCATAGCTGTGGCAAACTCGATATCTGACCTAGTTTCTAGGCACCCATTCTCGGACACAGCCAGTAACACCAATGTCAGTAAAGGAACAGGAAATTTATCCGAATAAAGTTTTGAGAATGTGAATTAAATCGCAAATTTCAGATGGTTCCAATTGGGTCCCATCAGGTTGTCAGGGCGGGGAGTGTTGGAGGTTGGGTGGGGCCTCGGAAGCGTGGTGCTCAGTTTCCGGGTGGGAAAGTGGATGAGTTACACAGAAAAAGTTAGAAGAATTAAAACCACTTCTAAATTCTGGGTAACTATTTGGACAGACCCGAGGACTCTGCCCACATCCTGACTACACAAGCTCCCGGCTACCCAGAGGTCAATCACCTGACCCCCTCCCCCCCCCCCCCCCCCAGGTATCACCTCCCCGATTCACGCAACAACTCCCCCCACTCACTGGTCTCCCCTTTCTCCCCTCCACCCCACTCCTCCACATCAAGGGGCTACAACCCCCAACAGGAACTCCACAATCCACAGGATTCCTCACCCCCATGGGGACTCTTCCATTCCTCCACCCCAACTCGTTAGGCCTGAATGTCACCACATCACCCCCCTCCCAACCTCTGACACCCCTCCATTCCAACCATCTCCCCAACCCCCGATCACCAACTCCCATGTGGCATCCCAACCCATAAAACCACCTAAACAGCCCGCTCAACCACCCCTCAGGCCCAATATGACCCAAGGCCATGCACCATACTCCCAATCGCATCCCCCCAACCTCTGACACACTCTACCTCAGATTCTCCCCCCCCCCCATCTCAAATCCTATCCACTTACCTGAGATGCTTAGCTTCTCTCTGACCTGACAGGGACCATTAAACCTCAATGGACCTTTATCTTAACTGGTTTAGGGCAGCCAATGCTGCAAAAAAAAAAAGGGGGATGTGACCTTGTTCCCTTTTCCTCAGCTGCACTTCAACACCAGGCTCTGGGGACCTGCTACATTGCCAGGATCTTGCCCTGCCTGATCTGGAAGGTCGGGCGAGATAGGATCGAAAAATGACTAAGGTAAAGAAATTGGGCATGGAGTGGCAACATGACACTGGTTACCACTCTAAGTCAGTTCAAGCCCAATAGTTATATAAAATACCAAAGGGAAAATGCTGGAAAATCTCAGAAGGTCTGGCAGCATTTGTAGGGAGTCTGTAGGGAGAGAAAAGGGCTACCGTTTCGAGTCCAGATGACCCTTTCTCAAACCTTTGACAAAGGGTCATCTGGATTCGAAGCATTAGCTGTTTTCTCTCCCGACAGATGCTGCCAAACCTGCTGAGATTTTCCAGCATTTTCTCTTTGGTTTCAGATTCCAGCATCCGCAGTACTTTGATTTTATTAATTATATAAAATATAACTGTCAGTGTTCCTATTGCTTAATAAATTGCATTTTACAGTCTGCAGTAGTTTACATTAATTGTCATGACAATGGATCATAGCTCCTACATATGGACCGATTGAACTATTAAATAAGACACGTGGGGCTGAATTCTCCGCCATCATGATTCTCCGTTTTTCTGGCATCCCGCGAGTTTCCCAACGGTGTGGGGCTGCTCCACAATGGGAAATCTGGTGCGGCAAGATGGAGAAACCCGCCGGTACTTTTAAAAAAAACATATAAACGAAAACTGAGACTGCAAAGTACCACTTGCTGTAATTGCTATGTGAATTATAGTCAGTCCCGAGAGAGACGAGAATGTTGCATTCATTTTCAGACAGCGACATTTCAAAGGAAGAGATGCAATGCAAAAACAGAACCGCAATCTCCTGTGGAGATAATGGAAGATGATTACCATCTCAGTCAGTCATAACATTTCACCATCTGCTCCTCACGGACAAGCCAAAGACTATTTTGTATATTTTTAAAAAACTTACTTTTGGCACTTTCACTTTTACTCACTTTCACTTCTACTCTGTGTATATATGTTGCGTTTTATTATTTTCTTCTTGCATTTTAACAACTAATAAACTGACTCCTTATTTACTCAAGAACACCTGGTTAAATTAGTTCCTTTTAAAACATAAATACACATGGACTGGGAAAAGAGAAGGGATCCTTTTGAAATTAACCATGTTGTGATTAACCCCTGGTGGGGTTGAAAAAAGAAGGGGAGCGTGTTCATCCCTCCTCACCCGGGAACATAACAATTTGGGAAACCTCACAGGGGGATCTGGCGTGACATTACATAAGAAACAGCAAAATAAACACTAATCTTAGGATAGTATGGTCACTGCAAATATATGATGTGGAAATGCCGACGTTGGATTGGGGTGAACACTGCAAATATAGAGAAACATAACATAAAAGATCACATTAAACATGACGGGTGAAATGTTCTACAACTTTTATTCCAGTTTTCCAGCAATGCAGGTGGAGAAAGAAGAGAAGGTAGTGGTGGAAAATGGGTCAGGAAACTTTCTACCAGATCCAATTCCATTTGTGTCAGATTTTGTGGCATTATAACATGGATAAGCATATATTGTTGTTTAATTTAGAGTACACAATTAATTTTTTTCCAATTAAGGAGCAATTTAACGTGGCCATTCCACCTAACCTGCACATCTTTGGGTCGTGGGGGTGAAACCCATGCAGACACAGGGAGAATGTGCAAACTCCACACAGTGACCCAGGGCCGGGATTCAAACCCAAATCCTCAGCGCTGTAGTCCCAGTGCTAACCACTGCGCCACATGCCGCCCTTTGATAGGCATATTTAAATGAAACAATAATGATAGAATGATATCATGCACTGCATTTTCATCATTATTGCCCTAATGATGTTGAACGCTAGGGAGTGGTGGAAATCTATTAAATATAATTAGTTCAATGTTATTCGTTTAAACATAACACATTATCATGAGTAACGAATGAAAGGGTGTTAAACACACATTTTTGTTTTGTGTCTATATTAAATTCATTAAAATTAATTCAGGCATTTGAAATATTCAAACATTTATTAATAAATCGGGCGAAATATTCTGGACTTTGAACATTTTCAGTAGCCGGGACCAGTAGTTCACTCCCGGGGGTGATCTTATGTGAACCAGACAATTAGCAACCCAGCCGTTTGGTACAATTGCCATCCGTTTGGTACAGTGGGTGGCTTCCAGAGACATGTCTCCAAGAAATCCTTACCCTCTGGTAGCCCTCTAACAGGAATGCATCAACCTTGCTATTAGTTGCCGGTAAATATTAAAGTCCTGAAACCTCAACCACAACTCCAATTTTATATCCGACAGCTGCCTCCTCAGAGTACCAGGTTCCTACCATAGCCTGTGTGACCCTCGCAAATGTTTTTGGAGCCGGGGCAATTCACATTGTGGAACCCATAGAAGCCAGCAAGACCAGATCGTCGGATCTCTGAATAAAGCACAGCCCACTCCCCCACACGCTGATAAGGCCCCCTCCCCCACAAGTCAGTGCCACCTCACTATGAGCTTACCAAAGACTCTTCCTACTTCAGGCCCTTGCCCCCTGAAGACCCCCATCCCAGCCCTCCCTTTTTGTCCCCCCCCCCCCCCTTTGCCAGGTTGGCACTTCCAGGCTGCGGGGGGTAGTGTCAGGCACTGTTCGGCCATGTTCCTGATCACCCGGGGCTACAGAAAAGTCCAAGTCCCCCTCATGGTCATCAGGTCTAACCAGAGAATTATAACAGTGGTTGCAAGAAGGTGCCCATTGAGGAACCCTTGCACTTCAATGTCTGAGTGGTGCCAACTGCTTCTACGGCAGAAAAGATCCTCCAGTGCAGGGGGTGCTGTTCTTTCTAGGAAGCACGTCAGGGTAGAAAAAAATCCACTGTGGAATAAAAAGTTGTCATAATTTGGGGGTTTGTGGTTTCTGTTCATGTTGCTGTGTGCGTCTTCTGATATTTGCATGTATTGATGTAAAAAACCTTGAATAAAAATATTTTAAAAAGCAACGTTAATCTTTCCTTTGAAATAGCCTGGACCTGTCAATCAAGAGTATTGTCCAAAGTAATAGACTGTGAAACTGAATGTAAACAATGCAGCTCAAGGTTTTTAGGCTTCTCAGCAAGCACCGAAGCTTGAAAAAGCTAAAAGGGAATTAAATTGAATGTGAAACAAGCCCTTCAAAGGTTTCTGACACATCAGAGGGAAGACTTTTATCTTCAGCCGACAGGTTATTGAAATTGACATGCTTAAAGAGAGTTTAAAGGTTTTCAAGGCTACAGAGAAAAGACTTACCACACAACCCCCAAAAGATCCCGACCTGAGCCCCTCCAGCCGAGACCAAGCTCCCTCGACACCTACCGGATCCCCATGACACCTTGGAGGTAAGTGCAGAGAGGGTACTTACCCTCTTGCTTCCCCATGCTGTCCATCCTGCCTGATGCGTGCTTTTAGGAACCAGTAGTGATTCATGCCAAGGTGACTTCCCACTGGGGGGAGGGGGAAAACGGTGATTACCGGAAGGCCAGTGCATTCAACTTTAATCTCATTAATGAGATTTAAATGACTGCAAATGAGTTGTGATCAGGTTCCGGCCCTTTCTCGGCAAGATCCTGATCACGCCAACTGGAGTGGGCCGGAAAGTATGGGAAACTGATTTGCGGCCGGTGCAAATTCTCCCACAATTCTACCAACATAGTGAGATTTGCGCCGGTTGAACGCAGCCAAAGAATCATCTTCTATGTATTTTTATCCACTTTGTCTGGTGTGCTTATTTGTTCTGTCATTAATCCTGATGCTTCCAGGGCCGGAATTCTCCCCTACCCGGCGAGGCGGAGGGTCCCGGCGTGTCGGAGTGACATGAACCACTCCGGCGTCGGGCCGCCCCAAAGGTGCGGAATTCTCCACACCATTAGGGGCTAGGCCCGCGCCGGAGTGGTTTCCACTCCGCCGGCTGGCGTGGACAGCCTTTGGTGCCACGCCAGGCGGGGCCGAAAGGACTTCACCGGCCGGCGTAAGTCCGCGCATGCGCCAGAGCGTCAGCGGCTGCTGATGTCATACCAGCGCATGCGCAGGGGAGGGGGTCTCTTCCACCCCCGCCATGGTGAAGGCCATGGCGGGGGTGGAAGAAAAAGAGTGCCTCCACGGCACAGGCCCGCCTGCCGATCGGTGGGTCCCGATCGTGGGCCAGGCCACCGAGGGGGCACCCCCGGGGTCAGATCGCCCCGCGCACCCCCCTCCCAAGACCCTGGAGCCCGCCCGCGCCGCCAATCCCACAGGTACCAGAGGTGGTTTAAACCACGCTGGCGGGAGAGGCCTGTCAGCGGCGGGAATTCGACCCATCACGGGCCGGAGAATCGCCGTGGGGGGCCCGCCGACCGGCGCGGCGCGATTCCCGTCCCCGCCGAATCTCGGGGGACGGAGAATTCGGGATACGGCGGGGGCGGGATTGACGCCGGCCCAGGGCGATTCCCGGCCCCCCGGGGGGTCAGAGAATTAAGCCCCTGATCTTCAGTCTCACATATTCCCGAAAAAGCAAAGGAAAGCGCAATTAGAAAATTAAGAAACAAAGCCACTGAATCTTCCAAGATGAAGGCCAACTAAAATAGACCAGCAAACAAAGACAAGTCAACACTACACATGTCAAAACCACAGGTAGGATTACCGCAGTGTTTGGGACCCCAACATCAGGATGAAATGTGAATATGGGCTGGTTTAGCTCACTGGACTAAATCGCTGACATTTAAAGCAGACCAAGCAGGCCAGCAGCGCGGTTTGATTCCCGTACCAGCCTCCCCGGACAGGTGCCGGAATGTGGCGACAAGGTGCTTTTCACAGTAACTTCATTGAAGCCTACTCGTGACAATAAGCGAGTTTCATTTTTCAATCCTGAACCTGCACTCGCTGATATAAAAATCGCTTATTGTCACGAGTAGGCTTCAATGAAGTTACTGTGAAAAGCCCCTAGTCGCCACATTCCGGCGCCTGTTCGGGGAGGCTGGTACGGGAATCGAACCGTGCTACTGGCCTGCTTGGTCTGCTTTCAAAGCCAGCGATTTAGCCCAGTGTGCTAAACAGCCTACTTATAGTGAAACCCGCTCAGCAGTTTTCCCAGAGACAGCCTACAGATTTACTGGCCAATTCAGGATTATAGGCAGGCTCCTGATGCTCCCGGCTCAATCAGAGGGCCAACAGTTCCAGAGGCCCAACGGGAGAGGTGGGTATTACTGAGGAACATCAGAGATCAAAACAGCACCTCAAAATGGATGCGTGCTGCTAAATTTAAAACACAATTTAGAGGGACCAGGGAGGCAGGAGCTTCCATTTGCACTTGGAGGCAGCTTTCTCTGCCTTGTCGCCGTCTCTTTGAAACACGGATGCTCCAGCTCCAACAAAGCCCATGCAGTTGCAGAGAAGCCAGCTTCATGAAGCTAGTGCCTTCCCATGCAGCAGGCAGTATCACTCTGCCACCAGCAAAATGGCAATGTGACTGAAGAATTGATACGGTGGCTAAGTATGGGTGGCACAGTAGCACAGTTGTTAGCACTGTTACTTCACAGCGCCAGGGTCCCAGGTTCGATTCCAGCTTGGGTCACTTTCTGTGCATCATCTGCACGTTCTCTCTGCGGGGGTTTCCTCCGGGTGCTCCGGTTTCGTCCCACAAGTCTCAAAAGACATGCTTGTTAGGTGAATTGGATGTTCTGAATTCTCCCTCAATGTCCATGAACAGGCACCGGAGTGTGGCGGCGAACGGATTTTCATATTGCAGTGTTGATGTAAGCCCACTTGTGAAAATAATAAAGATTATTATGATTAAATTGACTGCCCACCTCCTTTCGATGAGGAACCACTTTCTGTTTAGCCATGCTCTGGGAAACATCCCAAGCAGCAAGATGTCGGCAGGAAACCATCCCAATGCTGCTCCCCACCATTTCCCCAGCCCCTCACCCAACCCTTCCAGCTCTGGAGCTGGAATAATCCTACTCCATCTAGGTCCTGATGACAATAACATTGTGGGCTGGATTCTCCCAAAATGAGACTATGTCCCCACGCCGGCATAACAACAGTTGGGTTTTACTCCAGAAATTCCGAGAAACAAGTTGAGCCAATTCAATGCCCTGCAGGGGGCTAGTAGGGACCCGGAGTAAATCTCGCACCTTTAGCTGCGGATACGGCTGCCGCACTTCCGGTTTCGAATCCGCGCATGCGCACAACCGTGGCCTCCAGTTGACACGCCGAGCTCCATGGCGGACTCAGACCGCGGAGCCAGACAGAAAAATGAGACCCCCCTCCCAGATCGGCCATGCACCTGAGCATCAAAACACACGGATCTAACCCCCGGCCGCCTATAAGGTCCCCCCCCCTCCGGTGTCCGATCCCCCCGCCCCCGACCAGGGTGGCCGTGGCACGTCAGCATCCCGACCGGCAATATGTGGTTAGTTCCACGCCGTCGGGAACTCAGCCGGTCGGTTTTCTGGGCGGGCCTCTGTCAATGGGCCCCCAGCTGCATGGGGTACTCCGCGGTCACGCCGATTTTCGGGTCCCGGAGAATCGCCGAACTGGCGCCATGCCCAATTCCAGCATGAAAGCGGATTCTCCGCCCCCGCACCAGCCGCAATTTTGGCACGGGGATACGGAGAACCCAGCCTGCGGAGAATCCAGCCTATTATATTTATATTTTTAGAATTCAAAAGCATATATCTTAAAATGTTTTTTTGAATAGGCTTCTTCAGTTTAAATGCTTTGGAGAAAATGTTCCAATGCACTGGAGTTCTAATACCCCCAATCTATCACTGAACCATTACAACAATCATTCCTTCCCTGAGATAAGAGCAGCCAGCCTGAACAAATTCAAGAGTTGCAAAAAGACACTTTTATCTATCAAAGAACTTCCACGTTTCCAAGCACTTTAAGGTTGAGACGGGTCCTGGGAGAGTGCAATGTAAGTTGATTTTCCCTACCATAAGATCCATAGAGGTTGGGTCAATTATGTTTAGGTATGGCCCTGCATTGCCCTGCATTTACTGCTCAAGGCAGTTACTCCATTATAGTAAAAGTGCATCAAGATAAATAAAGGCAATGTACTGCGAATGTTGGAAATCGGAAATAAAAACAGCAAATGCTGGAAAAACTCATCTGTGGAGAGAGAAACAGAATTAACATTTCAAGTCCACATAACACTTCCTCAGAGCTCTGAGGAAAAGTCATTCGGACTTGAAACATTGACTCTGTTTCTCTCTCCACAGATACTAGCAGAGATGTTTTTATCTCTTAAGTTAAAAGTATGCATAATTTCCACATAATCTGTGGATCATTACTTTTGTCAAATTCTCACGTGACACAACCACCTGAAATTCAATTCTGAATCAATATTTGAATCCAAGCCTGCCGGAAAGAGCTTTTTGTCTTGCACTCATCAAGACATATTCAACAATATCAAAGGGAACAACAGTTTTATTGCGTGAAAAAAGGATGCAGTTTGCTTGGCAAATTGAATCTGATTGGTTGAGACAGTGCCGTGGAGAATGCACCAGGGAACTATTGTCTCCCAGTTCATGCTCGTTCAAAACAAGGGGGCAATGCGTGGACATATCAATTTTACCTGCAAGGAACAGGCTCCTATGTATGAATATGAGACTTTGAGCAAATGCAAGTGAGACACATTGCAAGCTCGACTGATAACCTTAAATTAGTTGTCAGCGCAATTCTTAGCAAACTCTGGATTTTTCAGCAAGTGCTGTCCAATCATGGAATCATATCTAACATGAGATATGCTTAGAGATTTGCGAGCGGGGTGGGGTTACTGGGTTAGGGGGATAGGGTGGAGGCATGGGGCTTAAGTAGGGTGCTTTTTCCAAGGGCCAGTGCAGACTTGATGGGCTGAATGGCCTCCTTCTGCACTATAAATTCTATGGTCTATGGTCAAGCGTGAGCTGTTTGGTACGCTCATTATTCTGTCTATTACTATTAGCTAAAGGGGCATGCTGTTTAATATAGTCACAATCACATACGGCCAAATACCTGACATTACACCGACACTGAAATTCACTCACCTCAGTACGCATTTGTGTGGTGGGGAGAATGCCTGTTTGGTTTGACAGCAGTTAATGAAAGATATCACTTGGGTTGCTATGGCATAGTAGCAGTGTGAAATGACGAGCTTCCCCTGTGGCTCAAATCTTGAGATACTTTACCTATCAAAGTTAATTTGAGGAAGACTGGTTACTTTTCAGATCCAAAATGGTGACCGTAGGCCCATTTATGAGTATGTGTGTGCAATGATCTGATCAGGCTAGCCATTATCCCACAGGATAGCTTAGATGCATTTCAGCATCAAGTCAGCACAGTGAGAAAATACTTTGGGCACAATTCACGAGATTGCCAATAAGACCAATCTTATAATGTGTGCAGCTGTAGAAATCCCAACATGTATATTGACCAGTGAAGGTATGTTTACAGCAGACAGTGCAGCAGCTTTCTCAACTAGCACATCGAGGACAGGAAACTCGTTACACTGCTCCATTTCAAAGGTGAATGCAGGATGGAGCACATAAGGTTTGTATGGAATTTGTTCATGCAGCTGCAGATTGATATATAACAAATGTATCATGTATCATCCATACATCGGAAATATACAAAAAGTAGGAGGTTGATGGTTATTTCATCGAAAACACATTACTCATGGAAACTGACAAAAACATTAGTGAAAGCTGCGGCTAGAGGGCATTCCACGACAGCCCAATTTATTTGGGTATACATAGTGTCATTAAAGTTGAACTCAACTGCACGACTTGCTCAGTTCATAGGTTCAGTGAATATAGATTCAGAAATGGCAGCGAGTCTAAATTGCCATGATATATTGATGTAACGTAAATATCTCCGGCTTCCTTAAGTGGCACTTAATTGAATAGGCTCACAGCATTGAACGATATGCGGGTCAAATTTAGTCTTTGCAAATTTGAAGGAATCCTTTTGAAAACTCACTCAGAACTAATTGTAGCAACTCACTCAATCTAGCTTTTTTGGAATTAAACAAAAGTTTGGGGAAGAATAGTTCCTTGGTACATTCTCCATGGCAATACCTTGACCGATCAGCATGCTTTTTATGTCTTATAGACTGTTGCTTACTTTGAAATTTGGCATGTTGTGTCAGTCCTGATGAGTGCAAGACAACAAGTTTCAAAGCATGTCTATTTTTTAAGCAATAAATACTTTGTATCGCAGCTTGTATCATTTAAGCCCACTTCTTCGAGTTAAGAGGAATCCATTTTATTTCATGAGGGATGGGAGAAAACAGAAGTTCGTACTCTGATAATGTTACTTGTTAAATCGATTTATCTCCTAGAACTAGGTTCACTTCAGTTTCCCCATCTCAATAAAGTTTAAATTAAACAGCACTTGACGTTGAACATTTTAACATTCAAGCAAAATTAAGCATGAAATTCTGCAAAAATCATCACCAGAAACAAGCTATGTCTTTGAAGCTAAAATCCTATTGATCTTATCATCAAAAAATTTACAGAAATAAATAATTTAGTTTTATTATTAATTCTTATTCCTTTATTAATTTCATTGAACACCGGGGGTAGGACAGGTATTCAACGAGCCTGTGCTGGATCTTTGAATGAGCTATCCAATTCATCCCCGAGCTGCTCCTTATCCGTAGCCCTGCAAATTTTCCCATTACAGGTATTGATTCAATTCCCTTTTGTAAGAAACTACTGAATCTGCTTCCATTATTTTGTCAGGCAATTCATTCCGGATCTCTGTAACATGCTGCACTAAAAGAAAGACTTGTATTTATATCACCCTTTTCATGACCACTGGGCATTTCAAAGCACTTTCACTGATGAAGCACTAAGTCAATCACATACTAAGTGTAGTCACTGTTGTAATGTAGAAAACACAGCAGGCAATATGAGCACAACAAACTCCCACAAACAGCAATGTGATAACAACCAGATAATTTGTTTCTCTGATGTTGATTGAGGAATAATTATTGGCCAGGGCACTAGATATAAATTTCCTGCATAGGTCCTCAGTTTAACATCCCATCCATTAACGGCACCCCCGACAGTGCAGCATTCTCACAGTACTGCTTTGGAGGGCCAGCCTTGATGTTTTAGCCCAAGCCCTGGAGTGGAATTGAACCCAGGACCTTGTGATTCAGAGGTGAGAGTGCTGCCGATTTAGCCATGACTAACACTTTACCTTCCCCTGGTTCACACGCCAATTATTTTGATCTTGTGCCCCTGGTTATCAACCAGTCTGCTAGCGGAAACAGTTTCACAATATTCTATCAAAGCCCATCATTTTTAACACATATTTGTTATGTATCTGGGACCCAGAAGAACATGTCATCAATACTTGTATTTCTCGCTCGTGA
Organism: Scyliorhinus canicula; assembly: GCF_902713615.1. Classification (NCBI taxonomy): domain Eukaryota; kingdom Metazoa; phylum Chordata; class Chondrichthyes; order Carcharhiniformes; family Scyliorhinidae; genus Scyliorhinus; species Scyliorhinus canicula. Next base: position 110,096,708 of record NC_052155.1, on the reverse strand, counting down.
ATAGTGGACCTGTGACTTCTTCGCAAGTTCATATAAGAACCGATCCAATGATGGGGAAGACGATGGACTTGGTCCACAAAGGAGCGTTGCCAGAGGTTCATAAGAAAAATCCAGACCCAAGCCCTACATCACACAAAGGCTTGAGTACAATACAGAATGGAGTGCTATTGTGCGGAATCCGTGTAATTATTCCTCCGTGCTCACAAAGTCGAGTCCTTGACCAACTGCATGAGGGACATCATTGTGTGGTGAGGATGAAGGAATTAACATAGTTATTTTTGATGGACAGGATTAGACGCTCAAATCGAAGAGAAAGTTGGGCAATGCCAATCTTGTGCAAAACTAAAGAGCATGCCACCATACAATTGCAGCTGTGGGAATGGCCGACTCAGCCACAGCAGAGAATTCACATCGATTATGTTGGTCCACTGGAGGGGCATTTTGGGAGAGATTCTGTGATCCTGAAGCAAAATGTTGACGCCGTCGGAAATGCCGTTGCGTTTCTCGACGGCATCAACACGGCCTCAGGATCAGCAATTCTGACCCCTACAGAGGGCCAGCTTGGCACTGGAGCGGTTCACGCCGGTCCAGCTGCTGATCCCGGCGTCAACTGGGCGCCGTGGCATCCACGCATGCGCAGTGGTTCCGGCGGCAACACGCGCATTCGCAGTGGCCTCGTTTAACGCCGGCCCCGACGCAACATGACGCAGGGCTACAGGGGCCGGCACGGAAGAAAAGAGGCCCCCAGCTAGAGAGGCCGGCCAGGCCACATCGGAGGCCCCCCCCGGGGTCAGATCCCACCTCCCCCCCCCCCCCCCCCCCCCCCCCCCGCACAGTCCACCCCCCGACCCATCCACGCTGAGTTCCCGCCGGCTGAGAGCAGGTGTGGACGGCGCCGGCGGGACTCGTCTTTTTTACGACGGCCACTCGGCAATCCCGGGCCGAAAATTGGCAGGCCAGCCGCGGAGAGCGGCCCCTGACAGGCGCCGCGCCAGCCATGCCAGCGCCAATTCTCTGCTCTGAGGAGAATCGAGTGCCGGCGTCGGGATGGCGTGGCGCGATTCGCGCTGGTTGCGGGGATTCTCCGGCCCGGCCCCGGGCTGAGAGAATCCCGCCCATGTTCTTGGTGATTGTGGACATGGACTCGAAATGGCCAGAAATCACGATAATTAAGTCAACGATGACAGACAGACCATTGTGAAAGTAAACAAAGTATTTGCAGGACTCCGGAGCAGATTGTCAGTAATGATGGTACACAGTTTACTGTGAAGAAGTTTGAGGACTACTTGAAAGAGAACAGTACACACCATATCAAGTCAGCTCGACATCATCCAGCAATGAATGAATTAGTTGAACATTTTGTGCAATCATTAAACCATTTTATCAAAGCATCGAAGGACCAGGGAACATTATCAAGAAGAACAAACAAATTTCTACTATCTTATCAGAACACTGTACCATGCAACCACACAAAGTTCACCGTCACTGCTGTTGTCCAACAGGAAATTGCAAACATAGTTTCATTTGTTAACTCCACTTGATAATTCAGAGATTGTCAAGCGACAACAAAAATTGCTTGGAGGGAGAAAATCTCTGAAAGATGAGTATTGAAGCAGGGAGAGAGTGTTTGCTAGGAAGTACATTACTAACGAGAAATGGGTACCAGTTGTGATGAAAGAGTTTGCCAACGTCATGCTAAGCAATTACTTGCTGCACAAAGTGAGCAGAAACCTCTCACAAGGTTCAACCGTTAGAAGATCTAGAGAGCTATCTTTGGAACAGAGAGTGACAAGTTCAAATTCTATTTCTGAGGACATTTCAGTGCTTACAGTGACAGATACTGAAATAACGACTCAAGAAGTACCATCTACAGAATGGAATGAGCACACTTCTGAGGTTTCAAGTAGCTGAGTTCAAGAATGCCAAATTCTATCATCAACGAATAGACGTCTGCCACAGAGAGTGGGAATACATTCTTGCTGGTTATGCATCATGTGATGTGTAATGACATCAGCAGAGTTTTACTTGCGCTATGAGCAGATCACCAACTTGATTGTATGAGCAAAACCCTTAATAAATCTTTCATTGTGTTTTACAAGAATCCAAAGTGTGGGCACCTCATACCTTTTCTCTTTGTGGCACTTTAGCCACCTGAGTTGGCCACTTCCCCACACAAAATGGAGAAACACAAAGACAGCAGGCAAAATTGGACAATACTAGAGAAACAAGCAGTTTTGCAGAGTTCCTGTGTATTCTGCCTGCAAAGAAAGCAGACAGCACCGAAACCAGCAGTTTGCATATTAATGAGCGATCCCCGGGAACAATGGATACAACAATTAGCTACATTTGGGACATTCTATAGCAGGCCAGACTTCTCGGCGCCAAAGGGAGTCTGAAACAAAGGAGACAAACAAGCCAGGGAGAACCGCCCAGTGATCGAGAAACGGCCCCAGTATTGGGGAATTCAAACCAATCGATTGGTATGGGATCCAATCGATTGAAAGTACGCTCGGGGTCTGCCCAAATCGGCGCAAAGCCCCTGGGACCTATAAAAGACAGGTCCCAAGTTCAGTTCACTCTCTTAGCCGGCCCTCCCAGCAGAACACCTTAGCAGCTCTCAATGAACTTGACTGTAAGGAGGAGAGGCCTGGCCAATTGCTGCACCACCAAGTAAGTGTCATACAACGCATGCTACGAGATAGACACTCCTGACCCCTTAGTCCATACCAGCTGGAAGCCTGCAGATCCAGTACAGAGCAAGAGGCCATTGTTCCCTGATCCGGTAGGTTCCCTTATCCAGATAAGTATTGGCCTATTAGTGGTAGGAATAGTTTAGTCTTTTAGTATTATATGCATGAGTAGCGAATAACTGTGTATTAATAAACGTGTCTTGTTTTGAACCTTACTAATTGGTGTAGGGACAGCACGGTAGCATGGTGGTTAGCATAAATGCTTCACAGCTCCAGGGTCCCAGGTTCGATTCCCGGCTGGGTCACTGTCTGTGTGGAGTCTGCACGTCCTCCCCGTGTGTGCGTGGGTTTCCTCCGGGTGCTCCGGTTTCCTCCCACAGTCCAAAGATGTGCGGGTTAGGTGGATTGGCCATGCTAATCGTAGTGTCCTAATAGTAAGGTTAAGGAGGGGAGTTGTTGGGTTACAGGTATAGGGTGGATACGTGGGTTTGAGTAGGGTGATCATTGCTCGGCACAACATCGAGGGCCGAAGCGCCTGTTCTGTGCTGTACTGTTCTATGTTCTATGTTCTATGGTGTATTGAGTCATTGATCTAAACTTGAACTTGAACCTCGTGGTGGTATCATAAGGATACCTGGCGACTCTAGAGATAAGTAATAAAACAGAGCCAATTGAGTGCAAAGCGCACTCACCAGAACGAGCAACAGCACCAAAGAAATATAATAGTTTTAAATTTCCCTTTAACCTTCTCTTTTCTAAGAAAAATATTTCCATCTTCTGAAGTTAAATGAATCCTCTCTGCAGCCTCTCCAGGGCCTTCACATCCTTCCTAACGTGCAGTGACCAGACGTGAGAACAATACTCCATTTGAGGCCCAACCAGCAATTTATAAAACTTTGTCCATCACAAAATTACCTGGTTTGCTAGATGACTGATGTTTTCCCCCTCTTTTCAAAATGCAGTCTTACTCATAAATGCAGCCTTAAATATAGTCAATGATGGATCATCCTCAAGCTTCAGGAAATGAGAATTCCAAAGGTTTACATCTTTCTTCATAAAGACATTTTTCCTCATCTTAGTGCTAAATGATCAGCCCATTACTCTGAGCCTGTGTCCCTGTATTCTAGATTCCGTAGATGGGGGAACTAATCTCTGTTTCTATCCTCTCAGGTCCCCACAGTATCTACTTGGCTATGATGATAAACTAAAAGATACAACAGAACAAATATTCCGAACCAAATTTATAAATCAAGTATTGCTATACTGAGTACAAATATTAGCTAATAACCGTTGTGCATTCCCTTGCTGCCTGCCTGGCCAAGTGCTATTCCAGTGGCTGCAGAACGACTGGTGGAAGGCTGCTGGCTTTCAATGGCAGAGACTGCAGATGGCCTTCTAGAACATGCTCAAACAAATTGGCTGAGAAAGCCTGGCTTCAGGCTGCATCATCTCAGCACGGCAGATGACAGTCTTGGTTGGCTAGCTGATCACAACAACAAGAACACTGGTGACAGAACGAATATTGAATCCTGCGAGGGGACAACAGGTGCTACTACCATTCTCCCAGGCTGGCACATCACCACTCCCTGGCAATGAATTTCAGGTCAGATTACTGTAGTGACACCCTGGAAACTTGTTTGAATAGTGGTATCTAAAGCTATGAAGGTAGAAATCTGAGCCTTCCTGGCAGCAGGCCAAGCTGGCATGAGAGCTGTCTGAGCCCTGGTGACAGAGGTGTGTGCTGGCTTTAAACAATGCAGACTAACTTGAACACATGCTAACCTGTTATGATTTTGCACCCCTGTCCTGGCATACAGCTACTCGACAGCATGCCCAGCATTGGCTGCACACTGCAATCCTTTAAATGAGCAGGCAATCTGAGGTTTGTCGACTGCAAGCATCATGGCTTCATGTATAGTAATCCCTGTTTGCACCTTATATTGAATTTCATAGACGAGATCTCTATTTTTTTAGCACAGTTCAGTTTTATTGATTGCAGGAACTATGGGGCAATTCTTTGGCTGTAGTGTGCCCGGTTCAAATCCCACTATGTCGGGAAAATTGCAGGAGAGCCCCAAAATGGGATTTGCGCGATCAGGGGGCTCGATTTAACGGCCTCATTGTGCCCGACATGGTATTGCGGTGACGCAATTGAATCTCGCGAAAGGGGCGGCACAGTGGCGCAGTGGTTCGCACTGCTGCCTCACGGCACCGAGGACCCCGGTTCGTTCCCAGCCCCAGTTCACTGTCCATGTGGAGTTTGCACACTCTCCCTGTGCCTGTGTGGGTCTCACTCCCACAACTAAATTGATAAATTACTAAATTTATAAATAAAAAAAGAATCGTGCAAAAGGCCTCTCACAAGATTCACAACACCTGAGACATCCCATGAGATTTAATCAAACCTTGCAAGCCGTCATGATCTGGATCTCACCCAGCTGGGCGAGTTCCAGATCAGCATAATTAAAAGAGCCATTAAACTCATTTAAATATGCATGTGCCAGTTTCTCCCAGCGCCCAGGTCTAATGGCCATGCCAAGGAGATCGCGTCATGGTGCCATTTAGTAGTGGTCCACACAAACATGGACCAGTTATAATGGTACCTGAAGGGTCCCTCAGGCCATTGGAGCCCCATAGTAGTCAGATCAGGGCAGGGTAGCACCATGACGCTCCCACTGGCACCTGGGCACCTTGGCATTACCAATCTGGCACTGCCAAGGTGCCTGGGTGGCAGTGTCAGGGTGCCCTGGTGCCAGAGTGACACTGCTAGAGTGACACTGTCAGTTGAGCTTGCAAGTTCAGTAAATGACTGAAGTGCGACCTCAACAGAGCATTCCCTGCAAAGGCCAAAATTAACTGCAAAGTGCTGTTAAATAGTGGGGTCTTTCTTGGAACTGCAGGCCCCAGGAAACAACCCAATAAATTAACCAAAAAGGCTCGCCAGCTGATTCTCCGGGACCGCACTCGCCAGCCCCAGCTAACAAGGTCGAGCAGCACATAAACTGCACTTGCTCAGCCAACCCCAGCCAGCTCGCAACAATTGCGCCAAAGAGACTGGTCCCAAGATTCGTGAACGCTGACCTGGGAAGGCTGCTAAACATCGTGGAGGCCAGGAGGGATGTCCTGCTCCCCCGCAGGTCCAGGACAGTCAGCCACAGGGCAGCCAGTGCTGCCTGGGATGAGGTGGCGAGCAGCTGTCAGCACAGGGTGTGTGACCAGGAGGACTGGCCTCCTGTGGCGGAAAAAAGTCAACAACCTACACTGGGCAGCAAAAGTGAATAGACACCAACACCTCCCCCCCCCCACCACCACCCACCCAAAGGGAGCATCCACCCCCCAACTCTCTATGCAACCCCCAGCCCTTCCTCCACCCACTCCCTTGTCAACCCCCCCCCCCCCCCCCACCCCCAACCCCTCCTTCACACCCCCTCTCCCACCATTGTGAACTACGTGTGGGGCTAATAATGCCTTCTCTCTGTCTCCTCAGGAAAAGCTATCTAATAACCGTCGAGAGGGGGCCCAGACCGGTGGAGGGGTGCCCGACTTAAGAATCCTCACCTTCCTCTAGGAGCGTGCCCTAGAGGTGACTGGGGTGGCCAAGGACAGATCGGTCACCCACGCGGACGCTGGTGAACGCTGCAGAGGTGAGGAACCACTGGGGTCCACCCGGAGGACCTGGCAAACGCGGGTTTTTATTGCCTTACTGACTGACCCATCCCTCCCACTGACCACATGTCGATTCTCCCGCAGGTCTACCAGCCGGACAGCACCCTTTCCTGACTCCAAGGATAACTCCTGGGAGGGGACTCCGAGGATGCACCTATTATAGTCGCGGCACAGCTGTCATCTCCACCTTCCACCAGAGCAGATACACAAATCTTGGTGGGAAATGTTAGTGGAGAGGCTTCGGGGCACAATCTGGAGAGCACCATACCACTGATGATGCACATCAGGTGGAGGCAGGAACCCCCAGGGGAGACAGCAGTCGGAGGGCTGCTGGATCCCAGGATCCATCTGGGTTCCAGCCTGATGCTGAGCCCGAGGTACAGAGGTACTCGGAGTTGATGGAGATGATAGGTCGGTAAGGGGTGGGGAGGGGGGCTGGGGGTTGGGGGTGGGTGGCACGATCGGGAGTGGGATGTGTGCAACATATTAAACACCTTTCCACACAATTAACGAGAGCCATCCTATATCCAACAGGTTCCTGTCATTCAGCAGCCTCCCCAGCAAATTGACACGCTGGTGTCAATTAGAACTCCTTTTGACAAACGTGAAAGTGGCGGAGGGCTTCTGTGGGGAGCCGAGGAGGTGAGTAGCCATCTTTGCTCACAGGCAATGAGCCTCGGGGTGCTGGGAATGCCACCCCATTGCTCGCTGGGGGGTGGGCCCCCTCCGCAGGGGCGGTTGCCATGGGAGGGTGTGGGGGGGGGGGGGGGGGGGGCTGCTGGGGGGGGGGGCATTTGGTGGGAAACAGCTTGTGGCATCATCATGCCAACCCCTGGATCATGTGTACCCGTTCTGGGGGCAACCCCTGTCCCTGCCCGTCTTCCCCACCAACCACCCATAACCCTCACAAACTGCCGAAGCCTCTGGTTGCGCGGCTGAAGGCTATTGTTAATAGAGAATTGGCAATCGTGATTAAGTGAGCACTTCACAGATCCCAAGTGTAGGTGTAGGTGAGCCATGTAGCAGGTGGGAGTCATTGCCTAGCATCCCTATCACACCTTGATGCCTGCACACTGTGCCTGAACACTGCAGGAGGCAACGTGAAATATGCAACATTCGAACACCCAGGGGATGGGACACAGCTCCGGGGACATGTCCACAGCCGGAGGGTGGGTTAGTGCCGGGGCGGGGGGGTGCTGGAGAGATGGGGCTTAAGTGGTGATAATTGGTTTCATGCCACGCTACGGCACGATCCCAATTTCGCCTATGGGAGCGGGCCAGTTGCATCGCAACTGTTTGTTGCCTGGCGCAGATCGCGTTTTTGCCGTCTCCTGCTGCTCACCGGCCGGAGAATTGTGTCCACAGACTATGTATCGTTGGATCATGGCCAGCACCTTGTCAAGAACCTGATCACAACTCATTTGCATTCAATTTCATTATGAGATTAAAGTTGAATGCAGCGACTTCTTGGTATTCACCCGTCCGGCCAATGGGAAGTCACCCTGTCATGAATCACTATTGGTCCCTAAAAGAGGGGGCCAGCCGTGATTGACAGCAAGGGGAAACAAAGGCTGTGTACCCTCTCTACACTTACCTTCAGGGTGCCAAAGGGGTCTTTCAAGGGAGCGGGGTGTCAGGGGGCTCGGCTGGGCTTGAGCGGCTCAGGTTGGGGTCTGTTCTGCAATGAGAGTCAAGTCTTCCCTCTGTAGCTTTGAAAACTCTTCATGTCCCTCCAGTATGTCAAGTTCAAAGATCTGTCAGATGAAGGTAAAAGTCTTCCCTCTGATGTGTTGGAAACCTTTAAAATGCTCGTTTCACATTTCATTTAATTCCCCTTGAACTTTTTTAAGCCTCTGGGTTTGCTGAGAAGCCTAAAAGCTTTGAACTGCATTGTTTACATTTAATTTCATGGTCCATTACCTTTTACAAGATAGACTGACCCAGGCTACTTCAAAAGAGGGAGCAGCTTTATTTGTTTTTATAGCTCTTCATGGTCCATTAACCCTGATATGCCTCCTCTTTTGAGCAGTTGTTGTTTTTAAATGCAGTTTTTTCATTGCGGCTTTTTCGTTGTTCTAAAGTGTTTCCTAGAAAGAGCAGGTGTTGTTTCTAACCACAGTTTTTTTCTGCTGGGATTTAGTCTGTTCTGAAGCTCTTCTTGAAGTCTGAGAGGCTTTGTTTTAGCTTGGATCTTTTTCAATACTTCTGTCGATGCAAATCTTCTGTAGAGGGGGACATGGTAGCACTGTGGTTAGCATTGTTGCTTCACAGCAGCAGGGACCCTGGTTCGATTTTCAGCTTGGGTCACTGTCTGTGCAGAGTCTGCACCTTCTCCCCATGTCTGCGTGGGGTAGTCAGCGGCATGGTTGGACAGTGCCCTGGCAGTGCCAACCTTACACAGCCAGGTTGACACAGCCATAGCCCCAGGGGCAGTAGCAGGTTGGCACTTCCATGGTGCCAGGGGGCAATGTTAAGGGGCAGGGCCCTGAAGTGGTGAACCTGAAAGGGGGGCGGTTCTTTGGAGAACCCACAGCAAAGTGTCACTCATTTGGAGGGAGCCTGATGCCAGCGATTGGCGGGGGTTCGTGCCAGAATGTGGGGCCCCCCTGCCAGTGATTGGTTGGGTGGGGGGGCTGCAGGATTATTGTGAGACCGCGCACCCTTTGAAAAAGGCTCCCCGATCTTAAAGTATCCGGCCTTTCCAGCTTCTTCGGGTCCTATGCCGCAAATCATCCCTGGCTCCAAAGACGCTCCGAAGCGTGAGTGGATTGTGATCTGGAAAGTGCTGATCCACTCGGCGGGTATTGCACCTCGACCGCAAGAATTTTGGGAGAATTCTGCCCTATGTCTTTAGCAATAATAAGAAAGGAGGAGCAAATCACAGAGTAAAAATAGGACAAACCGGCTGAGGTCGGGGTACTTCGAGGTTCACTGGGGAACGAGGCAGGGGTGTCCCCTCTCCCCATTACTATTTGCCCTAGCTATAGAACCACTAGCTATGGCGCTGAGAGCCTCGAGGAACTGGCGGGGACTGGTTCGGGGGGGGGGGGGGGGGGGGGGGACATCGGGTCTCGCTATATGCGGATGATTTGCTCCTGTACATTTCGGAACCTGTGATGGGGATGGGGGAAGTCCTACGGATCCTGAGGGATTTTGGTAGTTTTTTAGGGTACAAACTGAACATGGGTAAGAGCGAGTTGTTTGTGATCCAGGCCAAGGAGCAGGAGAGACTGAAAGAGCTGCCGCTCACAATGGTAGAGAAAAGTTTTTGTTACCTGGGTATACAGGTGGCCAGGAAATGGGATGCCCTGCACAGGCTCAACCTGACCCGGTTGGTGGAGCAAATGGAAGGGGACTTTAAAAGTTGGGACAAGCTCCCGCTGTCACTGGCAGGGAGGGTGCGGACCGTGAAAATGACTGTCTCCCCCAGATTTTTGTTTGTCTTTCAGTGCCTCCCCATCTTCATCCCTAAGGCCTTTTTTAAGCGGGTGAGTAGAATCATTACGGGCTTTGTGTGGGCGAATAAGACCCCGCGAGTAAGGAGATCGCTGTTGGAGAGCAGTCGGGGGGGGGGGGCGCTGCTGAACTTTCGCAACTACTACTGGGTGGACAATATAGCTATGATTAGGAAGTGGGCGATGGAGGGGGGGGTGCGGCGTGGGAGCAGCTGGAGGCAGCGTCATGTAAAGGTACTAGTCTAGGAGCTTTGATAACAGCTCCTTTGCCGTTCTCGCCGACCCGTTACTCCACAGGTCCGGTGGTGGTGCCTACACTGTGGATCTGGGGACAGTGGAGGAGGTACAAGAGGGGGGAGGGAGCGTCGGCCTGGACCCCGATATGTAACAACCACAGGTTTGTCCCGGGTAGGATGGATGGTGGGTTCCAGAGCTGGCAGAGGGCAGGCATCAGAAGAATGAGAGATCTGTTCATAGACGGAAGCTTTCCCAGTTTGAAGGCGCTAGAGGACAAATTTAATCTGCCGCCAGGAAACACCTTTAAATATCGGCAAGTACGAGCCTTCCTGAAAAACAGGTAGTGGCCTTTCTGATGCTGCTGCCACTGAGGATACAGGACAGTGTGGTCTCCAGTACCTGGGTGGGGGAGGGGAGGGTGTCGGATATCTACCAGGAACTACAGGAGGCGGAGGAAACCCCGGTGGAGGAGCTCAAGGGCAAGTGGGAGGAGGAGCTAGGTGAGGAGTTGGAAGCGGGTCTGTGGGCAGAGGTCCTGGGCAGGGTTAATTCCTCCTCATCCTGTGCCGGCTCAGTCTAATTCAATTTAAGGTGGTCCACCGGGCACACATGATGGCAGCGAGAATGAGCACGTTTTTTGTGGTAGAAGACAGTTGTATGAGGTGCAAGGGCAGCCCTGCAAAACCATGTCCACATGTTTTGGGCATGCCCGAAGCTTAGAGTGTTCTGGCAAGGGTTGGCGATGTCCAAGGTGCTTAACACATGGGTGGCGCCGAGTCCAGAGATAGCGATCTTTGGAGTGTCAGAAGACCCGGGAGGTCAGGGGGTGAAAGAGGCCGATGTCTTGGCCTTTGCCTCCCTCGTAGCCCGGAGATGGAATTCATTAATGTGGAGGGACTCGAAGCCCCCGAGTGTAGAGACTTGGGTTACCAGCAGCAGCAGCAATCTATTGGTGGGGGGGGGGGGGGGGGGGGGGGGGGAGTGCTTCATTGGGATGGGGCGGGAAGACTGGGTCGCATGGAGTAATGTTTATTTAATTGTTATTGTATATTCTCTTTTTGCACTATGTTAATGTTCACTTTAGTTTAGTTTGTTTTGTTATTATAGTTACTACTGTTTTATTATGAACCTTAATAAAAATACTCTTAAAAAAACAGAGTAAAAATAGGAAGGGTGCAATGACTTTGCATCTGCAGAAGAATTGAACATTATTGTGGAGAATTTAGTTGAGTGCTCAAACAAGTAGGCTCCTAAACTTCTTATGAAAAAGCACAACCGTGCAACTTTTGGCTGTAGATTTCTTCTATTTTATCCCCAAAAAAGGCAAACAATTGTAATACAAGGTGTGCTTAACAAGAAGCAAATCCTCTGAGCTACAAGCCTGATTTCATCTTATCACTTTCAAAACAGGAGGCAGCACTATTCTTAGATCAAAGCAGCCACACCAGAGTATTTGGTTCCCAAATCCAAATTACTTTTCAATCTTTATTTGAAACGTATTTGACAAAATATTTTTAAAGAAGTTATTATATCCTTGAATTGGAATATGTATCAGACAATTTTGGAATAGGGTTCGTACATGGCTTTGGAGTAAGTGTTCTTCAAAAGAAACTAGATCACAATAATTCCCACCATTGGCATTCCCAGAATGTCAGTTGCAATTTAGTTATTCTTAAGTATAGTTATTCTTAAGTGGTCCGTATTAAGCCTGGTTTCAAAAAATGGGAACTGGAAACAGAATGAACTTGAGATGGGTCTCCTTAGCTCCTGGCTTACCAATTAAAGAAAACCATCTTACACTCTGTCGTCTTTTTATTTAGAATAACAGGGGGCAAATGTCGGGATCTCAGAATAAATAATAATCTTTATTGTCATAAGTAAGCTTACATTAAAACTGCAATGAAGTTACTGTGAAAATTTGTGTTTGTTATTAAATATGAAACCCAGGGAAGTTCTCTATTTTTCAAATAATCCTTACCGATTTCTCTCTGAATGATGTGTCGGGAAATGTTGCCAAGCTCTTCTGTGGCTGGCGAGGAGGAACGTGTACATCTTGTATTTTCTGTCAATTCATAGAACATGGAACTGTACAGCACAGTACAGGCCCTTCGGCCCACGATGTTGTGCCAAACTAGTTGAAACTAAGATCAAATTAACCTACTCCCAATCATTCTAGTGTGCTCCATATGCCTATCCAATAACCGCTTGAAAGTTCCTAAAGTGTCCGACTCCACTACCATAGCTGGGAGTGCGTTCCACGCCCCAACCACTCTCTGAGTAAAGAACCTACCTCTGACATCCCTCCTATACCTTCCATCATGGACCTTATAGTTATGCCCCCTTGTAACAGCTACATCCACCCGTGAAAAAGTCGCTGAACGTCCACTCTATCTATCCCTCTCATCATCTTATACAGCTCAATTAAGTCACCTCTCATCCTCCTTCGCTCCAATGAGAAAAGGCCTAGCTCCCTCAACCTTTCCTCATAAGATCTACCCTCCAATCCAGGCAGCATCCTGGTAAATCTCCTTTGCACCCTTTCCAATGCTTCCACATTCTTCCTATAATGAGGTGACCAGAACTGCACACAATGCTCCAAAAGTGGTCCAACCAAGGTCTTGTACAGTTGCAGCATAACCCCATGGCTCTTAAACTCAATCCCCCTGTTAATAAATGCTAACACAGGCTTTCTTCACCACTCTATCCACTTGGGTGGTAACTTTCAGAGATCTATGGACATGAACTCCGAGATCTCTCTACTCCTTCTTCAGAACCCTGCCGTTAACCTTGTAATCCGCAATCAAATTTGTCCTACCAAAATGAATCACCTCACACTTATCAGGGTTAAACTCCATCTGCCACGTTTCAGCCCAGCTCTGCATTCTATCAATATCTCTTTGCAGCCTACAACAGCCCTCCACATTATCCACTACTCCACCAATCTTGGTGTCATCAGCAAGTTTACTAACCCAACCTTCAACTCCATCATCCAAGTCATTGATAAAAATCACAAATAGCAGAGGACCCAGCACTGATCCCTGTGGTACACCGCTGGTGACTGGGCTCCAGGATGAAAATTTACCACCTACCACCACCTTCTATGTGATAGCCAGTTACTGATCCAATCGGCCAAATTTCCCTCTATGCCATGCCTCCTTACTTTTACCATGAGCCGACCATGGGGCACCTTATCAAACACCTTACTAAAATCCATGTATACGACATCAACTGCTCTACCTTCATCTATCTATTTAGTTACCTCCTCAAAGAATACAATCAAACTTGTGAGGCAAGACTTACCCCTCACAAATCCGTGCTGACTATCCTGGATTAAGCTGTATCTTTCCAAATGATCATAAATCCTGTCCCTCAGGACCATTTCAAATAATTTACCTATGACCGAAGTGAGACAAACCGGCCTATAATTCCCAGGGTTGTACCTATTCCCTTTCTTGAACAAGAGGACAACATTCGCGTCTCTCCAGTCTTCTGGCACTATTCCTGTAGACAGTGAGGACATAAAGATCAAAGCCAAAGGCTCTGCAACCTCATCCCTTGCCTCCCAAAGAATCCTAGGAGATATTCCATCAATATATTTTTTCATTAATAATTTCTATGGTTAGACCTATATTTGATACTGCCGGTATAAACGTGGCCCTTTGTAAGTAAGCCCAGCAATGCCATGACTGGCAAGAGAATATAATTACAGCATGGATTGTTTACATGTGTAATTTTTATTATAACTATGGAAACAGGAAATTCTAATTGGAAAAGCTGACAGGAAGTGCAGATAGATGTGAAAGTTTTCACTGCCAGAAATGTCGATGGATAAATTGACTCTAGAGCTTCCAAAAATCATTCCAAATACAGGGCATGATTTATACAACGACTATAAAATATGAACCACTGGTGAGGACGGTCATTATTATTAAATATGAAAAAAACACATAATACCAAAAATTCATATTAAATTAATGTGGCATAATTTATTGAATAAATGAATTTTGCAAAGATACCTCTAACCCAATGAAACAACAATAAAACCCATCAAGTTGAATTGTCTTTGGCATCTAATGCAGAAATTATGGAATTCATTCCCAGCAGCAATATGTTACGATGGCCACATCATTTTCTGCCTCCTCCTTCTCTGTCTGAAGGGATTCTATGCTCTGCAGTTTGTTCCCTCAGCTGATCCAGACCTCATTGCTGTGCAGTGTTGTGCAGGATAACCATGACCATTCTAGAGGTGCTGAATAGTGAACACTGAAGGACATATCCAATTTGCTCACTTTAGCAACCTTTTATGATAATAAGAGCAGCATTTTCAGCACGCTGATGAATTGTTCAATGGCACTTTAGCTTTTCATGTGGCTTTCATAGTATTGCTCCTCACCTCACTGGTTGGGCTTCTCACATGTGCTATTAGCCTTCTTTTACGTGGGTATCCTCCTCTCCGAGCAACCAGCCTGTAAGCCTGCCTTGAGGTGGGAAGAGTTCAGGGAGGATGGAATGTCACAGGATGAGAGCATCATGGTTGCTGCCTTGGGATCTTATGGAACCCATAGAAACATATTTTTGTGGCTGCAGACAAACAGTACATTGATGGAGTAGAAATCTTCAAGATTGATGAACACTCCTGGATGATCTGAAGTTGCCTTAATTGTACATGTCCGAGGATAAACCTCCTGCAGCTGTGCAGGGAAGTCAACCAGAGCCACACACATGAGCGCCCTCTCAAATGGACATAATGGTGGCTCAGGTGTCAAAATTGTTTGCTCTGCCAAATGAGCCATTGGTCACTTGCCCGATGCATTATAGGAGGCTGACTCCGAGGGCCTGCAAGTGCCTTCAGCAGAATCCTGGAAGGATCCAGAGGCAAATATGTTGAGGATAGGGGTGACTTTGACAACCACTGGTAAAGTATAGCCACCAGGTCCTCTTGGAAGCTGGTCTCATTCCAACAGGCTGCGAATACCTGCCACCACCAGATCCTGAACCTGCAGAACACTGGTGGCCGACAAGTCGAAGAAGATTATTATATGCCTGCAGACCCTGTGCTGTGGTTTGGGCCTCCTACCAGAAATTTCTCTCTGCTCATCCCCTCTCTCCTGTGGAACTGCTGGTTGTGAGTAGCAGGCTGTTATTGCAATGTGCAGGGCACTGCAGGCCGAGGAGGGAACCAGAGGGGGACGCCAGTGATAGCCCAAGGTGTACAGGTGCCGTTGATGGTCCGAGGAGATGACGGACAAAATATGCCGCAGGAAACCCCGCCTCAATAAGGAGATGGTGCGGCACCTGTGCCACGTCATCGCAGCCTTGGCACCCCAGTGGAGGATAAGGACACCCAGGCCTGGTAGTCGTGAAGGTCGCCACAGCCCTAAACACGATTGGAGCTCGGTCCAAAATGTTAACCATATTTTCCCTTTCCAGTTGCTGAGGTAAGTCCAGCACTTTCAAATTTCATATCAACTCTTAGATCATAGATGATAGAGGAAAGGCTTCAATTAGATGTTGTATCATACTGCATGGACTCGTGCTGAGATCGAAGATATCCTCTTATTGAGCAGTAAGAATGTAATGCTTGTGGATCACAAGAGCTTATCTTTTTACAAAACCAAAAATACTGTGGATGCTCCAAATATTTCCTCTTACAGACGGTTATGTGGAATGCTTTGAACAAAATCTGTAATTTGGCACTTGTGAATACATTTCTAAAAATGAGAGTTATGATAGAGCCAGGTGTCTTACCTAGTAATTCCATGGCATCGTCCTCATCCTCTATGTCTTCTTCTGGGACAGATGGTGTAGCGCTGTGCACTGAGTCAAAGGAATCCTGGGATAGCATTGCAGCTAAAAGTTTCTTGTGCTGTTGCTGCTGTTGTCTTAAGCCTTTACTCTTCTGCTCCAACTTTGTGCTGCAAGGAAATTTTGGAATAACGTGGTCATTTTGAATGATCAAGCTAAAATAGATGCAACAGGTAGTTCAAAATGACAGTCAAAAGAAACTCTTTTTGACTTCTGAATTGTTTCAATGAAAGCATGGGTTAGATTTAGAGCACACTGAGAGCTATCCCTCTGCCCTTGGTTGTGACAGAGCCCTCCCCCCTCATTGGTGGCCCCCTCCACACAAAGCCCCCACCTGCCTTATTCACCTGTCTTCAGGGATCCCATGATGATCTCTGGTGAAGGCCTCATTGTATTATCAGCTGCAGCTACAGCTCCCAGTGGTGCTCCTGGCAGGGTCCTAGATCCCAGAGAAGGCCTGGTGCTGGCCTGCTAGGTTCTTGGAGGCACTTAATTCAGTCAGGTCTCCGATGAAGAAATTCAGGCTTCCCACCAAAGTCCACGGTAGGAACATTAAATGCCGCCCCATGTTATATTTTTAATATGTTAACATGCAGGCAACATTTTAAGTGAATGCAAAATAAACATCAACTATGAATAACCTAGAATCATAGAATTTACAGTGTAGAACAGGCCATTCGGCACAGCATGTCTGCACCTGCCCTTGTAAAGAGCACCCTACTTAAGACCACACCTCCACCCAATCCCTGTAATCCAGTAACCCCATCTAACCATTTTGGACACCATGGGCGGTATTCTCCCCTACCAGGCGGGGCGAGGTTCCCGGCATAGCGGAGTAGCACCAACCACTCCGGTGTCGGGCCTCCCCAAAGGTGCGGAATTCTCCGCACCTTTAGGGGCTAGGCCCGTGCCGGAGTGGCTCCCGCTAAGCCGACTGGCGCCAACGGCCTTTGGCTCCACGCCAGCATCGGGGCTGGCCGAAAGGCCTTCACCGGTCGCCGTGAGTCCGCACATGCGCCAGAGCGTGAGCGGCCGCTGACGTCACCACCGGCGCATGTGCGGTGGGGGGGTCTCTTCCGCCTCCACCATGGTGGAGGCCGTGGCAGCGGCGGAAGAAAAAGAGTGCCCCCACGGCACAGGCCCGCCCGCCGATCAGTGGGCCCTGATCACAGGCCAGGCCACCGTGGGGGCACCCCTGGGGTCAGATCGCCCCGCACCCCCCCAGGACCCCGGGGCCCGCTCGCGCCGCCTGCTCTCACCGGCACAGAGGTGGTTTAAACCACGTTGGCGGGAGAGGCCTGACAGCCCGCCGACCGCCCCCGCCGATTCCTGGATGGAGGAGAATTCCGGCCACGGCGGGGGGCGGGATCTACGAAGGCCCCGGGCGATTCCCCGACCCTGCGGGGGGTCGGAGAATTCCGCCCCATATCCCTGTCAACCACCTCACCTTTTGTTTTGGACACTAAGGGTAATTGCTGATATTATTGGATTGATGAGTGTGCTCAAAACTCAGAAATGACTATTAGTTTTGGGAAATTCCACTTATAGTTGCAGTCAGCCCAAGTTTGCACAACACATCAACAGTCAAGACCTCCTGGAGGAAAGAATTGTTCGGCTAGTGCTGACAACACAGGGGGTTGGATCCTCCAGTCTCCCAGCCAAGTGTTTCTCGGTGGCGTGCCATTGGCTGGTGACAAGATTCTCTCTTCCCGCCACTTGTCAATGCAATTTCCCATTGAAGCCACACCATGCTGCCAGGAAACCCACGGCCGGGTGTGCACTGCTAGCAAGAAAAGAGATTCCCAATGGCTAGAGAATTCCGGTCAGATTCCCCAGGGACAGATGGCACTGTGGACTACTGTGGAACTTGAGTTTCCTCATGATACTGATGGAGAATCACACACAAATTATGCAGTTAGCGGCCCGCAGTGCAATCTGACCCCAAGGAATAAACGAAGACTGTGTACCGCCACTTTAAAGTGTA
Source organism: Scyliorhinus canicula (assembly GCF_902713615.1). Lineage (NCBI taxonomy): Eukaryota > Metazoa > Chordata > Chondrichthyes > Carcharhiniformes > Scyliorhinidae > Scyliorhinus > Scyliorhinus canicula. The sequence continues at coordinate 110,078,871 of NC_052155.1, read as the reverse complement.
TTGCTATTGGTAGGTAATGCAACATCTTTTTCAAGTTTGAGAAAAGCTCTTCAAAGTTTGAGGATGGAACGTTGCTCACATTATCCTGTTAATCAGGTTCAGACTTTCTTGCCGGATCAAAAAGTACATAAGCACACAAGAATTAGGAGCAGCAGTAATCCATTTTGTGCTATGAGTTTGATCCACCATTTCTCCCGATCTCAGTCCTAGACGGCCAAATCCTTTTTCTGAGACTGTGGTCCTGAGTTCCATATTCCCAGCCATAGTAAAAAGAATTCTCAGTATTCACCTCGTCGGGTCTTTAAGAATTTTGGGCAGGATTTTCCAATCAGAGACACCGGAATCACGAAGCACGATTAGGGGGAGAAAGGAGAATCACACGTCAACCAGAAATCGAGACCGGTGCCGGGCACCACCCAGAATGCCATGCTCTGGTGCCTCGACAGCGGCATCAATACGTTCTACCCTGCATGCTGTTGTGGGCATGCAAATCGTACAGTAAAAGCCGTTGGCATATCATTAACGGGCCCACCCTGGCATTCTCCAAGCCTTCAGCTATGCTCTTCCTCTGCCAAGGAGAATTAGAGATGTTGCGAGTGTCAATCCCAAGCCCGACGAATCAAATGCCGCCCGCCGTTGGTTGGAAATGCAGTAGTTCCACATGGCACCATTGCTAGCCCATTAATTTGTCCTGAATCACTCAGGAACTGGCACCGTTTTCGTCAACATCGAACTCTCGTGATTCATCCCGGCGTCAGCACTTCATCTCTCAAAAGGGGAATCCTGGCCTTGATGTCTCAATTAGATCACCTCTCATTCCTTTAAACTGCAGGGAATACACATCTCATCTACTCATCTCTCCTCATTGGACAATCAGCTTGGAAGGGGCCTCACGGTAGCATGGTGGTTAGCATCAATGCTTCACAGCTCCAGGGTCCCAGGTTCGATTCCCGGCTGGGTCACTGTCTGTGTGGAGTCTGCACGTCCTCCCCGTGTGTGCGTGGGTTTCCTCCGGGTGCTCCGGTTTCCTCCCACAGTCCAAAGATGTGCGGGTTAGGTGGATTGGCCATGCTAAATTGCCCGTAGTGTAAGGTTAATGGGGGGATTGTTGGGTTACGGGTTACGTGGGTTTAAGTAGGGTGATCATTGCTCGGCACAACATCGAGGGCCGAAGGGCCTGTTCTGTGCTGTACTGTTCTATAATACCAGTCCATTGGATACATCTGGGCCATAGTTTGCAGCTTTTTAAAATTCAGCCCTACTTTGTGCATGGAGCCTTAGGTTGCAGTGGCCCTCCACCCTGCCACAGGGAAGCCACCTCTGTTAAGCAGGGTGAGGAGGTGGAGGGTGCTGTTCCATCAACCGATAAATGGCAGAGAGACAGCAAAATCACCCTAATTGGGTCACTAGCTATACAAATTGGCTGCCACCTCCGTGGCCCAGACTGCTGATCTGTTTCCCATCCCCAGCAAGGGAATGCATTGGCGTCATCTTAATGAGGATTCCTGCCATTTCCCAGCCCCTTCATGCCTCAAAACTTGCAACTATCGGGCTGGAGAAATTCAGGCGGTGAGATTAGGAGGTGAAATACATGCCACGGAATACCCAGCGTCCAATTTGTTCTTGTAGCTACAGCGCTTATGTTGATGGTCTAGTTAAGTTTCAGGTCAATGGTGACCCTCAAGATGTTGATAGTGAGTATTTTAGTGATGGTAATGCTGTTGAATTGTCAAGGAGGAAACTGCACGCACTTGTTGGAGATGGTCATTGCCTGGCAATTGTGTGACATGTTACTTGCCACTTTTAAATATTAGTCAATGTAACCACATAAGATAGATAATTTTCTAAACACTAGGAAGATGGTTGTGGTTGTTGGATACCAATCATTTCAAGCCAGTCTTGAATGTTCATAGAATCATAGAATCCCTACAGTGCCAAAGGAGACCATTTGGTCCATCGAGTCTGCACCACCCCTTCCAAAGTCCACCTACACAGGCTCAATCCCCCACCCTATTCCTGCATCCCCACCCTAAGGGACAATTTAGCATGGTCAATCCACCTAGCCTACACGTCTTTGGACTGAGGGAGGAAACCAGTGAACCCGGAGGAAGCCCACGCAGACACGGGGAGAATGGACAAACTCCACTCAGACAGTTACCCGAGGTTGAAATTGAACCTGGGTACCTGGCGCTGTGAGGCAACAGTGCTAACCACTGTGCCACCCACATTGTTCAGGTCTTGCTATCTGTATGGACTACTTCGATATCTAAGTTGCGAATTCTACCGAACACTGAAATCATTTGCGAACATCCCCACTTCCAAACTTTATGGTGGAGAATAGGTAATTGATGAAAGCAGCTAATGATAGCTGGGTCCAGGACACTGCCCGAAGGATCTCCTGCAACAACGTTCTGGAGTTGAGATGATTGGTCTATAACAACCACAACCATCTTCCGGTGTGATGGTAAGATGCCAACCAGAGGAGCATTTCCCCAAATTAACTATTCACTTCAATTTATTATAGTTCCTTAATGTCACACTCAAATGCTACACAGTGAAGACACAAACATTTTGACAATATGCTAAAGAAGTTAATAAGATGCTGAATGCACTTGAAAGCTGTGTTTAGAAAATTATTTATCTTATCTTGTTACAATTAATAATATTTATTGGTCTTATAATCATAGTACTGGTCGTTTAAAGATGTGACAAGATTAAAATTAGGTTGGGATATCAGGCACAGGGGAACCTCGGTAATATATTTCCTAGTGTTTACCTTCCTGGGCTGTGGCTGTCCTCATTTTCATCTTTAATTCGGGGGACTGGAGGTTGCAGCATCTCTTCAGCCAAAGGATCAACATCAGTTTCCTCACGACCAACCCACTCACCAACCACTCTTGGTCTGACAAGGGATGAATTATAAACCTGTAGGTCCGACAAAAAAAAGTGAATTATTAGTTAGTTATTTTTTCCTGATCATTGAGCAAGAACATACACTCAATTTAAGAAAGGACATTAATAACAGACAAATAGAAAGGTTACTGCGCACGCTACAGAACACATTTCATCTTCAGTCAGTGAATTCCTTCCCCAGTTGAATTTCCAGCTGCCTCTCCAAATGGCCTGGGAAACCACCTGTCTGACTAGATGCAGCATGTGCACACTGAGGATGCACACTCAAAGTAAGAGGGGCAGGAAATATGGCATTGGCTATTATTTTTATTATTAATCTCTGACATGAGACTGGTCTTTGGTACGGTGTCACTCTGACTTTCTGGCATTTCTTTGCAGCTGATGCCTGAACAGATGTGGAACTATTATCCTGAATCATAAAATGATCCTGTCCCTGCAGCTTGACTAGGTGGAAATCTAACCCTGTGGGGTTTCCTGAGAGAGAGTGGGGTGTTGGATGAATCACGTTCATAGTGTCCTCTTGCACTCTTGCATATTTCAGTAATGGCCAGGGAGCTGGAGGAAGTTGCTACTTAATCACAATGAATGCATTTTACCTGATTATGCATAGTTTGCCTAGCCTATTTCCATTAATAGGACAAGATTATTATATCTAAGCTGAGAAGAGTGATGCTGAGCTAGCTGAATCGAGACAGCCTAAATCTCATTTCATACAGGACCTCACACAGAGAAAAGAATGATACAGGTCTCAATTGGATTCAAACATCATTCTGGAAAGGGAAGCACTAGTATATTGCAGTCAGTGTAACATCCAGTCTTCCCATTTTATGTCACCTTTTCATTTGTGCAACTTTGTGCAACTTCCTCAGCCTCCTACAATTTCAGTGGATCACAATGTTAGCTCAAGGAACAGTACCTCATAGAAGCATAACATGGTTACAGCACAGGAGTGCGCCATTTGGCCCATTGACTCCGTGCGGTCTCCTCAACCACAACTCAGCTAGAGCCACTCCACTCCACAGCCCTTTCCCTGAAAACCTGTTCTTGTATATGCCTTCCCCTGTCGCCCCCAACTTCAACCCTTTGAGTCAGGTTGTTTCTGCTCTGTGTGCTCCCAATGCCATCTCCTGCAAAAGTGTGGTGCCCAGAATGGGACTCAATACTCCAGGTGAAGCCAAACCAATGCATGATAATGATTCATCGTAACCTCCTTACTTTTGTACTCTATGCTTCAATTTAAAAACTCAAGATCCTGTTGGCTTTTTAACAACTTTCTCAACATCTCCTTCTAACTTAAACAATTTGTGCATGTAGACCCCCAGGTCCCTTTGCTAGGTGCATCTTTTAGTTTATATTGCTTCTCCCATCCTTCTGACCAAAATGTGTCACTTCATACTCCTCAAATTTCATCTGACACCTATGCGTGCATTCCACCACCCTATGCCCACGTGGAGGTCTATCACCCTCCCCCTCACAGTTTACTCTGGGACCTTTCTCCCACTGTATACCTTCCTCCCAGTCTGAAAAGTAACCATTCACCACTGTTCCCTCTTTTCCATCACTCAGCCAATATTGCATCCATGCTGCCTCTGCCCAATTTTTTCCAAGGGCCTCAACTTTGCTGGCAAGGCTATTGTGTGACACTTTATCAAATGCATTTTTGGAGGTCCACTTGTACCACAGTAACCCTCTTTGAAACCCCATCAAAAACTCAATTGTTAAACAGCATTTGTATTTAATAAATCCATGTCTGCCTTCATTAATTAATCTACACCTGTTAAGTGACTACTAATTTTGTCCCTGATTATCATTTCTAAAAGCGTTCCCATCACCGAGGTAAAGTGGGAACCTGTAATTGCTTGGTTTATCATTGCACCATGTTTTGAAACACGCTGTAACTTTTGCCATCCTCCAATCCTCTGGCACTAACCTCGTATCAAAGGATGTTTGGAAGATTGTGCCCAAAATTACCTCTGCAATTTCCACCTTTATTTCTCTCTTGAATGCATCCCGCCTGGTTTTGGCGACTTGTTGGGCTGGATTTTCCGTCAGCGGGATCCTCCGCTTCGCTGGCAGCGCACTCACAGCCGTGGAATTCCCAATGGCTTGAGGGTGCCCACAATGGGAAACCCCGTTTGCCGTCTGCCGGGACGGAGGATCCCACTGCCGGGGAGGGCGCCTCACCAGAAAATGGGTGCGGCGAGATGGAGAATCCCACCCATTAACTTTAAGCACAGCCAGCCTTTCTAATATCTTCTCTTTCACAATTATTAGCCAATCCAATATATGAACATTTGAAAATATGAACGTAGAAATTAAGAACAGTTATAGGCTACTTGGCCCCTGAAGCTTGCTCCACCAATCAATACAATCATGGCTGATCTGATTGTAGCCTCCTGTCTATCCCCGATAACTTTTCACCCCCTTGTTAATCAAGAATCTATCTACTCCTGCCTTAAAAATATTCAAAGGCTCTGCTTCCACTGACTTTTGGGGAAGAGAGTATCACGACTCCTTCCTCATTTACTATACTCTGGCAGTGAAAGTACTGATTTAGCACCTCATCCATCCTCTCTGGGCGGGATTCTCCGACCCCCCCCCCCCCACCGGGTCGGAGAATCGCCGGGGGTCGGCGTGAATCCCGCCCCTGCCATCCTCCGAATTCTCCAGCCACCCAAAAATCACCCTGGCATGAATCGCGCCGCCCGCCTCGGAGAATGGTGGGGACCGGCGCGACACAATGGGCCCCGGGGCCGCCCGAATACTCCGGGCCGCGATGGGCCGAAGTCCCGCCCATTTAACGAGGGTCCTGCCGGCGTAAATCAAGGTTGGTCACTACCGGCGGGACCCAGCTCCGTGGGCGGCCTCTGGGGTCCTCGGGGGGGGGGGAGGAGGATCTGGCCCCGGGGGGTGCCCACACGGTGGCCTGCCCCGCGATCGGGGCCCACCGATCCATGGGCGGGCCTGTGCCTTGGGGGCACTCTATTCCTCCGCGTCAGCCTTGTACCGATCCGCGATGGCCGTTGCAGAGGTGAACCCCCCCCCCCCCCTGCGCATGCGCGGGGATGACTCCAGAAGACGCTGCCACTCCCGTGCATGCGCCAACTCGTGCCGGCCGTTGGAGGCTCTTAGGCACCGGTTGGCGTGACGCCTAGCCCCTTCCCGCCGGCTGTCGCGGCGCAAACCACTCCGGCTCCGTCCTAGCCCCTGAAGGTGCGGAGGATTCCGCACCTTTGGGACGGCTCGACACCAGAGTGGTTCCCGCCAGGGTTTGCGCCGTTTTTTCCTGCCCCGACGATTTGAGCAGAATCCCGCCCTCTGCCTCCACAAGTAGGTCTCCTTATTAGTTTCCAATCCATCCCACCCCTTCTCATACTACCTTTTTACCATTTATTTAATTAGGCACAACCTCTCGATTCAGCATTGTATTCAACAATTTCAGATCCTAACCTCTGCTCCCATTTTGCGATGGTAGCTGATGATAATTCTGCCATTATTTTTCACGTCTGCTCTATACTTTGTTATTATAGTCCACATTTGTCTTGCATCCCTTTTAATATTATGGACCAGATTTGTGTAGAAGGGACAGGAAGTTCAAACTTCCTGACCCAGCAGACGCAATTCCTTTAAAATGTCCCCGCTGGGCAGCACAGAGGCACTGCTGCCTCACAGTCTCAGGCTTGTCCTCTGTTTCTTTTGAGGAACCTGCGAGAAGTGATACCATGTGTTTGTTTTTTGTGTGAAAATGAACTGACATAGCTTTGTCTTGGTACCAATATGGAACAATGATGTCATAGAATTTACAGTGCAGGAGGCCATTCGGCCCATCGAGTCTGCACCGGCTCCTACAAAGAGCAACCCACTGAATCCCACATATCTACCCTATCCCCGCAACCCAGCAGCCCCCAGTTAACCTTTTTTTGGACACTAAGGGCAATTTATCATGGCCAATCCACCTAACCTGCACATCTTTGGACTGTGGGAGGAAACCGGAGCACCCGGAGGAAACCCACGCTCACACAGGGAGAACGTGCAGATTCCGCATAGACAGTGACCCGATCGGGAATCGAACCTTGGACCCTGGTGCTGTGAAGCAATTGCGCTAACCACTATGCTACCGTGATGTTTGCTTGTTGTTTAATTGTTAGTGTGATATGTGGAATGTTACATAGCTGATTTCAAAATCTTTGTTGCTTTTAACCGTTTAATAAATATAATATTTTCAGTGGCATCTCATGCATACACGTGCCATGGTTTCATGGTCATCATTAGACTTTTAATTACAGATATTTTATTGAGTTTAAGTACCATCACCTGCCGTGGTGGGATTCGAACCTGGGTCTTCAATCATTATCCTGGGTCTCTGGATTACTAGTCCAGCGACAATACCACTATGCCACCATCTCCCCCGGCACATGTGTTCACGCTTCCCAGGGAGCGCGCATGACAACTACATCCTGGGACACTCGGAGATTCCAGGCATCTTCGAGGACCACTCCAGGATGCCGGGTTGGCTCTTGGGGGATAAGGGGTACCCATTGAGGACCTGGCTGATGACGCAGGCAAGAGGTCCGATACAAGGCCCATGTTGCCAACCATGCTGTCATTAAGCAGCGCATCTGACTGTCAGAATGTAGTTCCGATGCCTGGACCGCTTTGGTGTTATACTGCAATACATTCCACAGAGGGTCTCCCGCTTTGTGGTGGTCTGCTGTGGTTTTGCTGCCACAACTTGGCACAGCAGCAGGGTGACATGTTGGAGGACGAGGCACATGCAGCCTCGTCTGAGGAGGAGAAGGAGCTGGACCAGGATGTTGGACGAGCCCAGTCAGGAGTCACAGGAGGAGCTGGAGAATGGAGGACCAGGGAAGCCCTCATCCTCGCCCGCTTCTTATAGGACAAATTTTATACATTAGCTCACGCTCCCCCCCTTACCTAAACATTCCCCACCATTCCTTTCCTTCCCCTCCATGCCCCCATTCCCTTGCTTCCCCCCACCCATTCCTCTCCTTCCCATACACCCCACTGTGAGGTTCGATCTGGTGCTCCTCAGTTAATGCCAATGTCTGACATCTGTCTTTCTGCTGACAGCGCACTCACACCCATCTCTGAATGGGGTCTGCACAGGGCAGTTTTTCTTGAACACTGTGCTCAGAGGGGTGGAGGGTGGGAGGAGCATAGGGCAAGAGGACCCGGGGATGCAGGCATGCCTGCTGTGAAGATTAACGTGACAGAGGCTTCACTAACATGTTTTAATAGTGAACAGTGGATTTTTCCATTCCTCCTAGCAACAGATAGTGCCCCCCTCCCCACCCACAACCATGCCCAAGTAGTGATCATCTTCTCTTCTTGATCTTTTGTGGTTTACTTCTACGCCTAGCTGTGTCCCCAGGACATCAATCTGAGGTGGAGGCAGCTTTCTACACCCTGTGGCCTTTGATGCTCTTGGTGGACATCCTCTAGAGGGTCTGGAGCTGGAGGGCCCGGGCCTACTTACTGGTGTCACAGGCCTCGCTGTGCCATCCTGTTCTGCCTGCTGCCCTTGATGTGTCATTGTCAGGAGGAGAGGATTCGGAAGCACTGGAAACCACCTTTGCCTCCAGCGCTTCCTCCTTCCTGATGGTGCCCGTAGGGCACTAGAGGTCTCCATGCGATGGAGGGGAGCTGCAGTGAGCTCCAGAGACCTCTGCATCATCTGGCTCTACCAGTCTTGGCATCTCCCCGTTATCTGCACCATTGTGTGGATGCCCTCAGCAATGCTCCTCAGTGACTGGGCCACGCTCTGCAGTGCCTCGGCAATGCCCATCAGTGTATGGGACATGTCCTTCAGCGACTGGGACATGATGTTGAGACCATCAGCCCTGGTCATCACAGATTGAGCCATGCCTTGGACACCACAATTCAAGATGCTGACCTCATACTCCAGGCTTTCCACTGTGGTAACCATCCTAGCAGTGTTGGCCTTGGTGCCATGTATTGTCGGCATAATTTCCTGCACCCGTAGACTTTGGGGCTTCTCCAACTGGCTGTGAACTTGCAGGAATGTCACTGACGTCCTTCCCTGATTTTCACGGCCACGTCCAAGCATCTGCATCAGCTCTGGGAGAACCTTGTCCAGATGCTCAGTATCTGACTGGGACTCAGAATCCTGGGATCCCTTGGATGTTCCTGCCTCCACCTGATGGCATCACGGTAGCACAGTGGTTAGCACTGTTGCTTCACAGCTTCAGGGTCCCGGCTTGGGTCACTGTCTGTACTGAGTCTGCATGTTCTCCCCGTGTCTGCGTGGGTTTCCTCCGGGTGATCCGGTTTCCTCCCACATGTCTCGAAAGACATGTGCTTGTTAGGTAATTTGGACATTCTGAATTCTCCCTCTGTGTACCCGAACAGGACCGGAATGTGGCAACTCGGGGATTTTCACAGTAACTTCATTGCAGTGTTGATGTAAGCCTACTTGCGACAATAAAGATTATTATTATTATTATTGTGTTCAGCAACTGTGTGGTGCTCACCACATTGTGCCCCAGACACCTGTCCACTAATGTTCTATTAGCCTTTGCAATTTTCTTTTTATGAACCTGTTAATTTATTTTCAGGAATTCTTCACCTCCGTACGGCTTCACAGTTCATAACTTCTCACCATTTAGAAAATACTCTGATCTATCTTGGGTTCAAAGTAGATGACCTTACATAACCCTACAATGCACACCTTTGGTCATAGTTTTGGCCATTCATCTAATCCATTTTATCATATTCATTTACACATCCATCTGACCTGGACTTGAAGGTGATGACCCCCCAACCAGAAAACTAAAAACAAGTTATAATTAATTTTAACAACCTTTTCATTCCCATGGCTAAATTAAAATATGTTTAGCATTTGTTCTGCTTGAAAGAAAAGGTGATTCCCTGGGAGCAGCGAGTGAACTCAGCAGGGTAAAACTTAATATCTGAACATGTACAGTCATTAACCCAGGCCATTCAAGTAGTAATTATTTTACATGCAGATGTTAATTCAGCACCTTTGATAAGAGTTGAATCAGCATGTACAGAACTGTCAAGATCACTGTAATATGCTAGATTAATTATTTATCTCCCTTTCTGCTGGGTTCCATAACCCTTTCCAGTCAGACTTTTTGCTAGTCCTTGTTTTTGAATAAATACATCTCAAATTAGTCAAGAACATTAAAATATTAAAATTAGGTCTAATTTGTTTAACTGCTTTTTGAAAATTATACTTTTAAAGTGATGATAATATTGTCAGTTAGATTGCATAAATATTGTAGAAAACATCGAGAATCATCCAACTGCTGCTAACGATTACAGAAAAAACTTTTTGGTAACTTTTTAAAGCTTACAAAGATGATGGATGTTAGTGCTGGTATCATCCTATTCTAGGCACTCCTTTGTGGAGTTTGCACATTCTCCCCGTGTTTGCATGGGTTTCACAACTACAACCCAGATGTGCAGGTCGGTGAATTGGCCAGGCTAAATTGCTCCTTAATTGGAAAAAAAAATAATTGGGCACTTGAAATTTATATTAAAGAAACAAATTCCAGGCACTCAATATGAACAATAAAAACTCCAAGGTCATGTATAGTCCAACCTAGATACAGAATAAAATTTCCTCTGCTCTGTCCAGCGCACTACCCAAGACCCAACCGAGGAACAAACTTAGCAACAGCTCTATCCTTTTCTCTGATCTCACACTGAAGCCATCAGCCTGTTTAATTTTAGTAGGCCGATCTTACTTAGCGATGGGTTGAGGTAACTCTCACTCATTCCATAGACATCAGTCAAGGTTGAATTTAATTTCTACTCTCACTCCAGCCATCCCATGGCCTCTCATATTCCTAATTCATGTACTGACATAGGCACAGCCGAAGGCCATTCACTTCTTATAATTCTGTTGATTCTTTGGTCGTGCTTCCCAACTAATCCTCTTCCCATGCACTGTAAAATTTTCCATTTGATTATTTATCCAGTTCCCTCCTGAAGCGTACCATTGAATCTGCTTTCATTACCTTTTCAGGCAATTCAAGAGAAAATGAGAGAAATTGCCAATTGAAAAAAAAAGACTTTTCACATTGTCTCTGGTTCTTTTGCCAAACAAGTTAAATCTGCAACCTCTGATTCCTAATCATTCCACCACTGGAAACAGTCACTTACTCTATCAAAATCTTCAACAATATTAGCAAATTTCTGCTTAACCCTAGGGGCTTTTCACAGTAACTTCATTGCAGTGTTAATGTAAGCCTACTTGTAACAATAAAGATTATTTATTTAGTATCTTCAATCTCTCCACAAAACGAAAGTCCCTCATTTCTTGTCCCATTTTGGTAAATCCCTCCTGCACCCTCACCCGCGAACACTCCCGCCCAGAATCTTCCCAATTATTCACAACCCCAAAACATGTGCGCATGATTCACTGGCCCCCGCCCACACCTCGCACACTCATCTGTTGCCCCCGGAAAGAACCCACTCATTCTCCCCCGAGTCATATGCACCTTGTGCACCACCTTGAGGCCTTGACATCCTTCCTAAAGTGTGGTGCTCTTAATTAGACACAATACTCCACCCAAGGTCCAACCAATGTTTTCTAAAGCTTTAACAGAACTTCCTTGCTTTTGAACTTTGTTTAACAAGTACAGTGTATATTAATTATTATTTTTTTTTTTTTTAAAAGCATTTTACTCAAACTTGTATCAAAGTAGGTTACAGCAAATAAACATCCCGGGAAACATACTTCCCAACAATCAACTACACAGTTTGTACAGATTTTTCTCCTTTTTCAGCCACCTCCCCAATACCCAACCCCCCCCCCCCCCCAGCCCCCTGTGACGAACAGCTCCTCAAACACGGTCACAAACATCCCCCACCTTTTCTCAAACTCCCCTGCTGAGCCCCTTAACTCATACTTTATCTTCTCTAACCGCAGGAAGTCATACAGGTCACCCAACCATGCTGCTACCCCGGTGGCAATGCCGACCGCTACTTCAGCAAAATTCGGCGCGTGCAATCAGAGAGGCGAAGGCCATGACATCGGCCTTCCTCCTCTCCATGAGCTCCGGCTTTTCTGAAACCCCTAATATCGCCACCAAAGGGTCCAGGTCCACTCCCTCCTCCACTATCCTGGCTAAGACCGTGAACGCTCCCGCCCAGAATCTTCCCAATTTTTCATAACACCAAAACATGTGCGCGTGATTCGCTGGTCCCCGCCCACACCTCTCACACACATCTGCTACCCCCGGAAAGGACCCATTCATTCTCGCCCGAGCCATATGCACCCTGTGCACCACCTTGAACTGTATCAGGCTCATCCTTGCACAAGAGGAGGTCCCGTTTACCCTTCGCAGTGCCTCACTCCATTCTCCCCAATTGATCTCCATTCCCAACTCCACTTCCCATTTCTCCTTGATCTTCACCACCCTCTCACCTTCCTGCTCCCCCAGCCACTTATATATATCCCCAATTCTTCCTTCCCCTTCCACATTCGGAAGCAGTAGTCGCTCCAGCAGGGTTCATCCTGGCAATCTAGGGAACCCCTTCTAGACTTTTCATGCAAAGTCCCTAACCTGTAAATACCTGAACTCACTACCCCTCGACAGCTCGACCCTCTCCCTTAGCTCCTCCCGACTGGCGAACCCTTCCTCCAAATACAAACCTCTCACCTTGACCAGCCCCACCACCCTCCACCTCCCATATACACTATCCACACCCCCACCCCCGGCTCAAACCCATGATTCTCGAACAGCAGCGTTAGCACCGACATCCCTTCCACCCTAAAATGCCTCCTCAGCTGATTCCATATATTCACCGTGGACTGCACCACTGGGCTCCCTGAATACCTACTCGGAGCCATTGGAAATGCTGAAGTTACCATAGCCCTCAAACTAGACCCCTCACAAGATTCCTCCTCCACCCTAACCCACACAGCAAGAGGTCATTGGCATAGAGCGACACCCGATGCTCCCTCCATCCCCTCATTATCCCCTGCCACTCTGCCGACCCCCTGAGAGCCATGGCCAATGGCTCTATGGTCAGCGGAAACAGCAGCAGCGACAGCGGGCACCCCTGCCTCGTACCCCTGCCTGTGTTAGTCAGAGCTTTGTGAGCTCATATCATTCATCCTCACCCTCGCTCTTGGCGCCACATACAACAGCCGCACCCATGCCACAAATCTCGGCCCAAACCCTGAACCTTCCCAAAACTTCGAACAAGTACCGCCAGTCCAACAGATCAAATGCTTTCTCCGCGTCCATGGACACCACCACCTCCAGTACCAGAGCTCTCGAGGATTCATCATCACATTCAACAGCCGTCTTACATTACACGTGAGCTGCCTGCCCTTCACAAAGCCTGTTTGATCTTCTGCAACCACCCCCTGGTACATAATCCTCCATCCTCCCCGCCAACAACTTAGCCAACACTTTCACATCCGTGTGGTATGGGTCTATACGACCCACATTACAGTGTATATTTATAAAGCATCTTTGATACAGTAAAATCGCTCAAGGTGCTTCACAGGAGCATTATAAAACAAAGTTTGATAATGAGTCACTTGAGATATGTTGCTCTGTTTCAGTCCCAACAGCGTCGCCAATACTGTTGGTAATTCTATTTATCTCAGTGGACCACAAGCCTTTCCCTTACATCGATCAAATGACCACACAACCAGTTAGTTAGTTCAAAAGATGGTTTATTTACATACACAAGAGTTATCTCAACATGCAAACACAATATCTACTACGAGTCAAACTATACCTATCAGCTACAATAACCTATACTTAAGTTCAGGGCGACCGGCACTGTGCAAATGGATAAGGCCTTTATCTGATTTCACTTGGAAGTAAGTGGCTCTGTCTCTGCTGGGCTCATCCGTCAGGTAGCAATCGTTGGTCTTGAACTTTGCTGGCTGTCCCTGCTGCAATTGGGTTGGCACAGGCCGGATCCAAAAGAGACAGAACACATAGCGGTGTCCTCTTTTATCCCTCTGTGATTTTGCGCTCTTTGGGGCGGTCCTTAACCTTGGACCTGATGCGACCGTCAATTCACATGAAACAGAGAGTAGATGTAAACTGTGGCCACATTGCAGGGTCTGCGGGCCTGTGAGTCTGAGAGTCGGGCCTGTGATTTTGAGGATCTGGACCTGGCCAGGCAAACTTTAACGAAATGTCCCTTTTTATCGCAGTCGCTGCAATTCGCATTGCGAGCCGGGCAGTGCTGATGCTGGCTGCAGAAATAGCATGGTAGCCACCCGTGTTGGGCGAGTAGCCGCGTGGCACAGGCCTGGGGTACTCTCTGGTGGGGGGTCCTCGAGGGGGTCGCATGATCAGACAGGAACCCTTTGAGGCTTTGGATTGCTACTTCTGGGGAGGAGGCTAGCTTTACCGTCTCTTCCAGGTCAAGGGCACCTTTCTCGAGTAGGCGCTGTCTCACCTAGCTGGGCCTGACTCCAGCCACGTACACGTTCCGGACGGCGAGGTCCAACCTCACTGGTTGTTGCAACTTCGCGCAAGGACTTTGAGGTCGCGTAGGTACTCCTCCAGCGATTCCGCGGGGCGTAAGTAGTGAGGATATGTCACGCGTACACCTCATTCACTGGCCTTACGTCTCGGCACTTCAGTATCGCGAGGACGTCTGCATACGTGGAGGCTTCCTCGAGTTGTGTAGAGATTCGAAGGCTCAACTGGGCGTGGAGGAGGCTCAGCTTCTGATCGTCAGAGATGGAAGGCGAGGAGGAGGCGGCGAGGTAGGCTTCAAAACAGCGGAGCCAGTGCGAAAAAATCGCTTTCGCCTCCGCAGCCTGTGGGTCGAGTTCCAGTTGGTCAGGTTTGAGGGCTGATTCCATTGTGGTGTTCGAGTCGATTAAATTGATGCGACCATCAATTCACGCAAAACAGAGAGTAGAAGTAAACTGTGGCTTTAATCGACTCGAACAGTGCCTGCCTGTGACTGCTCTGCTACTGAGAGCTGCCTACAGGGCTACTGCTCTTTATACCTCCCCTCAAGGGGTAGAGCCAGGGGCAGAGCCCACAAGGGCACCAACATGATACATTCTATGTAATATCATACAATGGTCCATAGGTGGAGCCCACACGGGCAACAGCGTGACACAGTGACATACATGGTGAATGGTTAATGCAATACGTTCACCACAGGACCCAATTGTTCAACAGGGCTCTGATCACTCTCTTCGATGTCGGTCAATAAAGGGGCGGGTGCCTTGGTAGCTGGGCGGGTCCATAGCGGTCATTGACCTTGGCAGTTGTGCTTTCTGAGCAAGAGAGTGGCGCTGATCAGTCTGTGGCTGTACCAGTTGCTTGATTGGAGTTCGATTGTCCTGGGAAAATGGGCCATTGAAATGTAAATGAGTGGGGGGTTTTGGTCTGATGTTATGGGAGCAGCGTTTTCAGAACCCCAAAATGTATCATGGAGTTCAACCAATCCCCACTTTAATGTATTGTTGCCTTTGAAGCACACGGCTTGTTCTCCAGGTGTGGTACTACAATTATGAAGACGTGGGTTTTTAAACACAAAACAATGTTTATTCCATGAATTCAACTTAACCTTCTTAAATAAACACTGGATCCCTTTCTTTAACATCCCTTTCTTAAAATAATACAACACCAAATAATTCCTCAAAATGTTCCTTCAAACCTCCAAAAGACTTAACACCTTTAAACAGAAACACATCAGGTTAAAGACATTACTATTATGAGTTTAAATCACCCAAATGATTCAGAGATATTCTTTCCTGGCAAAGATCACAGCAGATCCAGCTTACTGCAAACACAGACACACCCAAGCAGTTTTCTCAAAACTGGAACTAAAAGCAGAAAAAGCAGAAGTGATCTCAGCTCCCCCCTCTGACATCACTTCAGTAATATGAGCTGCCTCATTTCTTAAAGATACATTGCTTAAACATGCATTTCTTAAAGGTACTCCCACATGACACTGGTTACCTGTGTTTTTGATACACATAGGCTGTGTATCTGTCTGAGGCCTGGGTTGGCCATAATTCCAATGGTACTTTGTAGGTGGCCATTTTAGATGGCTACAGATACTAGGGAAGAGAGATAGGTTTTTAATTTGTGACTTAAAGGAGGAAAGAGTGATTAAGCTGCAGAGAACCTTAATGAGGGAATCCGAGAGTTTAAGGCTTTGGCCTTGAAGACATGACCACCAGTAGTGGAGCAATTAAAGTCAGGGATGCTAAAGAGGCCAGAATTAGGGAAGAAGTAAGCTTGGATGATAGAAGGATTGGAGGAGATTACAGTGATGAGGGCCACAGACCCCAACTGCACATTTAATAGCCGTCTCAACATGTCCTGCCACATTTAGGCAGCACTGATTCTGTGCATCCTTTAAAATTGTAACAAGTGGTCACGCTGGCGCCGATTAGTACTCCTTTTGAAAAATGTGAACCTGTCGGATTGGCTGCTGTGAGGAGCCGAGGAGGTGAGTAGCCATCTTCACTCACAGTGCCCGAGGGCACTGAGCATTCCACCCCTGTGCTCAGGGGGTGGGGGGTGACCATGGGTGCAACCCTGGTTGGGGGTGGGCCGTCATGGGTGGCATGGAGCCTCGAGCCTGAGTGAGTTCTGCTGGGGGCGTCGCTGATGGAGGTGGAGGGGGTTGAGCATGCATAGGTCCTCCATGCCAAATCCTGGACCGTGTGTTCCCATTCCGGGGCCAACCCTAGTCCCTGCCTGTTTGTCCAACGATCACCCATAACCCACACTGGCTGTGGAGGCCTCTGTCCATGCAGCTGAAGTCTATTGCTAATAAGGAATGTGCAAAGTGGTTAAGTGACCACTTCACACATCCCAAGTGGATCCCTGTGGGTGGGCGGGCCTTGTAGCATGTGGGGTTAATTGCCTAGCATCCCAATCACGGCGTGATACTCAGACACTGCGCTGGAACACTGCGGGAGGCATCACCACAGGTGCAGCAGCCAACCTTTGATTACCCAGGTAATGGGCCCCAGCCCCGGGCACATGTCCACGGTCGGGGGGGAGGGCGCGGGAAGGGGGGTGCAACCATGTCTGGATGGATGGGGCATGGGATTGGTGATCGTCCCACATTGCGAACTGAGCAGGGTTGGATGTGCAAGTGCTGTTGAACATAAGAACATAAGAACTAGGTGCAGAAGTAGACCGTCCGGCCCTTCGAGCCTGCTCCGCCATTCTATAAGATCATGGCTGATCTTTTTGTGGTCTCAGAACCACTTACCCGCATTCTCGCCATATCCCATAATTCCTTTATTTTTCAAAAACACATCTACCCTATCTTTAAATATATTAAATGAAGTAGCGTCTACTACTCCTTTCGGTAGGGAATTCCATACTTTAACCACCCTCTGAGTGAAGAAGTTCCACCTTGATTCAGTCCTAAATCTGCTCCCCCTAATCTTGAGGCTATGCCCTCTTGTCCTACTTTCACCTACCAGTGGAAACATCCTTTCTACCTCTATCTTATCCATCCCCTTCAAAATTTTGTATGTTTCTATGAGATCCCCCCTCAACCTTCTAAATTCCAGTGAATATAATCCCATTCTACTCAGCCTCTCCTCATACGATAACCCCCTCAACTCCGGAATCAGCCTAGCGAACCTCCTCTGCACCCCCTCTAGTGCTAGCACATCCTTTCTCAAATGTGGAGACCAAAACTGCACACAGTACTCCAGGTGTGGCCTCACCAGCACCTTGTACAACTGCAACATTACCTCTCTACTTTTAAACTCAATCCCCTTCGCAATGAAGTGCTTCTCAACCTTGTCAGCTGGGTGCTGGCAAGCGAGATCCTTGCGAATTGGCTGGTGGGCCTTCATTTGCGATGTGAAGCCCATGGGGCTTCATTAAGTGGACCAATTAACGTATTGCATTGCTGGCCTCGCTGGGCCGATCGCCAGGAAGCTTGTGGCAGTTCCCGCTCGCTACCACACTTATAAATCTTTCCAGTGAATCACGCATTTAGACTTTTGAGGAAAATCAAAATGAGTTTGAAAAATTTACAAGACAAATTTAAAAATGCTCTCATCATCTTAGTCTGAAAATCTGCTGTTCTTAACTTTAGCACTAAAATACTGATCCGAATCTCAGATACAGCTTATTAACCAATAATTGCAGGCTTGCATTCCAAAATAAGATTGGCAGATTAGGCAAAACAAAGCACTATGAAAATACATTATTCATAAATGCAATTAGAACTGTACTTCAGCTCATTGCATTGTACTGGTGTCCTGATTCCCTATATTTTGCTCCTCCGTGGACTCCGCGGGAAGAATGAAAGATTGCTGTCGGGCAGATTTGACATGTTTTGAATTGAAACTGGAATTAAACAACACTTTTGGTCTGTGCAAATAATATTGCTGGAATTCAAGACCATCAATAACAAACTGCCTCAGTTATTTAATAAAATGTAAGTATATTAAAATGGTTAGAGATATTTTTTTCATGCAATGAGTTGATCTGATTTGGAGTGCACTGCCCAAGAGGAAGGTGGAAGTCGAGTCAACAGTAACTTTCATGAGGGAATTGGCTGCGTATTTGAAAACAAAACATCTGTCAAGTAACGGAGTAAGGGTAGAGGAGTGGGATGATTTGAATGTCTGTTTCAAAGAGGTCAGCACAGGGAAATGGAATGAATGGTCTCCTGGGCTGTGTGAATTTATGATTCAATTGCATGGTTTATTATTTTAGTGCAGAGAAAGTGATCACAGACTCATAAGATGCAATAATGCTTGATGCATTCATGAAATCTTTTTTTTAATAAACAATTTCATTGAGGTATTTTTGGCAGATAAAACAGTGACATTGTATAGCACCATACAAAAGGAAAAGCAAATAACACATAGTGCAAACCACGACTCCAGTGCAAACCACGACTCCATTTGCACAAGGACCTGCCTATACCACCCCCTACTCTACACTACCTTAGACCACCCCCCCCACCTTGCTGACGATTAATTCTCCACAAAGAAGTCAATGAATGGCTGCCATCTCCGAACGAACCCCGATAGTGAACCTCTCAAGGCGAACTTAACCTTTTCTAGACCAAGAAAGCTCACCATGTCCGATAGCCATGCTTCGATCTTCGGGGGCTTTGTGTCCCTCCATGCCAACAGTATTCGTCGCCGGGCTACCAGGGAAGCAAAGGCCAAGACGTCTGCTTCCTTCTCCTCCTGGTCTCCCGGGTCCTCCGACACCCCAAAGATTGCCACCTCAGGACTCATTACCACCCCAGTTTCAAAACCCGGGACATGATGTCCGTGAATCCCTGCCAGTACCCCGAGATTAGGGAACAACCAGAACATGTGCACATGATTAGCCGGCCCACCGGCGCATCTGGTACACTTGTCCTCCAGCCCGAAAAATTTACTCATCCGGGCCACCGTCATGTGGGCCCGAGGCACGACCTGAAACTGGATCAAACTGAGCCTGGTGCATGTTGCGGTTGTGTTTACTCTGCCCAGAGCTTCTGCCCAAATTCCGTCCTCCATCTCCACACACACACACACACCCCCCCCCCCCCCCCCCCCCGAGTCCCTCTTCCCACTTAAGCTTCAGGTCATCAGTCTGTGTATCCTCTCCTCCCATTAGTTATTTGTAAATATCTGAGACTCTAGCCTCACCCACCTCTCCCCTAGAAACTGCCCTGTCCTGTCTCCCCTTTGGCAGGAGGCGTGGAAAGGACGGCACCATCCTACGCACGAAATCCCGCACCTGTAAGTATCGAAAGTCATTCCCTCCCGCCAGCCCGAACCTCTCCTCCAACGCCCTCATGCTCGGAAAGCTCCCTTCCAGGAACAGATCACCCACTCTCGCAACCCCGCCCTCCGCCACAGTCGATACCCACCGTCCATGTTCCCCGGGGCAAATCGGTGATTGCCGCAGATTGGGGTCCACACCAATGCTCTCATTTCCCCTATATGCCTCCTCCATTGTTCCCAGATCCGCAAAGCTGCCACCACTATAGGGCTGGTTGAGTACCGCGCCGGCGGGAGCGGCAGAGGCGCCGTAACCAGGGCTGCCAAACTGGTGCCCCCGCACGAAGCAGCCTTCATCTGCTCCTAGACCGAACCCGTGCCCACCATCCATTTCCTTATCATCGCTATGTTGGTCACCTAGTAGTAGTTGCTCAAGTTCGGCAAAGCCAGCCCCCCCTCCCCTCTGCTCCTTTCGAGCATCTCCTTCCTCACCCGCGGGGACTTCACAGCCCAGACAAATCCCAGGATAATTTTATTCAGCCTCTTAAAGAAGGACCTCGGGAAGAAAATGGGGAGACACTGAAATATGAACAAGAATCTCAGGAGAATCGTCATCTTAACAGTCTGCACACTCCCCTCTAGTAACAGCGGGAGCACATCCCAACTCCGAACCTTCCCTCTCATTCGTTCCACCAATCGGGACAGGTTGAGCTTATGCAACTTGCCCTAGTCCCATGCCACCTATATCCCCAAGAATCTAAAGCTTTCTCCGACCAGCCTGAATGGCAACCCCCTCACCCTACTCTCCTTCCCCCTCGTCTGAATTGCGAACAACTTGCTCTTCGCCATGTTCAATTTATATCCTGAAAACTGGCCAAATTCCCTCAGGATTTCCATGATGCCGTCTATCCCCGACATTGGGTCCGCTATGTAGAACAACAGGTTATCCGCGTATAACGAGACTTTATGTTCCACGCCCCCCCGGACCATCCCTTTCCAGTCCTTTGAAGCTCTCAGAGAAATTGCCAGCGACTCTATGGCCAGCACGAACAGCAGTGGGGAGAGAGGGCAACCCTGTCTTGTCCCGCGGTGTAGTCTGAAGTAATCTAATGTCATCCTGTCGTCCTTACACTAGCCTTCGGGGCCTGATATAACAGCCTAACCCAGTCAATGAACCCCTTCCCGAACCCAAACCGTCCCAGCACCTCAGGACCCAGATAGTCCCACTCGACCCGGTCAAAAGCCTTTTCCGCATCCATAGCTACCACTATCTCTGCCTCCCTGCTCTCCGGGGGCATCATGATCACATTAAGCAGCCTTCTTAGATTGGCCGCCAGTTGCCTATCTTTTATGAACCCAGTTTGGTCCTCCACAATTACGTGCAGTACACAGTCCTCAATTCTAGTCACCAAGGTCTTGGCCAGTAGCTTAGCATCTGTGTTGATCAAAGAGATTGGCCTACAAGATCCACAGGCCTCCGGGTCTTTATCCCGTTTCAGAATAAGCGAAACAGTGGCCTGCAACATCCTCGGGGGTAGAACCCCTCTGTCTCTTGCCTCATTAAAAACCCTGATCAGCACCGGCCCCACTATCTCGGCAAACTTTTTGTAAAACTCCACCGGATACCCATCCGGCCCCGGGGCTTTACCCGGCTTCATGACCTTCAGGCCCCCCGGTACCTCTTCGATCCCAACCAGGGCCCTCAGTCCGTCTACCAACCCCCTACCCACTCTTGGGAAGGTCAGTCCGTCCAGCAATCGTTTCATCCCCTCCGGTCCCTTGGGGGGGTTCCAAAGTGTATAGCTTACTATAAAAGTCCCTAAACACCTTGTTCAAGCCTGCTGGATCTCCCACCAGGGCTGGATTCTCCGGCCCCCGCCGGGTCGGAGAGCACCGGGGCATGGCGTGGATCCCGCCCCCACCGTCTCCCGAAGTGGAGTCTCCGGCACCAGAGATTCGGCGGTGGCGAGAATCACGCTGCGCCTGTCGGCGCCCCCCCCGGCGATTCTCCAGCCCGCGATGGGCCAAAGTCCCACTGCTGTCATGCCGGTCCTGCCGACGGGAATCAAAACACCTCCCTTACCGGCGTGACTGGTGGTGCGGGCGGGCTCCGGGTTCCTAGTGGCCTGGCCCGCGATCGGGGCCCACCGATCGGCGGGAGGGCCTGTGCCATGGGGGGCACTCTTTTCCTTCCGCGTTGGCCATAGCCTTCACAATGGCGGACGCGGAAGTGAACCCCTCCCCTGTGCATGCACGGGGATGACGTCAGCAGCCACTGATGCACCGGCGCATGCGCGGACGTCCGCCGGCCGGCGAAGTCCCTTCGCCCCCAGCTGGCGTGGCGCCAAAGGCCTTTCCCGCCGGCCGGTGGGGCGCCAACCACTCCAGCGGGGGCCTAGCCCCCCAAGGTTAGGGCTTGGCCCCTAAAGGTGCGGATTTCCGCATCTTTGGGGCGGCCCGACGCCGGAGTTGTTCACGCCACTCCATCCCGCTGGAACCCCCCGCCCCGCCGGGTAGGGGAGAATCCCGGCCCAGATTTCCCTACCCACCTGCTATCCTTCCTGTCCCCCTAGCCACTTCTCTCTTCCTAAGTTGTTGCACAAGCATTCTGCTGGCCTTCTCTCCATTCTCATATATCGGGCCTTTTGCCTTTCTATGCTGCTCTACAGCCTTGCCTGTAGTCAGCACCGCAAACTCGGCCTGCAGCCTCTGTCGTTTCCTGAGTAACTCTGGACTCGGGGACTCCGCGTAGCTCCTGTCCGTCCGTAAAGTTTCCTGAACCAGTCAGTCCGTTTCTGCCCTGTCTGTCCTGTCCTTATGGGCCCGGATTGAGATCAGCTCCCTTCTCACCACTGCCTTCAGTGCCACCCAGAGCACTGCTGCTGAGACTTCTCCGGTATCATTTACCTGCAGGTAATTCTGCATGCATTTCCTCAGCCTCTCACACACCGCCTCGTCCGCCAGCAATCCAACTTCCAGCCTCCATTGTGGGTGCTGAAAGCTATCCTTACAAATCTGTAGATCTACCCAGTGTGGAGCATGGTCCGATATGGCAATTGCCAAATATTCTGCCCCCACCATCCCGGCCAGCAAGTCCCTACTCATGACAAAGAAATCAATTCGGGAATACACCTTGTGGACGTGGGAATAGTACGAAAACTCCCTCTCCGATGGCCGGCTAAATCTCCATGGATCAGCTCCCCCAATTTGCTCCATGAACCTTCTCAGTTTCTTTGCCATCGATGGCAACCTGCCCATTTTTGAAGATGACCGATCGAGGCTCGGGTCCAGGTCAGTGTTAAAGTCCCCATCCATGATCAGGTTGCGCGAGTCCAAGTCGGGGATCTTCCCTAGCAACCTCCTGATAAAATCCACATTGTCCCAATTAGGGGCAGACACACTGACCAAGACTACTCTCACCCCTTCGAGCTTACCCCTTACCATAACAAATCTGCCGCCCCCGTCCACAACTGTACCCTCCACCTCAAATTGAACCCTTTTATTAATCGGGATCGCAACCCCCCCCTAGTCTCAGTGTTGAGCCCCAAATGAAAGACCTGATTAACCCAGCCCTTCCTCAACCTAACCTGGTCTACCACTTTCAGGTGCATCTCCTGCAGCATGACTACGTCCGCCTTCAGAACCCGCAAATGCGCAAACACATGCGCCCTCTTCACTGGCCCATTTAGCCCTCTAACATTCCAGGTGATCAGCCTGGTTGGGGGGCACTTTGCTGCCCCCCCCCCCCCACTTTGCCAATCAGCCATCCCCTTTCCCTGGCCAGCACCCCAGCCATGTGTCGTGCTTCCTCTGGCCCGCCTCCTGGCCGGCTCCACCCATGACCTCCTCACTGTTGCCATGTCCAGCTTCCATCCTCATCAGCAGAACAACTTACCCCCCCCCAGTAACACCATCCTACCACCTAACCCTGATCTAGTCTAACTGTATGAACACCCCCACCTGGCTTCCGTTGACTAGCCCAGCCAGCTAGCCTGTTGGCTCCCCGCTTCGGCGCCACCGCGTCTCTCACCCATTGTTCCCTGGCTCCCCCCCCCCCCCCGCCCCCGTCCACCCATACCACTTCCCCAAACCAGCCCTGCTTAAACACACACTCTATACAAGTCAAAAACATCCCCTACAATAGTGCAATTTAGATCAAACAGATAGAGATATGAAGTACCAGGCACTCTTAGCCCTTCCCCTCCACACACAGAAAAAGACTGCAAAAAATTCCCCTGAAACCCCCATCATAACCACACCTTTTATAGCTATTTTTTTTTTATTTTCCCCCTTCCAAACCTCCAACCAAACAAGAGATCCCAAACTGGAAACATTCAGGGAAACCACGAAAAAGAACAAGAAAAACACATCGCAACCTAAATGCATCAACCTAAAAAGGTCGAAAAAACGAAAAGAACGGATCCAAGCATGCAGGCATCTCTCAAAGCGATAGAGAAACGAAATAGACTTAAAAGTTTTACCATGAGTCCAAGAGTCCTCAGCTCAGAGCCAGCCCTTGCTTCTTAATAAAGTCCATCACCTCCTCGGGTTCCTCAAAATAGTGGTGCTGGCTCTCATACGTAACCCACAGTTGCACTGGAAAAAGCAGCCCGAATTTCACCTTGTTCTTATACAAAATCTCTTCACCTGCATGTAGCCTACCCTCCTCCTGGTCACCTCAGCACTCAGGTCTTGGTAAATATGCAGGGTGGTATTGTCCCAGGTACAGCTTTGTGCGCTCTTGGCCCATTGCAGAACCCGCTCCTTGTCCAGGTACCTGTGGAACCGGTTCACCATCGCTTGTGCGGGACCCCCTCATCGCGGCTGCCTCACCTGTACTCTGTGTGCCCCGTCCACCACCGGCGGGCAAGGGAACACCTCGTTCCCCAGCAGCTTCTGAAACATATCTGCCACATACGCGGCATCATCCAGCCCCTCAGCCCCCTCCGGGAGGCCAACAATTCGTACATTCTGCCGGCGAGATCTGTTGTCCAGCTCCTCCAGTCTTTCCAGGAGCATTGTTTGCTGATCCCTCAGCCTCCGAATCTCCACATCCGCCACTATTTGAAAGTCTGCCTGCTCCCCCACCATCTTCTCCAGCTTCTGAAGCTTCTCAGCCTAATCATCCTGTCTTTTTCCAATCGGTCCATCGACTTCTGGAGCGGCTCCAAATTATCACGCTTGAGAGCTAAAAAGCCTGTAGCAGCTGCTCCATTGTAGGCTGGGCTGTCGGGCTGCACCGGTCTCTCTCCCAGCCTCCACTGTGCCCTTGTTTGAACACTTCTTCTGCTGTTTACGGTCCCTCCGGCTTCTGAAGTCCACACAACTCTGTATGGGTTCAGTGCCTGAGTCCTATTGCTTTCCAGTTCCGCGCTCAAAAGCACAAAAAAGTCAGGGGAAAAGGTCCAAAAGTCCGACCGAAACGGGAGCCACCAAATGTGCGACCTACTCCCTCATAGTCGCCACCGGAAGTCGCATTCATGAAATCTAATCACACCTTTGCACAGTACCTTTGCATGATAGCCACAAATAACAAATTACAAATAACAAGTTACCATACCTGACAATGATTCTGCAAGGTAATCAGGCACATGAATAGCTGTTATGTTCAAAAACCACAGACAAGATTATGATCACTTTTGCAGCAATGAAAGGTGATGCTCGATCAATGACTCCAGAAGAGAGATTGGATGACAATTGAAGGCTTTATTGGACTAGATGTTTCCCCTAGTAGCGCAGGTACAGAATGCAGCTGCTCAGGAGACACAGGCTCTTATACTCTGCCTTACTGGGCGGAACCAGCAGGCAGGCTTCACCAATGATATTGCTGTCTCAGGTACCTCCCACACCAGTGGTCTTCAGCATCAGCCTGGGTACCATGATACCCCTAATACCGACTACCATAAAATTAAATAGTAATGTACATGTTCAATCTATTGTTAGATTTATGTAGCAGGTTAAGGACCTCGTTTTGAAATATATCTTGCTGAGAAGTTTATTTAACAATAATTTGTGGCAGTTAATTTGAATTGATTTACTCCACAGTGAAACAGTGATTTAATGTGTTTAATTTCTCCAGAGTGAGCTTAATATTTATAATTTCATTGGAATTCATTCATGTTTTGCTTCAATCACGTATTCATGATCACATCAAAGTAAATTAGCATTTTATTAGATTAGTCCTTTCACACACCTCTGAATGAGGGAGCATCAGATTTTGTTCTTGCTGAAAAAAACATCTCATGGACCCCTTTTCAGATCTTCTGTGCCCACAGCACCTGGACTGATCATCACATCAGCCCTTCCACAACTATGTGCTTTATAACAACCTGTTCTGAAATAAAAAGAAAATGCGGCAAAAACTCAGCTGGTCTGGCAGCATCTGGAGGGAGAAACAGAGGTAATGTTTCGAGTCCATATGGGTCTTCTTCAGAGTTAAAGAGAGGGAGATATGTGATGGCTTATATACTGTATAAGAACAGATGGTACAAAGTAGGTCAGAGGTAGATGTGCGCAAGGAGAGATGGTCGCGATCCATTGCAGTTTGCCTATCGCCGCAACCGGTCCCCACCAGATGCTATCTTCCTGGCTCCACAATCAACACTCGAACACCTCGACAACAAGGACACCTATTTGAGGGGGGCATGGAAGCACAGTGGTTAGCACAGTTGCTTCACAGCTCCAGGGTCCCAGGTTTGATTCCCCGCTGGGTCCCTGTCTGCGCGGAGTCTGCACATTCTCCCCATGTCTGCATGGGTTTCCTCCCGGTGCTCCGGTTTCCTCCCACAGTCCAAAGATGTGCAGGTTAGGTGGATTGGCCATGGCTAAGTTGCCCTTAGTGTCCAAAAAGGTCAGGTGTGGTTACTGGGTTACAGCGATATGGTGGGAGTGTGGGCTTAGGTAGGGTGCTCTTTCCAAAAAAAGGGCCGGTGCAGACGCGATGGCTGAATGGCCTCCTTCTGCCCAGTAAATTCTATGTAAGACTGTTGTTCATAGACTACAGCCCCACCTTCAACACCATTATCCCCACAAGACTAATAGCCAAACTCTGCAACCTTGGACTTGACCCCTCCCTGTGCAGCTGGTTCCTTGACTCCCTAACCAACAGGATAGGCAACAGCACCTCCTCCACAATAGTCCTCAACACCAGGGCCCCTCAAGGATGTGTGCTCAGTCCTCTACTATACTCCCTGTACACACATGACTCTGTGGCAAGATTTAACTCCAACTCAATCTACATGTTTGCGGACGATACGCCTGTGGTGGGCCGTATCTCAAACAACGATGAATCAGACTACAGGAGGGAGATAAATCACTTGGCTGCATGGCGTACCAAAAACAACCTCTCTCTAAATGTCGGAAAGACCAAGGAACTGATCATCGACTTCAGGAAGCGTAGCCCGACTTACACTCCCATCTGCATCAATGGCTCCGAAGTGGAGATGGTCGATAGCTTTAATTTCCTGGGGGTCACCATCACCAACAGTCTGTCCTGGTCCACTCACGTTGATGCAACAGTCAAGAAAACCCAACATCGTCTCTACTTCCTATGGAAGCTAAAGAAATTTGGCATGTCTGCATTGACTCTCACAAACATCTACAGATGTGCGATACGAGTGCATCCTATCTGGCTGAATCACAGCCTGGTATGGCAACTGCTCGGTCCAAGATCGTAAGAAACTGCAGAATGTGGTGAACTCAGCCCAACGCATCACACAAGCTTGCCATTCCCACATTGATCCAGTATACACCTCCCGCTGCCTCAGGAAGGCTGACAGCATTATCAGAGACCCCTCCCACCCAGGCATACATTCTTCCAGACCCTTCCATCAGACAGAAGGTACAGAAGTCTGAAGACCAGCACATCCAGACATAGGAACAAGTCTTCCCCACAACTACTAGACTCCTCAACGAATCCCCCTCGGACTGATCTGTTCCCAGTAAGAACATTATTCATGACGCCCTATTCCGCTCTTGCTCATGTATTTTCTTTGTTTGGCCCCTTATTCCGCACTGTAACCAATCACCGTTTGCCGATATACCATTTGTAAATGTTCTCTGTTGATTATTCGTTTTGTCTACTATGTACATACTGTGTATTTTCCCTCGGCTGCAGAAAAAATACTTTTCACTGTACTTCGGTACATGTGACAAAAAATCAAATCAAATCAAATCAAATTGAACAAAGGTGTGTAGGGTATATTACAAAGGAAGTGTTAATGACAGTGTAAAGGACTACAAAAGGTGCTGATAGTGGTATGAAGGTAGGATAGCAGAATGTGTTGATAAGAGATCAAAGGTCAGTGTTCAGTGAAATCAAAATGAAAGAACAAGTGACAGATGGCCCTGCAGGATGGTGGTGGGGGGGGGGGGGGGGGGGGGGGAGTGGCTGTGTTGGGACAAAACATTTTTGGATTTAATAAAAGGGTCAAGATAGAGGAGAAAGGTCACAGTATAAAGTTGTTGCATTCAGTGTTGAATCCAAAAGGCTGTAACATGCCTAATTCGAAGATTGAGGTTCTGTTCGTCCAGTTTCTGTTGGGTTTAATTGGAACATTGCATATAATAATGAGAGCAAGGTTCTAAATGGAAATGGCAAGCAATAGGAAACTTGGGGTCATGACTGCAGACAGAATGACGATGTTCCATAAAGCCAGTCACCAAATCTGCTTTTAGTCTCCCCATTGTGGAGGAGACTGCATTGTGAGCAGTGAATACAGCAGACCAAATTGAAAGAGGTGCAAGTGAAATGCTACTGAACCTGAAAGGAGTATTTGGGCCCTTGGACTGTAAGGAGGGGGAAGGAAAGGTGCAGGTGCTACACCTTTAGCGATTGCATGGGAAGGTGCCCTGGGAAGGAGATGAGTTGGAGGAATGGAGCAAGGCATCACACTTAGAGCGGTCCCTGCGGAACACTGGCAGGGGTGTTGAGAGTAAGATGTGTTTTATGGTGTCATCATGCTGGAGTTGGCCGAGGATGGTCCTTTGAATGTAGAGGATGGTAAGGTGAGAAGTGTGGACAAGGGGGACCTTATCATGATTCTGGAAGGGAGGGGAAGGGGTTAGGACGGCGATGTGGGAGATGGGTCAGGCACGGTTGAGTGCCCTGTCAACTACAGTGGAGGGCAAATCTCAATAAAGGAAAAATGCAGAGACATGCCAGAAGCACCATTTCTGAAAATGGCATTATCGGAACAGATGCAACGGAAGCAGAGAAACTGGGAGAATGGGATGAAATTCTTAAAAGAAGCCAGATATGAGGAGCTGCATTTGAGGGTGCTGTGGGAGTCGGTGGGCTTGTAATGAATATTGATGGTCAGTCTATCAAATGAAATTGTGTAAGGAACTGGCTAAATCCTTGTCAGTTTTGTGTGTCTCTTGTTTAATCCCTGTCCTGCAACATTGCAGATTTTGTTTCAAACTGAAAACACCCCTGGTCTAATGGACTGGCCCAGGCCTCTCCCTTGATGCTCTCTGGCTTAGCCCTTGATGTCATTTTGATGGATTGGCAAGCAGCCAATCGGTGCCTCTGAGATTCTGGGGCATCATTTGATCTGAATAGGATTTGTGGAACCTTTCAGAACTTTCTCGACGAAAGGTTGCTCAGAAGGCAAGCTTCATTATTCCTCTCAGCTCTGTGCATACCTGGAAAGCAACACACAGCATGACTCTCTCTCAGCTTTTGGCCTGGCAATTTGAATGCTTCCAGCCAGCCTGGGGAAGTAACTTTTACCTTAAATGTCTCCAGCCAGTTCGGTGAAATTGTAGAACTCTGTTTGAAAGACCTGCCGATTTAAATGCTTTCAGCTAGCCTGTGAAAGTGAACTATGAGAGGAACTGTGGGCAGGTAGATACTTCTATCTAATTAAGAGCTGTGTAGCCAGTGCTCCAAATTTTCTCTCCTCTGTTAGATTCTTCTTGAGGGTTCAGAACAAGGAGAGCGGTTGTTTAACAGCCCATTTAAAACCCTCATGATGTAAACTGTAGTTTCAACTACAGGGCGACACGGTAGCCTTGTGGATAGCACAATTGCTTCACAGCTCCAGGGTCCCAGGTTCGATTCCAGCTTGGGTCACTGTCTGTGTGGAGTCTGCACATCCTCCCCGTGTGTGTGTGGGTTTCCTCCGGGTGCTCCGGTTTCCCCCCACAGTCCAAAGATGTGCAGGTTAGGTGGATTGGCCATGATAAATTGCCCTTAGTGTCCAAAATTGCCCTTAGTGTTGGGTGGGGTTACTGGGTTATGGGGATAAGGTGGAGGTGTTGACCTTGGGTAGGGTGGTCTTTCCAAGAGCCGGTGCAGACTCGATGGGCCGAATGGCCTCCTCTGCACTGCAAATTCTATGATATCTATGATAACTCAGTGAGGCTGATAGGCAGAGGCAAGCTTCAATTGCACAGACCTGAGGGTGAAAGTGACTCCTCAGAGGGGATTCTATAGCCTGCCTGTAATTGAAGCTAGACATGAGAAGATCCTAATCAACTGATGATTGCCAAGCTTCACGTCCATGGAAGATCACCATCTACGAAGACCGCCAGCTCAGCAGCTTTTAATCCCTGTTATGTTCAATCCTTTCCCTACCTCAACCATATGTTTGACTTGTGTGTGTCTGGGTGAAGGCGGTTTGGAGACTAGTTAGACCATTGTTCCATTCTTAACATTATGGGCGGTATTCTCCGCTCCCGATAAAAATCGGGATGGCCGTCGTGAAATCGGCCGAGCTTCACGACGGCCTCGGGGCCCGCTCCCCGCACCTAATTCACCCCAACACGGGGGGCTAGGAGCGAGCCCCCGTCGTTCCCAGCCGTGACCTCGTCGTGCCGGAAATGACGCGGAAGCGGCACTTTTCTGATGTCATCCGCACATGCGCGGGTTGCCGGTTCCAACCAGCGCATGCGCGGATGACATCAGCGCGCAGACGGCACGAACCCGCGCATGCGTGGTGCTGTCTTTCTCCTCTGCCGCCCGGCAGGACGTGGCGGCTTGATCTTGCCGGGCGGCGGAGGGGAAAGAGTGCGTCCGTTTTGGACGCTGGCCCTACAATCGGTGGGCACCGATCGCGGGCCTGACCCCTCCCGAGCACAGTAGCGGTGCTCCCGTCCAAATCGGGCCCCTAGATGCCCTAAACGGGCATCTGGCACCCGTTTCACGAATGCAGCGACCAGGTGTGGTTGCTGCCGTGGTGAAACGGGCGTGAAGGGCCAGCCGCTCGGCCCATCGGGCTCGGAGAATCGGCGTTCGCCGTAAAAAACGGCGAGCGGCGATTTTTCCGAACCGGGGGGGGGGCGTAAAAAATGTCGGGAGGCCCTCCCACGATTCTCCCATGTCACATGGGGAGCGGAGTATTCCGCCCTATATGTTCATCTTTTTCCTTGTTATAAATTTTAAAAATATGTTTTACTTGCAACTGTAACTCATTGGAGCTGTCGTGGGTTAAAGATCTCAGGAAAATATACAAATTGGTTAATTCACTTAAGTTGGGACTCCAGGGGCTGTGGGGCTGGAATTGACTGCATATTCGCCCAGGGTGTCGTAAAAATCTAGATAGAGAGGTCACAGAGGGGAAGGGAAGTGTCAGAGATGGGTCATGTGAAGGTGTTACCTCATTCTGAGGTTTTATGATATGTTCCCAGCTGTGGTTTGACAGTGACTTCATTGCAGTGTTAATGTAAGCCTACTTGTGACATTATTCATTTTATTATTATTGTGCGGGCTGTTTAAGAGGCCTGGCTCGGTGTTTTGGGATCTCATCCCAGTTAAAATAAAAACAAGACAACCCTCCAATTCTCAGTTCCTTGCTGCCTACACGATTCCCATGCCTCACACCCCTATGATTTCTCATGTCCTCATTCCCCAATCAACCCAAATGGCAACTCATTCCAGGCTATGCCCAACTATTGTCCCCTCTTAGCCCCTCGCGTCCCTATTCAAGCTGTGGTACGTTCATACCCATTGCCATACTGTGCAGAATAAACTGTATGGAACCATTCAACCCTATAATAACAAAAAGATGTATAGAAAATATTTTAACATTCATTCATAAGTTCCTACTTTGTTACAAATAAAACTCACTTTTTACTGCAAGGCAATATAAGGAACAATCACTCAGATCCTTTAAAGTTTCAACAGCTGAAACTGCAAGCACTTGAAACCTCTTCACTTGT
This sequence comes from Scyliorhinus canicula, assembly GCF_902713615.1. Taxonomy (NCBI): domain Eukaryota; kingdom Metazoa; phylum Chordata; class Chondrichthyes; order Carcharhiniformes; family Scyliorhinidae; genus Scyliorhinus; species Scyliorhinus canicula. The sequence continues at coordinate 110,047,085 of NC_052155.1, read as the reverse complement.
TTAAATAAATGTTGTGAAGCTAACACCAGAGACAAAAGAAGCAGAGAAATGTTTTCTCTGGAGCACAGGTGCTTCAACAGAATAATGAATTTCTCAGGTCTCAGCCATGCCTCAATAAGTATTCTTGGCAGAACGTCCAGACATCCATTAGAGCACTAAAAAACCTGATATTGCCCAGGCTGGGAGATCCCAGCAAGGAGTGAGGGGAGTGGAGTGGGGATTTGGTTATAGAGGCCAGTGAGGAAGAGATAGAAAGGGTGGGTATGATCTTAGGGTGTTGTCCCCAATGCCCTTCAAAGAATGTAGCTCCCCTTCTTGCCCAACAGCAGCCTGCACAGTCAAAGATGTTGGGTTGGTCGCCTCACCCTCTCATTGCCCCAAGAGACCAAAATATTACAGTGGAGGCAGAGAGAGGACTTTAAGTGGCAATTAATTGTCCACTTCAGGGCGTCAATAGGTCTAAGGAAGGAAGGGCTGTCTGAGACTGCCATTTTATGGGGGGATAGGTCAGGGTTGGGGGAAGGTGGCGGCGGGCTAGTCACCTGCTTTATTTTAAGTGCCGTCCCCACCTTCAAATACACCAGCAGAGGGACCATAGATTGCAGCACATGTAGGTATCCTAGACTGCTAGAAGCAGTGACTGGGAAATCCATAGCCAATTCCAGGTGACTGCGGGCTGAATAAAACAGTTTCATGGGCTGAATGTTTGACACCCTTATCCTAAATTGATAATTTCTCAACTAATTAGCGCTTGCAGTAGCTGTTCCCAAAAGTAGGACAATCTGTTTAGTCACAGACTGCAATGAGCGTCAATTGTACAATGTAAGAGAAGGGGATCGCAACAAAAATAAATGCTGGCCGTGATTTAACACCCAAGAAGCAGAGTCCCATTTTGGGCACTTTTAGACAGGTGTTGCTAGCAGGCACCAAGAACGACCCCTCTATCAAACGGGACTCTTTCTTTTCCGGCCTCAGTTGGGAGCACCCCACCGAGGTCGGACTTACCTCATTATTTAATTAGGTAATTTTAAAAAGCCATACTGATCTCACGATCCCCCTTGGCACCCCCACCGCGGTCTCCTGACCCCTCCAACGCCCCAACTTATCTGTTGGAGAGTCCTTAGCTCCCTTCACTCCACCTCATAAGGGCAGAGCACCTAGGCACTGCCAGCCTGGCACATGGGCACCTTGACACTGCCAGCCTGACACCGACATGCCAGGGTAGCACAGCCAGGGTTCCTGGGTGGCCATGCCATGGTGGCAGGTTGGCAGTGTCAAGGTGCCCAGGTAGTAGGAGTATCAGGGTACAGCCCTACACAGAGCCCGACCACTCGGGGCCTCCAATGGCCTGGGCAAATCGTCCAGATGCTGTTACACCTGGTCCACGTTTGTGTGGACCAGTGCTATACGGTGCCATGGCAAGGTCTTCCAGGCACGGATATGTTCCTGGACTTCGGTAGCATCGGGCGCCGGCATTTTAAAGTCTAACTGCTCACTTAAATAAGTAAATCGCTAGATCGTGACATCGCGTGAGATTGAGGCGATCTGAGCGTTGCAAATTTTGCGACAGGTCACTCGAGAGGTTTAATGGCCTTGCCGCGCCAATCGCGCCCACTATTTCATTTTTATAAACAGATCTAAATTTTGCAATTTTCTGGCTTTGAAACACTGTCCTTCAAGCACTGTAAGCACTAATTTGGAAAGATTAAGACAACAATTTAAGATCAGACTCATTTGTTTTATTTGGTTTAAAATCCTTCTGGCAGTGATTTGTGGAATACCTTTATGTGCATTGAGCATGAAAAGCGATCAATAATCAAACAGACTTGAAGTAGTCATTTATTGATGAGATATCATTCCTAATTTGCGTATACATTTACCCGAGCTATCTTTTGCAAAAAAAGAGCTCGTATTGTCTCCTTAACTTAATTTCAATTGATCCAATAAAGTCCTGAGTTCTGCAGAATTATCTATATGGAAAATTGATGAAATGGAGTTACATTAAGAGGAAAATAAAGTACTGGTACCAGTTTAAAATTATGCCAAAAAGTATACTGCATATAATACCAGTGCGGAGGTAACTGAACATATATGGATTGATTGCATTCACCTGCTTTAAGAAGCAGTTTCGAAATAAGCCTTCAAGAACGCCAAAGAGATGAAAATCCACAATCTCGTCACTAAACCAAATCAACCAGTGAAACTTATATATACTCTGTAACTTTAAGTGCTCATGCTCCTCCTGGCCGATAGGCAGTGCTGGAAAGCCATTAAAATGCTGAATCCAGCACTGCTCCATTTCGTCATCGGGTATTCCAAGATATTCATTTTAAGGGCCAGGCTTTCGCTACAGAGGCAGATTGCTTGAGTCAGGAAATTTCCCAATTTGGCAGACCAGCCTTGAAATAAAGGGGTCTTACCACGTGTAATTTCCATTCTGGGATAGGCTATTCTGGCCCACCAACCCCAGAACAGACATGTTAGAAGTTCCAACTTGGTTCTCAGAATAAAAGAACTACTGACAAGTTTAAATAAAGACAATTTTGAAAAAATAAATTTAGAGTACACAATTAATTTTTTTCAATTAAGGAGCAATTTGGGGGCAGCACGGTGGCACAGTGGTCAGCATTGCTGCCTACGGCGCTGAGGACCCGGGTTCGAATCCCGGCCTTGGGTCACTGTCCGTGTGGAGTTTGCACATTCTCCCCGTGTCTGCGTGGATTTCACCCCCACAACCCAAAAGATGTGCAGAATAGGTGGATTGGCCACACTAAATTGCCCCTTAATTGGAAAAAATAATTGGGTACTCTAAATTTATTTTTTTTAAAAGGAGCACTTTGGCATGTCCAATCTACCTACCTTGCACATCTTTGTGTTGTGAGGGAGAAACCCATGCAAACACAGGGAGAATGTGCAAACTCCACACGTATAGTGACCCAGAGCCGGGATCGAATCTGGGACCTTGACGCCGTGAGACTTCAGTGCTAACCACTGCACCACCGTGCTGTCCCTAAATAAAGACAATTGCCAGGGTATGAACACAGGTGGCTAAATTGGATTGGGTAAACAAATTAAAAGGTAAGATGGTAGAGAAGCAGTGGCAGACATGAAGGGAGATCATTTCATAGCTCTCAACAAAAATACATTCCATTGAGGAAGAAAGGCACCATCAGTAGGCTGCACCATCTTAGAGGATCATAGAATTTACAGTTCAGAAGGAGGCCATTCAACCCATCGAGTATGCAATGGCCCTTGGAAAGAGCACCCTACTTAAGGCCACATCTCCACCATACCCCTGTAACCCAGTAACCCCACCTAACCTTTTTGGACACTAAGGTCAATTTAGAATAGCCAATCCACCTACTCTGCACATCTTTGGACTGTGAGAGGAAACTAGAGCACTCGAAGGAAACCCACACAGACATGGGGAGAACGTGCTGGCTCCGCACAGACAATGGCCCAAGCCGGGAATCGAACCTGCGACCCTGGAGCTGTGAAGCAACTGTGCAAACCACTGTGCTACCGTGCTGTCCAATATCTTATCTGTGGCTAACTAAGGGGGTTATGGGTGGTATCAAATTGAAAAAATGCATATGAGGCTGCAGAGAATTTATTGTGGTATGCCAGAAGGTTCAGAAAGTTTTAGAAACCAGCAAATGATGACTAAAAAAGTAGTTAAAAGAGGGAAATTGGAATACGGGGAGAAAACTAGTAAGAAATATAAAGACAGTAAAATCTTCAACAAGCATACAAAAAGGAAAAGGTTAGCTAAATTGAGCATTCATTCATTAGTCAGACTGGGGAATTAATAAGAAGAAACAAGGAAATGGCAGTGGCTTTAAACGAGTATTTTTGAATCCATCTTCATCACAGAAAACATAAAGCATCTCAAGAATAGGAGTCAGGGGCAATAGGAAGGGAAAAACTTAAAACAATCATGATCATTAGAGAAAAAACAATGGGAAAACTAATGGAACTTAAGGCTGGCAAATCCTCTAGACCTGATGGCTGTTAACCTGGGCTCTTAAAAGAAGTGGCTGCAGAAGTGGCGAATGCATTAGCCCTAATCTTCTGAAAAATCCCAGTGTATTGGAAAATCACAAATGTAACACTTCTGTTCATGAGAGGAGGGAGACAGAAGCATGAAACTATAGCCCAGTTAGCCTAACATTGCCACTGGGCACATGCTAGGTTCTATTATTGAAGAAATAGGAGCAAGACATTTAGAAAGTCATAATATCAATGGGCAAAGTCAACATGGTATTATGAAAAAAATTTGTTTGACAGATTTATTGGAGTTCTTTGAGGATGTAATAAACAGAGTGAATAAACTCAACCAGCAGGTGTAGTGTATATGGATTTCCAAAAACATTTAATACGGTGCCATATGTAGGGTTATGACAAAAGATTAGAATTTATGGGGTTGATATATTAGCATGGATAGAGCATTGGCAGACGAAGAGTGGAAAAAATGGGTCATCTTCAGAATGGCGAATTGGTGAAGTTTCGTACAGATCAGTGTTGCGGTCCCAACTATTTATGATTTTTATTAATGACTTTGATGAAGAGACTAATGGTGGGATTCTCTGCCCGTGTCCGTCCGGCGACCGGAGAATCCCGTCCGAGTCTCGCCTGTGGCGTTCTTGCGGTGGGTGGGCCGGAAGAATCCAGCCCGAACTGTATTGTAACCAAGTTTATTAATTATATGAAAATAGGCAGAAGTTCAAGTTGTAAGGAGAAGGCAAAGCCTCTGCAAAGGATATACAGAGGTTGCATGAGTGAGAAAAAAATTGGCAGATGGAGTACAATGTGGGAAAATGTAAGGATGCCATTTTGGCAGGAAGAATGGAAACAGAGAATATTATTTAAATGGAGAGCGACTACAGAATGCTGCTGTGCAGAGCGATCTGAGTGACCTTGTACATGAATCACAAAACATCAGAATGCAGGTGCAAAAAGTAGTCAGATGGGTCTTTATTTCAAGGAGATGGAGTATACAAGTAGGGGAGGTTTGCTACAACTATAAGGGCATTTGTGAAACCATACTTAAGAATGTTCTGTACAGTTTTGGTCAGTTTACTTGAGAGACATATTTACATTGGAAGCTGTTCAGAAAAGGCTTCCCAGGCCAATTCCCAGGATGAAAGTTTTGCCTTATGGCCGAAAGCTGGGAATTGGGTCCTACCCGCTATTTTTAAATGCCTCCAGAGTTGGCCTGACTCTGCAAAAATCCAGACCTAATTGTCAGTGAAATTCAATGCAAAAATATATAATTGATGGATCATCAATTGTGCACCAAGGGAATCAAGAGGTTAGGACAGAAGGTAGAATTGGCGTAGAAGCTAAGCAGTGATTGAATGATAAAATGGATCATGTTGCTCATTGGACTAGATCACCTGCTACTGCTTCTATTCCTTAAATGCTTACAGCTTAACAACATAAGTATTTTTTGATTAAAAACAGAAAAAAAAGAACTTGAAAATCTTCTTGCCTGCACATTATCCCAATAATACTGAAATATTGCACAATCCAGAATTAGCATCCCTTAGTCATTATGATTTGCAGAGCCAGTGAAATATAAATGGGCTATTAAAAAATTTTCTATATTAAATTAGTTTAAATGAGATTCTAAAACCTGAATATATCCATTACATAGCCTACATATATAAATAAAATCTAACATGTCCAACCTTGATAATGGAATTCAAGATACTTTCAATTCTGGATGTTGGGAAACACCTTGAACTGATCTTTCTTACCCAACAGTAACTAAACATTCTCTCCATGTAAATAGAGTTGACACAAAACAACTCTGAAATGAACACAACATTTTCTCAGTGTAAAAAACATTCTCCTGCTCTCTGTTCTAAATCTCTCATATTTAATATTTTATCTGTTGGACCCCTTAACTACTGAAACTGGGGCAGAATGCAAGTATTGGTGGCTGGGTGTTTGGGGAGGGTGCAGGGAGAAAAGAACCCCATTTGCTTCTCTTCACGAGGCCCAATGCTATTATGAGGTAACTGGGCACTTACCTGGAAAGCCTCAGGCCGACCACACACTCAAGCTCCCAGTAGTGGAAATCAAGCTCGCAAGAACTGCTGACGAATGAAGGGCAGCTCTCCAGTACCTGTAGGGCTACCGGAAGTGGTAGCCACTGCTGATATTACACACGAGATGGAGTGGTTGTCTCGTGGCAACTCACTAGACTAGTAATGCAGAGGCCTAGGCTATTGTTATGGGGACATGGGTTTAAATTCCCCCAGGGCACCTGGAAGAATTTAAATTCAAATAATCAGTCTGGAATATAAAGCTAGTTTCAGTAATAATGACCATGAAATTATCATCAATTGTCATAAAGAAAACATTTAGCTCACTAATGTTCTTTCGGGAAGGAAATCTGCCAGCATTATCCAGTTTGGCCTATACGTGACTCAAGATCTACAGCTATGTGGCTGTTAACTGCCCTATGAAATGGTCTAGGAAGTCGTTCAGTTCAAGGGAGATTAGGGATGAGTAAAACTTGCTGACCTTGCCATGCCACCCACATTCCATAAAAGAATAAATTAAAAAAAAATTTAATCTGGACATCTGTTCACACAATGGTTTAACTACACCTTTTCAATGCCTGACATAGTTCATTTACTCCATAATTATTATTTGTCATCAATTTCTTCTTTAACATGCATTCCTATTGCTAGAAGCAACATTGGAATTTACTTATAAACTGTTTAGTATAGTCTTGCCTAATATTGATGTAACACAAAGTATCAGTAGACATTAGGCAACTCTTGGTAAGCATAGTCTGGTGGATGATGTAAATCATAGTTGCAATTTCAGAACAATAAATATTTCATTCATGCCTTATGGGATAAAACTGGGCACTGCACATGTGCGCACGTGTCTGTGGAGCAGATATAACTTCATTTATTTCTATAGAGAAAATACTTGAAATACTCAGCAAGTGAGGCAGGATTTTACAGAGTGCCACATTTCCCAGCCCCCAGCTACAATATGGGGAGGAGAGCCTAACCACGATCCAAACAGGTGCCTCACAGCAATTTAGTGCTAGGAGCAATGTTAATTGCTTTAAGGCAGGACGTCCGCCGCTACTTCAGGAGGAATTTCCATCTCAGAGAGCCAATTGGGAGGCCAACATATCTGTTGTTTCCGCATTGCCAGTAGGAGTGCTGGCCACTGCTGGCACTACAAGTGGTCCCACCACATTCAGGAGTCCAGGTAAGTCTGGGATTGGGAGCTTCAGTGAGGGCGCAGTGGGAGTATGGGGTTTGGGGGGGCGGAGGTGTCAGCCTCAGGAGGCCATAGTTTGTGTCTTAAAGCGTGGGTGTGGGTCCTCGGATGGACCCATTTGGTCCACAATGGTGGTTCCCCCATCCCTCTTGCCCAATATCAAATCCAACAGCTAAGTCTTCTGGACTTCCTGCATGGCATGAGCCTTCCTCACAGTGGGTAAAACGTACCCACTGTGGTAGCAGGATGAAGCCTTTAAGTGTCTATTGATTGGTCAGTTAAGGACCACAATGGGCCTAAGGGCAGACAGGCAGGCAGTTTGCCATACGCCTCCCCCTTTCCCCGTAAAATTCCAGCCAAGTCTGGATGAGTGGGTAGTTAGCAGGAAGGCTACCAACTAGATTTTAACCAACTTTTCCTCGTCAGCTGTTGCAATGAGCTATTTTGTGCTTGTTCAAGCAGTTTAATCTTTGCACATTGGCCGACTTCCTCGTATCAGAGGTTGATGTAATGTCTTATCTGGTGGCTCAAGACATTGTATTGTTCAGTCTTATGACCTGTCACGTTAGCAAATGCCTTTTTTTGGTCCTGTGTGACCTATAATGTTAGCAGAATCCGTTTTAGTCCTGTGGCCTTCTGACCTGGAATGTCAGCAGAAGCCATTTCATTTCTGTGACCTTCTGACCTGTAGTGTCAGCAGAAGCCATTTTGGTCCTGTAGAGCCTTTGCCCAAGCCCTGAGCCTGCAGTTGCTTCTCATTATATTCAGGGTGAGCTTTCAGCATTACTCCCCAATACTATATTCAGCTTTCTGATTAAGAAGATGGAACATTTGGCTGCGTTTTTCCATTTAAAAGCAGCCCGAATCTCCAAAGGAAAGGGATAATTTCCCAACGTTGGATGTTACAACTCATTTTCCCATACTGCTGATGACTGTAGCCAGAGATCTGAGTCTTTCAAGTGGTATGTTGAAGGTGCTCATAAAACAAGTGAGCAGAAGAAAGGAAATCGCATTCCCTAGATATGGCTGCTCTGTGCCCAATGTTCTGGCAGGGGAGGTTGCAAAACATATAAATAGTAGAGCATTGTTCCTCAGGCCTCGCAAAAATGGAGGGCGAAACGTAATGAGCTCACTAGGACTTCCAATGTTAGACTTCTTATATGCTCTTACTTGCTGCAAAGTCCTATACCAACCTTCTTTAGTCCCAGAACCACCAATAATACATCCCTCCCCAGCTTCCCTTCCACATCTTCAACCAGCAGGACGCACCACTATGCCCCCGCTGCAAGACCTTCCAACTTGTACATCTACTTCCTCGCTTCCCCACAGCAGCTCCTCCTTCCTCTTATTACAAACACTATGTCAAGCCGCCTCACAGGGCACAGATTAAGAAACTTCTTGGTGTACAGCTTACAAAATAAGGGAGCATACAATATCAAGAGGAGATCTTTCATCGGTGAATGTGGTCACACCAGCAAAGGAGGTTGCCATTGACATAATTAAAAGCAACTCTGGCTCTGCACAACATACAGAAACTATCTTATCTGCAGCAATCAATTAGAAAGGCAAACAACATAGAATTGTTACAGTGTAGAAAAAGGCCATTCAGCCCATTAAGTCTGCTTCAACCCGCCAAACGAATACCCTACCTAGGCCCACTCCCCTGCCCTTTTTCCTCATAACCCCGCCTTGTGCAGACATTTGTGGACACTAAGGGGCAGTTTAGCATGGTAAATCCACCTAACATGTTGGCCTTTATTTGCATGCAGATTAAAGTACAAGAATAAAGAAGTCTCACTACAGTTGTACAGGGTTTAGGTGAGAGACCGCATCTGAAGCACGATGTGCAGTTTTGATCTCCACATTTAATAAAGGGTGATACAGCGCAAGTTCATTAAATTGTCCCTGGGATGAAGGAGTTATCCTCTGATGGGAGACTTATAAAATTCTGAATGGGCGAGATTGTTTCTGTTCATCAGGGGAACTAAAACATAGGATCAGAGTCTCAGGAAAAAGGACCGATCATTTAAGACTGAGCTGAGGAGAAACTTCTTCACTCAAAGGGTTTTGAATCTTTGGAACTCTCCACCCCAGAGGGTTGTAGATGCTCCATCATTGAATACAGTTAAGGCTGAGATAGACAGAGTTTTGGTCTCTCAGGGAATTAGGGGATATGGTCAGCCATGATCATATTGAATGGCGGAGCAGGTTTGACGGGCTCTCTGGTCTACTCCTGCTCCTATTTCCTATGTTCTTATGTTTCAGTTCTTTTCCCATATAAGAAAATATAATTCTCAGCAATACTTAAAAGTATTCAGCATATAAGTTTTTAAAAATGAAAACTTACTCTTGGTTTGCAAAACTGTGTTACGAAAATCTATGCTTAGTTTTCAGCAAACTAAACTGTAAATGTGAAAATAATTAATACTTTACAAATTTTATTCCTGTTTTATGAAAGGAAGATACAAAAAAAAACACTTACCTGATCAAATTCATCAGTGGCAATACCTGACCAAACAAAAAAAAAAGATTAAAATCAAAATAAATTGAAAAGGATTTTGACAAAGGATTGGACTGTCTCTGGATCATACATAACTTCCTATTGTAAGTTAAACAAATTGAAATGAACTATAAACAATATCAGTGGCAGTGTTATTCTTAACAGTGGGAAAACTGTGATGTAATATCAACTACATTTCCCAGATCTGCAAAGTATAGTATCGATGTTTGTTTTAAATTTCAACTCTTTTCATTACACAGGTCTAACTACTGAAGTACTGGGAAGGGACGTCATACCAGCATCAAATGAAATCACAAACCTATTGCTCATTACTCGACATCTTATTTAAGCAATTTTACAACCATAAATGTTTTTGTAATTACAATCATATTTCATCCATCGAAGAATTACTTTCTTCCTCAGGGCCCACCTCCGCGCTCTGTCCAATACACAATCCAAAATTTATTGCAGTTTACAGAAGCTCGCAACCTATATACATTAGTTGGCAGACTACAATGTGGAGCTTTGAAAAGATGCTTAAAGCAAGGCAAAATTTTATTGCATCACCATAACAACTTGAAAAGTTCATGGATAGTAGCTCACAACATTTTCTGTACTTAATGTCTGCAACAAATTAAACTGCATAAATTCCGCCATTCAGAGATGACTGGTGTGGTATTATCATAACTATCAGCATTACATGGGTTACTGTAGTACCATGAATGGGCACGAGAGGGAGCTGCAGATACTACTATATAAAGCAGTGCAACTAGATCTTAGGGGAAGAGTGTATGCAGGGGACAGCAAGAGAAAGGTCACCAGAGCAGTTAGTGTGAGAAGGTTAGATTATAGTCTATACCAGTAGTGAGATTGGCAGCAGATGAGTGTAGTAAGATGTTATTAATCAATTCTGTATTCTGAAAGGATTAAGTGTCGAAATCCAGTTTAGTAGTGTAAATAAAATCATAGCTTTGTTTAAGTAAAAGCTATATTGTGGTCTTTGTGGAACACTGCGCCAACCATCCTAAACAAGCAACACAAAGAACACCACAACAGGCATGTTAAAATTCTGGAGTACAATTCAGAGCTGATATTGCAGCTGAGAGATATAGGTCAGCTTTCAAACCTGATGAGAGCTTGAAAAAAGTTTAGTCAGTGTTCATCATTCTTACATTTTATTGCAGAGACGAGCACAATATCTCCTCTCTCCATTTGTCCATCAGCTATTCATATTTTATTGTTTGTTTTCTGGTTTTACTGCTCTAAAGGAAATCAACACCTTAATCGGATTTGAATTGAGAACTATAATGGTCTTAATAATAACACAGGGGCCAGAATTCTCCGGCTTTTAGAACATAGAACAGTACAGCACAGAACAGGCCCTTCGGCCCTCGATGTTGTGCTGAGCTTTGTCCGAAACCAAGATCAAGCTATCCCACTCCCTGTCATTGTGGTGTGCTCCATGTGCCTATCCAATAATCGCTTGAAAGTTCCTAAAGTGTCCGACTCCACTATCACAGCAGGCAGTCCATTCCACACCCCAACCACTCTGAGGAAAGAACCTACCTCGGACATCCTCCCTATATGTCCCACCCTGAACCTTATAGTTATGCCCCCTTGTAACAGCCACATCCACCCGAGGATATAGTCTCTGAACGTCCACTCTATCTATCCCCCTCATCATCTTATAAACCTCTATTAAGTCGCCTCGCATCCTCCTCCGCTCCAAAGAGAAAAGCCCTACCTCCCTCAATCTTTCCTCATAAGACCTACCCTCCAAACCAGGCAGCATCCTGGTAAATCTCCTTTGCACCCTTTCCAATGCTTCCACATCCTTCCTATAGTGAGGTGACCAGAACTGCACACAATATTCCAAGTGTGGTCTCACCAGGGTCATGTACAGTTGCAGCATAACCCCTGTTCTTAAACTCAAGCCCCCTATTAATAAACGCTAACACACTATAGGCCTTCTTCACGGCTCTATCTACTTGAATGGCAACCTTCAGAGATCTGTGGACATGAACCCCAAGCTCTCTCTGTTCCTCCACACTCCTCAGAACCCTGCCGTTGACCCTGTAATCCGCATTCAAATTTTTCCTACCAAATGAATCACCTCGCACTTATCAGGGTTAAACTCCATCTGCCATTTTTTGGCCCAGCTCTGCATCCTGTCAATGTCTCTTTGCAGCCGACAACAGCCCTCCACCTCATCCACTACTCCACCAATCTTGGTGTCATCCTTTTGGGGTTCTCTTTTCCCGCTGGCAGCGCACCCGATGCGTATGGGTTTCCGGGCGGCGCTGGGTGGTTTTGATGGGAAATCCCATTGACAAGAGACGGGAATAGAGAATCCCGCCGCCAGCGAACGGCATGTCACCAAGAAACACGCAGCTGGGGAACTGGAGAATCCCGCATGATCTCTGTCCCCCCCCATTTCCCAAACTGTTTACCTACCACACGCAGAACAATATTTAACACAGAGACCTCATGTTAGCTTACACTCTTAAACTAAACTGAAATCTAAGCCAGTTTAATGATGAAGAGTGACGAAATAGCTCAGAACATTGGTGTTTAGTACAGGAGCAGTAACCTGGAACGTTTTCTGCTGGACTTGGAATACTTGCAGTGAGTGAGTGAAGCTGGAAAACAAGAGGGGAGGAAGTCTGAACCAAGGATGGAGTCAAATACCTCTCCCTTCTTGAAAGAGTTGGAACAATGTTCCTTCCAATTTCTCTTTGCATTGCACAGCCCACAGATTGCACTACATGGTCTCCAAGATTGACAAATAGCCAAGTACGCACATATCGTAAAGGAGCCGATTCTCAGAGATAGACTGTTCATCCCCCAAGTGTTAAAGTTCTGGATTGTCATGCAGCTGTGCCGCTTAGAATGAATGTTGGTTGGAGCTGGTCCTGGGTTGGAGGTTTTTTTATGTGAAGTCCCAGGTGTGGTGATCTGCCTGTACGCAATATCATAGATGGCTGGTGGTGCGACATCCAACCACCAGGTTGCGATCTCGAGACAGTGGTCATGTGACTAGGCACTCTATTTTTTTTAAAAAATATTTTTATTGTCCTTTTTTCACTTTTTCTGCCAAATTTACACCCAACAATAAACAATAATCTTAACGAATGCAATGTCAATCCCCATATCAATAACAGCAATCCCATCCTCCACTAAACCCCAGACATTGGCCTGCATGTTAACATAAACAAATAACAAAAAGGAATCAGGAATCACCCACAGTCACCATTAACACATACAGCCCCCCCTCCCCCCAACTCTCCAAAACTCCCCCCGAATGTTCGATGTAATCCAATTCTTGAAAGTGCATAATGAATAACGGCCATGAATTGTAGAACCTCTCCTCCTTCCTCTCAGTTCAAATTTGACCTTCTCAAGAGTCAAGAATTCCAGCAGGTCCCCCCCCCGCCATGCCAGGGTACAGGGTGGAGAGGCCGCTCTCCATCCCATCAGGATCCGCCTTCGGGCGATCAACGAGGAGAAGGCTACAACATCTGCCTCCGCACCTGTTTCCAACCCTGGCTGGTCCGACACCCCGAATATGGCCTCCTGAGGGCTCGAATCCAGTTTTGTGTGCAACACTTTAGAGATTACCCTAAAAATCTCCTTCCAGTAATTCTCCAGCTTTGGACAGGATGAAAACATATGAACGTGGTTTGCAAGCACCTCCCCCCCCCCCCCCCCCCCCCCACAACGTTCACACAGATCTTATACCCCCTCAAAGAGCCGGCTCATCCTCGCCCTTGTAAGGTCCGCTCTATATACCACCTTCAGCTGTATGAGCCCCAACCTCGCGTACGCGGTGGAGGCGTTCACCCTCCGGAGCACCTCACACTAGAACCCCTCCTCCATACCCTCTCCCAACTCTTCCTCCCACTTTGCCTTGGTCCCTTCCAGCAGTGCCTTTTCCTCTTCCAAAATCGCCCCGTAAACCGCCGACACTACCCCCTTCTCCAGTCCCCCTATCGTCAGCACTTCCTCCAACAATGTAGAAGCCGGCTCTACTGGGAAGCTCTGTATCTCCTTTCTGGAAAAGTCTCGAACCTTCATATATTTAAACATTTCCCCCTGCTCCAGCCCATACTTCGCTCCCAGCTCCTTCAATCCTGCAAAGCGACTCCCAAGAAACAAATCTTTTAATGTCCTAATTCCTTTCTCCTCCCATCTCCGAAAATTTCCATCCCACTTCGCTGGCTCAAATCTTTGCCTCCCCCGAATCAGTTCCCAAATTTCCCTTGACCCTGCCCCCAACCCGAAGTGCCAGCGAAACTGCCTCCAAATTCTCAATGAAGCTATTACAACTGGACTCCCTGAGTATTTCCCTGGGGCTGTTGGGAGCGGCGCTGTTGCGAGCGCCTTCAATTCCGACCCCTACACAAACTCTCCTCCATTCTGACCCATGGGGAGTCAACCCCTCCGACCCAGTGTGGTGAACGTATTCTATTAACCATTCACCATGTATGTCACTGTATCACGCTGTAGCCTATGTGGGCTCCACCTATGGACCATTGTATGACATTACACAGAATGTATCATGTTGGTGCCCTTGTGGGCTCCGCCCCTGGCTCCGCCCCTTGAGGGAGGTATAAAGAGCAGTAGCCCTGTAGGCAGCTCTCAGTAGCAGAGCAGTCACAGGCAGGCACTGTTCTAGTCGATTAAAGCCACAGTTTACATCTACTCTCTGTTTCGCATGAATTGATGGTCGTATCAATTTTTTTTTTTTATTTATTTTTTTTTTTAATAATTTTTATTGAAAGAGTTTTTCCATACAAACATTTACCCCTACTAATTTATTAAATTATTTACAACACAATCCCTCTAGGCAAATATCCCTCCCTCGCCCGCCCTCTCGCGCGCACCAGTCCTCCCCCCCCCCAAGCAACAACTTAACAAACAAGGCAGCCTACAGTTTCAGACATGAGCAGCGAGCAGACTTGCCCGCGTTACAGTCGTGCATGTCCCCCCACGACCCTTGCTGCCCCCCCTCCCCTCCCCCCCTCCCCTCCCCCCCTCCCCTCCCCCCTCCCCTCCCCTCCCCCCTCCCCCCCCCTCCCCTCCCCCCTCCCCCCTCCCCTCCCCTCCCCCCTCCCCCCCCCCCTCCCCCCCTCCCCCCCCTCCCCTCCCCCCCCTCCCCCTCCCTCCCCTCCCCCCTCCCTCCCCTCCCCCCTCCCCCCCCTCCCCACCCCTCCCCACTCCCCCCCCTCCCCACTCCCCCCTCCCCCCCTCCCCCTCCCCCCCTCCCCACTCCCCCCCTCCCCACTCCCCCCCCTCCCCACTCCCCCCCCTCCCCACTCCCCCACCTCCCCACTCCCCCCTCCCCCCCTCCCCACTCCCCCCCTCCCACTCCCCCCTCCCCCCCCCCCCCGGGTTGCTGCTGCCACGACCCCGAACGTCTATCTCTGATCCAAAAAGTCAAGGAAAGGTTGCCACCGCCTGGAGAATCCCTGTACCGACCCTCTCAGGGCAAATTTGATCCTTTCTAGCTGAATATAGCTAGCCATATCGTTAATCCAAGTTTCAACGCTTGGAGGCCTCGCGTCCTTCCATTGAATTAATATCCTTCGTCGAGCCACTAGGGACGCAAAGGCCAGTATTCCGGCCTCCCTAGCCTCCTGTACCCCCGGTTCTACCCCGACCCCAAAGATCGCAAGCCCCCATCCTGGTTTGACCCTGGACCCCACCACCTTCGACACCGTCCTTGCCACCCCCTTCCAGAACCCTTCCAGCACCGGGCATGCCCAGAACATATGCACATGGTTCGCTGGGCTTCCCAGACATCTGACACACCTGTCCTCACCCCCAAAGAACCGGCTCATCCTTGTCCCCGTCATGTGAGCTCTATGCAGCACCTTAAATTGAATGAGGCTCAGCCTCGCACACGAGGAGGAAGAATTGACCTTCTCCAGTGCATCCGCCCACGTCCCGTCTTCTATCTGCTCTCCCAGCTCCCCTTCCCACTTGGCTTTCAGCTCCTCCCCTGATGCTTCTTCCGCCTCCTGCATTATCTTGTAGATGTCTGATATCTTCCCCCCTCCGACCCAGACCCCCGAGAGCACCCTATCACTCGCCCCCTTACTGGGGAGCAGGGGGAACCCCTCCACCTGCCGTCCTAGCAAATGCCTTCACTTGTAAATATCTGAACATGTTTCCCGGGGGGAGCTCAAACTTCTCCTCCAGCCCTCCCAGGCTCGCAAACCTCCCCTCTATAAACAGGTCCTTCAGCTGCCGTATGCCCACCCTGTACCAGCTCTGAAATCCCCCATCGATGTTCCCCGGGATGAATCTATGGTTCCCTCTTATTGGCGCCGCCAACAGACCTCCCCTTTCCCCCCTGTGTCGCCTCCACTGCCCCCATATCTTGAGGGTGGCCGCCACCACCGGGCTCGTGGTGTACCTCGTGGGGGGGAGCGGCCATGGTGCCGTTACTAGGGCCCCCAGGCTTGTGTTGCCACAGGACGCCCTCTCCATTCGTTTCCAAGCTGCCCCCTCCCCTTCCATCATCCACTTGCGCACCATTGACACATTTGCCGCCCAGTAATACCCCGAGAGATTGGGTAGTGCCAGCCCTCCACTGTCCCTACTCCGCTCCAAAAAGACCCTCCTCACCCTTGGGGTGCCGTGCGCCCACACGTAGCTCATAATGCTACTCGTCACCTTTTTGAAGAAGGCCCTAGGGAGGAAGATGGGCAAGCACTGAAATAAAAACAGGAACCCTGGGAGGACCGTCATTTTGATTGACTGCACCCTCCCCGCCAGCGACAGCGGTACCATGTCCCACCTCTTAAATTCCTCCTCCATCTGTTCCACCAGCCTGGAAAAGTTCAACTTGTTCCTTGCCCCAGTTCCTTGCCACCTGCACCCCTAAGTACCTAAAGCTCTTTCCTGCTCGCTTGAAGGGGAGTCTCCCAATACCCTCTCCCTGGTCCCCCGGGTGTATCACAAAAACCTCGCTTTTGCCCAAATTTAGTTTGTACCCCGAAAAGTCCCCAAACTCTGCTAATAGTTCCATTATCTCCGGCATTCCCCCTTCTGGGTCTGCCACGTACAGCAGTAGATCATCCGCATACAGCGATACTCGATGTTCCTCCCCTCCCCTAGTCAGTCCTCTCCACCCCCCTGAACCCCTCAGTGCCATCGCCAACGGTTCAATCGCCAGTGCGAAAAGTAGGGGGGATAGGGGACATCCCTGCCTGGTCCCTCGGTGGAGCCCGAAATACTCCGACCTCCTCCCGTTTGTCACTACACTCGCCGTCGGGGCCGAGTAGAGCAACTTCACCCACTTAATAAACCCTTCCCCAAACCCAACCGTTCCAACGTCTCCCACAGGTACTCCACTCCACCCTATCGAATGCCTTCTCCGCGTCCAGCGCTACCACTATCTCAGCCTCCCCCTCCACTGCCGGCATCATAATTACATTCAGCAATCTCCGCACGTTCGTGTTGAGCTGCCGCCCCTTCACGAACCCCGTCTGGTCCTCATGGATTACCCCTGGCACACAATCCTCTATTCTAGCTGCCAGGATCTTCGCCAGCAACTTGGCATCCACGTTCAGAAGCGAGATAGGCCTGTAGGACCCGCACTGCACGGGGTCTTTATCCCGCTTCAATATCAGGGAGATCAGAGCCTGCGACATTGTCGGGGGCAGAACCCCCCCCTCTCGCGCCTCATTAAAGGCTCGTACCAGTACCGGTCCCACCAAGTCCACATTTTTCTTGTAGAATTCCACCGGGAACCCATCTGGCCCTGGCGCCTTCCCCGCTTGCATCTGACCTATTCCCTTGACTAGCTCCTCTAGCCCTATTGGCGCCCCCAGCCCTTCTACCAGCCCCTCCTGGACCCTTGGGAACCTCAATTTGTTTAGGAAGTCCTCCATTCCCCCTCTCCTCGTCGGCGGCTCAGACCGATACAACTCCTTGTAAAAATCCCTGAAGACCCCATTCACTTCTTGCCCCTTCTGCACTACCTTCCCGCCCCTCTCCTTCACTCCCCCAATCTCCCTAGCCGCATCTCGTTTGCGAAGCTGGTGTGCCAGCATCCTGCTCGCCTTTTCCCCATACTCATAGACCGCGCCCTGTGCCCTTCTCCACTGCGTCTCTGCCTTCCTGGTGGTCAGCAGGTCGAACTTGACCTGCAGGCTGCGCCGTTCTCCCAGCAGCCCCTCCTCTGGTGCCTCCGCATATCTCCTATCCACTTCCAAAAGCTCCCCCACCAGCCTCTCCCTCTCCTGCCTCTCCTTTCTTTCTCTGTGTGCCCTTATGGAGATCAGCTCTCCCCTGATCACTGCCTTCAGGGCCTCCCAGACCATCCCCACCTGCACCTCACCCGTGTCATTCAAGTCCAGATAGCTCTCAATGTTCTTCCGGACCCTTTTACACACCTCGTCGTCCGCTAACAGCCCCACATCCAGCCGCCAGAGCGGGCGCTGGTCCCGCGCCTCCCCCATTTCCACATCCACCCAATGTGGTGCATGATCAGAGATCGCAATGGCCGAGTACTCAGCTTCCCGTACCCTCGGGATCAGCCCCCTGCTCAACACGAAGAAATCGATTCTGGAGTACACTCTATGGACGTGGGAGAAAAAGGAATACTCCCTCGCCCTCGGCCTACCAAACCTCCATGGGTCTACTCCTCCCATCTGCTCCATGTACCCCTTCAGCACTTCTGCCGCTGCCGGCCTCCTATTGGTCCTTGAGCTCGATCTGTCTAGCCCGGGGTCCAGCACTGTGTTAAAGTCCCCCCCCATGATCAAGCCCCCTGCCTCCAGTCCCGGAATGAGGCCCAATAGGCGCCTCATAAAACCCGCGTCATCCCAGTTTGGGGCATATACGTTGACCATCACCACTTTCTCCCCCTGCAGCTTACCCTTCACCATCACATACCTACCCTCCTTGTCCGCCACCACCTCCTCCGCCACGAACGACACCCTCTTTCCCACCAGAATCGCCACCCCCCGGTTCTTTGCGTCCAATCCAGAGTGGAACACCTGTCCCACCCACCCCCTTCTCAGGCGAACCTGGTCCACTACCTTCAAATGGGTCTCCTGTAACATTGCTACATCAGCCTTCAGTCCCTTCAGGTGTGAGAAGACCCTTGATCTCTTGACCGGCCCATTCAGCCCCCTCACGTTCCAAGTGATCAGCCGGGTCGCGGGACGACCCGCCCCCTTCCCCTGCCGATTAGCCATGTCCTGTTCCCTGCTCGCCCCGGGTCGACCCTCCCCTTCTGACCCGCTCCCCATGGCGATGGCCCCCTCCCCCCACCTCTCCAGTCCTCCACTTCCCCTTTCTGTCTTTCCAGCAGCAACCCGTGTCCCTCCCTAACCCCCCCCCCCCCCCCCCCCCCCCCCCAAGGCTAGGACCCCTCCTAGCCGCGATGTACCCTCCATCGTACTCCCGTAAGTCAGCTGGTTTACGCTGACCCGGCTGCTCCTGCCACACTCCGACTCCCCCCGGCTCGGGGGGGGGGGGGCCTCCCCCCCTTGCCACTCCTCCCTGGCCCCGCTCCAACGCGGGAAAGGTCGCCATTGCTAGCCACGCCCCGCACTCCTCCCCTCCCCCCTCCTCTGCCCCGCGCGCGGGAAAACAGAGGAAAGCCCGCGCTTTCGCCCTGCCACGCCCCACCCCGCCATCTTCAGTTCCACCCCCGTCCCCGTCCATGCCTGTAAAGAACCCCCCCTAGGAGCCCATATCCCCGATCTGCTCTCCCCCCCCGTCCCGCCTCCCCAACTTAACATTATAAATAACAGATAGATAACAAATAACAATGTACTTAACAGTCGCCCTCTACCAAACAGTATAAATAACCATAAATAACCATGAATAACCACAATAACAATAACTAAGGGAAGTTGGCAAAGGGGGGAAAAAACATCAGAAGAAAAACCCAAAGCAAGAGTTCAAGATCCAAACAAGGAAAGAAGAGAAAAAAAAAGGAAACCGTTCCAATAAGAGTTGCCCAGTTCCGACCCAGCCGAAAAAAAAAACGCTTGTTCAGCTGAAAGTACCCGAGCGGCTACGGCCGCCAAGTATCCCCTGGGTCTAATTCGAGTCCAGTTTCTCTTCCTGTACAAAGGCCCACGCCTCTTCTGGGGACTCAAAATAGTGGTGTTGGTTCCTGTAGGTGACCCACAAGCGCGCTGGCTGCAGCATTCCGAACCTGATCCGTTTTTCATGTAGCACCGCCTTCGTCCGGTTGTACCGGGCCCGCCGCTTAGCCACCTCCGCACTCCAGTCCTGGTAGACCCTCACCGTCGAATTCTCCCACTTGCTGCTCCTTTCCCTCTTGGCCCACTCCAGCACTCTCTCACGATCGCTGAGTCGCTGGAACCGCACCAGCACCGCCCTCGGGGGCTCATTTGCTCTTGGCTTCCTAGCCATGACCCTGTAGGCCTCTTCCAGCTCCAGGGGCGAAGGGACGGCCCCTGCCCCCATCAGGGAGCTCAGCATTTCTGCTACGTATCCCGGGAGGTCTGACCCCTCCAGGCCTTCTGCCAGGCCCAAGATCCTCAGGTTCTTCCGCCTCATTCGGGTATCCAGCTCCTCAAAACGGCTCTGCCATTTCAGGTGGAGTGCCTCGTGCACCTCTACCTTTCCCACGAGGACCGTGGCCTCCTCCTCCCTCACAGTCATCTCCTGCTGCAGCTCCCGAATCGACGCCTCTTGGGTCGCCTGGGCTCCCATCAGCCTGGTGGTCGTCGCATTCATTGACTCCAAGAGCTCCATTTTCAGCTGCGTAAAGAAGCGCAGGAGAGCGGCCTGCTGCTCCTCCGCCCATTTCCTCCATTCCTCGGGTGCGCCACCGGCCGCCATTTTGGTCTTCTTCCCCCGCTATTTTTGAGGAGCTGCTGTTGCTTTCTTTACCACCCCACTCCGGGTACCGACCATAAAGTTGGTCTGGTTCTCCTCAGGGAGCCTTCCCCCACCGGGATTTGTCCTTACAGCGCCGTTGGGGCCCTCCAATCGGCCCGAAAACACCTTTGTAGCAGGAGCCGCCAAACGTGCGACTTAGCTGGTCATAGCCGCAACCGGAAGTCGGTCGTATCAATTTAATCGACTACAACACCACAATGGAATCGGCCCTCAAACCTGACCGACTAGAACTTGACCCACAGGCTGCGGAGGCCAAAGGGATTTTTTCACACTGGCTCCGCTGCTTCGAGGCCTACCTCGCCTCCTCCTCCTCCCCTTCCATCTCCGACGATCAGAAGCTCAGCCTCCTCCACGCCCGGGTGAGCCATCTAATCTCTGCACAACTCGAGGAAGCCTCCACATACGCAACCGCCCTCGCGATGCTGAAGCGCCTATGCGTAAGGCCAGTGAACGAGGTGTACGCGCGGCATCTCTTCACCACTCGCCACCAACGCCCCAGGGAATCGCTGGAGGAGTACCTACGCGACCTCAAAGTCCTCGCGCGAAGTTGCAACTACCAGGCCGTTACACCCACTCAACATATGTACCTCGCTGTCCGGGATGCCTATGTGGCTGGAGTCAGGTCCAACTACGTGAGGCAGCGCCTACTCGAGAAACGTTCCCTCGACCTGGAAGAGACAGTAAAGCTAGCCACCACCCTAGAAGCAGCGTTCCAAAGCCTCAAAGCGTACCCGTCTAATCACGTGACCCCTCTCGTGGACTCCCGACCAGGGAGTACCCCAGGCCTGTGCCGCGCGGCTGCCCGCCCAACCTGGGGAGGCTACCCTGCTATTTCTGTAGCCAGCACCAGCATCTCAGGCAGCGATGCCCGGCCCAGAACGCGAACTGCAGCGACTGCGGCAAAAAGGGACACTTTGCCAAAGTTTGCCTGGCCAGTTCCAAATCCTCAAAATCACTGGCCCGACTCTCAGACTCACAGGCTCGCAGACCCGGCAGTGTGGCTGCGTGACTGCCGGCTCCGCCCCCTTCGGACGCGTCACCTGTCTCGTGTTGTCCATGGGGGCAGCCATCTTCAAGCCCGCACAACATGTGCGACGCACGAGGGCCGCCATCTTGGCCAACGTCTCCCACGTCACCCGCCATGTGCGACTCATGGGGGCCGCCATCTTGGATGCCATCTTCCTCGCCGCCCAACACGTGCGACCGATGGGGGCCGCCATCTTGGCCGTCATCTGCAACGCTGCCCGACACGTGCGACCGACGTGGGCAGCCATCTTGGGATCACCTCCGACCACGCCGGCTACCCGCAACTCGGCGTGGTTATCCTCGACCAGTCGCGACCCAAACACCTCCGGAGCTCCATGATGACTGTCCGGGTCATTGGACACGAAACGTCTTGCCTGTTCAACTCCGGGAGCATGGAGAGCTTCATTCGCCCAGACATGATAATGCGCTGCTCGCTCCCAATCTTCCCTGTACTTCAAACCATCTTCCTCGCTTCTGGGTCGCACTCGGTGCAAATCCGGGGGGTACACTGCCACAAACCTTGCAATACAGGGCACGGAGTACGCCAATTTTAATCTATATGTACTCCCCGACCTCTGCGCTCCTCTCCTGTTGGGACTGGACTTCCAGTGCAACCTCAGGAGCCTAACTCTAAAGTTCGGCGGGCCCCTACCCCCACTCACTGTATGTAACCTCGTGACCCTGAAGGTCGACCCTCCCCCGCTCTTCGTAAATCTCACCGCCGACTGTAAGCCAGCTGCCACCAGAAGCAGGCGGTATAGCATACAGGACAGGACTTTTATCAGGTCCGAGGTCCAGCGACTCATGCGGGAGGGAATCATCGAGGCCAGCAATAGCCCCGGAGAGCTCAGGTGGTGGTCGTCAAGACCGGGGAAAAGAACCGGATGGTTGTAGACTACAGCCAGACCATAAATGGTACACGCGCCTCGATGCGTACCCACTTCCCCGGATCGCAGACATGGTTAACCAGCTCGCACTCTACCAGGTGTTCTCCACGGTGGATCTGAAGTCTGCAGACCATCAGCTCCCAATCCGCCCGGAGGACCGCCACTACACGGCCTTTGAGGCAGACGGCCGCCTCTTCCACTTCCTCCGGGTCAAACTTCGGTGTCACAAACAGGGTCTCGGTCTTCCATAGAATGATGGACCGAATGGTGGACCAGTACGGGCTGTGGGCCACATTTCCGTACTTGGACAACGTCACCATCTGCGGCCACGACCAGCAGGACCACGAAGCCAACCTCCAAAAATTTCTCCAAACCGCCCAAGCCCTCAACCTCACTTACAACAAGGAGAAAACTGTTTTCCACACAATCAGACTAGCCATCCTTGGCTATTTCGTGGAAAATGGAGTTCTAGGACCCGACCCCAACCATATGCACCCCCTCCTGCAACTCCCCCTCCTCCACTGCCCCAAGGCCCTGAAAAGATGCCTCGGGTTCTTTTCCTATTACGCCCAGTGGGTCCCCAACTATGCGGACAACGTCCGCCCACTAATCAAGGCCAGTTGATGCCAGGCCTTCAGCCGCATCAAGGCAGATATTGCCAAAGCCGCGGTGCACGCAGTGGACGAGTCCGTCCCCTTCCAGGTGGAGAACGAGGCGTCAGAAGTCGCCCTCGCTGCCACCCCTAACCAGGCGGGTAGGCCAGTGACATTTTTTTCCCGTACCCTCAACGCTTCCGAAGTTTGACACTCCTCGGTCGAAAAAGCAGCCCAAGCCATCGTGGAAGCTGTGCGGCACAGGTGGCACTACCTCGCTGGTCAAATGTTTACCCTCGTCACCGACCAATGGTCGGTAGCCTTCATGTTTGATAATACACAGTGGGGCAAGATCAAGAATGATAAGATCTTGAGGTGGAGGATCGAACTCTCCACCTATAATTACGATATAGTATATCGTCCTGGGAAGCTCAACGAGCCCCTAGATGCCCTGTCCCACGGCACATGCGCCAGCGCGCAAGAGGACCGACTCCGGGCCATCCACAATGACCTCTGCCACCCGGGGGTCACCCGGCTTCTCCATTGCATCGAGGCCTGCAACCTGCCCTCGTCCACCGAGGAGGTCAGGATGATGAACAGGGACTGCCAAATCTGTGCGGAGTGTAAGCCGCACTTCTATCGACCAGATAAGGCCCACCTGGTGAAGGCACCCCGGCCCTTTGAGCGCCTCAGTATTAACTTCAAAGAGCCCCTCTCCTCCACCAACAGCAACACATATTTCCTCAACATCGTTGACGAGTTCTCCCACTTCACCTTTGCAATACCCTGCCCCGAAATGACCGCGGCCACCATCATTATGCCCTGCATAGTGTCTTCACCTTGTTCGGTTTCCCCACTTACGTCCACAGTGACCGGGGGCTCCTCGTTTATGAGCGATGAACTGCGTCAGTACCTGTTCGGTCAGGGCATCGCCTCGCGCAGGGCTACCAGTTACAACCCCCGGGGAAACGGATAGGTGGAGAGGGAGAACGCGACGGTATGGAAGGCCGTCCTCCTGGCCCTACAGTCTAGGAATCTCACTGTTTTCCACTGGCAGGAGGTCCGCCCCGACGCGCTCCTCTTCATTAGGTCACTCCTTTGCACAGCCACGACCGAGACCCCTCATGACCGCCTGTTTGTTTTCCCCAGCCCCCGCCCCTACAGGGCACCCGCACCCCCTCCTGCCCCTCCTCCCCCCTTCAGTGACCCACAGGAACGAAGCTTCAGAAGACACGATCCCGGAGTCCACGTCTATGCCCGCACTGGCGATTTCACCACCCATGCCCGCACGAATTAGTTCGACACCCGGGCCAGCTGCGATGCCAGAGCTTCGGCGATCACAGCGCACGATCCGGGCGCCGGACAGGCTGAACTTGTGAACCCTTCACCCCCGCCGGACTTCAATTTTTTTGACAGGGGGTGAATGTGGTGAGCGTATTGTGTTAACTATTCACCATGTATTTTACTGTATCACGCTGTTGCCCATGTGGGCTCCACCTATGGACCATTGTATAATATTACATAGAATGTATCATGTTGGTGCCCTTGTGGGCTCCGCCCCAGGCTCCGCCCATTGAGGGGAGGTATAAAGAGCAGCAGCCCTGTAGGCGGCTCTCAGTAGCAGAGCAGTCGCGGGCAGGCACTGTTCTAGTCGATTAAAGCCACAGTTTACATCCACTCTCTGTTTTGCGTGAATTGATGGTCGCATCACCCAGCTCCGGACCTTCTCCACATTCACCACCCAGTAATAATACATCAGGTTCGGAAGACCCAAACCCCCTGCCTGCCTTCCTCTCTGTAGTAGCACCCTTTTAATTCTGGCCATCGTCCCTCCCCATATGAACGAGGTAATCATTCCTTCAATCTTTCTAAAAAATGCCTTTGTCAGAAAAATCGGCAGGCATTGAAAAATAAACAGAAATTGCTGCAGCATGTTCATTTTAACCGCCTGTACCCGACCAGCCATTGACAGAGGGAGACCATCCCACCTTGCGGCATGAGAGCCCATCTCCAATATTCCCTTCAGAGGTGAGGTCTCCAGGTTCTCATTTTATACAGTGGTTGTACAGCGACAGCATGTAATGAATATTCAGTGAGGGAGAAGTCCAAGTAGGAGGGACCACTAATGAGATTATAATTTATTAAAGTGTCATCATTGGTGAGAGGCATGGAAAATTGGGAAATGTAATCTTGTCAGCTAGAATCTAATTTCCGACTCTCGCAGGATTTTGATCCGGGTCGCCATCCTCACTGACAGCTAACGCGGATTGAAAAGTCTGCCCGAGGATTCATACTTGATAAACTGGATACATAAAATTCAACTTCTGATTTCATAGATTGTGCACAAGTACTGACGCTTAAGTGGATATTTACAATATTTAATTATCATATGTGGTTTACAATATTTTATGTACCAACATGGGAACACTGAAAATTCCATATTTTGCACTGGAACAGAGGAGAAAATACCCATTGAAGCATCAATTGCCAACCTCCCTTGTATAAACCATGGGCCTGAATTTTCTGTATGGCGAGTGCTCTGGATGCCCTGAGGGGTCAGGCAGGGGGCAATCTTGGTGTTGGGGGGTAGGCCGGAACTCCCAGATCCCTGAGGGAAGAGGATTCCAAATCTAAAGGGTCTTCAGATTGAGACACACCCCCCCCCCCCCTCTCCCTCCACTCACTGCTCAAGATCGAGGGTGAAACATTTTTCTATTCACCACTGATCCAAACGGCTCCAGCCAAACTAAAAATTGAGGCTGGGCAGGAAAATGCCCTTAAGTGGCCATTAGGCTGTAACAGGGGCAAGGGCGTGCTTCCCATCCAAAGCCCTGTCCGTCCCACAGTAAAATTGCCTCCTAGCTTGGGTGGTAGGGATCCTGGAGCGAATTCCACCCCTCCCCTCCCCCCCTCTCATCTCAGAACTCACCGAGGCGGGAGCATACAATTCTGGTCATGGGGAGTTAGAACTGTGGTGAGGGCCTCTAATTGCCACCATGGGTCCACCAAGAGATACCCCACCGTCTTTATCTGGCTAGAGGCCTGCAGAGTTCATCAAACAATGCCAAGCACACTGGGAATGGCACAGGGCCTTAATTTATGGGTTCCCCCATCTGCTTTGTTGCCGTTGGTGGCCCATAAAGTTCAGCCCATGCTTTCACATTTACCACAGCTGCTACTGAAAACATAAAACATAAAACTGTAACAGGGCTATTTAAATGTAGTGTGCGCCATTTTTCCAAATCTCTGGACTTTTTATTCACTTGGATTCTAATAAACCCTCCAAAATGACTCAATTAATGAAAAGTAATAGAGCATGCAAAAACGAGTCAGAAAACCAACTGCAGTGGAAACATGTCACAAGTAGTGGAGTTTATAAGGTCAATTAGTCTGATGGATGGTGTAATTATTTTTGATAATTTATCAGTTTGATGGAAAGATACTGCTAGTCTGCTGAGTTCCTCCAACATTTCTGATTTTAACAAACCCCAAGACTGTTCTGACAGACGCTGTCTTGTACACGAGGAAATACGTCTGATTTGAGATGGGATAACTGATCAGTCTCACCGCTGGCAGCTTTAGTTAACACAAAACTGAGTACAGACAAAGATACATTTAAAAAAGCAGCGTTGTTCAGATAATTAGGGTATTGAATTTTCCAGCCAGGCTCAGTATGAAATTGTTGGGAATATTGACTTTCATGACAACGATAAATCTAGCAAGATTCCTTACCAGCATCAGTGGGCTGATGTGCATGGCAGTTGGATTCTTGAAGGAATTGTTGAAGATGTCAGATCATGTACCAGACACAAAAAAGCAACTGCATGTCAAAAGCATACTTAAAACTTAAAATATATCTGAAAATACCAACCTATAGCATATGCCAGAAGAGTACTGGGTGTTCCTACAAAACATGGACTGCAGTGGTTAAAGGAGGCAGTTCACCATCACCTTCTCAAGAATGGGTAATAAATACTGGCTTCGCCATCGATGCCCATATCCCATGAACGAATATTTTAAAAAGCAAACAATTTAACTGGCTCTCTAAATCCTGATTTATGAAATAATCACCGAGTGACTGAAGCAGGGCACCAGCTGCTTACTGAGAGAGCCAAGGCTTTAAGCAGTTGTCCCAAATGTAAACAGTTTATTAAAACTGTGGTTGCAAAACTGGAGGGCACAAATAGAAATTTATCTCTCAAGTGAGATAAGAAATTAGAAGCAATGGTACAACAGATTCCTACCAAAACTAGCTAATATTCTGTTGATTTGGCCCTTAGGAAAAAAGCATAACTATGGTTTAAAGGACATTGACATAAATAGACACTTAGACAAACATATGCTCTGTGCTGCTGGTATGAACATTTGTGGAACGCTGTTGGGTCAGGTTAAAGGAAAGAGTTTCTGGTGTTCGATTGTTCCTGGACTTCCCTGGGACAAAGGAATACATTTTTTATTCTTCAAAAGTTTAACCTGTGGCTAGTCATCTTTCTCAGCCCATTCATTGCACAGTATGCAGTAGCATGGCACATTTATAGTCTCAGACCTATAGCTAAAACTGTCGGGCGCGATTCTCAACAGAAACATTTCTGTTGGGTGAACTTGGTGGGGTGTTCTTCAATGGCCGCGTTGGCGAGATTGTGGCCTATATTCAATGGCATTTAGTGCCAGAAATGAGCCCCCATGTGAGTCGCCATTACTGGCTGTCTCTCCATATGTATGATTCACCAGACTGGTGCCTCAGCATCTCATCGCTAACAAGGGGGAACTGTTTTAAGAGCTCCTTGACCACTCACTTCCAGTCAACATGGAAATGCGTAGACCTGCTTCTTGCTTTGGCGATGCCGACCTGGCCAACCTTTCCATGATGTGGCTGTGAGATGGGACATCCTGTCATGCTGAGGGGGCTGTTGGATGCCCAGCAGTAGGGTCAGCAATGGCACATGCGAGGCAGTGGCAGCGGCTGTCAGTATGGGTAGCATGACCAGGAGGAGCGCAATCGAAAGAAGACCAACAAGCTCCATCAAACTGCAAGGGTAAGTGACCTCTTCCTGGCATCAGCTCAGCCTGCCCCCCCTCAAATTCCCAAACCCCAAATCAAGACCCCAACGCGGCGGTCTGCAGGTGAGTCTAAAGCAACGCAGTTTCAAGACCACTCTCCCCAGCATACTCCTAGCAAACGTACAAGCGATCGAAAACAAGCTGGATGAACTTGACGCTAGACTTACCTCTCAGAGAGAAGTAAGAGATTGCTGTGTTCTCTGTTTCACAGAGACATGGCTCACCCCGCATCACCGGACTTTGCCATACAACCTGAAGGCTTCTCAATTCATCGGGCGGATGGCATCAGGTCATCGGGCAAAGCGAAGGGTGGAGGGGTTTGCCTCCTCATCAACTCCTTCTGGTGCTTGGATGTGGTGACCCTGGCCACCTACTGCTCTCCGGACCTGGAATACCTGACCGCGAAGTACCACCCATACTATCTTCCACGTGAGTTCACTTCAGCCATTATCAAAGCAGTCTACATCCCACTGTCATGTGAGAGTACCTTTAAGAAATGGGTGTTTATAAATGGGTGTGTATATAAATATCTGCAGTGAGAGTATCTTTAAGAAATGGGTGTTTATTACTGCAGTGATGTCAGAGAGTGGGTGGAGCTGGGCTGTCTGTCAGCTTTTTACTTTCATTTTAGGCTGTTTGCTGCAGGGTGTGTTTTAGTTTTGTTTTCAGTGTTGGAGCTGAAGCCAGACAAAGCAGGTGTACTGTTGATCTTTCTGCCATGAAAAGACTATCTCTTGATCATTTGGTGAATTCAGAAAGTGACTTTAACCTGATGCGCTTCTGTTAAAGGTTATGTTTTTTGTAAATCTTCTGGATGTTAAAAGGACAGCATAAGCATTACTTAGTGCTGTATTCTTTGGGGGTTGTATTTGAATTGATGGTTGCTAAGATGTTCACTGTATGTTTTAAAAAGGTTAACTTGAGTTCATAGAATAAATATTGTTTTGCTTTAAAAAATACTTTTCGATTTCTGCTGTACCACACCTGTAGCGTGGGGCGTGTGCTTCCCATATCACAATCTATTAAAATTTGTGGGTCAGGTGAACTCCATGATACACTTTGGGGTTCTCTAAACCCTGGCCCAGAACACCACCCCAGGCAGAAGTAAAGAAGGCGCTAGACGAACTGTACAGTTATAAACAACTACGAAACAGAACATCCGGAGGCCTTGTTCATCGTGGCCGGAGACTTTAAGTAGGCCAACCTCAAGAGTGTACTGCCAAAATTCCACCAGCGCATCTCCTGTCCCACCACGGGCGACAACACTCTTGACCACTGCTACTCAAAAATCAAGGGCGCCCACAGTTCCATCCCCTGACCACACTTACCATAAGATGGTCCTTCTCCCGGCATACAAGCAGAAACTCAAGGAGAATCCAGCTAAGAAGGTTGTGCAGTGCTAGTCCGAGTAAACAGAAGAGCTCCTACGTGACTGCTAGGAGACATTGGACTGGTCCATATTTAAGAACTCAGTGACCAACTTAAGTGAGTATGCCACCACCGTCACAGACTTCATCAGCAAACGTGTGGACAACTACGTGCCAAAGAAAACAGTACGTACGTTCCCCAACCGGAAACCATGGCTCAATCACGAAAATGACTCCCTACTGAAGGACAGGTCTGAGGCGTTCAAGTCAGGCGACCCTGACCTATACAAGAAATCCAGGTACAACCTCCGCAAAGCCATCCGAGATGTCAAGCGAGAATATCAGACCAAGCTAGAGTCACAGACTAGCGTTGTTACAGACTCTCGGCGGTTGTGGCAAGGCCTAAACAACATAATGGGCTACAAATCAAAACCAAGCAGTATCTCCAGCAGCAGCGCACCCCTCCTCGATGAACTCAATGCATTCTATGCTCGGTTCAAGCAGGAAACCAACGATCCGCTGTCGACTGCTCCAGCAGCCCATAACATACACACATCCACCATCACGGCTTCTGAAGTCAGATTGGCTTTCCTGAAAGTGAACCCTCGGAAGGCGACGGGTCCGGATGGGGTCCCTGGTCGTGCACTAAGAGCCTGCGCGGACCAGCTGGCAGATGTGTCCATGGACATATTTAACCTGTCCTTACTCCGCTCAGAGGTTCCCATCAGCTTCAAGAAGACCACCATCATACTGGTGCCAAAGAAAAACCAGGCAACGTGCCTCAATGACTACTGTCCGGTGGCCTTGACTTCAGTCGTAATGAAGTGCTTCGAGTGGTTGGTCATGAAATGTATCACCTCCATACTCCCAGAACACCTTGATCCACTGCAATTCGCATACAGCCGCAACCGGTCGACAGCAGACGCCATCTCCCTGGCCCTACACTCATCCCTAGAGCATTTCGACAACAAGGACACCTACATCAGACTCCTATTTATTGACTACAGCTGCGCCTTCAACACCATAATCCCAGCCAAGCTCATATCAAAGCTCCAAAACCTAGCTCCTCACTCTGAAACTGGATCCTTGACTTTCTAACCCACAGACCACAATCAGTAAGAATAAACAACAACACTTCCTCCACAATAGTACTCAATACTGGGGCCCTGCAAGGCTGCGTATTTAGCCCCTTACTATATTCCCTGTACACACACGACTGCGTGGCAAAATTTGGTCCCAACTTCATCTGCAAGTTTGCTGATGATACAAAAGTCTGAGAACCCGCAAGAACAGACTCAAAAACAGCTTCTTCCTCGCTGTTACCAGACTCCTAAACGACCCTCTTATGGACTGACCTCATTAGCCCGACACCCCTGTGTGCTTCACCCGATGCCGGTGTTTATGTGGTGCAACTTGGTGTTGCCCTATTACGTATTTTCTTTTATTTCCTTCTCTTTTCATGTACTTAATGATCTGTTGCGCTGCTCGCAGAAAAATACTTTTCACTGTACCTCGGTACACTTGACAATAAACAAATCAATCCAATCCAATCCAATCTCGAATAACGGTGAGTCAGAATACAGGAGGGAGATTGAGAACCTAGTGGAGTGGTGCAGCGACAACAATCTATCCCTCAATGTCAGAAAAACTAAAGAGCTGGTCAATGATGTCAGAAAGCAAAGTACTGTACACACGCCTGTCAGCATCAACCAGGCTGAGGTGCAGATGGTTAACAGCTTCAAATTCCTAAGGGTGCACATCTCCAAAAATCTGTCCACGTCGACGCTATCAACATGAAAGCACAACAGCGCCTATACTTCCTCAGGAAACTAAGGAAATTCGGCATGTCCACATTAACTCTTACCAACTTTTACAGATGCACCACAGAAAGCATCCTATCTGGCTGCATCACAGCCTGACATGGCAATTGCTCGGCCCAGGACCGCAAGAAACTTCAGAGAATTGTGAACACAACCCAGTCCATCACACGAACCTGCCTCCCATCCATTGACTCCATCTACACCTCCCGCTGCCGAGGAAAAGCGGGCAGCATAATCACCCGGCTTACTCACTCATCCAACTTCTTCCATCAGGCAACAGATACAAAAGTCTGAGAATGCACACGACCAGACTCAAATACAGCTTCTTCCCCACTGTTACCAGACTCCTAAACGACCCTCTTGTGGAAACACTACACCCATGAATGCTTCACCCGATGCCAGTGTTATGTAGTTACATTGTGTACCATGTGTTGCCCGATTATGTATTTACTTTTATTTCCTTTTCTTTTCATGTACTTAATGATCTGTTGAGCTGCTCGCAGAAAAATACTTTTCACTGTACCTTGGCACACGTGAGAATAAACAAAATCCAAATCCAAATCCCTCACCCACAGATCACTGGCTCACACCCTCCCTACACCAATCTTAGTGCTTGTTCCTCCGCATCGCTAGCACCCACCAGCACAATCCCATCATATCCAGGTGCAGTGCCCACACATGCCACCTGCTGTCGACCCCATCATGCATCAAGTGTGCAGCTCACAATGCCCGCTCTTTGTCCCCGCAGGAGAAAATAGCCCATAATAGACGGGGAAGGGCCAAGACAGGAGGGAGGAATCCCAGAGATCTGAACCCTCACCCTCTATGAGGAACGGGCGTCACACCTATCACTCTACCTTTCACCAATGCAGAGACACACACCTGGGTGGGAGACATCAGTGGACAGGCTTGTGAGCACAATCTGGTGAGCACCACACAGTTGCTGATGCACATCAAGTGGAGGCAGGAACTTCCAATGCAGACCGCAGTCAGAGGTCTGCTGGATTCCAGCACTTAGCTGGGTCCCAAACGAGGCTCTGGACAGGTTATTCCAGAGTTGATGCAGATGACAGGTCACAGCCGTGACATTCAGGAGGGGATGTCAGGTATATTCCAGCAACTGAAAGTCGATTGGAGGAGTCCAAAAGCTTTGGTCGCAGGAGATGTTGCCAACCATGCATGGCACCGAGGTCAAAGTTGCTAGCGTGGTGACTGCGGCGTCTTAAGTGATGGTATCCAAGGTATGGTTCAGTTTGCGATGACCATGATTGAGGGCCTCAACATCATGTCCCAGTCACTGAGGGACATGTCCCAGACACAGATAGACATTGCCGAAGCACTCCAGAGTGTGGCCCAATAACAGAGAAGCATCGCTGAGGTCGTCGACACCATGGTGCAGACAATGGGGAACCAGCAGGGCTGGCAAAGCCAAATGACCCAGAGGCCTTTGGAGCTCACTCCAGCAAGCCCTCCACCCCATAGAGATCCCAGGGCCATACAGGCACCGTCTGGGAGGATGAAATGCTGGAAGCCAACCCGGGCCCTTCCACCAAGGAGATGATAGCGGTCTCCAGTTCTCCTGAATCCCGCCCCCCTCCTGACACCGGCACATCTCAAGGGCAGTGGGCAGAACAGGGTAGCACAGTGACTCCAGTGACACCGATATGTGGAGGCTCCAGGCCCGCCAGAGGGTGTCTGCCAAGCACATCAAAGACCACAGGGCACGAAAAGCAGCTGTCTCAACCCCTGATATACATCCTGGGAACACACCGGGACGTAGCAGTAGACCACAAAAGATCAAGAAGATTCAGGAACACTGAGTGGGCACAGGGGTGGTGGTGGGGGAGGGGGGGGGGGGGTGGTACTCTCTATCTGTAGCTGTGGGAATGAAAATGTCATAGTTCACTATTAAAACTTGCAACACCTGATACATGTGAAGCCTCTGTCATATTAATCTTCACAGCAGGCCTGTCTGCACCCCCGCCCCCTGTTGCCCTCCAGTCCACCCCCCCCCCCCCCCCCCCCCCCCCCCCAGGCATGGAGGCCCAAGATCAAACACCCCGATGCAGACTCTCATTCAGTGGTTGGTGTGAGCACAATGTCAGCACAAAGACAGGAGGCAGAACTTGTCATAAACTGAGTAGCACCAGAGCTTTCCTCACAGTGAGCTATCATCACTCTCTTGCCTTGTATACTGACCCGCTGACAGTGGAGACACAGGTCCATCACCCTGGAGTGATGTTACACAGACCCTTGGAAGATCGATCAGGGTGGTTGGGTAAGGGATAGTGTGAGGGGGAGGGAGGGAAATGGGGGAGTGGGGAATTGGCGAGAAGGAGGGAAATGGGAGGATAGGGGATTGGTGGAGAAGGGGATTGGGGGATGGGGGAAGGAGGGAAATATGGGGGGGGGGGAAAGGAGGAAAATGGGAAGGAGGGATTGATCTGACAGACATAGCTTCTTCCTGCGTAAATCTGGTGTGGATGAGGGCCTTCCTAATCCTCCGGGAATGCCAGACCTTTGCCGCCGCCTGGCCTCCATCCTCTGGTACTTCCAGCAGCTCCTCCCTGGGCTTGTCCTCCAGCCCCTCCAGGTCCACTCCTCCTCAGATGAGGCTGCATGTCCTCCCTGTTCCTCCTCCAGCACGTCGACCTTTGTTGGTCCAGCCTGTGGAGGGCACAGCAGATCACCACCAAGTGGGAGACCCTTTTGTGTATACTGCAGGGCACCGTCAGAGTGGTCCAGGCATTGGAACTGCAGTTTGAGCAGTACGATGCACTATTCAATGACAGCATGGGAGGCAACATGGGCCTTATTATATCGGGTCTCCACTCGGTCTCAGGCTTTCGTACCGGCGTCTTCAGCCTCAGTGGTTACCCTTCATCTCCCAAGAGTCAACCTGTCATCTTGGGGTGGTCCTCAAAGACGCTGGGGATCTCGGAGTGTTCCAGCAAGTAGCTGCCATGCACACTCCCCAGGTAGAGGGAACACACGTGCACATGAACACATGGAGGTGGTGGTCGTACACATTTGAACATTCAGAGATTGGAAACCCTTTCCTGCTAATGAAAGGCACTTCACGATGCCCCGGTGTGTGCAAGGCGTCATGTGTGCCATCTATTGCCCCCTGGACCTGGGCATCCTGGTGAGGGTGAAGAGTCTTGCTCCCCGGGCATCCTGGTGGGCTTGGTCCAGGTTGAAAGTGATATAATGATGCCCAGGCATACAGGGCATCCATGACCTCCCAGATGCACCTGTGGGATGTAGCATGAGAAATGGCGCACAGATTCCACTCGAGCCCTGGAATTACCTGGTTGCATAGACGTTCAGGACTGCGGTGACCTTCATGCCCACTGGAAGTTGGTGCCCTCCTCCTCCACAGGGTGCCATGTCCACGTAGACGTGGCACAGGTGCCGCACTGTCTCTTTGTTGAGACGGTGTCTCCTGCAACACATGCTGTCCATCATCTCATCAAAAGACCAATGACACCGGACACCTTGGGCCGTCGCTGGCCTACCACTCTGGGTTCCAACTCAGCCTGATGGTTGTGTGGCGGCCCCCTGCGCATGGGGTGCTGCCTCTAGCCTACGTCATGGTTAATGTGATTGGACCACATTTCTGGCAAACCTTGCTCTGCACGCTCAACCCTTGCCACAGCAGGAGCCCCTGGGTCCCAGACACCAGACCCCAGATCTCTGCCGGGAACACGAGGGAGGCCGTGCTCTGGTGCGCTCCCCTGATCCACGCACTTACCCTTTGGTCACAATTAATAGCAGGTCATTGTACATTCTCCCTTATCTTATTCCAGGCCACGGAACCAAAAGAGGCATCGGCAAACAAACACACAGCCTCCAGGCATTAAACATTAAACAGTCAACAGTGCAATAAAGTTACCAGCAAGCTGCAAAAGCATTTCATCAACACTTGAATCAGTTGCTTGTTTGATCGATCCGCCACTCTCTCCCTCTCCCGCAGCTCCCAACAGTAGCCTCTCAACAGCGGAAAGTGACACCGATGCACGACACGCCAGAAGAGAGGAACAGCACCCCCTCCCCTTCTCCAGCTTTGACAGCAGGTCATTGTACATCCTCCCTTACCTTATTCCAGGCCACGGAAGCAAAAGAGGCATCAGCAAACAAACACACAGCCTCCAGGCATTAAACATTAAACAGTCAACAGTGCAATAAAGTCACCAGCAAGCTGCAAAAGCATTTCTTCAACACCTTTGTCCAGTCGCTTGTTCAAATCAATCCTCCTCTCTCACCCCTACCACAGCAGGAGCTTCTCAGCAGTGGAAAATCAAACTGGAAAGTCACACCAACACAGAGCACGCCAGAAAAGAGTAAGAGCACCTCTTCCCCTTCTCCAGCGCTGGGAGTAGGTCATCTTACATCTTCACTTTCCTTACTATTGGCCACAGAAGCAAAAGAGGCAGCAACAAACAAACCCCTTCAGACATTTGTAGCTACCAGCAGGAGCGAGCAACAAACACAACCTGCAGGCACTTGAGAAGATTTTGTTTATTAAACGTCAACGGTACCAGTGGACAAAAAGATGAAACGCCAACCATTAATCAACAAGCAAAAGGTACCCTGCCATACACACAAGTACCTTGGCACTAAAGAATATCAGTACAAACACAAAACTGCAACAGTTCATTTGTAGAAATAACTAAACGCACTTTCTCAACCCGCACAGGAGCCCAAAAATATGGGGAAACAAAAAGGGTGGCAGTAAACAAACCCACATCCTCCAGGCATTTAAATATTAATAATAATTAGTAATAATCTTTATTGTCACAAAAATGCTTACATTAACACTGCAATGAAGTTGCTGTGAAAATCCTCTAGTCACCACACTCCAGCACCTGTTCGGGAACACAGACAGAGAATTCAGAATGTCCACTTCACCGAACAACCAAGTCTTTTGGGACTTGTGGGAGGAAACCGGAGCACCCGGAGGCAAGCCAAGCAGACATGGGGAGAACGTGCAGATTCCGCACAGACAATGATCCATGCGTGAATGAAACGCGGAACCCTGGTGCTGTGAAGCAACAGTGCTAACCACTGTGCTACCATGCTGCCCATCAACAGTATAACCAAGTTACCTGCAATCTGCAAAAACATTTCTTCAACACCTTCATCAAGTTGCTTAATCGAAAGAACACTGGGCGCGATTCTCCGCTGCCCACGACGGGTCAGAGAACAGCAGGAGGGCCTTCCCGACATTTATCCCGAGTTCCCAGGCCTTTACGGCCGTTTTCACGAACGCAAACACACCTGCTCTCACCGTTCGTGAAAACGGCCGCAAAGTGCCGTCCCGGACAACCATGGCACCGATTGGCACGGCCGCACCACGGCCGTGCCAAGGGTGGCATGGGCCTGCGATCGATGGGCACCGATCGCGGGCAGCGGGTCCAATACCCACGCACAATTTGTTCCACCGCCGCCCCGCAGGATCAGTCCGGGGCGGCTGAGGGGCATGATGGCCCGCGCATGCGCGGGTTTGACGCATATGCGTGATGACGTCACCGTGCATGCGCGGGTTGGAGCCGTCCAACCTGCGCATAGCGGCTGACGTCATCGTGCGCGTCAGCCGCCGTGACGCTTGGCGCGCGGCTTAGCGACCGACGCTAAGCCCGCGATGTCGTGCTTCATGGGGCCGCGCTGCTAGCCCCGCCCGGGGGGGGGGAGAATCGGGTCCCGGGAGGGGGCGCGGAGGCTGCCGTAAAACACGGCCAGTTTCACGGCAGCCTTAATGACTCGCCACATTTGCGGAGAATCGCGCCCCCCGTCTCCAGGCAGCTACAGCTGCATTCGGATCAATGGCCTCTCTCTCTCAATCTGTAGCTCCCAGCTGCAGGCTCTCAACAGTGTAAAATCACACTGGACAGTCAAACTGACACAGGGAATGTCAGAAGAGAGAATAATCACCCCTTCCCCATCTCCAGCACTGGCAGTAGGTCATCTTACATCCTCACTCTCCTTACTCAAGGCCACAGAAGCAAAATAATCAGCAGCAAACAAACAAAAGGTCTTCAGGCATTTTCAGCCGCCAGCAGGAGCAAGAGGGAAGCACAACTTGCAGCACCACCTGAGAATACTTTGTTTATTAAATGGTCAACAGTAACATTCCACACATCAAACTAACCATTAAACAATAATGAAAGATCCCCATTCCATATTGGTACCAATACGAAACAATATCAGCTCATCTTCACAAAACAAAACACACGGTATCACCCCTCACAGGTTCCTCAACAAAAACAGAGGACAAGTCTGAGAATATGTTATCATGTCCAGAACTTTGTCATAAAATTGACCTGTACATCAATGTGTTCCTTGTTCCACGTATTAGTGCCATTCTCCGTCCAGGAGCTACAGCTGTACAGGGCCTTCCCACATGGCCCAATCTCATCGGAATCAAATCCTGGGATCCACATATTCCACTGGCTTTCAAGGTGTAGTTGATCAGTCTTGACTTCCAGCATGCTTAACCCATGGTGGCTTGCCAGTTACGTGTAGCACTCACCCCACCAGCAACAAAAGCATCAGCAATCTGCAAAAATATTTCTTCAACAGTGTCACCAGGTGGCCCATTTGGAACAATATCACGCACCAGGTCCTGCAGTGTCTTCTTGCTTCAAACTGGATTGCTTGAGCCCGGTGATCCAGCTCCCAGGTACCTGAGAAAAATTGTCCTTTTTTCCATCTACAGAAAAGGAGGGAAACAGCAACAGCAGCCTCCAGGCATTTGCAGCCACCAGCAGGAGCAAGCAGTAAACACAGGCTGCAGCTTACCCCTATTATGAGCCTCCACAATATTAAAAGATGGCTTAAAGGCCTCACAGACGCAAAGTCCCTCACCTCCCCACAGCCCAGGGACAACGTCTGACCTAGAAGATTTCAGTCCCCCGACCAAGCCTAACCCCCCTGAGAGGTCCAGCAGCACACCCCCTCCTCCCCCAACCCCCTCCCGGAACACTGCCAGCAGCTCGGTGCCCTTGAGTTGCATGCTAGAAAATGTAAATGGCCACTCACCTCCTGCCTGCCCCTCAGTTGTCATTGCGCCAGCTTCACGTTTTTAGAAAAGAGTACTGAACAACGGCCACATGATTTCTCGCTGGAGAGTCGGTTAATTCCCAAGAGGCCGCTGTATTCGACTTCAATCTCGTAAATCAGATTTAAATGGATGCAAAGTAAGGGTAATGATATGCTCGCCATTTTTGGGCGTGATCCAAACTCGGCATCAGGTGCAGGTCAGGTGACTTGCAAACTGATGTCGCACCCAGCGTGAATCTCAATTTTGCCCTTTACCGCTATTCACTCGGCCTGCCCAGATCCACGCCGGGTGCAACACGGTGGTTGAATCACAACTGTCATATCTAAAACGATCACAACAAAATCTTAAGGATTCTCAGTGAGACACATACTAGCTGCATGTTCAGTTAATGGCACAAGTTGGGCTGCATGTTAGTCAGTCACTGCATCTGCTCCTTAAATTTACAACATTCAAGATTTCTATCACTGTTTGCAAGACCAGAAGGCACATATTAAAAGGAGAAGAACCCAACATGGAGAAGGGTTCAGAACTGACAAATTCTTGGTTCCCTTGAGTAATCTTCTTGAACTTCCTGCCTAGAAGGCAATGGGAAAAGTGAAGCTGAAATTCTCTAACCAAGCTAAAGGTTAATAGCATCTTCTTCCTGTTAGGATTGAATGATAAGAATCAGAGTCGGGATATTGGGCAGGAACATTAATTGGCAAGATGTGATTAGTGATGCCTGCAAGGTTCTATGTTGGGGCCTCATGTATTCACCACTTTGATTAAATGACATAGATTATATAATAGAAAATCAAACATCTAAATTTGTCAAAGACAGAATCATAGAATCCCTACAATGCAGAAGGAGCTCATTCGGCCCATCGAGTCTGCGCCAACCCTCTGAAAGAGAACTCTAGCAAAGCCCACTCCCCTTCTCTATCCCCGTAACCCCACCTAACTTGCACATCTCTGGACAGCGAGGGAAAATTTATCATGGCCAATCCACCTAACCTGCACATCTTTGGACTGTGGGAGGAAACCGGAGCACCCGATGGAAACCCACGCACACACGGGGAGAACCTGCAAACACCCCACAGACAATCATCCAAAGTCAGAATTGAACCCAGGTCTCTGGCATTGTGAGGTAGCAGTGCTAACCACTATGTCACCAAACCACAGTTGTAAGCAGTAAAGGTGGAAACATGACATTACAAATAAATATTGATTCATTACATGAATGGGCAAAACTGTGGCAAATGGATTTCAGTGCAAGCACCATGTGGGGTAATTCATTTCGGACTTAAAATGGATAAAAGAGAATACTTCTCTGGAAATAGTAGGGGAGCAAATAGACTTGGGAGTTCATGTACATTGATCGTTAAAATGTCATGA
Organism: Scyliorhinus canicula; assembly: GCF_902713615.1. Classification (NCBI taxonomy): domain Eukaryota; kingdom Metazoa; phylum Chordata; class Chondrichthyes; order Carcharhiniformes; family Scyliorhinidae; genus Scyliorhinus; species Scyliorhinus canicula. The sequence continues at coordinate 110,007,250 of NC_052155.1, read as the reverse complement.
ACAAGGGGGCCTGATTATGGGGGGAGACTTAAACACAGTGCTGGATCCCTCACTGGACGGGTCCAGTTCAAGGACGGGTAGGAGACCGGCGGCGGCCAAAGTGCTGAGGGGGTTTATGAACCAGATGGGAGGGGTGGATCCCTGGAGGTTTGGGAGACCGAGAGCGCGGGAGTATTCCTTTTTCTCTCATGTCCAGAGGTTTATTCCCAAATAGATTTTTTCGTCCTGAGCAGGGGATTGATCCCGAAGGTGCAGGATGCAGAGTATTCGGCCATAGCAATTTCAGACCATGCTCCGCACTGGGTTGATCTGGAGATGGGGGAGGCGCGGGACCAGCACCCGCTCTGGCGCCTGGATGTGGGGATGCTGGCTGATGAGGAGGTGTGTAGGAGGGTCCGGAGAAGCATTGAGGGGTATCTGGATACCAATGACACGGGGGAGGTCCGGTGGGGATGGTCTGGGAGGCTCTGAAAGCAGTGATCCGGGGGGAGCTGATCTCCATCGGGGCCCATAGGGAAAGGAGGGAGAGGAAGGAGAGGGAGAGACTGGTGGGGGAGCTCCTGGATGTGGACAGGAGATACGCGGAGGCACCGGAGGAGGGGAACGGCGTAGTTTGTAGGCCAAATTTGACTTGTTGAACACCAGAAAGGCGGAGACACAGTGGAGGAGGGCGCAGGGCTCGGTATATGAGTATGGGGAGAAGGCGAGCAGGATGTTGGCGCATCAGCTCCGTAGGCGAGATGCGGCTAGGGAAATTGGTGGAGTTACGGATGGGGGTGGGAATGTCATGCAGAAGGGGACAGAAGTAAATGGGGTCTTTAGGGACTTCTACGAGGAACTGTACCGGTCGGAACAGGAGGAGGAGCTGGTAGAGGGGCTGGGGGCGCCGATAGAGTTGGAGGAGCTAGTCAGGGGGATTGGACAAATGCAGTCAGGTAAGGCCCCGGGGCCGGACGGGTTCCCGGTGGAATTTTATAAAAAGTATGCGGATCTGGTGGGCCCCCTGTTGGTGCGAGCCTTCAATGAGACATGGGAGGGGGGGGCTTTGCCCCCGACGATGTCGCGGGCACTGATCTCTCTGATCCTGAAGCGGGATAAGGACCCCTTGCAGTGTGGATCATACAGGCCAATCTCGCTCCTCAATGTTGACGCCAAGTTGCTGGCGAAGATCCTGGCCACCAGGATAGAGGATTGTGTGCCGGGGTGATACACGAAGATCAGACAGGATTTGTCAAGGGACGGCAGCTCAACACGAATGTGCGGAGACTGCTAAATGTTATTATGATGCCGGCAGTGGAGGGGGAGGCAGAGATAGTGGTGGCGCTGGATGCAGAGAAAGCGTTTGATAGAGTTGAGTGGGGGTACCTGTGGGAGGTGTTGGAGCGGTTCGGATTTGGGGAGGGATTCATCAAATGGGTGAGGCTGCTCTACGCGGCTCCGATGGCGAGTGTAATTACAAATGGAAGGAGATCGGAGTACTTTAGGCTCTACCGTGGGACCAGGCAGGGGTGCCCCCGTCCCCCTTGCTCTTTGCACTGGCGATTGAACCTCTGACTATGGCATTGAGGGAGTCAGGGAGATGGAGGGGTCTGGTGCGGGGGGGGGGGGGGGGGGGGGGGGGAGGAACATCGGGATCGCTGTATGCGGACGACCTGCTGTTGTATGTGGCGGACCCAGAAGGGGGAATGCCGGGGGTGATGGAGCTGTTAGCGGAATTTGGGGGCTTCTCGGGCTATAAGTTAAATTTAGGCAAGAGCGAGGTATTTGTAGTACACCCGGGAGATCAGGAGGAGAGAATTGGTAAGGCTCCCGTTTAAGAGGGCAGTGAAGAGTTTCAGATATCTGGGGGTGCAGGTGGCCAGGAGTTGGGGGACTCTTCATAAGCTTAATTTTACCAGGCTGGTGGAGCAGATGGAGGAGGAATTTAAAAGGTGGGACATGGTGCCGCTATCGTAGGCGGGTAGAGTGCAGTCCGTCAAAATGACGGTTCTCCCGAGGTTCTTGTTCCTCTTCCAGTGTTTGCCCATCTTTATCCCTAGGGCCTTTTTTAGAAGGGTGACCAGCAGCATCATGAGCTTTGTTTGGGCGCATGGGACCCCGAGGGTGAAGAGGGTCTTCTTGGAGCGGGGTAGAGATGGGGGGGGGGGGGGGGGGGCTGGCGTTACCCAATCTCTCGGGGTATTATTGGGCGGCCAATGTGTCGATGGTGCGCAAGTGGGTAATGGAGGGGGAGGGGGCAGCATGGAAACGGATGGAGAGGGCGTCCTGTGGAGATACAAGCCTGGGGGCCCTGGTAACGGCGCCATGGCCGCTCCCTCCTACGAGGTATACCACGACTCCGGTAGTGGCGGCTACCCTCAAGATTTGGGGGCAGTGGAGGCGACATAGGGGAGAAGTGGGGGGCTCGATGGAGGCTCCATTAAGGGGGAACCATAGGTTCGTCCCGGGGAACATCGATGGGGGATTTCAGGGTTAGCACAGAGCGGGCATCAGACAGCTGAGGGACCTGTTCATTGATGGGAGGTTTGCGAGCCTGGGGGAGTTGGAGGAGAAATTTGGGCTCCCCCGGGAAACATGTTCAGGTATCTGCAGGTAAAGGCATTTGCTAGACGGCAGGTGGAGGGATTCCCTTCGCTTCCCGCGAGGGGGGTGAGTGACAGGGTGCTTTCGGGGGTCTGGGTCGGGGATGGGAAGATATCTGATATCTACAAGGTAATGCAGGAGGTGGAAGAGGCGTCAGTAGAGGAGCTAAAGGCTAAGTTGGTGGGGGAACTGGGGGAACAGATCGAAGATGGGATATGGGCTGATGCCCTGGAGAGGGTTAACTCTTCCTCCTCATGTGCGCGGCTTAGCCTCATTCAATTCAAGGTGCTGCACCGGGCCCACATGACTGGGACGAGGATGAGTAGGTTCTTTGGGGGTGAAGACAGGTGTGTCAGGTACTCGGGGAGTCCAACGAACCATGCCCATATGTTCTGGGCATGCCCGGCACTGGAGGAGTTCTGGAAGGGGGTGGCGAGGACGGTGTCAAGGGTGGTGGGATCCAGGGTCAAGCCAGGATGGGGACTCGCGATTTTTGGGGTTGGGGTGGAGCCGGGAGTGCAGGAGGCGAAAGAGGCCGGTGTGCTGGCCTTTGCGTCCCTAGTAGCCCGGCGAAGGATTTTGCTACAATGGAAGGATGCAAGGCCCCCAAGCGTGGAGACCTGGATCAATGACATGGCGGGTTTTATTAAGCTAGAGAAGGTCAAATTCGCCCTGAAAGGATCGGTACAAGGGTTCTTTAGGCAGTGGCAACATTGCCTCGACTTTCTGGCTCAACGATAGGGCACTGGGACAGTAGCAGCAGGAACCCGGGGGGGAGAGGGGAAGGGGGAGGGAAAAGGGGGGGAGGGGGGGGGGGGGGGGGGGGTCGATGACGATGTTTGTTTATTTAATTTTAATTTATTTTTAAGTTCTCTTGTTGGGGTTGGGGGGGTGGGGGGGATATGATACATGCGTTGATACGGTTTGGGGGGTGTTACAGTTATAGGTTATTTTGTTGCATTTCATTGTTTGTTGTTACATTTTATATTTTCTGTAAAAAATTCCAATAAAAATTTTTTTTTTTTTTAAATGTCATGAACAAGTGCAGAATATAGTCAAAAAAGCTGTTGGAATGGGGCTCTATAATACAAGGAAGTAGAGGCCACCCTGAGCAACACACTTTTGGAAGGCTATTATGGCCTTTGGAATGCAGCACAGATTTACAGGAATGGTATTTGGGCTCGAAGGGTTAATGTATGAGGAGATACCACTGAAACTGGATTGTATTCCTTAGAACGTTAAATGGTTAAGGAGTGATTTGATAGACGTTTTCAAGATATTAAGAGGAACAGTTACGGTAGATATAGAGAAACTATTTTCACTGGCTGTAGAGTCAAGGATTAGGTGGCATTGTAGAAAAATTAGAGCCAGCTCTTTCAGCAGCAAAATTAGGGAACACTTCTACACACCAAGAGCAGTGGAAGTTGGGAACTCTCATTGGCAACTGTTTCTAGATCAAATGTTATTTTTAAATCTGAGATTGACATTTATTAACCAAAGATATGAAGAGATATGCGGCAAAGGCAGGTGATCTGCTCCCTTTAAGAACACTATTCACAATGCCCTATGCTGCTCTTGCTCATGTATTTGCTTTGTTTGGCCTCTTGTTCCACACTGCAACCAATCACTATTTGTTAATATAGTCTGTCGATTATTATTTTTGTTCACTATGGAGGTACTGTGTACGTTCCCTTGGCCGCAGAAAAATACTTCTCACTGTACTTCGGTACATGTGACAATAAATCAATCAATCAATCAATCAATCAATATGGAGTTAGGTCATTGAACAATCATGATCTTATCACATGCTGTAATGAGCTCAAGGGGCTAAGTAGTCTGCCCCTGTTCCTGGGTTATTCTAAAGTCTTTTGCCCCTCACTCGATCACAGGCACAGAAAAGCTTGAAAATATCACATGTGTTGTTCCGAAGAGCACGAAAATATAAGCTCCAGCCTAGTGTAGCAGTATTATGTAGCAATCTTGTAAAATGTCAATAGGATGATTGCGATCCCCTGTTTAAAAGGGGTGAGTAAAACGTCCTGTCACTATGCTCAGCATAACTAATAATACTCACTACGAGAAAGGTTCTCCAGGGCTTTGCCTAATTTCTTGCTTTCCTGAAGGATGTGATTGAGTTCATCAAAGTTCTGACCCTCAGGTTTTGTTCGCCAGTCCCATGTAGTATGTTCTATTGACCTTGGCACTGAAAACATCAAGAAAATGGCAAGTTCAGGTGAGCACCTATTCTTCACTGAATGTCACCGGCATCGCGCATATTTTCTTCACGAATAGAGGGTTAACTTTATTTGACACTGTCCAGTAACTAATTTAACTAAAGAATGCATGGTCTGGAACATGAATCCCCATTGGAAAGATGAGCTTTAAAATTAATTTTATCCATCTGTATATATTTGCATGAAATTTGCAAATATTTACATTTGGATGAGAATGCTTTTCAAAGGATAAACTAATTTCTGATTTACATAAACAGGGTTATGTACATTATTTTATCTATGTGGATTTTATTTGTTTTATCTATAACACTGGCCTGCTGGATGGAATAGTATTTTCAGAAGCTCCTTTTCCCTAGTTTTCAGACATTTAAACAGTTTGTACATAGATTATTTGGTTCACTATCATTATCTATTGCATTGTTGGTCAATTCAAGCTAGCTCATATCATTATATTGTTCTGAAATAGAGCCAGAAAAGAAAGTACTGAATAACCAGTAGCAAGGGACTTCTATTTTTTAATATTATATGGAATTCCATTAATCCCACAATATCAGGAATACAGGCATATCAGGTATCATTTCAAGAGGAGACAAGAGGTGCAGCACTAACCATTGAAATTAAGTAAATAACCCAAAGGAAGTGCAGCTAAATAAAGTCATGCTTACGGGATTTTGATTCTGGTGATGGTGGTGATATGTTGGAGACAGCAAGGTCACTCTTTGACTTCTTTGGTTTTTTGGCGTTTGTTAGCCATGGTTTATCATAACCTCTACAATCACGCCTTGACCCTTTGTTTTCTGAAAGAAAGGCACACATTAAATCAACAAGGACGAACTAGAAACTAGCAAAGTGAATAAAAATAGAAAATGCTGGTAAAACTGAGACAATGACAAACAGTTCGAGGGTGTCAAAATATTAACTCTGGGCATGATTCAGCAACCTCGTCAGGCCCGACTTGGTGTCATGACGAGGCCATTGAATCTCCTGAGAGGCCCCTCGCGAGATTCTCAACACTCAAAATGTTTCGCAAGATTCTGACATCGCGATCTGGATCTCATCCTCACTGGGGGTCCCTTGCTACTGGTTATTCAGTACTTTCTTTTCTGGCTCTATTTCAGAACAATATAATGATATGAGCTAGCTTGAATTGACCAACAATGCAATAGATAATATGTTCACCGGATTCACGCAATGTCCACAACTCACCGGCCACACCTGGGAGACCTCGCCAGGCCGCCATTTAGTAGTAGTCCACACAAATGTGGACCCGGTGTCACGGCATTTGGGGAGGGTCTTCCATGCCAATTAAGATACCCGGGTGGTCAGGGCAGGGTGGCACCCTATCACTCAAGCAATGCCCAGGGTGCCTTGGAGCCAGAATGGCACTGCCAGGGATTGGGCCAAGGCATGTGGGGGGGCTGCCAAGTGGAGTGAGGGCGAGGAGGGTGCCCGGAGGCCTCCCCAAGGTTAGGGGGTGGGGCTGAAAGGAAGGAAGGAAAAGATCGGGACTGACGGACAAGGTGGCACCCCGATCTGTGAGGAGCCTTTCCTGCCGGCGAGCTTCAGCAGGAAATCCCTCTAAATACTTGTAAGTACAGCCTCAGTGGACAGAATATCTCCGAGCCCAAAACAAACGAAGAAGTCCTGTGAATAGCGGGATGTTTTTCGACGCCAACTTTAACTCCAGTCCGCTGAATAGCGCCCTCTGTTTCTCGCTCCACAGATGCTACCAGCCCTGCCATTTGCTGTTTTTATTTCAGATTTTCAGCATCCACGGTATTTTACTTTAAGCTAAGTGACGATGCCATTTATGAAATAAGTGTGTGAATGTTTACACATGCTTATTATGCTCAGAGGTTTTGGCATTAAATTATTCAATGGCCCAATTGTATCCCAAATTGTTCAATATTCCAGCTACATATCATTATAAAATTCCTTCCTTACATCAGATATCGTCAGAATATATGGGGTTAGATTCTACTCCGTGGGGTAGGTATCCACCTGCCCCTCTGAAGCTGTCTCAACCCTGAGCCATTCGCTGTGATGATTAAACATGCATGGTGGATTCCCATAGGGATTCCCACTATCATGAGGAAACCTGCCAATGGTCAGTTCAGAATATTTTTGCCATTTTAAATGCTGCTGCAAACTTGCACTCTCTGCATTGAGCACCCTCAATCACTCGCCAAGTATCTTTTCTCCACAGCCCAGTGTGACATTGCTCTCTCCTGATTCTACTTCTATTAGTCCCACATTACTTCACCTCCAATTTTCACCTCAAATTCAACTCCAAAGTTTCTCCTTCCATCTCCACATTTGGTGTAATTCTTGATTCCCTCTACTCTTCATCATTTATGTTATCTTTTGGGGATGTTATCGCGGAGTACAGGGTCAGCCATCATGTGTACGCTGATATCTTCCAGTTCTAGTTCATCACTTCCTCCATCAACACATACATGTTGCCATCATGCCCCCATCTGCCAATCTGATTCCAGGTTAATGTTCATAAAATTGAAATAATTCTCTGACTTCTACAAATATGTATGCATTACCAGCCTTAGTTCAATTCTACGCTCCATTGTCATCTCTGTTGAGATGTGACATCTGAGTAATGGTCTCCCCTAGATGTCTAGCCCACACCGAGAAGCTTGACACCATCCAAGATAAAACAGGCTACTTGATTGGAACCCCACCGACCACCTTCAACATTCACTCTGTCCACCGCCGTCGTTCAATAGCAGCAGTGTGTACAATCTACAAGAGGCACTGCAGCAACTCACCAAGGCTCCTTCAAAAACAGCTTTCAAAACTGCAACCTCTACCACCTTGAAGGACAAGGGCATCAGATGCATGGTAACACACCACTTGCAAGATTCTTTCAAAGTCACTCACCATCCTGACTTGGAACTATATCACTGATTCTTCAGTGTCACTGGGTCAAAATCTCATCCTAACAGCACTGGATGTACCTACACTACTTGGAATCATAGAATCCCAACAGTGCAGAAGAAGGTCATTTAGTTCACCAAGTCTCCACCAACCCTCCGAAAGAGAACTCTACCAAGAACCACTGCCCCAGCCACCCCGCCCTATCCCATAAACTAAACTGCACATCCCTGGACATTAAGGGGCAACTTAGCATGGCCAATCCACCTAACCTGCACATCTTTGGACTGTGGAAGGAAACTGGAGCACCCAGAGGAAATCCATGCAGACACAGAGAGAATGTGCAAACTCCACAAAGACAAGGCTGGAATTGTACCCAGGTCCTAGTATTAACCACTATGCCACCTAGATTATCGAATCGTAGAATCATAGAATTTACAGTGCAGAAGGAGGCCATTCGGCCCATCGAGTCTGCACCGGCTCTTGGAAAGAGCACTCTACCCAAGCCCACATCACCCTACCCCCATAACCCAGCAACCCCACTCAACCAACACTAAGGGCAATTTTGGATACTAAGGGCAATTTGGCATGGTCAATCCACCTAACCTGCACATCTTTGGACTGTGGGAGGAAACCGGAGCACCCGGAGGAAACCCACGCACACACGGTGAGAACGTGCAGACTCCGCACAGACAGTGGCCCAGCCGGGAATCGAACCTGGGACCCTGGAGCTGTGAAGCAATTGTGCTAACCACTATGCGGCCGTGCTGCCCTGATTGCAACAGTTCAAAAAGGCAGCTCACCGCCATCTTCTCAACAGCGATTAGGGATGGGCAATAAATGCTGGCCTAGCCAGCCAAGTCCAAGTCCTGTGAAATAATATATTTTGAAAAACACTTTAAATGAACTCCTCCACCATCACTTACTTCAGCGTCACCCCCATCTTCATCAAGCTCTGCATATCCCATTCACTCAACTTTAACATCCTTGTACTCACCTTCAACTGCCTCTTCCAATCTCTGATTTCCTTCCTCTGGCCCTATGTCCCTGGAACACCCACCAGTTCTTCAGTAATAACTTCAGTGAGCAGCCCAATACACATTAGGTAGACCTACTTCATGTAGCGGAATTTAATGTTGTTTGTAGAAGATGTAACTGGAAGGATATTTGGAAGAGCTTGGGATTCTGCCAGATATCTTCAAAGGGACAGGGAAGAAGAAATACTCAACTCCTGCTTCCATCTGAAGTAAACATGGGTGCCAACAAAGTGCAGAAACCCAGCAGAAGTGGATAATGCCTCAATGTTCTGTCCTTCCCCAGCCAGCAATTTTCATCAAGATGCGGAATTTGTAGTTCAGTATCCATTTACATAATCTAACTTTACAACAAAGCCAGAAAATCCTAAAGTGACCGGTTATGCATGATCTAAACTTTTAAGCAAAGAAAGACATTTGAAAATTATTCAGAATCTACATGTTTGAAGAACTGAGCTGAAGACAATTTTGCCATTACCAGTTTGAGCCCACAGTGCAGCTGAGCCTGAAAGTGTTCTTTGAAGCTGGCTCCGACTCCCTTGCTTATTTTGTAAGTGACTTATTAAAAATGGAATTGGCTGGTCTGGTGTCTCTGTTATCAGTTTTGTCATCATTTCCTGAGTGAAAAAGGAAATAGAAAAATGACTTTTGAAATATTTAGCATCACCAGTTGTACCTCTTTTCTTATTTTTAAACATGTACAAATGAGTCTGTTGTTCTCCAGGGTCGCTAGCAACATTGACCAATAAAATTTACTCACACAATGGGCAGCGGTTTCCCAAAAGTCGTCAGAGTGGTGCAGCCATCTTTAAAAGATCAGGCATCCCATAACAAGAAATTAAAATTCGAAAATGCCCCCTCAACAACCCCTCTCCACTTCATGGAACAACGGCCACAGAATCCCCCCGCTCCCCTCCATGGAACCCCCCACAGCATTTCCTGAGCAGTGCTAGGGGCACCTCTCAGTCAGTGGCCTGGACATGATCCTCTCTGCACTTAGCAATGCACTCACCTGGCGGGCTCTGCTCGCAAAGTGCATGACCTGGGATACCTGTCGTTTTCACGTCGGCATAATGAACAAGGGAATGAACAATCTAACGGGTGGGGTAGGGAGGGGGATTATCCGGCCTAAGTGCAGGAAGTAGGAGAGCTTGCTGGGGCCTGTCAGGTTTTCACCATTACCCCACCCCTCAAAAGGCTGTCAGTTGCTAATGCCTGTTCAGGGTTTCAATTTTCCCCCAGGAGAGAGGCTGTCGTCCACCTTCCACCACCCCTGCCTTCACTCTAACCCCTGCCTTCACTCCGACCCCTGCCTTCTCTCCGACCCCTGCCTTCACTCCGACCCCTGCCTTCACTCCGAATACGACAGCCCAAAGCCCCCACTTTTTAGCCCACTCCGAGGGTGGGAGTTAAATTCCACCTATTGGAGCCTGTAACCTCTTCGAACGACGTGGCTTGTCTGGTTTGAAATATTGCCAGCTCCACATCACTTTCTGGTGACTCAATCGTAATCACTTTGATTCAAAGCCAAACTTGCTGACATTGAGGAAATGTGCTGCGTAAGTGGTCCCATGGGAGTGCCAGAAATCCCTGTCCCAAAAATAACTTCAAACTTTAAAGTACAATGAACATCTATTACACATTTACACAAAAGCATTCTCAGCATAGTTTTTCCACTAGAAATAAATCAAAATAACCTGATCACAGCCAACCTATTTTTTTACTGAACACTGAATATAATTTCAGCTGTCTTTATTGTACAGATTCTAGAAGATAAATTGTTTCAGAATACTTTATGAAAAATACCTTATTAAATATGTTTAACACTGTTGAACCTTTCGCACAAAAAACTTGTGTAAGTGTCTGGACTGGATTTTGGAGCTTGTAGATTCTGCACTGAAACAGGAACTGTAGCATTTGGTTTGAAAGCTATAAATGCTGGAACCATTAACATTTGTTAAAAATAAAAACAAAGAGGGCAGCATGATGGCACAGTGGGTTAGCCCTGCTGCCTCACGGCACTGAGAACCCAGGTTTGATCCCAGCTCTGGGTCACTGTCCATGTGGAGTTACACATTCTCCCTGTATCTGCGTTGGTTTAGCCCCCACAAGCCAAAGATGTGCAGGGGTAGGTGGACTGGCCATGCTAAAATTGTCCCTTAATTGGAAAAAATGAATTGGATACTCTAAATTTATTTTTAAAATAAATAAATAAGAACAAAGATATACTTCCAGCACAGAAACAAATTTTCTCAGGCCAATAGTGGGCAGCACGGTAGCACAAGTGATTAGCACTGTGGCTTCACAGCGCCAGGGTCCCAGGTTCAATTCCCTGCTGGGTCACTGTCTGTGTGGAGTCTGCACGTTCTCCACGTGTGCGCATGGGTTTCCTCCGGGTGCTCCGGTTTCCTCCCACAGTCCAAAGATGTGCAGGTTAGGTGGATTGGCCATGATAAATTGCCCTTAGTGACCAAAAAAGGTAAGGAGGGGTTATTGAGTTACAGGGATAGGGTGGGAGTGAATGCTTAAATGGGTTGGTGCAGACTCGATGGGCCGAATGGCCTCCTTCTGCACTGTATGTTCTATGTCAAAGATAGTGAGCGGGAGAAGCGATGTTTAGCCTACTGGCGACAATGGCTCCTTTTCACCCCATACAGTAAGGCATTTCTTGCCAAAAACGTTCATGCACTGGTTCAACGCCATGTTGCTGGTGAATGGCCTCTGATTCACCTACCTCACCACCACCTAAGCACTTTAATTATATGGCCGCCACATTTAAAGACTGCAACAGCTAGCACACTTGCCATTGAGATATCATGGCTCCGAAATTAAGAAGCATACCATCCCGCATTTCATCGACACCTTCCTGCCGATGTAAAATGCGACTTTGCACTTCTCGCATTATGTTCCGTTCCTATCATCGAAACAGCCCGACACAAATGGGAGTGGAAATTCCCAGCCATTGAATGTTGCACTGCGAATAAATTAGTATGTAGTCCAGCTATCATATAGATTTTGGGTGTTTTGAAGTAAATTCTGCTTGAAAACAGAGATTAGAATAAGAGCATATTCTGGATTTAAGTGCATCCTCCCTGGACAGCAGAACGACATGCGTGCCACGAATTGTAGCATGGCCCACAAAGCCCCAGGATTGCCTTTAATCTCACACCCTAACCAGTGACTTTGACTGTTTTTAATGAGCTCTTCCATTCCTTCCTTACTGTTGACAACAGTGTCCTTCCTCCCGGTGCTCCCCACCTCCATGAGCCTCTGGGCAAGTCACCACTCTTGTACCACACTAACACAAGCCCCTCTTGTTTTCTGGAGTCTGTGGGCATCCTCTCCAATTTGTGCAGTTCTGTTCCCATTCAACAACCAACTGTGTCTGTGTTTCAGCCTTTAACGTTGGGCTTCAGCTTCCCCACCCTCGGTCTCCCATCAGCATGCCATCATCTCCCACCCCTCTCCAACCTCACCTGAAATGGAGTCAGAGCTGATCTAAAAGAGGACGATTTGAGAAGGTTCCATTAGAGCCATTGCTTTTTTTGTGATTTAATGAGAAGCTGCAGGACTGGCTTCACAATGCAATTGTTCCCTTTCAGCTTCAACAGAGAGGTATGAGAATGGAAGTGAGGACAAGCATAAAGGAAACTGCATGCGTGCCAGATCATCAATGAAAGCCTGATATGAGCTTTATCCATTTTGAATGGATCACAAGCCTACGGGCATTCAGTCCTTGCTAATGTGCAAGTTAAGATTGACTGGCAAATAAGGTAATATATTGCAGGAGTCCCTTTGGTAAGGTTGCACATTTCATAATGTGTCCAAAGCTCACGAACATTCTGTGGGATTGAGATGTAAAGTATTAAGGTTGGCATCATGGGTTCCAAGAGAGTGCCTCAGCTGGATGACTGTACCGGCAAGAAGCTATTAGCACAGATGCGGCTCTGGGGTATATTATTGTCTGTCTGTACTATACTTGACCAGTGTTCATTAATCTCTTGCAGCCAAAGAAAGCAGTACGTACGTTCCCCAACCGGAAACCATGGCTCAACCGCGAGATTGACTCCCTACTGAAGGACAGATCTGAGGCGTTCAAGGCAGACGACCCTGTCCTATACAAGAAATCCAGGTACGACCTCCGCAAAGCCATCCGAGATGCCAAGAGAGAATATCAAACTAAGCTAGAGTCACAGACAGACTCTCGGCGGTTGTGGTAAGGACTAAACAACATAACGAGCTACAAAGCGAAGCCGAGCAGGATCTCTGGCAGCAGCGCACTCCTTCCCGATGAACTTAATGCATTCTATGCTCGGTTCGAGCAGGTAATCAACAATCCGCTGTCGAGTGCCCCAGCAGCCCATAATTCACCCATACCCACCATCACAGTTTCCGAAGTCAGATCGGCCTTCCTGAAAGTGAACCGACGGAAGGCGATGGGCCCGGACGGGATCCCTGGTGCACGCAGAACCTGCGCATACCAGCTGGCAGAGATATTCACAGACATCTTTAACCCATCCCTACTCCACTCCGAGGTCCCCACCTGCTTCAAGAAGACCACCATCATACCGGTACCAAAGAAGAGCCAGGCAACATGCCTCAATGACTACCGCCCGGTGGCCCTGACGTCAGTTGTAATGAAGTGCTTCGAGAGGCTGATCATGAAGCGCATCACCTCCATACTCCCGGAACGCCTTGACCCACTTCAATTCGCATACCGTCGCAACCGGTCCACATCAGACTCCATTTCCCTGGCCCTACACTCATCCCTAGAGCATCTCGAAAACAAGGCCCCTACATCAGACTCCTATTTATTGACTACAGCTCCGCCTTCAACACCATAATCCCAGCCAACCTCATATCAAAGCTCCAAAACCTAGGACTTGGCTCTCCACTCTGCAACTGGATCCTTGACTTTCTGACCAACAGACCACAGTCAGTAAGAATGAACACCAACACCTCCTCCACAATAGTCCTCAATACCGGTGCCCCGCAAGGCTGCGTACTTAGCCCCCTACTCTACTCCCTGTACACACACGACTGCATGGCAAAACTTGGTTCCAACTCCATCTACAAGTTTGCTGACGATACGACCATAGTGGGCCGGATCTCGAATAACGACGAGTCCGAATACAGGAGGGAGATAGAGAACCTAGTGGAGTGGTGTAACGACAACAATCTCTCCCTCAATGCAAGCAAAACTAAAGAGCTGGTCATCGACTTCAGGAAGCAAAGTACTGTACACACCCCTGTCAGCATCAACGGGGCCGAGGTGGAGATGGTTAGCAGTTTCAAATTCCTAGGGGCGTACATCACCAAAAATCTATCCTGGTTCACTCACGTCGACGCTATCACCAAGAAAGCACAACAGCGCCTATACTTCCTCAGGAAACTAAGGAAATTTGGCATGTCCACATTAACCCTTACCAACTTTTACAGATGCATCTATCGGGCTGCATCACAGCCTGGTATGGCAACTGCTCGGCCCAGGACCGCAAGGAACTTCAGAGAGTCGTGAATACCGCCCAGTCCATCACACGAACCTGCCTCCCATCCATTGATTCCATCTACACCTCCCGCTGCCGGGGGAAAGCGGGCAGCATAATCAAGGATCCCTCCCACCCGGCTTACTCACTTTTCCAACTTCTTCCATCGGGCAGGAGATTCAGAAGTCTGAGAACACGCACGAACAGACTCAAAAACAGCTTCTTCCCCACTGTCACCAGACTCCTAAATGACCCTCTTATTGACTGACCTCATTAACACTACACCCTGTATGCTTCAACCGATGCCAATGCTTATGTAGTTACATTGTTTATCTTGTGTTGCCCTATTATGTATTCTCATGTATTTTCTTGAATTTTGTTTAATTCCCTTTTCTTCCATGTACTGAATGATCTGTTGAGCTGCTTGCAGAAAAATACTTTTCACTGTACCTCGGTACACGTGACAATAAACAAATCCAATCCAATCCAATCCATTCCGCAGGGTGGAGGAGTATTGTCACCTTCTTGAATTAATTGCTCCTGTTGAGGAGGAGAAGGGCCTGGCACTGTTTAGCCCAGCTTCAGGAGGAGGCCCAGCCTATGGTCTATCTCAGCAATGACCAGAAGATGTGGAGATTAGACCCATCTCAGAGGAGAGATAATATGAGGAGTATTAGGCTACATGATTCATCATCAAACAGATGATTAGCATCCTGAAAATGCACTTCTGATGCTTGGACCACTCAGGGAGGCCTCATCAGCACTCTCCAGAGAGGGTGTCCCACCTCATCATGGTCAGTTGCATCCGTTACAACCTGGCACCTCAGAGGGAGTGATCCCCATACCAGAGGTAGACATAGAGAAGGCTGAGAGCTCCTTGGACAATGAAGAGGAGGAAGGGCAGGAACTTGAATTGGGAGATGAGGGTCAGCTCCCACCGGAAGGTACCCTCGAAGAATCAGGATGTGAAAGAGGTGTCCATGCCACACTGAGAGCCAGAATGATTAAGGTACGGGCAGTGGGACACAGCCAGATCCCTGCCATCCCTTTGTGCTAATCCAGAGGACTGAAAGGGCTTTACAACCAGTGGCAACAAAAGCAATTTCAGCATTTGGCTTGGACATGTAACCATCATGATTCAATAGGCTCTATTCAGTGGAAAGGGTGAATACTCCATTGGCGCACTATGGGAAGTGATAGATGCCAGAATGTAAATGCTGCATTAAATGTCTTGATGCAGGGGTGGCCACCTTTGAGAAGCATTTTGCAGACACTTCAATAAAGGGTCTGACACATCTCCCTGACATAACACAAGGATAGAGTAACTATCATGAGACACTTACACATCCCATGTGAGACTCACAAAGGGAGGTGACCATTGAGTGGGAGCATGGATCACCTCGCAATAAGAGGGCACAAAAATGCATATGTACAATGCTTTCAACTGATGACACAATTCGCATGAACAGCAAATGTATTTGAAAAGGTGCATGGTATTCAATGTCTTGTGGCAAAGTGAGTAGCCAGATGCTCTGGGTTCGAGTTCCGTCCCAGGATTTGATGGCCAAGGAAGGTGCACTTATAGCACGGCCAAACAGGTTGAGTGTCAACCTACAAAATCCTTCCGACACGCCAATGACTGACGGCAAGAGTGGGAGGGATTCCTGTTCAGCCATGTTTAATGTGGAGTGGTGCCCCTCAAGCCTCTAGCTAATGAAACAGACAAATGTCTGCTTTAGTAAACCACCAGGTGTGGGAAGAGAATTGGAATGATATTCAGTGGTTGAACACCGGTGACCCAGAAATAATTTCCAAGCTTCTTACTTCTTCTAACTCTTAAATTGGATGAGACTAAGCCTCGCACATGAAGAGGAAGAGTTAACGCTCTCCAAGGCATCCGCCCAAGTCCCATCCTCTATCTGCTCCCCTAGTTCCCCCTCCCATTTAGCCTTCAGCTCCTCCACTGACGACTCCTCCACCTCCTGCATTACCTTATAAATGTCAGACACCTTCCCCTCTCCGACCCACACCCCTGAAAGCACTCTGTCCATCGCCCCACGCGAGGTCAGCAAAGGAAATTCCTCCACCTGTCGCCTAGCAAACGCCTTTACCTGCAAGTATCTGAACATGTTCCCTTGGGGGAGCCCAAATTTATCTTCCAATTCCCCCAGGCCCGCGCACCTCCCGCCAATAAACAGGTCCCTCAATTTACTGATGCCCACCCTATACCACCCCCTAAATCCCCCATCAGTGTTCCCCGGGATGAACCGATGATTTCCACCTAATGGAGCCTCCATCGAGCCCCCTGTTTCCCCCCGATGCCGTCTCCACTGTCCCCAGATTCTTAGGGTCGCCGCCACCACCGGGCTTGTGATATACCTCTTAGGAGAGAGCGGCAACGACGCCGTTACCAAGGCACCCAGGCTCGTACCTCTACAAGACGCCATCTCCATTCTTTTCCACGCCTCCCCCCCCCCATCACCCATTTACGCACCATTGACACATTGGCCGCCCAATAGTACCCCAAAAGGTTGGGCAGCGCCAGCCCGCCTCTATCCCTCCCTCGCTCCAGGAAAACCCTCTTCACTCTCGGAGTTCCATGCGCCCACACAAAGCTCAAAATACTGCTAGTCACCCTCCTAAAGAAGGCCCTGGGGATGAAGATGGGCAGGCACTGAAAGAGGAACAAGAACCTTGGAAGCACCGTCATTTTGACGGACTGCACCCTCCCCGCCAACGACAATGGCAACATGTCTCACCTTTTGAACTCCTCCTCCATCTGATCCACAAGCCTGGTGAAATTACGCTTGTGCAGAGTCCCCCAGTCCCTGGCCACCTGCACCCCCAGGTACCTAAAACTCTCTCCTGCCCTCTTAAGCGGGAGCCTACCAATTCCCTCCTCCTGGTCCCCAGGGTACACCACTAACACCTCACTCTTGCCTAGATTTAGTTTATAGCCTGAAAAGGTCCCAAACTCAGCTAGCAGGTCCATCACCCCCGGCATCCCTCCCACTGGGTCCGCCATATACAGTAGCAGGTCATCGGCATACAACGACACCCTATGTTCCTCCCCACCCCGCACCAAACCCCTCCACCTTCCTGAATCCCTCAACGCCATCGCCAACGGTTTGATTGTCAATGCAAACAACAAGGGGGACAGGGGGCAACCCTGCCTGGTCCCTCGGTAAAGCCGGAAGTACTCCGACCTCCTCCCATTCGTGGCCACACACGCCATTGGGGCTTCATACAGTAGCCTCACCCATCTAATAAACACTTCACCAAATCCAAACCTCCCCAACACCTCCCATAGGTACCCCCACTCCACTCTATCGAAGGCCTTCTCCGCATCCAGCGCCACCACTATCTCAACCTCCCCCTCAATCGCCGGCATCATGATGACATTCAACAACCTCCGCACTTTCGTGTTCAGCTGCCTTCCCTTAACAAAACCTGTCTGGTCCTCGTGTACAACCCCTGGCACACAGTCCTCTATCCTGCTGGCCAGGATCTTTGCCAGCACCTTGGCATCCACATTAAGGAGAGATATGGGCCTGTACGAACCACACTGCTGGGGGTCCTTGTCCCTCTTTAAGATTAAAGAAATCAGCGCCCGCGACATCGTCGGGGGCAAAGTCCCCCCCTCCCACGCCTCATTAAGTGTCCGCACCAACAGGGGGTCCACAAACTTTTTATAAAACTCCACCGGGAACCCATCCGGCCCCGGCGCCTTCCCTCATGGAGGGATTTATAAAATTGGAGGGGGGGAGGGTGTGTTCTTTATTTTTTCTATTTTTTCTATGGTTATTTAACTTAATATTGTGTTAATTTAATTTGTTGCTAATATGTTTTGTTGTTCATTGAGGTTGGGCGAATGTTTATGACTGTTATTGTTATTGTTGGTATTTTATTGCTGTTCGTTGTTGTTACATAAATACAAAATTTTTCAATAAAAATTATTTTAAAAAAAAAAAATTCTTCTAACTCTACCACTTCATCTAGCTGCAGAGGTGAAGGCAGCCTACTAACTGATAAGCCTGTTGTCTTTGGTGACTTTTGTGGGTGTCCTTCAAGGGTCGAGAGCTGGAGAACTCCAGCCTGCTATGGGTACCTTGCTGTGGGTCAGGTACACATTCCTCGGCCTGAAAACAGGAGGTGATAGGGTCATAGGCAGAGGAGATTAGGATTGGCTACACACTCTCTGAGTTACCTGGATGGATGGCCGTGGGGTCTCCAGCCTCCGAGGATGTGGTGGGGAGCTGTCTTAATGAACCACTGCAGTCTACGTTGTGTAGGTACATTGTACACCCACTGTTGGGCGAGGGTGGCGGGGGCGTTCCAGGATTTTGACCCAGTGACAGTGAAGGAACGGCAATATATTTCCAAGTCAGGATGATGAGTGACTTGGAGAGGAACTTCTGGGTGGTGGTGCTCCCATGTGCCTGCTGCCCTTGTCCTTCAAAATGGTAGCAGTTGTGGATTTGGAAGGTGCTGTGGAAGGACCCTTGGTGAATTCCTGATGTGCATCTTGGAGATGGTACATACTGCTGCCACTGTGCGTGGTGGTGAAGGCAGTGAATGTTTGTGGAAGGGTGTCAATCAAGTGCTCTGCTTTGTCCTGGATGGTATTAAGCTCCTTGAAAGCTGTTGGAGCTACACTCATCCAGGCAAGTGGAGGGTATTCCATCACACTCCTGACGTGTGCCTTGTAGAGTAGATTGTGGACAGGTGTTGGGAGTCAGGAAGTGAGTTACTCATTGTAGGATTTCTAGCCTCTGACCATCTCATGTAACCACAGTATAACTAGTTCAGTTCAGTTTCTGGTCAATAGTAAACCTCGCGATGTTGATAGTGTTAGTGGTGACTTTTAAGTTTACAAATGCAGAACCCAATTCATACACAAGGTTCTAAGGAAAGGAAAATGAGACAAGTTAGCACTCTGGGCTTTCCTAAATCACATGGACTGCTGTGGTTCAAGAAGGTAGCTCACCACCATTTTCTCTAGGGCAATTAGGGATATGTAATAAATGTTGGTCGAGCCAGTGATACTCGCATACCATGAATGAATTTTTAAAAAAAAATACTGCTTAAAATTGTTTTGGTAATAAGGATGAATATTTGTCATGACACTGGGGGAACCACCTCTTTCCCTTGCCCGCCAGTATTTTGCAAGGTACCTTGGAATCTTACCCCATGAAGATAAGCATGGGGCTAGGTATCCATGCCCCCAAAAAGTTGAGAATGAGTGAACAAATTGGAAAAAGCAAGGCAATTGGCCTGAAAATTTGAATTTCCTCTTCAAAAAGCATCCCACACAAACTTCCCATGAGTACAAAGGTTCTTTGTTTTGTGCAGGTCATGACCCCAAATGCACAGCCCATGATGAGGAGTTGTTATTGGCAAGCCTAGAGGCAATTTTCATGTCCCACCATATTTTTATCATGTTGGGTGGGTTTTGGAAGCTATTGGAAAAGTTGAGTGAGCTCAGGAGCCTTGGGTAAGGCCTGCTAGGGAAGCAGGAATATTCTGGCGGATAAGTGTTAAATCTTTTGACAACTTTAAATGTCATCATTAGCTGCTGTCTTATCACTTATATATGTGTTTTACTACAGTGATTGATGATTGGATCTTGAAAAGTTACGTTGGCCATTACATTGGCAACATTGTGTTCCTGTTGGGATGCTTTCCCAAAGAAAACGGGCCATTATGCTTTCAAAACTATAGAAAACTGTGCTTGGGAAATCTTCTGCCATGTTCTGAAGTGATTTAAAGGTCTGCAGTATAATAAAATGGCCTGATGCTTTAACTCGCTCCTGGAGCGAATAACAGGCCATCTGGTGTAGCTTAGAAAAAGAAAATGAGCCATCTGATCTTGCAGTTTCAATTGTCTCCATCCTCTGGAGCTTTAATTGTTTGTATCAGTGAAATCATGTCATCGTAGAATCTCTGGAGTGCAGAAGGAGGCCATTTGGCCCATCAAGTCTGCAATGACGTTTTGAAAAAGTACTCTACCCCATCCACCTCGCCCTATACCCGCAACCCCATAATCTAACCTGCACATCTCTGGACACTGTAGGGGTAATTTATCATGACCAGTCCATCTAACCTGCACATCTTTGGACTGTGGGAGGAAACCTGAGCACCTGGAGGAACCCCACGCAGACACGGGAGAAGATACAAACCCCACACAGACTGTAACCCAAGGCCAGAATTGAACATAAGAACATAAGCATAAGAACTAGGAGCAGGAGTAGGCCATCTGGCCTTTCGAGCCTGCTCTGCCATTCAATGAGAGCATGGCTGATCTTTTGTGGACTCAGCTCCACTTTCCCGCCCGAACACCATCACCCTTTATTTGTTTATTCTTCAAAAAACGATCTATCTTAGGTATCGCCGGGTCCCTGGCGCAGTGAGGCATCAATGCTAACCACTGTGCCATCCATTATGTTACTGCTACCATGCCACGCAAATGTTTGGCTGAGTTTCAAGAGCTTCCAAACAGGTCAGCTTAGTTAGGGATTGTGTAATTTTATCAACATTATTAGAAGGTAAAGTTGCATAGTCCCAGCTGACCATAGACTGCTTTCCCCTTTGAGGGGACGAGCTGATTGCTGTTGATTTAACCTGAGGATCATCACATCAGGCAAGGGGCAAGGCTGAGAAGGTGAACCTTCATGAATAATCACAGCTGCTGGCCTTACTCTGCATCACAAACCAGCTGTCTAGCCAATTGAGCTAAACTGGCCCCCAATAGTGAGAGGTCATTAAAGGATGATCTGTCTTCAATGTGATTTCTTAAAAGATGTTTGTTTTACAACTGAATGGCTATGGGAGGGGATTAAATGATTTGTTTTCAATTTCAAAGCTTTTTTCATGTGCAATGGCTGTGTTTTTGAATGCCATCTCTATTAGATTGTGAGAGGTTTACATTTTTGCACATCAATTTCAAAGACATTCTATTGTCATTACATTGCTCCTGACATCTGCCCATAGTGAATACAGGGTAAATGGCTGTGGACGATACCTGGAGGTGCATGGAGGACACAAGGGGACATGGAGGGGGTAAGGGGTATGAGGGAGCATGCAAGTGGGGGGTGAGGGACATAAGAATGATGTAGAGAGTTGGGCTGATCACCCCAGGAACTGGGACAGGACACCTAAAGGACCTGCATCAGCACTCCTCCAGTGCTGCCTTAGGCCTGCCTAGGAAAACAGCAGACTCCAACTTTACCTGCCTCCATTGTGAGAAGTTGAAAATATGGCGGATCTGGGAGGCAGTGATGCATTCGGATTGGCGAAATCAGGAACTGCCTGGATTTGCATTTCCAGAACCCAAGATGAAAAGCCAGCACGTTTCCTCAAATGCCTCATCCAAAATTTGCATCTTCAAAGACAGCATTCCCTCAATACTTTACTGAAGTGCATAATTATTCTAACTCAGAGGGAAGATTGCTGCCAACTGATCTGAGCAAACATTCTTTTAGTCGCACTCATTCCTACTCAGTCATCCTTGAATAATGTACTGAAATAGAGGTTTTTGAGGCTGACTTTTTAATACAACACAAACATTTATTGCATGTCCAATTTCTGTATTGTTATTTATAAATTGTCATGCTTGCCCCATCTTATCCATTGTCTTGCTGATTCCGATTTTTAACTCTGATATTCCATAGCCACTTTTTATTTTCTGTGACTCCACATTTGCCTTCACATCTCGCCCCCCAACCACCCCCATTAGTCTGTTTATCTCCCCTTATTTGTTTGTTTTGTTACTCTTTGGGTGCAATATTTAACCTTTCACCATCACAGACCTTCCAGCTATTCTTTCCTTTCTACACCCCACCTTCCCGCTTATTTTCACTGCCTTTCTTAAGAATTGTTCTGACAAATCATAGTTGACTGAAAGATTAACTCTGTTTCTCTTTGCATAGATGCTGCCTGACCGGTTGAGTATTTTCAGTGTTTTGCGTTTTTAAAATTTTTCTCCCTCTCTCAGTCATCTCCATTCTAATTTGGCTCTATTTGACTCCCTGTTGTCTGTTACAAGCACTATTGGGGAGGTTCTGTCACAAATTATTTGCAATGTTCACAGAGAGAGCTTCAGATACGACTATATAAAGCAGTGATGCTAGACCTTTGAGGAGTAAGCAGGAGACAGCTCGAGAAAGGTCATCAGAGCAGTTAGTGTGAGAGGTTAGATTATAGTTATACCAGTGAGTGAGATTAGCAGTAGGTAAGTGTAGTTAGATATTATTGATCAATTCTACATTCTAAAAGAATGAAGTGTTGAAGCCCAGTTTAGTAGTGCAAATAAAAATCATAGCTTTGTTATACTGTGGTCTTTGTAGAACACTGTAGAATCCATCCTAAATAAGCAACACAAAAAACTCCATATGGGACCAGGAGTGTTTTTCTTGAAAGAAACAGCAATTAGATTAGTGTAGAATAGCATTGGAGATTGAAGAAAGCAATCCAGAATCATAGAATTTACAGTGCAGAAGGAGGCCATTTGGCCCATCGAGTCTGCACCGGCCCTTGGAAAGAGCACCCTACCTAAGCCCACACCTCCACCCTATCCCCGTAACCCAGTCACCCCATCTAACCTTTTGGATATTAAGGGGCAATTTAACATGTCCAATCCAACAAACCTGCACACCTTTAGACTTGAGTTAATGCAATCTCTGAGACCCTGCCCCAAGAAAAGGAAAGGCAAAAAGGAGTTGATAAAAAATTCTATTTAAAAAGCATCAGGCCAAAGGGACAGAAAGTCAACCATCTTAAATAACCATTCATTAATAATCCACCATTTCCACCAATCCATTTAAAGTAATTGAAGTGTACAGGTTAAATTACATCAAATTATCACATATAGCATTAGCTTAGAATAGCACAAATATAACAAAGTACCTGACTTGTAATGAACTACTTTAATGAAAATTAAATACCAAATAAAATACATAAAATACAAAATACTCTTTTCTATCTGTAGAGTGCAGTTTTTAAGATGGAACTTTCTGTCAGGAAAAAAACCCAAAATACTTAGATTGAATACGCTGTTAAACATTTAGTACCAATTCAGTGAGACTACCTCTAACGTATGATTACACACTACTTAACTGATGTAGCTTCATTTTCCAGGATGATTTTTTAACATTGCTTGCTGGCTCAAATCGATTTGAAAATAGGTACATAAAGTTGCAACTAGAAATAAAACTAATCAGATATGGCTGTTTAATTAGACAGTTAGCAAATACATTTAAACTCTCCGAGAGCAAAATAAAACTGTCACGGGCTCATGTCTCATTGATAATTTATTGGAGAATGACTAAAATAGTCACCATCCTCAAATCAGGGTTGGTCGTGATAAATAATTCCTTCATTTTGCACAGTGCTGACCCCCTGAGGCATGGTGAGTTATGCACTTTTTGATGAAAACAGACAGTGCGTTTTCACAGCCTGCAATCACCCAATACAAACCATACTGTAATCTATTTCTGTGAAACGTCTGACAAAGCAAAGGTAGCAAATCAGAGGTTATTTCATGTCTCTCAACACAATTTACTCCCATTCCTTTTATTGTTTTTAAAGGAGATAACATGGTTATACATTTCCCACTGGAAGTAATTTATAAGAACCACAATTTTATATACTGCAAAGGGTACTGTTAGTGTGCAAGGGTGCATTTGCTAGCTCCGACAAAATTCTACAGCTGTGCACCAGATCAGCAGTTCCGAAATGATGGAGGAGAACCGGGTCTCCCTGAGGGTATTGGGGTAGGGAAGGACACATTGAGGTTGTCGGGAGGGATGGCATTAGGAGGATAGGTTGATCAAGAGCAAGAGTCACTGATGCAGTCTCACATAGCAACAATTCGGCAACAAAATTTGACACAAACTCACATAACGTAGAATCATAGAATCCCTACAGTGCAGAAGAAGCCCATTTGGCCCATCGAGTCTGCACCGACCAACCAAAAGAGCACCCTACCCAAGCCCACTTCCCCGCCCTATCTCAGTGATCCCTTAACCTTACCTACACATCCCTGGACATTAAGGGGCAATTTAGCATGACCAATCCATCTAATCTGCGCATTTTGGGGCTATGACAGGAAACCAGAGCATCACACAGACATAGGGAGAATGTGCAAACTCCACACAGTCGCCCAAGGTCAGAACTGAACTCGGGCCGGTAGCGCCCATGCCATCCCTTGATATTAACATGACACTAGATGACCACAAATTTGGTTAAAGAGGTATGTTTTAAAGGGCAAATTAAAGCAATGGAGAGATAGAGAGGGGGAAAGGTTTAGGGAAGGAATTTTGGAACTTGGGGCCTAGGTAGCTAAAGGCATGGCCACCAAATGTGGAGCAGGAGGCTAGGATTAGAGGAGTGCAGAGATCTCAGAGGATTTCAAGGTTGGAGGTGGTTTCAGAGATCAGGAATATATCAATTTAGCCAGAAGAGAGCACTGTGGGGTAATACCAACCATAACATAGGATGTTTCATTCCTTCCCATTTCTCTAAATGTGGACACTTGGGGCACAATTCAGCCACTGCGCATGCAGATCTGTGCACGGCAGTTGAATAAGGGGAGAGGGCAAAAATCGATATTCGCGTTGGGTGCGAACCATTTTGCGATTCACCCGACTCGCTCCCGATGGCGAGTTCTGGATCACGCCTAAAAATGGCGAGAAGCTCATTAAGTCTCCCGGGAGTTATCCGACACCCCAGTGAGAGGTTCTGCGGGCATCATTTGGTGCTCCTTTACAAAAACGTGAAGCTGATGCAATGGCTACTGAGGGAAGTCAGGAGATGAGTAACCCACTTACCGACGTGCAGCTGAAGAGCACCGGAACTGCTTCCCCAGTGCTTCCCATTTAGAGAAATGGGAAGGATTGAAACATCCCATGTTATGGTTGTTATTACCCCACAGTGCTCTCTTCTGGCTAAATTGATATATTCCAGATCTCTGGAGCTATCTCCAACCTTGAAATCCTCTGAGATCTCTGCAGTCCTCCAATCCTAGCCTCCTGCTCCACCTTTGGTGGCCATGCCCAAGCTCCGAAATTCCTTCCCTAAACCTTTTCCCCTCTCTATCTCTCTCCATTGCTTTAATTTGCCCTTTAAAACATACCTCTTTAACCATATTTTTGGTCACCTAATGTCATGTTAATATCAAGGCTCACAGGGGGGCTGGGCTTGTTCAGTGGGGTCTGGAGCATTCCAGGTCGGGGATCGGCCCTGGGCCTGGGGGGGAGGGGGGGGGGGGGGGGGGAAGGGGGGCAGTGGTAAGCTGCTCTGCGTCTGTGAGACCTTCAAGCCATCTTCAATTATTGTGGAGACCCAAACAAGGGCAACAACAGCTGCAGCCCGTCAGTCTTACCAAACCCTCCCAGGTCAGAGCCCCATTGCGTATCTCATGGAAGTCACTTTCACTCCCTTTGACTGTGAGGAGCCTCTAGCTTCACAACTGAAGGCTATTTCAAATGAAGAATTAGTCTTGTTAGTTATGATAGCACTTCACACTACTGAACTCTCAAGTGCTTCCTCGAAGGCACAGGTGCCATGTCTGAGAGGATGATTGGTGGACTGAATGTCCTGCAAACTTTGATGCCTGAACAGTGTGCCTGAACACTAGGAGTATCAGCACCACAGAGGCATATGCCACCAATCAAACAGTAAAGAGCATGGCTTCACCACTGAGGAGCCTCTCGTGGGTAAAAGGTAAGTGTCTGGGTGAGCGGAATGCAGATGAGCTTGGCCTCCCTAATGTTGCTGGCAGAGATTCGGGATCTAGATTTTCCTAATTTGCTGTAGTGTGCAGAGTGAGGTTAGCCAGCATAACTGGCTCGCTGATGGCACTCTGAGAGAAGGCAGAATAGGCATGGTAAGGGTGGGGGAGGTCTGGTGGATTTGAGGGTCCCGGGATGGAAGCTCAAACTCACTGTCGGTCTCTTTCCTTCTCCAATTCCTTCCAAGCGGAGGCTACCCTTGCAGTGCTTATAGCATCCAAGGTGGGCAGACATCACAGATGGCAGCATCAACAACATAGGCTGAAGGCAGCACCACATTTCCAGGGGTCGCCGCGCACCATGAAGACCCAGCCATCCATCAAGCTGAGGAGGGGTCCAGACGGGAAGGCCAGCGACGGGCAAAGGCGTACAGGCATCGTTGGTACTTCCATGAGCTGACGTACAGCATATGCTGTAGAAGACTCCACTTTAGCAAGGAGACATGGCACCCTGTGGATGAGGTCACCTGTTCCTGGTGACTGTGAAGGTCACTGCAGCCCTAAATCTCTATGCCACCGGGTCATTCCAGGGTCTGAACGGGTTCTGTGTGGCATATTGCAGACATCAGCCCCCAGGTTTATCTTGAGGTGACAGATGCTCTGTATGCCTGGGCATCGGACTATATCACCTTCGACCTGGACTAGGCCCACCAAGATCCCCGGGCTGTAGGATATGCCCCCAGCCTCGAGATCGATGGCACACATGTTGCCCTGTGGGCAGTGGGGCATAGTGAGTGTCCTACCTTAACTGTAACGGGTTCCACTCTCTTAGTGTTCAGATTGTGTGTGACCATTGCCTCAGAATCATGCATGTGTGCGCCTGCTAACCTGGGAGTGTGCATGACAGCTACAGACTGGGGCACTGTGATCCCCAGCATCTTCAAAGACCATTCCAGGGTGACAGGTTGGCTCATGGGGGAAAGTGAAAGCCGCTAAAGTCATTGCTGATGACGCCGGTGCAGAGGCCTGAGACGAAGCAGAGAACCGACAGAGTGAGGCCCAGGCCGTCACCCGTGCTGTCACTGAGCAGCAGTGCATCAGGCTGCTAAAAATGAGGGTCCGATGCCTTGACCACTCTGGCAGGACCCCCCCCCCCCCAACCCCCGATGGTCTATCGCTTTGTGATGGACTACTGTGCCCTCCACAATCTGGCTCAGCAGTAGGGCGACATGCTGGAGCAGGTGCAGGACGAGATGGAAGTACATGCAGCCTTCTCTAAGGAGGAGGCAGTCCAGGAGGGGCTAGAGGACAAGTCCGAGGAGCTGGAAGATGGAGGACAGGTTGTAGTGAGGAGCCAACATGCCATGACGGCCTCATTATATCCAGATTATCCTGAGCTGAGGCTGTGTCCATCAATTTAACAACCCTCCCTCAAACCCTCCATTTCGCTCCCTGATTTTCCCCTCGTCAATCATCACTCCAAGGTGATGGGTCTCTGTTGGCATTGTCAGCGGGTCACTATACAAGGCAGGAAAGCCTGTGAGGAAAGGTGTTCCTCAGGATCTGACAAAGTCTGACTCCTATCTTTCTGCTGACAGCGTGCTCACACCCATCCTCATTAAAGGGCCTGGATCAGGGCATTTTGATCTTGGACTAGGGTGAGAGGCAGGGGGGTGCGGGAGCGGATGCCTGCAGCCCTGCTGTGAATATTAAAGTGACAGGCTTCACATGCATCAGGTGTAAAAATGTTTTAATGGTGGATGGTTTAATGTGACAGATTTCCAATACCCCTAGCTATGGGCAGTGACCTCAGCAGTGCCCACTCAGTGTTTACCTTGATCTTTGGTAGTCAAGTGCTCGGTCTAGTTGTGCCCCCAGGATGCACATCAGAGGTAGAGGCAGCCTACTGCCTTCCACACCCTGTGGCCTATGATGCCCTTGTCGGACATCCTCTGGAGAGCCTAAAGCCAGAGGGCGCCGGCCGATTTACCGGTGTCACAGGCGTCGGCGTGCCTCCCTGCACTTCCCGCTGTCTTTGAGCTGCGCCGGTGTCAGGGGAGGGGTGGCAGGCCCTGGGTTGTGCTCCAGCGTTTCCTCATCCCTGAGGGTCATCATAGAGTCCTGGGTGACTCCATGTGGAAGTGGGGCAGCTGGAGTAAGCTCCAGCAGCCTCAGAGTCATCTGGTTCTGCCAGTCTTGGAGACTCCCCATTGTCTGCACCATGGTGTCAACAGCCTGAGAGTCCAGAGGAGGTTCACAAGAATGATCCTCGGAATGAAGGAATTGCCAGATGAGGAGCGGTTGGGGACCTGGGTCTGTACTCAATGGAGTTTAGAAGGATGGGGGTGGTGGTCTCATTGAAACTTACAGAATACTGAGAGGCCCAGATAGCGTGAACATGGAGAGGATGTTTCCATTGGTGGGAGAAACTAGAATCCAAGGGCACAGCCTCAGACTGAAGGAACGATCCTTTGAAACAGAGATGAGCAATTTTTTCAGCCAGTGAGTGGTGAATCTGTGGAACTCTTTGCCGTAGAAGGTCAAGTCACTGAGTGTCTTTAAGACAGAGATAGATAGGTTCTTGATTAATAAGGGATCAGGGGTTATGGGCAGAAGAATGGGGATGAGAAACATATCAGCTGTGATTGAATAGCAGAGCAGACTCGATGGGCCGATGGCCTAATTCTGCTCCTATGTCTTCGGGTCTTATGGTCCTCAGCCATGCTCCTCATTGACTGGGCAACGCTCCCAAGTGCCTCGGTAATATCCACCTCTGTCTGGGACATGTCCTTCATTGACTGTTGAGGCCCTCAGCCATGGTGGTCAAAAACTGAGCGAAGCCTTGGACACCACTCAAAGTGTGGACATCCAGGTTTTCCACTGCAATCACCACCCTAGAAGTGTTGGCCTGTGTGCCACGCTTTGCTGGCATCACCTCCTGCGCCTGAATCCTTTGGGATTCCTCCAATCGGCCTTGCAGTCAATGGAATGTCACTGGCATCACCTCCTGAATTTCATGGCTCTGCTCTATCATCTGCATCCGCTCGAGGAGAACCTTGCCCAGAGGCTCAACATCTGGCTAGGATCCAGCTTAGTCCTGGAATCCAGCAGACCTTTGACTCCCTTGGATGTTCCTGCCTCCATCTGATGTGCATCGTAGCTGTGTGGTGTTCAACGGATAGTACCCCCAAAGCCTGTCCACTATAACGACCACCAAGATGTGTGCCTCTGTACTGGTGGAAGGTGCGGACACATCATCTGTGTTCTCCTCAGAGCTCTCCTCAGAGGTGCTCACTTGGGTGGCAGGGTGGGGCACGATTTGTGGTCATCTGGATGAAGGGGCAGTGGATCCTCACCTCTTTGGCACAGGTCAACATCAATGCCACTCACTGCTCTCTTCTCGGTCAACACCACAATATCCAGGACCCTTTCTGTCTTATTATGGGCTATCTTCTTCCACGGGGAAAAAGAGAGGGCATTGTCAGCCGCACAGTTGATGGATCATGGGAGTCTATAGCAGTTGGCAGATGTGGACACTGCATCTAGATGAAAAGGTTGAGCTGGTGAGTGCCAGGGGGTTCTGAGGAACAAGCTTGAAGGTCGGCTGTTGCGAGGGTGCAAGATGTCAGCCAATGAATTGGGGGTTAATTTGGCAAATTGAAGGGTGGCAGGCAGGACTGATGCAGGAGAGAGGTGGCAACTTCCCTTTGCAGTTGTTGAAGGATATTTGTCTTCTTCTGACATTGGATGGTGGTCCTCCTGGTCACGCTGCCCACACTGACAGTGCTGCCACTGCCTCCCAGGCAGCCTTGCTAACTCTGTGCTGGTTCTCCGACCCCCTCGGGGGAACAGGATGCCCCGCCTCTCATCCACTGCATTGAGAAGCCTGGTCAAGTCGGCATCCCCCAAGTGAGGAGCAGGTCTCTGCGCTGCCAACCTCATTTCTTGACCGGGAGGGAGTACTGAGGGAACATTTAAAAGCAGCTCCCTCTTGTTAGCTGAAGCGTGAGTCATGTGAATCTGATGGCAAGAGAGCCAGGCATGGCGAGATTCACATGGGGGCTCATTTTTGTGACTAAGTAAAGTTGAATACAGCCTGCGATCTCGCCAATGCAACAATACAAAACATACAGTCAAACTCGCCCAAAAAGACACTTTGAAATTTTTCCACTGAATCATGCCCTTGATCAAAGTCATTTCTTGTGCAACAGTATTTGGTTACTGCAACCATCAGATAGAGGCAATGACTGCTCCAATTTGCTAGATCAACCCATAAAGCACCTCCTTTGGTGACATGAGGCTGCATCAGTTAAAGTGAAAGATATTTTGGTGACATCTCCTAAATGCTGCATCAGTGTTCAGGACCATTCTCAACTGCTTGGATGCTGAAGCAGATCATGTCCGTATGCAACAAGAGCTTGACAACATTCAGGCTTGGGCTGATAAGTGGCATGTAATATTCGCAATACACAAGTGTCAGGCAATGACCATCTCCCCCAAGAGAAAATCTAATCATCATCCTATGAGACTCAACTGCATTACCATCACCGAATCCCCCATAATCAACATCCTGGGGGTTACTATTGACAGAAACTGAATATAAATACTGTAGTTACATGAGCAGGTGAGAGGTTGGGGATTCTGCAGCAAGTAACGCACCACCTGACTCCCAAAAGCCTATCCTCCATCTACAGGATATCAGTCAGGAGTGTGATGGAATACTCCTCACTTGCTACCAGGACTTGATGGTCTGAGCTATAAGGAGAGGCTGGATAGACTGGCACTTTTTCTTTGGACATAGGGGGCGCAATTCTCCGCTCTCACGAAAATTCGGAGAATAGCGGGCGTCGTACATTTTTACGGACACGCTGGTCCGACGCCCTCCCGCTATTCTCCCCCCCGCCCCCATACCCGCCTCCCGACATGAATCGCTGCCCGCCGTTTTTTTACGGCGAGCAGCGATTCTCTCCTGGCCGATGGGCCGATTTCCAAGGCCTTTACGGCCGTTTTTACAAGCGTAAAACACACCTGCTCTGACCGTTCGTAAAAACGGCCGTAAAGTCTCGTTCTCGGGAACCATGGCACCGATTGGCACGGCCGTACCACAGCCGTGCCAAGGGTGCCATGGGCCCGCGATGGGTGGGCACCGATCGCGGGCAGCGGGTACTTACCCCGTGCACTCTTTCTCCCTCCGCCGCCCCGATGGATCCATCCGCGGGGCTTCTGCGGTGCATAACGGCCCGCGCATGCGCGGGTTTCACGCACAAGCGCGATGACGTCATCCGCGCATACGCGGGTTGGAGTCGTCCAATCAGCGCATGCGCGGCTGACGTCATCTGACGCGTCAGCCGTCGCTAACTCTGGCTAGCGGGCTTAACAAAATTCGTTAAGCCCGTGATGCCGGAGTTCACGGCCGCGCGATGCTAGCCCCGACCGGGGTGATGAATCGGTTCCCAGTCGGGGGGGGGGGGGGGGGGGGGGGGGGGGGGGCGGAGGCTGGCGTCAAACGCCCCCGTTTTTGATGCCAGCTTCCCGATTTCGGGAGAATCGCGCCCAGGATGTTTAGGGATGATCTTATAGAGCTCCATAAAATAATGAGGGGTGTAGATGAGGTAGATAGTCAACATCTTTTCCCAAAGGTAGAGGAGTCTAGAACTAAAGGGCATATGTTTAAAGTGAGAGGGGAGAGATCAAAAAGAGACCAGAGGGGAAATTCTTTCACACAGAGGGTGGTGAGCATCTGGAACGAGCTACTAGAGGCAGTGGTAGAGGCAGGTACAATGTTTTCCTTTAAAAAACAGTTGGACAGTCACATGGGCAGGGTGGGTATAGAGGTATATGGGCCAAATGCGGGCAAGTGGGACTAGCTTAGTGATAGAAACTGGGCGGCATGGACAAGCTGGGCCAAAGGGCCTATTTCCATGCTATAAACATCTACGACTCTATGAATGAGTGCAGCTCCAACAACACTCATGGAGCTCAACACCATTTAAGACAAAGTATCCTGTTTAATCGGCATCCCATCCACCACATTAATCACTCACTCTGCCCATCAACAGAAGGCAGTGACAGCCATGTGTACCATCTACAAGATGCGCTGCAGCGACTCAACAAGTCTCCTCTCACAGCAACTCTCAAACCTGCTGCGCCCACCACCTAGAAGAACAAGGGCCACAGACACATAGAAATGCCACCACTTCCAAGTTCCTCTCCAAATCACAAACCATCCTGACTTGGAAATATATTGTCATCCCTTTCCCGTCACTGGGTTAAAACCCTGGAACTCTTCCTAACAGGATTATGGATGCATCTACACCACGTAAACTGCAGCAGTTAAAAGAAGTTGGCTCACTACCACTGACTCAAAGGCACTGAGGAATGGGAAAGACTTGCCAGCAATGCAAATCTCAAAAGTGAATAACATTAGACACCAATATTATTTCGAGAATCTATAGTCAGATGATAGCACATCCCTTATTGCAGTTCTAATTGTGAGTCATGAATGGTACTTTGCTTCCCTGGTGCAAAAACAAAGGGCATAACAGAATGGTTTTAAAAATCTATTAAAAAAAAAGGAGGGAAGAGCAAATGTAAGTCAAGGTCCATTTGGAACCAAAGACATAAATAGAAGTAAATTTGAAGTCTTTGACATAGAAATTACTAAAAGGACAGTATCCGGGGTTTCCCAAAGGGCGGGTTGCAACCCCTGATGGTTTCAGCAAGGTCGCATTTGGGTTGCAAGCAGCCCATCCTCCAAAGGTTGCAGTGGAAGCTGTGACATCTCAGTCCAGAGGCTCTGACAGAACATCGCAGGGCCTGCTGGATCTGTGCCGCCAAATAACAAGGGGCGGACTGTGAATACACAACCCCTTTCAAATTCAGAAAACATATAGCAGCGAGAATGAGTAGACCTGGGTTGGTCGTGCACCACGTTGACTATGATCAGAGACTGACTATGTCCTGAATGTGGGAACATCCTGGTAAACATCTTCAGTACCCTCTCATCCATCCACATCCTACTGGTAGGGTGACAACCAGAATTGTACGCAATTCTGTGCAATTCTGGTAATTAATAGCGCCGGGGAGAGCCCCGCTATATAACGGAACTCTTGTGTTTTTGGGCTTTGGCGGTGAACACCCCGGGCCTCCGAGGCTGTACTTAGCACCATTTCCAGCACCGAGAAGCTCCGACAAGCCCTCGACCTGACCTCCCAGACTCCACCAACACACCAGCTCACCTGTCTGGGTTCCCTTGAGCCCCCCACCTCACACGAGCAGGGCACCCCGGGCTGATCTCCATCGCAGGCAAAATGTAACATGGGCACCTTGGTACTGCCAGCCTAGCACCCTGGCAATTCCCCTGCCAGCCTAGCAGTGCCAACTAGACACCTTGGCAGTGCCAGGCTGGCACCTGGGTGGCACTGCCTGTGTCCAGATACCACTGCCAGGGTGGCAGTACCAAGGTGCCTGAGTGGCATCAGGATGTCATCCGGCCCACATACCAGCCACCCGGCACCTCCGGTCGCCTAGGAGACTCCCTGAATTGCTGTTCCACCTGGTCCCGCTTTTTGGGGACCAATGCTGTACGGTGCCCAACCGGGGTCTCCTCGACGAGACCAGTAGATCCCGGGAGCCGGGTCCCTCTGACATTGGCAGAGTTAAATGAGTTCTTAAAGTCACTTAACTCTGCATGTCTGGGTCCTACCCATTGTGAACGGGATCCAGATCGCAACATCTCATGAGATCTAATTAGATCTTGCGAGGCATAATGACCGTCTGGAATCCCGGGAGAGGATACCAACCGTGTCCCATCCCGATTATGGCTAGTAAATCTTGCCCTAAGTGTGGGTAAACACAGATTTGGATCTCACCCAAAAGCCTGGCCTGCCCAAAATGACAGTAATTTTTCAGGTGAATTGCGCCCAAGGGTAAAGAGCCCTTGCTCTTTCTCGAATCTTTGCTTGTTCAACAGACCTATGCGTGCATGCCAGTGCACATTTCTTTTCACTAAAAGAAGTATTGCCTTTTTGTCACATGGCTGCTGGAGGTTCATCAGAACCCTTGAGGCCTCTCATAGAACATAGAACAGTACAGCACATAACAGGCCCTTCGGCCCTCAATGTTGTGCCGAGCCATGATCACCCTACTCAAACCCACGTATCCACCCTATACCCGCAACCCAACAACCCCCCCCTTAACCTTACTTTTTATTAGGACACTACGGGCAATTTAGCATGGCCAATCCACCTAACCCGCACATCTTTGGACTGTGGGAGGAAACCGGAGCACCCGGAGGAAACCCACACACACAGGGGGAGGACGTGCAGACTCCACACAGACAGTGACCCAGCCGGGAATCGAACCTGGAACCCTGGAGCTGTGAAGCATTTATGCTAACCACCATGCTACCCTGCTGCCCCTTAGGGAACCCTAGGGTTCCATGGGCCCCAGTTGGGAACCCCTGTTATACAGAGTCAGTGTGGGGTGCATCAAAGTAGAGAATTACATGGATACACAGAGTAATTGAACATCAACAGAAACATTTGATAAAAGTTAGGGCCATAAGACCTAAAATAATTAGGAAGAATAAAGAAAATGTAGCAAGGAAATTAAAGAGGGATTCCAAAGAGAGAGTATGAAAGAAGTTTAAGCAGGTGATAAGTTTGATATGGGGGGTTGGGTCTCTGGTGCTGTTACTAGGGGGTAGGGAGAGGTGGAGGAGAGCTGCTTTGCTGGGGGGGAACTAGGCTGATTACTTGGAACGTCAGAGAGCTAAATGGGCCGGTTAAGAGGGCTCGTGGGTTCGCGCATCTGAGGGGATTGAAGGCGGACGTGGCAATGTTACAAGAGACACATCTAATTGTTATAGACCAGACCAGACTGAGGAAGGGGTGGGTCGGCCAAGTATTTCTTTGAGGGCTGGATTCTAAGACCAGGGGGGTCGTGATCCTGATTAACAAACGGGGTGCAGTTACATTATGGTGAGTGGGAAGCATCGGGGTTTATGGAGCAGATGGGGGGGGGGGGGGGGGGGGGGGGGGAGTAGACCCATGGAGATTCGGGCGGTCAAGAGTGAAGGAGTTTTTCTTTTTCCTCCGACTTTTTTATCCTGAGCAGGGCTCTACTGCTGGGGGTGGTTGATACCGAGTACTTGGCATTCATGGTGTCGGATCATGCCCCACATTGGGTGGGCCTACGGGCTAGTATGGAGAGAGGACAGCGCCCGTTATGGAGACTGGATGTGGAACTATTAGCAGATGAGGGGGTGTGTGGGCGGGTGACCAAGTCCATCCAGAACTATTTGGAAATAAGTGATACTGGGAGGTTTCGGCTACAACGGTGTGGGAAGCTCTGAAGACAGTGGGTAGAGGGGAGTTAATTTTGATACAGGCCCATAGGGAAAAGGTGAAACGAGCAGAGAGGGATAGGTTGGTTGGGGAGATACTCCAGATGGATAGGAGATATTTGGAAGCCCTGGATGCGGGGCTACTGAAGGAGCGGCGGAGGTTACAGGTGGAGTTTGGGCTCTTATCGAGAGGGAAGGTGGTGGAACAACTGAAGAAGGCAAGGGGAGTGGTGTATGAGTATGGGGAAAAGGCCAGTAGAATGCTAGCACACCAGCTGAGGAAAAGGGAGGCGGTCAGGGAGATAGGGAGAGTAAAGAACAGAGGTGGGAATGCGGTCCTGGACCCAGTGGTGGTGAATAAGGTGTTTAAGGACATTTATAGCAAGTTATATGAGTCGGAACCCCCGGTTGGGGTGGAGGGGATGAGGCAGTTCCTGGGTCAGCTGAGGTTCCCGTGGGTGGAGGAAGAACTGGTGGAAGGGCTGGGAGCCCAAGTTGTAATTGAGGAAATAATGGAGGGGCTGGAGGTCATGCAGCCGAGCAAGGCCCCGGGGCCGGATGGCTACCCGGTGGAATTCTACAAGAAGTTCTCGGAAATATTGGGCCCACTGCTGGTGAGTTTGTGTATTGTAATTTGGAATAACACAAGCTGCCACTTGATGCAGTTTTGAGTAAAAGATGCTCCAGACTTTGAAGTGAGTTCAATGTGTTTTATTGAACTATTAGCACAGTTCTCAATGAGTTCGACTCTCTGCTAATCTAAATGTAGTAACTCAGTCTAACTAAACCAACCTTGCTCTAAGCCACATGCTGGGGTGTGATGCTGAGCATACACCCTGTCTCACTCTGTAGATGTTGGTCTGTGGAAAGAGGCGAAGTGTGAGTGTCTCATCCCTTTTATCGTGAGATACCACCCCTGAGTGTCTGACTGCTCATTGGTTGTGTCCTATTCTATGTGTTCATTAGCTGCATGTTTGCATATCATGACAGTGAGGCATTTAATGAGGCAAGGAAGAGGGGAGTCCTTCCCCCAACAATGTCGCAGGCCTCAATCTCATTAATTCTGAAACGGGAGAAGGACCCTGAGCAATGCGGGTCATAGAGGCAGATCTCCCTATTGAATGTGGATGCCAAACTTCTGGCTAAGATATTATCCACAAGGATAGAGGACTGTGTCCCAGGGGTGATAGGGGAAGACCAGACGGGGTTTGTCAAGGGCAGGAAACTCACAGCCGATGTTAGAAGGCTCTTAAACGTTATCATAATGCCCTCGGGGGGGGGGGGGGGGGGTGAATTACCGTGAATTACCACGAGAAGGGAATGGTGGAACAATCGAGGCTTTATTGAACAAGATGTTGTGCCTCCTGGAGCTGGAACCAGAATGGCTGCAGCGCAGGAGAGCACACACTTTTATACGCCGCCTGCTGGGCAGAGCCAACAGGCAGGGATTTACCATCGTACCTCTAATATATGGGCAGTGCCATAATACATATAATATACCACTAGTGGTGTTCACCACAGGGGGAAATGGAGGTGGTGGTTGCGATGGATGCGGCGAAGGCCTTTGATCGGGTGGAGTGGAATTATTTGTGGGTGGTGTTAGGAAGGTTCAGGTTTGATCAGGGCTTCATTGATTGGATGCAGTTGCTGTATCAGGCACCAGAAGCAAGTGTGCATATGAATCGGCTGATGTCAGGCTATTTTAAACTGCACCGAGGGACAAGGTAAGGGTGTCCCCTCTCCCTGCTGTTGTTTGCGCTGGCTATAAAGCCACTGGCTATGGCATTAAAGGCTTCCAGGAACTGGAAAGGGCTGGTTGGAGGGGTGGGGGGGTCATCGGTCTCGCTTAACGCGGATGACCTGCTTCTGTACATTTCGGAACTGTTAGGGGGGATGGGGGTAGATGATGTGGATCTTAGGGGAATTTCGCAGGTTTTCAGGGTATAAATTGTATGTGGGGAAAAGTGAGAAGTTCGCGATCCAGGCGAGGGGGCAGGAGAGGAGACTGGGAGAGCTGCCGTTTAGAATGGTAGGAAGGAGCTTTCGCTATCTGGGAATCCAGGTGGCATGGGAATGGGAGACATTGCACAAGTTAAACTTATCCCGGCTTGTAGAGCAAATAAAGGAGGATTTAAGAAGATGGGACATGCTCCCGCTGTCACTGGCAGGGAGGGTACAGACTGTGAAAATGACGGACCTCCCCAGATTTCTGTTTGTCTTTCAGTGTCTTCCCATCTTTATCCCGAGGGCCGTTTTTAAACGGGTGAATAAGGTGATTTTGGGCTTTGTGTGGGCGGGTAAAACCCTACGAGTGTGTGGGCGGGTAAAACCCCGCGCGGGAGCACCAGCGTGGGCTGGCGTCATCCCAGCACATGCGCAGGGGGGGATCTTCTTCACGTTGGCCATGGCGGAGGACCACAGCGGCCGATGCGGAAGAATAGAGTGCCACACGGCACAGGCCCGCCCGTGGATCGGTGGGCCCCGATCGCGGGCCAGGCCACTGTGGGGGCACCTCCCGGGGCCAGATCCCCTATGCCGCCAGGTCCCGCCGGTAAGGGCCTACTCTAATTTACGCCGGCGGGACCGGCAAAAAACGGGCGGCCACTCGGTCCATCGCGGGCCGGAGAATCACCAGGGGAGCCGCTACTAGCAGCCGCCGACCGGCGCGGCACGATTCCCACCCCCACCAAATCTCCAGCGCCGGAGAATTCGGCAGCCGGCGGGGGCGGTGTTCACACCACCCCCCCGGCGATTCTCCAACCCAGCGGGGTTTCGGAGAATCCCGCCCCCCCATATCTACAAAGGACTTATGGAGTCGGAGGAAACTCAGATAGAGGAACTAAAGGGCATGTGGGAAGATGAGTTTGGGGGAGAGATAGAGGCGGGTCTGTGGGCAGATGCCTTAACGCAGTGTTAACACATCCTCACCATGTGCTAGGCGTAACCTGATACAATTTAAGGTAGTCCACCAGGCACACATGAAGGTGGCCCAGATGAGCAGGTATTTTTGGGGTAGAGGACAGGTGTGCGAGGCGCGTGGGAGGTTCAGCAAATCATGTCCACATGTTTTGGGCATGCCCGAAGCTTAGAGAGTTTTACCAGGGTTTTGCGAAGCTATGTCCACGGTACTTAAAACACAGGTTGTGCCGAGTCCAGAGGCGGCGATCTTTGGAGTGTCGGAAGAGCTGTGAGTTCAGGGGGCGAGAGAGGCTGACTGTTGGCCTTTCCCTCCTGGTAGCCCAGAGATGGATTTGATTAATGTGGAGGGACTCGAAGCCCCCAAAATTAGAGACCTGGGTTTGTGGTGGCTGGGTTTCTCAGTCTCGAGAAAATAAAGTTCACCCTAAGAGGGTCAATGTTAGGGTTTGTCCGGAGGTGGCAGCCGTTCGTCGACTTTCTCGGAGAAAATTAAAATGCCAGCAGAGGCAGAAATCTGTTGGGGGGGGGGGGGGGGGGGGAGGTTAGGCTATTGTTTCATTGTTGGGGGTTCGAAGAACGTGATACGGATGGAAATGTTTTATGTACCATGTTTATGTTGTTGTTATCGTTATTATTATAAAAACTACAAATACCCTAATAAAATACTTTTTTTTTTAAATGAAAGAAGTTAAAGAGGTGTTTTATAAGCACATAAAGATCAAAAGAATATGTAAAGATTGGGTGGGGCAGCTCAGGGATGAAGGTTGAAAGTGAGTGGAAGCAATTCTTCTTACAAATTAAGGTGAGACTTTGGAGTAGAGACAAGAAGAGCAAAGATTGGGCGAAAGGACACAGTTCAATTTCATTTACTCAATCTCCATTTATTTATCTCATTAATTTGCAGCTACTCTGTCTCAAAGTCGTGCTGCATTTATTGAGGGTACATTTAGTTAATTAATATGTGGCTTTTCTGATGCTTGCCAAA
Source organism: Scyliorhinus canicula (assembly GCF_902713615.1). Lineage (NCBI taxonomy): Eukaryota > Metazoa > Chordata > Chondrichthyes > Carcharhiniformes > Scyliorhinidae > Scyliorhinus > Scyliorhinus canicula. Next base: position 109,968,049 of record NC_052155.1, on the reverse strand, counting down.
AAATCTAATTTGATTTGTTCTGCAGTAATTCAGAGCATATTTAACTCATTAAATCCTGGCCGGCCCCTGTAGCCAATTCACACTTACGTGTATTTAACTTATTAATTTGCAAATGGTCTATCCTGCATGAACTTCAATTAGAATAGGCATATTTATTTATTTATTTCAAGGCCAACTATGAAGGGCATATTTGTTTCATTACTTCATGGCTGGCCCACTCCTCAGTTAAACCCTAAAAAATACCAACTTGAATTGTGAGGCCACATTTACTTCATTTATTTACAGCTTACCTGAAGCCTGATTCCATTTGTCGAAGGTATCTTTCTTTAGCTAATTTGAGATTGGTTCCACGTTAAAAGTTCCATTCATTTTTAAAATATATAAGCATATCAACCCCATTTCTCAATTTAAGAGCCACATTTCTATTAAAGAGATTTAGTGCCACAGAATTGTTACAGCGCAGAAGGAGGCCATTTGGCCAATTGTGTCTGCACGGCTCTCCAAATGGGGATCATGACTTAGTGTCATTCTCCTGTCTTTTCCCCCTACCCCTGCACATCTTTTCTATTCAAATAATCGTTTAATGCCTTCTTGAATACCTTGATTGAACCTGCCTCCACTACATTGCCAGGCAGTGCATTACAGACCCAAACCGCTTGAGTGAAAATGTTTTTTCTAACATCGAATCTGCTTCTTTTGCAAATCACCATAAATCTGTGCCCACTCATTCTTGATCCTATTACGAGGTGTAACAATTTCTCCCGATCTACTCTGTCCAGCCCCCTTGTGATTTTGAACACCTCTATTAGATCTCATCTCAGCCTTCTTCTCTCCTCGGAGAACATTCCCAACCTTTCCAATCTATCCTCATAACTGAAGTTTCTCAACCTTGGAATCATTCTTATAAACCTCTTCTGCAATCACGCCAATTCAATGTGGGGAGTCATTCAGTTTTTCAAATATAATCCAATATAGATAGGCAGTTGGTTTAGGGCCCATTTTATTGACTTACTTAATCTCTCATAGGTCAGTGCTTTTTTAAAAACAAAATACATTGCTAAATCTGAAAATGCTGCACAAATTCTACCTGTTACCAGTTGTCCATACTATCTTAACAGAGGATTATATTTACCGGGTATAATAACTGTTTTTTAAGTTGGTGAATGAGGCAGATGTCTTGGAATATTCTATTTTGATAACACTATAGCCAATGTTGGTTGTGCTTCCTTCAAGACATTTTGACAAAAGCTGCACAGGTACATCTCTTCCAGTACGTGATCACACATATTTTGTGGAAAGTCAGAAGTTAATTCATGCTCATCATGTGAAGAAGAGACTACTGCACCCAAATCCACTGGGCTCTTGTGCCATTTAAAACTGCTGGTAAATCTAAGGTTTCTGATCAAAAATGTGCCAACGTTTCTTTCAGTGTGGACATCCAATTAAAAGAGGGTGGATGACCCATCTGCCTTTGGAAACATGCATTTTCTTTCAGTCAGATGTCCCAAGTGGACTGGGGTGTATTCTAGTGAAGATCAATTGGTTTTCTGATAATGACATCATTAGGTGCCAAGAAATGCCCATGTGGCCTGGGGTTGCCATGGGGATAAAAAGCTAAGAAGCATAGGGAAATAGAAAGCAAGTTATGTGGCTTGGGTTTTAGTCAGACTTTTCTGTTTGGCAGCTCGAAACGCACAGAATTCATTTAAGGTAAAAACAAGGAAGGTTCTCTCCAAATGGAACAGTTTCCGATTTTGCCGTCTTAGAACAGATCCTAGTGTTGAGGCAAAGCTCGGAGAATAGAAGTCTCAGTTGCTGTGTGTTATAAAATTGGTAAGAACAGAACCCTAAAGGTGAAGGGTTGTGGATTGGCTGCTGTTTGTGTTGCCAGAACCCACCAGACTGTCTAAGGTTCACAGACGGGAGCCTTGTCAGTGATAACCATTTCCAAGGACTATAGATGGAATACAGCCACTGGTGATTGCAATTCAAGGGCCAAAATGATAGGTTAGAAAGTGAAAAATTCTACAAAGTGAAACCTTGAAAGACAGATTTCATGTGGTCCCACAGTTTTGCAGGAAGTAAAGCAAGTCCTTGTATCCATATGAATCGTATCTTTATTGTGTCACCTATTTAAAGTTAAATCAATTTTTTTATTTGAAATATCCTTCACCTGTTAATTGATGTTTGAATTAGGCTGATTTTAGTTGGTTTGTTACAATAAAAGATTTAAAAAGTGAAAGCTTGTCCACTGGTCAAGATGGTGAAATCTTTCCATTGGCTTTGTAGTGATTTCTTTATTTTAAAAGTTACAGATAAGGAGATCAAGGCAAGCTTTTATGTTGCTCCAAATCGAAAAATCAAAGTTTTCATTCAGCAATAAACTTCAAAGTTCAGCTGTGAATTTAAAAAATGTCCCAAGATGACAAATCTGGAAATTCTTAACAATTCTGCAATGCCACACACCTTAAAAAAAAACAAATTAATTGCATCAACAGTAAATGTTATTTGATTTTTAAAATTTTTTAACTGAATCATAATTAAAAGAACATGACAATCAATCATTAAGCTCTTACACCAACACTGGGATCAATGGAGCAACCAATATCAAATTTGCATCCTTTCTTATGATTCTGCTGGAGTTGAATCTCTTTTTCTTTAAATGGATCAGTAACAGTTGGGGTGATTTTGAGCCCATGCCAGGGTGCATGGGATTGCGATGCAGGGGGAAATCCAGAGTGAATCAGGAAACGTTAATTATCTCTGGGGTGATCAGACTTCCCGATTTTCGCCATCCCTCACTGACGAAATCATAATGTTCACGCCTACAAAGGCCATGAACCTCATTTGAGTAGATTTGTAATGTATTTAAATATTAAATAATATATCGAGCAATAAACGGGATTGGTACAAGTTCCGAAGTTCCAGCAGTGGCAAAGAGCTATAAACACCACACCAGCCGGATTCTCCATCGGTGGAATCTTCCAGCCGCCGGCAGCGGTCCCCTACCCCACATTTTTCCTGACAGAATGGGTGGTCCCCATCGGCCGGCTGCAGGAACGGAGAATCACACTGCCGATGAGGGCAGGAATACATGCTGGCGGGGCGGAGGGTCCCGCCCCAGATTCTCCATGCCTCTGTGATGTTCAACATGGCCTTAATGCGATAGACTTCTCGGTGGGCTAAGGGGGTAAGTATTTCTTGTACGTGCCCTCAAAGTCCATCGGAGGGCCCCCTCAGCCCACAATGTGCCCCAGCACCCCATCAGAGACCCCCTCAGAGACCCGTATCAGAGCCCCCCCCATATAAGAGAGCCCCCACATATCAGAGACTCCCCCCCATCAGAGATCCCCCTGCTCCCCCATCAGTCACTCCTGCCTGGAAGCTAAAGATCAGTCCAGGCAGAAACAGTGAAAAATCACAGATTTTTCACTTACCTGTCTCTTACACCTGCTGCTGCAGACAGAAGTATAAAAAGCAGCACTTGTTACTTCATAGAAAGCCAAAACACATCACAAGGCTTTAAACCCCCCAAGGTCCTTTGATATGTGAGGCTTCTATTCACTTTCAAAATTAAATCATTTTTAGTAGGCTGTAATTGACAGGGTAATAGCTTCCAGGCAGCCAAGGACCTGGATTGTTTATTTTCATTTCCCTTCACGTTTGAATCCATCTCAAGTACCCTTCAGTGAACCTAAGCACAATATTTATAAACATCTAGGAGATAAGTTTTTTCACTTCTTTCACTTCCTCTTTTTATCAGTTGTCAATCATAGCTGGATGTTCAATCCAGACATGGGGCACGATTCTCCGAGGCCGCGTCGGTTGGGAGAATCGGCGGCCGCGCCATTTTATCGCGCGACACCGGTCCGACGCCGTCCCGCCATTTTCCCAACCGGCGAAAACGGCCCCGTCGGGTTCTGCGCCGTGCCAGCTGGAGAATCGCCCGAGACACTCACAACGGCAATTCTCCGGTACCCCCGCCATTCTCCGGCTCGGATGGGCTGAGCGGCCGCTCCAACCCGACAGGTTCCCGCCGGCGCCGTCCACACCTGGTCGCTGTCAGCGGGAACTGTGCGCGAACGCTGGGGGCGGGCGGCCTGTGGGGGGAGGGGGGTTCCATCATGGGGGGGGTCCTCCGATGGGGTCTGGCCCACGATCGGGGCCCACCGATTGGCGGGCCGACCTCTCTAAAAGACGACCTCCTTTACTCCGCCGCCCCACAAGATCCATCCGCCATCTTCTTGCGGGGCAGCCTCGGGGAGGACGGCAACCACACATGCGCGGGTGACTTCATTTAAGTGACGCCGGTCGTGTCATTTACGCCAAGGCCCAGCGCGCGTAAAATGCGCAACACCGCTCCTAGCCCCCCGGGGGCGGGAAAATAGGGGGCTGGGAGCGGGCTTCGACGCCGAAGTGAAACACTCCGGTTTTCACTCCGGCGTCGGGACTTTGTCTCCATTTCGGAGAATCGTGCCCCAGGTGTCTCATCGCGCTACATCCTATGATAACATGCACCTAATATAAACTCAAAATACAATTGTGATCAAAGCTGCAATCAACCCACATTTTAAGCATAAAGATTGATTTCCAACAGTACTATTACTTATTAATAGTGATCATAATTAAAGCACTAATCCACAACACTGCCAAGGTGCAAAGCTGGCATTTTTTTGCATGCAAGTGATCAGACCAGGGTTGCCCGGCAGGCCGGGGAGGGGGTGGCTGGTGGACCCACCCATATTGCGTTCAGTCTGGGGGGGGCATCAGGGATCAGGATGTCATTTAAGAATGGTGCCTCGAGACTTCCGGTTGCGGCTATGACCAGCTAAGTCGCACGTTTGGCTGCTCCTGTTAGGAAGGTGTTTTCGGGCCGATTGGAGGGCCCCTAACGGTGCTGGAACGGCAATTCCCGGTGGGGGAAGGTTCCCAGAGGAGAACCCCGTCAAATTTATGGTCGTCACCCGAAGTGGGGCAGGAAAAAAAGCGGCAGCAGCTCCCCGAAAAAAGCGGGGGAAGAAATCCAAAATGGCGGCCGGCGGCGCACCCGAGGACTGGAGGAAATGGGCGGAGGAGCAGCAGGCCGCTCTCCTGCGCTTCTTCACGGAGCTGAAAGTGGAGCTGCTGGAGTCGATGAACGCGACGACCACCAGGCTGATGGGGGCACAGGCGACCCAAGAGGCGTCAATTCGGGAGCTGCAGCAGGAGATGACTGTGAGGGAGGAGGAGGCCACGGTCCTCGTGGGAAAGGTGGAGGTGCACGAGGCACTCCACCTGAGATGGCAAAACCGATTGGAGGAGATGGATACCCGCATGAGGTGGAAAAACCTGAGGATCCTGGGCCTGGCAGAAGGGCTGGAGGGGTCGGACCTCCAGGGGTATGTGGCAGAAATGCTGGGCTCACTGATGGGGGCAGGGGCCGTCCCTTCGCCCCTGGAATTGGAGGAGGCCTACAGGGTAATGGCCAGGAAGCCAAGAGCAAACGAACCCCCGAGGGCGGTGCTGGTTCGGTTCCAGCGATTCAGTGACCGGGAGAGGGTGCTGAGGTGGGCCAAGAGAGAGCGGAGCAGCAAATGGGAGAACTCGACGGTGAGGATCTTTCAGGACTGGAGTGCGGAGGTGGCAAAGCGGCGGGCCCGGTTCAACCGGACGAAGGCGGTGCTGCATGCCAAGAGAATTAGATTCGGGATGCTGCAGCCAGCGCGCTTGTGGGTGACCTACAAGGACCAGCACCACTATTTCGAGTCCCCGGAGGAGGCGTGGGCCTTTGTCCAGGAAGAAAAGCTGGACTCGAACTAGAACCAGGGGATACTTGGCGGTCGTTGCCGCTCTGGTACTTTAAGCTGGACACGTGGCTTTCTGTTGGTTGGATTTTCACTTGGCCGTATTTTTGGACCCTTTTTGTTCTCTATACCAGTTTTTTCTCTCTTTTTCCTGTTATTTATAATGTTATGGTGGGAGGGCGGGGTGGAGGGGGAGTGCCGGGGGTATGTGTTTCTTGTGGGGTTTTTGGTTGTTTTGTATTTATCGGTGGGAGATCGGGGACGGGGGTGGAACTGAAGATGGAGGGGCGGGGAGGGGCAGGGCGAAAGCGCGGGCTTTCCTCTGGTTTCCCGCGCACGGGGCAGAGGAGGGAGGGGGGTGGGAGTAAGGGGCGTGGTCAGCAATGGCTCCCTTTCCCGCGCTGGAGCGGGGTCAAGGAGGGGTGGTAAGGGGGGGGACGTCCCCCATGCCGGGAGGAGCCGGAGTGTGGCAGGGGCAGCCGGGTCAGCGTAAACCAGCTGACTCACGGAAGTACTATGGAGGGTGCGTCGCGGCTAGGAAGGGTCCTAGCCTGGGGGGGGAGGGGGGTGGGGGGGGGGAGGGGGAGGGGGGAAGGGGGGGGCCACCGGGTTGCTGCTGAAAAGGCCAGGGAGGAGAAGTTGAGGACTGGAGGGGGGGGGGGGGGGGGCGCCATCGCCATGGGGAGCGGGTCAGAAAGGGAGGGCTGACTCGGGGCGAGCAGGTGACAGGATATGGCTAGTCGGCGGGGGAAAGGGGCGGGCTGCCCTTCGACCCGGCTGATCACTTGGAATGTGAGGGGGCTGAATGGGCCGGTCAAGAGAACGAGAGTAATCTCGCATTTGAAGGGGCTGAAGGCGGATGTAGCAATGCTACAAGAGACCCATTTGAAGGTGGCGGACCAGGTCCGCCTGAGAAGGGGGTGGGTGGGACAAGTGTTCCACTCAGGACTAGACGTAAAGAACCGAGGGGTGGCGATCCTGGTAGGGAAGAGGGTGTCGTTCGTGGCGGCGGAGGTGGTGGCGGATAAAGAGGGTAGATATGTCATGGTGAAGGGTAGGCTGCAGGGGGAGAAAGTGGTGATGGTTAACGTGTATGCCCCGAACTGGGACGACGCTGGCTTCATGAGGCGCCTACTGGGCCTCATTCCGGACCTGGGGGCCTGATCATGGGGGGGGATTTCAACACAGTGCTGGACCCCGTGTTGGACAGATCGAGTTCAAGGACGAGTAGGAGGCCGGCAGCGGCAGAAGTGTTAAAGGGGTTTATGGAGCAGATGGGAGGGGTGGACCCCTGGAGGTTTGGGAGGCCGAGGGCGAGGGAGTATTCCTTTTTCTCCCATGTCCACAGAGTCTATTCTAGAATTGACTTTTTTGTATTAAGCAGGGGACTGATCCCGAAAGTACGGGAAGTGGAGTACTCGGCCATAGCGGTCTCAGACCACGCGCCACACTGGGTAGATTTGGAAATGGGAGAGGTGCAAGACCAGCGTCCGCTGTGGCGTCTGGATGTGGGGTTGCTGGCGGATGAGGAGGTGTATAAGAGGGTCCGGCAGAGCATTGAGAGATATCCGGACATTAATGACACGGGGGAGGTGCAGGTGGGGATGGTATGGGAGGCCCTGAAGGCGGTGATCCGGGGGGAGCTGATCTCCATACGGGCACATAGGGAAAGGAGGGAGAGGGACAGGAGAGGGAGAGGCTGGTGGGGGAGCTTCTGGACGTGGATAGGAAATATGCGGAGGCACCAGAGGAGGGGCTGCTGGGGGAACGGCGTAGTTTGCAGGCTAAGTTTGACCTGTTGACCACCAGAAAGGCGGAGACACAGTGGAGAAGGGCGCAGGGCGCGATTTATGAGTATGGGGAGAAGGCGAGTAGGATGCTGGCGCATCAGCTCCGCAAGCGGGATGCGGCTAGAGAAATTGGGGGAGTGAGGGAGAGGGGTGGGAACATAGTGCAGAAGGGGCCAGAAGTAAATGGGGTTTCAGAGACTTCTATAAGGAGCTGTATCGGTCAGAGCCGTCGACGAGGGGAGGGGGGATGGAGGGCTTCTTGAACAAACTGAGGTTCCCCAAGGTCCAAGAGGAGCTGGTAGAGGGGCTGGGGGCGCAGATAGGGCTAGAGGAGCTAGTCAAGGGGATTGGGCATATGCAGTCGGGGAAGGCGCCGGGGCCAGACGGGTTCCCGGTGGAATTTTACAAAAAATATGCGGATCTGGTGGGCCCTGTGCTGGTGCGAGCCTTCAACGAGGCATGGGAGGGGGGGGCTCTGCCCCCGACAATGTCGCAGGCACTGATCTCTCTGATCTTGAAGCGGGATAAGGACCCCGTGCAGTGTGGGTCATATAGGCCTATCTCGCTCCTGAATGTGGACGCCAAGCTGCTGGCAAAGATCCTGGCTACCAGGATAGAGGATTGTGTGCCAGGGGTGATACACGAGGACCAGACGGGTTTTGTGAAAGGGCGGCAGCTTAATACGAACGTGCGGAGACTGCTAAACGTCATCATGATGCCGGCAGTGGAGGGGGAGGCGGAGATAGTGGTGGCATTGGACGCGGAGAAAGCATTTGATAGGGTGGAGTGGAAGTACCTGTGGGAGACGCTGGAGCGGTTTGGATTTGGGGAGGGATTTATTAAATGGGTGAAGCTGCTCTATTCGGCCCCGACGGCAAGTGTAGTGACGAATGGTAGGAGATCGGAGTATTTTGGGCTCCACCGGGGGACCAGACAGGGGTGCCCCTTGTCCCCCCTGCTCTTCGCACTGGCAATTGAACCGTTGGCGATGGCACTGAGGGGCTCAGGGGGGTGGAGAGGGCTGACAAGGGGCGGGGAGGAGCACCGGGTATCGCTATACGCGGACGACCTGCTGCTATACGTGGCAGACCCAGAAGGGGGAATGCCGGAGGTGATGGAACTGCTAGCAGAATTCGGGGACTTTTCGGGGTACAAGCTAAACTTGGGTAAGAGTGAGGTATTTGTGATACACCCAGGGGACCAGGAAGAGGGAATCGGGAGACTCCCGTTGAAGAGAGCAGGAAAGAGTTTTAGATATTTAGGGGTGCAGGTGGCAAGGAACTGGGGGACTCTCCACAAGTTGAACTTCTCTAGGCTAGTGGAACAGATGGAGGAGGAATTTAAAAGGTGGGACATGGTGCCACTGTCGCTGGCGGGCAGAGTGCAGTCCGTTAAAATGACGGTCCTCCCAAGGTTTTTGTTTTTATTTCAGTGCTTGCCCATCTTCCTCCCTAGGGCCTTCTTCAAAAAGGTGACGAGCAGCATCATGAGCTACGTGTGGGCGCATGGCACCCCAAGGGTGAGGAGGGTCTTCTTGGAGCGGAGTAGGGAGAGTGGAGGGCTGGCACTACCCAACCTTTCGGGGTATTACTGGGCGGCTAATGTGTCGATGGTGCGCAAGTGGATGATGGAAGGGGAGGGGGCAGCTTGGAAACGAATGAAGAGGGCGTCCTGTGGCAACATAAGCCTGGGGGCCCTAGTAACGGCGCCATGGCCGCTCCCTCCCACGAGGTACACCACGAGCCCGGTGGTGGCGGCCACCCTCAAGATCTGGGGGCAGTGGAGGCGACACAGGGGGGAAGTGGGAGGACTGATGGAGGCACCGTTAAGAGGGAACCATAGATTCATCCCGGGGAACATGGACGGGGGATTTCAGAGCTGGCACAGGGTGGGCATCAGGCAGCTGAAGGATCTGTTTGTAGATGGGAGGTTTGCGAGCCTGAGAGAGCTGGAGGAGAAATTCGGGCTCCCCCCGGGAAACGTGTTTCGACATTTGCAGGTGAAGGCATTTGCTAGCCGCCAGGTGGAAGGGTTCCCCTTGCTCCCCAGCAGGGGGGCGAGCGATAGGGTGCTCTCGGGGGTCTGGGTCGGAGGGGGGAGGATATCGGACATATACAAAGTAATGCAGGAGGCTGAGGAGGCATCAGTAGAGGAGCTGAAAGCCAAGTGGGAGGGGGAGCTGGGAGAGCAGATAGAGGATGGGACGTGGGCTGATGCCCTGGAGAGGGTTAATTCTTCCTCCTCGTGTGCGAGGCTTAGCCTCATTCAATTTAAGGTGCTACATAGAGCCCATATGACGGGGACAAGGATGAGTCGGTTCTTTGGGGGTGAGGACAGATGTGTCAGGTGTTCGGGAAGTCCAGCGAACCATGTCCATATGTTTTGGGCATGTCCGGCACTGGAGGAGTTCTGGAAGGGGGTGGCAAGGACGGTGTCGAGGGTGGTGGGATCCAGGGTCAAACCAGGATGGGGACTAGCGATCTTTGGGGTTGGGGTGGAGCCGGGGGTACAGGAGGCGAGAGAGGCCGGAATACTGGCCTTTGCGTCCCTAGTTGCGCGAAGAAGGATACTGATACAGTGGAAGGACGCGAGGCCTCCAAGCGTGGAAACTTGGATTAATGACATGGCAAGCTTTATCCAGTTGGAAAGGGTCAAATTCGCCCTGAGAGGGTCGGTACAAGGGTTCTTCAGGCGGTGGCAGCCTTTCCTCAACTTTTTGGCTCAAAGATAGGGTGCAGAGGTCGCAGCAGCAGCAACCCGGGGGGGGGGGGGGGGGGGGGGGGGGAGGGGGGGGGGGAGGGGGGGGGTGGCAACAACGGGTGTAGTGGGTTATTTAAGGTTGTAATGCGGACAAATTTGTTCGCAGTTCATGTTTGATGTTAATTGTTGCTTTGTTTGTTTTTTGGGGGGGGAGGGGGGGGAGGGACAGCGTGCGCGGGGGGTCGGGCGGGGGGGGGGATATCTGTTAAGAGGGAATATTGTGTAATAGTCTATGGTTAGGGGGGGTAAATATTTTCTTGTAAAAAATCTCTTCAATAAAAATGATTTAAAAAAAAAAAAGAATGGTGCCTCGATCACTCGCTACAACGGGGAGTTCCGGCGAGGGAAACTCCCCTTTGTAAAAAACAGGGCTATTTGCAATCTCGGCCGCGCTTTCCCCATTCAAAGTGAATTACGTTGAATAGTCATGTGTTTCTCGGCACTGCGAGTACTGGGAAACATGCGGCTAAGCATGCGTGCTCGGGTCTTTGTTCCGTTTTGGGAAGATCGCGGCCATTGAATTTTGACAAAGTTACAAAATTACAAAATAAAAGCGTTTGCATTTATAGTATCTCTCACAATTTTCGAACATTCCAAAGCATCTTGTAGTTAAATGAGGCACTTTTGAAGTGTACTGGCAGTTGTAATGTTGGGAAACTAATTTAGTCTATTTAAAACAGTGATAAATTTTGCGGTAAACAAAATATTTAGTTTTGTAAATAAGAAATTTCTTTAATGTCTCCATCTCTAAATAGCTTGTGCTGGCCTTCTTCGTCAATCTTTAACTATTTGGCTGGGCGCCCAGCAGTCTAACTGGGTCTTCTGTCAGATGAAACATTTACCTAGTCTGCTGATGCTGCACTAACGACACTTGTCAAGTAGAGTTTATGAAAAGAACATTCATCATTCTGTTCTCATCCATGACTGACTCTTTGAGAGAAGCAAATAAGTGTGCATGTAAACTATCACCCTCCGTAAAAATCTCCTATTAGAACATATGCCACAATCTATAATTTTCCTTTTTTGTTGAATGGATATTTTTAACGTTAAATTTCTACATTTAAAAACAAACTTACTTGAGACAGTGATAATAGGTCAGAGATATCTTTGTTGCTTCCAATCCTAATGCGATGATTGACTTGCCTAATAGGAATTGAGCTGCTTATAAGAATCATGGAATGAGAGATGCAGTGATACTGTTCCCCACAGCCACATTGCCAGCCATAGACAGATTCGCAAATGTATCCAATGAGGACGTTGACAGCTAACTCCCCGTCAGAAGTATGTGGGCATCTAGGACCAATTTTTGACCTTTAGGAATCAATTAGCATCGACAAAACATACGCTACAGTGCAAAGCTTCTCCCCCCGACTCCACAGTGACTTTAGCCAATGACAATAGCTTTAGCAAGCAAATATCCTGAATACTGCACTGTTCCATCCCAATATATGGCCTTTTTCCAATATAAGTAGCTTTCATGGTTTATAATTAGAGCACCGCTCACTCCCTTTTTCCCTTGGCAAACGCACAGAAATATATAATAATTATTCACGTGAGATAATGTAGAAATGAGAACGACTACTCATCATGTCTCACTATATCCAAAAAGCGGATTCTTTTGTCTGCTTTATTGACTATTTGTAAGTTAGCTGTGTAATTGTAAAGGTAAACACACCCCCCCCAAACCATTCTTAGTAATGTCACAAAGAAAACCCAAAACAATTGGCGCGATTCTCTGGAAAGATTTCTTAGTGTTGCAGTGAGCAGGAATTGCCGTGAGCTTCCCGGCTCTTAGATCAGCGAGGCCGGCAACACGATTCAATGTTAATTGGTCCACTTAACAAGATCTCATGGGCATCTCGCTACAAATGAAGGCTTGCCAGCTGATTTACCGGGACTGCGCTCGCCAGCCCCCCCGCTAACAAGGTCGAGCAGCACTTAAACTGCAGTTGCACAGCCAACCCCAGCCAGCTCGCAATAATGATGCCACAGAGACCAGTCTCAAGATTCGGGGCACTGACCTGGGAGGGCTGCAAGATGCTGTGGAGACCAGGAGGGATGTCCTGTTCCCCCGAGGGAGGTTCAGCCATTGGGCAGTCAGAGCTGCCTGGGGCGAGATGGCGGCGGCAGTGAGCTCGGGGAGTGACCAGGAGGACTGGTCTCCAGGAAGAGGGTCAATGACCTACCGCACGAGTGAGTAGTCACCAAGCACCCCGCCCCCTCCGCCCAAGACCTCTCCGCCCCCATGGGAGCATCCACCCCGCCAACTATCCATGCGACCCCCAACCCTCCCTCTACCCTCCACCCCCTTCAACCCCCCAACTCTTTCTCCACCCCAGCTCCCCCATCAACCTACAGGAAATAGCTGCTGTGGACTCTCCCCAGGAAGTGTGCACACACGCGCATGATCTTCATCTAGTGGTTGCACACGAGCTGTATGTTGAAGCCTTGGAATGATCCTGAGGCATAAAAGTTCAGGGCTGCGGTGACCTTGATTGCCACCGGGTGGGGGTGCCCTCCTCCTCTACGTGGTGCCAGGTCCATGAGGACATGGCACAGGTGCCACACTGTCTCATTACTGAGGCAGAGCTTCCTGCGGCATGCGCTGTCATCTCTTCAAACAACCAGCGATGCCTGTACATCTTGGGCCATCGCGGGACTCCCCCTCTGGGTCCGAGAGGGTGTTAGACTGACAAACAGCGGTGGCTCCCACCCCGGGACCATCCATTCCCCCATTAATCCCCCCCCCCCCCCCCCCCCACCCCAACCGGATGCCCTTTCCACGCACTCCGGCCACAGCAGGATCCCCCTTACTGGACTCCAGACCCTGTACCCCGGACACCCACTCGTAACGTCACCTGGACTGGGTGCTGGTTCCCTCCCTGTTGCACTCATCCACCCATTCCATGGGTGTTCGGGTGTTGGCTGTTGCATGTGTGGTATTGCCTCCTGCAGTGTTTAGGCATCAGGGTTTGATTGGGATGCAAGGGAAAGACTGCCACATGTGGGTTGATTCCCACCAACCCACGGGAATCCACTTGGGTTGTGTGAAGTGTTCACTTAACTACGATTGCCAATTCCCTATTAGCAATAGCCTTCAGCCAGAGGCCTCAGCAGTCAGTAGAGGTTATGGGTGGTCATGGGCGAGATGGGCAGGGAGAAAACGGGTAAACACAATCCAGGACTTGGCATGGTGGTGCCGCGCCTGGTTGCCCCCCAACCCCGGTTGTCCATCAGCACCTTCCCCCCTTCCCCCCACCCCAGTCAAACACTGGGATGGCAAGCCAGCACCCCCGGGGCCTTTGGCTGGGAGCAAAGATGGCTTCTCACCTCCTTGGCTCCCCACAGAGATCCCTGGGTCAGTGCAGAATGGCCTCCTGGGCCTCCCACTGGAACATGAGCACCTTGGTACTGCTCAACTGGCACCTTAGCATCGCTGCCCTGGCACTGCCAAGGTTCCCAAGCTGGCAGGTGCATTGCCCAGGGGCTAAGCTGGCAGTGCCAAGGTGCCCAATGAAGTCTCTGTCCTGTGTCATGCAACAGGATCCTGTCCACTGCAGCTACACCAAAAAATGTGTGTGCACCCAAAGAAGGAGGGTAAACTTACTCGTTCTCCCACACTGTCTCATACCCCTCCTTGACAGGACCGATCTTACGTTCGGTTTTCCTTAATGCCAATGTTCTGGGACTTCATGATGGTGAAGCTTCATCTTTACTACAGGACAGAGTTGTGTAGTCCCCATGTGGCGCTGATTTACCTGGAACCTCGTGATGTGCAAATGCCAACTGTTACTCTTCAGCCTCCCCACTAAGATTGGACTCTATTGTTATGGTGGACATGCCAAATCCACTGTCTACACTCCCCCCCCCCCCCCCCCCCCATCCAAGTCCATCACCTGCAAGGCACCCATGCGCCACATGGACCTCAACCCATCCCATCCGGAGGCTGTATGCACCAATACGCACAGTGCCCCCTCCTGTATTATGTCTTTCCTATCTACTGTTTGAAGATCCCCCAGTGACAATCACCATTTCCTCTGCAGCCCAGTACAGAGGACACCAAGCCCAGGGACATTGACTGCAAGACAGCCCTGCACACCAAGCAGTGCATTTGCCGGAGTACACCATGGCCGTGATTCTCGGAGGCTACTAGCCCCAACCAGGATTCACGATGGCCGTTGAAATAAAGAGGGCCAAATCAAGATTCACCCAAAGCGGGCGAGAACCTGATTACAGCTATCTTTTCACCATTTTTGTGAGGGCCACGAAGAATCCAGCACGAGTTTTCAGGATACAAAGAAATAACGTTTAATTACAATAACATACAGCAGCAGCAGCAGCAGCAGCAGCAGCAGCAGCAGCAGCAGCAGCAGCAGCAGCAGCAGCAGCAGCAGCAGCAGCAGCAGCAGCAGCAGCAGCAGCAGCAGCAGCAGCAGCAGCAGCAGCAGCAGCCCTTGCTGCTCACTCCTCTCTCTCTGCTGGTTCCAAACTGGCCAGCTCTATTTATGCAGGGAGTCTGCTAATGATTTCTCCGCCCCCCCCTCATTGGGGAAGCTCATACTCCCATAGGATTGTGGGATTGTCATTAGTCCCCAGCCAATGGTAAGCAGGCAGGTTATAACATCCATGTCAAGTTCTAGTTCAACATCTTCCCTCTGATGTGTTGGACCCCTTAGAAGTCGCTCCCAATATGCCAAGTTCAAAAATTGGTACAGTGAAGATAAAAGTCTTCTTTTTGATGTGTTAGAAACAGTGCTTCTTTCAGTCAATTTCATTCCCCTTTAAATTTTTCAAGCTTCTGGACATGACGAGAAGCAAGTTTCCAAGTTCTGTTGAATAGTGATTAGCGCTGCCAGGGCCAGCGGGAAATGCATCGGTTTTCCTGCTGGTAGTAGCATTTTGTTTTTTTTGGAGAATTACGGCCCATGTTTCCAATGATTGCTCCTGCTGTGAGTCCACTGCACTGTCTCCCATCTCTGACTTCTGACTGTGACGTTCACATAGCTCCTGGATTGGTGGCTCAGTGGCAGAATTTTTGCCTGCCACGTGGGAGGCCTGGGTTCAATTCCTGGCCACGGCATGTCTTTAATGGGAGCCGGTTTAGCTCAGTGAGCTAGACAGCTAGGTTTGTGATGCAGAACAAGACCAGCAGCGTGGGTTTAATTCCTGTACTGGCTGAGGTTATTCATGAAGGCTGATCTTCTTAACCTTGCCACTTACCTTAGGTGTGAAGATTCTCAGGTTAAAACATCACCAATCAGCTCGTCCCTCAAAGGGGACAGCAGCCTATGGTCATCTGGGACTATGGCAATTTTCCTTTCCATTACTGCCTGTCATCTGTAGGACTCGTTACCATTTTGCAGCCGGAATGTCTGTACTCTGTGGCTCCTGTCTGCCAGCCTCTGAACTGAAGCGGGAACCTTGACATAGTTCCCATTTCCGATGATGACCAAGGACAGCGGTGACCCTCCCAAACCACTGCAGCCTGGTCTACAGTACTGGTACAAACCATCCCAAATGTGCCACACTAACAAGCTGACACCCCACATTCTGAAGGCTACATGCATCCCCTTCCAGTAAATGATGTGGTCTCCCTTGTTTGTCAGTGCTTCATGTAGCCTTGTTGGTGTTCAGCTTCCCAGACTTCTGTCTTCCGTCTGCCTTTCACTGTCTGTCATCCTCATCTATCTCCTCGCACTTCTGCCTTCCATCGTGGCCTACTCACCCTTTGCCTGATGCCCTTGCACCGCCCTCATTCCACATTGCCCCTCGTGTTTTCCCTCCCCCTTCCCCACTTAAACAGCCCTACTTCTACATTGTTTCCCTGATCATCGTCAGCCCCTCCTCCCCTCACCAGTGCATGAATCCAACAGCACAGTGCTGTCCAGACAGAGAACAGTGAGTGGCACCAGGAACAGCAGGCTCCTGCACTCCCGAGACGTGGACACAGTACTGTTCAGAGTCAGTGAAATGTGAGGGTCCATGAGTCCAGTAGCACAATGCTGTTCATGAAGAGCTGCTTGGCATTTAGCTGGATGGCAGAAGCAGAGTGGCATTCAGCGTAACAGGAACGGTGCAGCACGATGACAGGTAGGCTATGAATGTTGCACTCGTCACAAATTCTCAAGTGAAGTGAAGTGAATTCTGCCTTGTGCACTCTTTGTCAAATGGGTTTGAGGCCAACATGATTTCCTGCTGCCGTGATGCCAGATTGGAGAGACTGATGAGATTTCAGCAATTAGCTGTTTTAACGAGATGCAAATAAATGCAAATTGCCTTCACGCCATCAGACAGCAGGAAAACCGATCTGCCATTAGCTTGCCATTGGGAGAATCTCAAACTCTTTTTACGCTGCTGAGAATCTGGGGCGGGATTCTCTGCCGGCGGGATGCTCCATTTTGCCAGCAGCTATCCTGATCTCTTGAGCCCCCGACGCAACCCCCGAAACCCCCAAGCCCCACTACTGATTCCACCTGGCACCCTGGCAGTGCCAACCTGGCACCCTGGCAGTGCCACCTGGGGCTCCAGAGATCAGGACGCCATTTAAAAATGGCACCTTGATCTCTGACTACATTGAGGGGTTCCGATGAGCGGGGCTCTTCAGTGCACAAAACGGGGCTGTGTGTGGCCTCGGCCGTGCATTCGGCACTGAAGCCCCCTATCCAGCGCGGGTGCCATTTAATAACGTTGTATTTTTCGGCACTGCAAGCACCAGGAAACATGTGGCTATAACGCGCTGGCAATGGGACTTTGTTCCCATTTGGTTAAATCCCACCCCACATCTTGGATATTGTGTATCCTTATTTGAAATTTGACAACATTATGTTAGAAGCAGTTCAGAAAAGTTCCCTCGATTCATTCAAACCTATGCTTTATTGTTTTGGCTATGTATCCCCGAATACTATATTGTTGAAATCGTTTAGGTAGATTTTTTTATGGCTTACAATAACAATGATTCTAGTTTTCTACGTATGTATCACATGCACAATTTTGCATATTTGGTAATAGTTGGTAAGAGGGGCTGGTTTAGCACACTGGGCTAAATCGCTGGATTTTAAAGCAGACCGAGGCAGGCCAGCAGCACGGTTCGATTCCCGTACCAGCCTCCCCGGACAGGCGCCGGAATGTGGTGACTAGGGGCTTTTCACAGTAACTTCATTGAAGCCTACTCACAATAAGCGATTTCATTTCATTGAAGTGAGGCTCAAGGCAATGGTTAGCTTGAAGTTTTTGAATAGTATATTTGACCATAGGGGTGTGTGGTGAATGTATTCACCAGAATAAGTTGCCTGTGGAGTAGTGTAATATGATCCCTTTTCCATGTAGTGTACTGGAACCCTAGTGGGCTCCGCCTCTGGCTCCACCCCCCCCCCCCCCCCCCCCCCCGGTATATAGACCGGCCGCCTGGGGGCGGTGCTCAGTTGTTACAGCGATCTCAGGCAGGCAAGTTCCTGTGTAATAAAGCCTATGTTCTCTTGCTCTCATCGTCTAGCAGCGGATTAATGGTACATCAGAGTAAAAACAAAATAGTTGAAGAACCACAAACATTGGGATTTAATTACTGCACTTGTGTCAACTATATTTTACTTGATACTGTGGTCATTTTAAAATCATACGGCAGTCAAACTTCACGAAGTCTGTTGTTCACAGCCCAGAACGAGCCAGACTTTCTGTCACCGTTTCTACTGTTGCCTTATATGGGAACAGGTCATGTGAAGCCCGCACCACCATAGATAGCACATCTCGGGCGGGCTCAGGTGGCCTGTCAAACAGTCATCAACTGGACCATTGGCTGCTGGGACCCCCTCCCGAGACCTCATTGGCCGGAAGCCAGAGAAGTTTCTGGAAAAGTGAGGGAGGGGGATAAAAGTAGGCACCTCGGAGCAGAAAAAGCAGCAGAAGGCAAGCAGAATACTCAAAGCAAGCACTCGATGTGGGAGGTGACCCTGTTCAGACCAGAAGGAGGCAAGCAAGCAAGAAACAGCCAGCGAGATAGCTTTGCAAAGAGGAACCAGAGGGATCGGATCTACAACATACCAAACCACCTTTGCTGGTAGAATAGTCTAATCCTGGGTGTTTCTTGTATGTATAGTGGGAAATTTGCAGGCTAACTATATTTAATAAAGTGTGTGGCATTATATCCGTGTCCGCGCTTTGTTCTACTCATCAATAAAGACATCTGGGTAAATTTAATTAAGGAGCTGGTTGAAGTATCCGAATTGGACAGATACAACACTGCAATGTTATACTGACCATTTATATCTATTCGAGCTTGCTCTATTTTGATTTCTTTATATCTTAAATTTGATGGCAATCTGTTGGAGGCAATGATGTGAATAAGTGCAATGAAGCCAAGGGTTACATCAGAGCTGATGGTACTACACTGTAATGATGTGGTAATGTTTATTACAGCAGCAAAAATGTAGAAATATATGTCGCACACTGCAAGTAAAACAATAATTTCCTTCTCTCTACGCTTCTACGAATCAGTAATCTGAAATGGGACTGGATTATACTCATTTAGTTCATAAAACTCACTGGATAGCTATGACACAAACAATGGAATAATGCTTTGTGAGGAAATTATAGGAACAATTGGCCTAGTTTGGCAAGGAGTTTCACAACGTCTGCAGTAGCGAGACCATGGCCCAAATTCAAGAGCATTTAATGCCAAAAATGAGCCCCCATGAGATTCTTGACATTACTGACTGTCTTGCCATCAGATTTCCCCAACTTGCTGCTCGCCGCTAAACACTCCGTCACCCTCCCAGTCAACAGCAAGCATGAGAGCGCACCGCCCTAACCCTCGCTTTGGGCATGCCAACCTCACAAGGCTTCTCGACACTGTGGATGAAAGGCGGGCACCCTGATCCCCAGAGGTGGTATAGGGACCAGCAGCAAAGTCAGCAATGCCTCCTGGGGGGTAGAGGCAGCAGCTGTCAGTGGGGGCATATGACAAGGAGGACCTCCGTCCAATGTCGGAAGAAGATCAACAACCTCCAACGAGCTGCAAGGCTAAGTTAGCAACTCTCTCCTGACATCTGTTCTGCCTGCCACCCCTCAAATTCCCAACCCCATTCCCCACAAATCACTGGCTGCTACCTCGCACCCAATCCGGTCTTTGTGCTTGCTCCTCAGAACCTTCTGGCACACATCCCCTTCATGTCCAGGTGTGGTGTCCACCCATGCCACCTGCTATAAACCCCCCTGACCCATCAAGCGTGTGACTCACAATGTCCTCTCCTTGTCCCCACAGGAGAAGGTAGTCTATAATAAACAAGAAAGGGCCAAGATGGGAGAAAGAACCCCAGAGATTCAAGTCCTCATCCCTTATGAGGAACAGGCCCTGGAATTCACGTGCCTACCTGAAGAAAGAGCAGTCACCATCAGTGAGGTTGGCCTGTGCCAGAGAGCTGAGTAGTCACTGCTCCTTCATCCAAATGACCTGTCTCAAGTTAGTTCATGTCAAACAAAATAATCCTTCCCTCTCATTGACCACATGTCCATTGTCTCGCAGGATCTCCATCTGATGAGGCCAAGCCATTCAGAGTCAAACTCCACCCTGCCACCCAAGAGAACACCTTAGAGGAGAGCTCCGAGGAGACTATTGGAAAGGTATCAACTATCACCCGCACCCCTTCCACCAGTGCAGAGACACACACCTTGGTGGGCAACATAAATGACAAGCTACTGGACACAATCTCATGAGCACCACACAGTTGTTGAAGCACATCAGGTTGATGCAGGAACATGGGAGGGAGACAGCAGTCGGAGGTCTGCTGGATCCCAGGACACAGCTGAGCCCCAGCCATCTGGCGCGCCTTTCGACAAGGTTCTTCCAGAGCTGATGCAGATAATAGGACTCAGCCATGAGATTCAGGTGAGGGTGTCAGCGACATTCCAGTAACGGCAAGGCCGATTGGAGGAGTCCCAAAGCCTGCAGGTGCAGGAGATAGCGGCAACAATGCATGGCACCGACACTAACACTGCAAGAGGCCGCAGCGGAAAAATGGAGCACGATGTCTGCGTCTTGGTGGTGGTGCCCAAGGCATGGCTCAGTCTGTGATGACCATGGCTGAGGGCTGTGACATCAGCTGCCCGGGCATCTTGTT
Organism: Scyliorhinus canicula; assembly: GCF_902713615.1. NCBI lineage: Eukaryota > Metazoa > Chordata > Chondrichthyes > Carcharhiniformes > Scyliorhinidae > Scyliorhinus > Scyliorhinus canicula. The sequence goes on along the minus strand of NC_052155.1, from coordinate 109,947,604 downwards.
GGTCTCTTCCAGGTCAAAGATGATATAGTCTGATGCCCGGGCATACAGAGAATCTGACACTTCCCTAATGCACGTGTGGGCTGAAGATTGGGATATATCACACAGGTCTCCTGGACGGACACGGTGGAATAGAGGTTGAGGGCTGCAGTGACTGTCACAACCATTGGGAGCAGGTGTCCTCTTCCTCCATGAGGTGCCATGTCCGTGAGGATGTGGCACAGGTGTTGCACTGTCTCTCTGCTGAGAGGGAGTCTTCTGTGGCATATGGTATCTGTCAGCTCATGGAATGACCAACGAGACCTGTACACCTTGTGCCATCGGTGACCCCGCTTACTGGCTCCATCCTCAGCCTGATAGGTAGTTGGGTCTTCAGGGTGTGCGGCAGCCCTCTGTAAATGGGATGCTGCCTCAAGCCATCTGCCATCCAGTGTTGTCGTTGCTGCCTTCTATGCCATCTGCCCACCTCGGCCGCCACAAGCACAGCGAGGACAGCATCAGTGGGATCCACATCAGATAACACAGTTTTATCTGGAAGGAATGAAGAAGCAGAGAGACCGACAATCTGTTAGGGCTTCTATCCTTGGACCCTCAAATCCCCCAAGTTTTCCTCACCCTTACCATGACTGTCCCACCTCTCCCAGAGTGCCATCCAGCGAGCCAGCTGAGCTGGCAAACATTGCTCTGCACACTCGCCACCAGCCAGAACAAGAGCTCCGAGACCCCAGACCTCTTCCGGGAACATTAAGGAGGCCGTGCTCAGCTGCCTTCCGCTCATCCAGACACTTACTGTTTGGCCGCAAGAGGATCCTCAGAGGTGAATCTTTAGTGTTTGGATTGTTGGCAGCTACCTCTGTGGTGTTGACACTCCTAGAGTACAGGTACACTATTCATGAAGACCCACCTTCTCAACCTTGCCCCTCTCCTGAGGTGTGGTGGTCTTCAGGTTAAACCACCGACTGTCAGCTCTCCCCCGCAAAGGGGAAAGCAGCCTATGGCCATCAGGGACTATGGCGACTTTACCTTTACACTATTCAGCATCAATGTTTGCTGGACATGCAGTGCATTAATCATCTTCTAAGACATGGCACCTGAACCTTCGAGGAGGCAATTGAGAGTTGGGAATATTTTGTTTATTAAACGTTCATCAGAAAAAAGATTTGAAAATCAACTACGTAACATTCTATGTGCGTGAAGATTGGGCTGGGGGGGAGGGGGAATGTTTATTTTACCATGTTGTTGTGTTACTGTTATAAAAACTTTCAAATATCTTAATAAAATATTATTATTAAACACATTCCACATCTATGACAGGGATATGAGTGGGATAGCTTCATCTTGGTTTCGGATAAAGCTCGGCACAACATCGAGGGCCGAAGGGCCTGTTCATTGCTGTACTGTTCTATATCTAAATTAAATGTGCAAAATTATAGGCTGAGATTTCCAGCCCTCACGCTGCCGTGGTGGGACCTACCTCGGCAGACCCGGTAAAAGAGCAGGGACAGGATTCTCCATCGGCTGATGCTGAAATCGAGAAATGCGATTGGGCGGAGAATAGGTTCCAACGCCAAAATCGCGACAGTCGCCAATTTGACGCCAAATCGCAATCCTCCGTCACCTCAATAGTGGCGTCAATGCGGACCGGAACGCATGTACAATAAACGCTGTTTGCATGTCATTTCCGGGCCTGACCGGTATTCTCCGGAGCCTCCGCGATTCTCCACTTCCGTTGGGCCAAGTTCCCGACCGGGCAGTTCACTTGTGCTTTTAAAAATCGCTAACTGGCGACGTGGTTGATGCACTATCAATTACGCAAAGACGAGAGTAGGATATAATCGAGGCTTTATTACACTGAGATGTGTGGCCTCCTACAGCAGCTGACGAAATGGATGCTGTACGGGGAGTACACATATTTATACTCCGCCTACTGGGCGGAGCCAGCTGGCAGGGACCTACCCCCGTACCTGTAGTACAGGGGCCTTACCGTAAAGCACTGATAACAACATCCTCTATATACAATATATACATATATACATGGTGGCCTTTTACCCCCTGCAGCCAAAAGATATTGGAATTCAACCAGCAATGGTAGCCTTCTGCTAGTTGCCGCAGCCCTGGGGGATGCCCTACGGCTGTAAGGGCTGGAGCTACTCGAGGAGGAGGAAGCTGCAGCATCGGAGCATGCGGCAGCGGAACGGGCTGCAGAGGGGCAGGTGGCAGTCGTCCAGGATGGAGAGCCAGTTGCCCAACAAGCTGAGGAGGAGGAGGAGCAAAGGAGGTGTGGTGAACGTATTGCATTAACTATTCACCATGTATGTAACTGTATCACGCTGTCGCCCATGAGGGCTCCACCTATGGACCATTGTAAGGTATTACCTGGAATGCATCATGTTGGTGCCTTTGTGGGTTCCGCCCCTGGCTCACCCCTTGAGGGGAGGTATAAAGACCAGTAGCCCTGTAGGCGGCTCTCAGTAGCAGAGCAGTCGCAGGCAGGCACTGTTCTAGTCGATTAAAGCCACAGTTTACTTCAACTCCTTGTTTCGCGTGAATTGATGGTCGCATCAATTTAATCGACTACAACACCACAATGGAATCGGCCCTCAAACCTGACCGACTGGAACTCGACTCACAAGCCACAGAGGTGAAAGGGATTTTTCACACTGGCTCCGCTGTTTTGAGGCCTACCTAGCAGCATCTGAGTTTAGGAGGAACTTCTTCACCCAAAGGGTTGTGAATCTATGGAATTCCTTGCCCAGTGAAGCAGTTGAGGCTCCTTCATTACATGTTTTTAAGGTAAAGATATAGTTTTTTGAAGAATAAAGGGATTAAGGGTTATGGTGTTCGGGCCGGAAAGTGGAGCTGAGTCCACAAAAGATCAGCCACGATCTAATTGAATGGCGGAGCAGGCTCGAGGGGCCAGATGGCCTACTCCTGCTCCTAGTTCTTATGTTCTTATGTTTATCCTCCTTGCCTTCCGTCTCCGACGATCAGAAGCTGAGCCTCCTCCATGCCCGGGTGAGCCATCGAATCTCTGTACAACTCGAGGAAGCCTCCAGTTACGCAGACGCCCTCGTGATGCTGAAGCGTCTATACGTAAGGCCAGTGAACGAGGTGTACGCGTGGCATCTCCTCAGTACTCGCCGCCAACACCCCGGGGAATCGCTGGAGGAGTACCTAGGCGACCTCAAAGTCCTTCGCGAAGTTGCAACTACCAGGCCGTTACGGCCACTCAACATATGGACCTTGCCGTCTGGGATGCCTACATGGCTGGAGTCAGGTCCAACTACGTGAGACAGCGGCTACTCGAGAAGGATGCCCTAGACCTGGAAGAGACGGTAAAGCTAGCCTCCTCCCTAGAAGTAGCATTCCAAAGCCTCAATGCGTTCCCGTCTGATAACGCGACCCCCCTCGTGGACCCCCGACCAAAGAGTACCCCAGGCCTGTGCCGAACGGCTGCCTGCCCAATACGGGGCGGATGCCATGCTATTTCTGCGGTCAGCATCAGCACCCCAGGCACCGCTGCCCGGCCCGGAACGCGAACTGCAGCAACTGGGAAAAAAGGAATTTCGCTCAGGTTTGCCTGGCCAGGTCCACATCCTCAAAATCGCATACCCGACCCTCAGACTCACAGGCCCGCAGATCCCGCAATATAGCAGCTTGTCTGCCGGCTCCACCGCCCCCCACCCCCGGACGCGTCATCGGCCTCGTGTTGTCCGTGAGGCCGCCATCTTTAAGCCCGCACAATGTGTGCGACTCACGGAGGCCGCCATCTTGGCATCCTTGCCCACGCGGCCCGCCAAGTGTGATTCATGGGGACCGCCATCTTGGACGCCATCTTCCTCGCCGCCCGACACGCGCAACTGATGGGACCACCCCAGCACCTCCGACCACGCCGGCTACCCGCAACTCAGCGCGGTCACCCTTGACCAGTAGCGACCCTAACATCTCCGGAGCTCCATGATGACCATCCGGGTAAATGGACACAAAACACCTTTCCAGTTCGACTCCTGGAGCACGGAGAGCTTCATTCATCCAGACATGGTAAGGGGCTGCTAGCTCCCAATCTTCCCGGCACATCAAACCATCTCCCTCGCTTCTGGGTCGCACTCGGTGCAGATCCGGGGGTGCACTACCGCAACCCTTGCAATACAGGGCGCCGAGTACGCCGATTTGAAGTTATATGTACTCCCCGACCTCTGCACTCTCTACTGTTGGGACTGGACTTCCAGTGTAACCTCAGGAGCCGAACCCTGAAGTTTGGCGGGCGCCTACCGCCACTCACCGTATGTAGCCTCGTGACACTAAAAGTCGACCCTTCCCCTCTCTTCGCAAATCTCACCGCCGACTGTAAGCCAGCTGCCACCAGAAGCAGGCGGTACAGCATCCAGCACAGGACTTTTATCAGGTCCGAGGTCCAGCTACTCTTGCGGGAAGGGATCATCGAGGCCAGCAATAGCCCCGGAGAGCTCAGGTGGTGGTCGTCAGGACCGGGGAAAAAATCCGGATGGTTGTAGACTACAGCCAAACCATAAACCGGTACACGCACCTTGATGCGTACCCCCTTCCCCGGATCACAGACATGGTTAACCAGATCGCGCACTACCGGGTGTTCTCCATGGCGGATCTGAAGTCTGCGTACCACCAGCTCCCAATCCGCCACTACACGGCCTTTGAGGCAGACGGCCGCCTCTTCCACTTCCTCCGGGTCAAACTTCGGCATCACAAATGGGATCTCGGTCTTCCAAAGAACAATGGACCGAATGGTGGACCAGTGCGGGCTGCGGGCCACGTTTCCGTACTTGGCCAACATCACCATCCGCGGCCATGATCAGCAGGACCACAATGCCAACTTCCAGAGATTTCTCCAAACCACCCAAACCCTGAATCTTACTTACAACAAGGAGAAATGCGTTTTCCGCACAACCAGACTAGCGATCCTCGGCTACGTCGTGGAAAAAGGAGTTCTAGGACCCGACCCCGATCATATGCGCCCCCTCCTGCAACTCCCCCTTCCCCACTGCCCCAAGGCCCTGAAAAGGTGCCTCGGGTTCTTTTCCTATTATGCACAGTAGGGGCCCAACTATGCGGACAAAGTCCGGCTACTAATCAAGGCCACCATCTTCCCACTGGTGGCTGAGGCCCGCCAGACCTTCAGCTGCATCAAGGCAGATATTGCCAAAGCCGCTATGCGTGCGGTGGATGAGTCCGTCCCCTTCCAGGTGGAGAGCGACGCAACAGAGGTCGCCCTTGCTGCTACCCTCAATCAGGCAGGCAGGCCAGTAGCATTTTTTTAAGTACCCTCACCGCCTCCGAAATTCGACACTCAGTCGAAAAAGAAGCCCAAGCCATCTTGGAAGCTGTGCAGCACTGGAGGCACTACCTCACTGGCAGGAGGTTTACCCTCGTTACCGACCAACGGTGGGTAGCTTTCATGTTCGAAAATACACAGCGGGGCAAGATCAAGAATGATAAGATCTTGAGGTGGAAGATCGAACTCTCCACCTATAATTACGATATAGTATATCGTCCTGGGAAGCTCAACGAGCCCCTAGATGCCCTGTCCCGTGGCACATGCGCCATCGCGCAAGAGGGCTGACTCCAGGCTATCCACGATGACCTCTGCCACCCAGGGGTCACCCGGCTTCTCCACTACATCAAGGCCTGCAACCTGCCCTAGTCCACTGAGGAGGTCAGGACCATGACCAGGGACTGCCAAATCTGTGCGGAGTGTAAGCCACACTTCTATCGACCGGATAAGGCCCACCTGGTAAAGGCATCCCGGCCCTTTGAGCGCCACAGTATCGATTTGAAAGACCCCTCCCCTCCATCAACCGCAAAACGTATTTCCTCAATATTATTGACGAGTTCTCCTGCTTCCCCTTTGCAATCCCCTGCCCCGACATGACCGCGGCCACCATCATTAAAGCCCTACATAGTGTCTTCACCCTGTTTGGTTTCCCCACAGTTCACAGTGACCGGGGCTCGTCGTTCATAAGCGACAAACTGCGTCAGTACCTGCTCGGTAACGGCATTGCCTCGAGCAGGACTACCAGTTATAACCCCAGGGGAAATGGGCAGGTGGAGAGGGAAAACGCGACGGTCTGGAAGGCCGTCCTCCTGGTCCTGCGATCTAGGAATCTCCCAGTTTCCCACTGACAGGAGGCCTTCCCCGACACACTCCACTCTATTAGTGTCTCTCCTTTGCACGGCCACAAACGAGGCCCCTCATGACCACCTGGGGCCTCGCTTCCATTCTGGCTGAAGACACCGGGGCCTGTCCTACTCCGCAAACACGTCAGGAGCCATATGTCCAACCCCCTGGTCGTGAGGGTCCAGCTCCTACACACCAACCCCCAGTATGCCTACATAGAACAACCCGACAGCCTACAGGATATGGTTTCCTTCCGGGACCTGGCACCTGCAGGTTCCACTACCACCGCCACCCCAACTTACCCAACCTAAGCTGACCAGCGCCCCCGCCCCTACATGGCACCCGCACCCCCTCCCGCCCTCCATTCCCCCTTCACCGACTCACAGGAACGAAGCTCCAGAAGACACGCTCCCGGAGTCCGCGTCTGTGCCCGCACCGGCGACTTCACTACACATGCCCGCACGGATGAGTTCGACAACAGGGTCAGCTGCGATACCAGAGCTTTGGCGATCACAGCGCATGATCCGGGCCCCGGACATGCTGAACTTGTGAACCCTTCACCCCCACCGGACTTCATTCTTTTAACAGGGTGTGAATGTGGTGAACGTATTGCATTAACCATTCACCATGTATGTCACTGTATCACGCTGTTGCCCATGAGGGCTCCACCTATGGCCAATTGTAAGGTACTACCTGGAATGTATCATGTTGGTGCCCTTGTGGGCTCCACCCCTGGCTCCACCCATTGAGGGGAGGTATAAAGAGCAGTAGCCCTGTAAGCGGCTCTCAGTAGCAGAGCAGTCACAGGCAGGCACTGTTCTAGTCGATTAAAGCCACAGTTTACTTCTACTCCTTGTTTCGCATGAATTGATGGTCGCCTGGGGGCGCTGATCGAGCTGGAGGAGGTGATTAAAGGGATAGGGAGCATGCAGTCGGGGAAGGCGCCGGGCCGGATGGGTTTCCGGCGATATTTTATAAAAGGTATGTGGACCTGCTGGGCCCCCTGTTGGTCCGGACCTTTAACGAGGCAAGGGAGGGGGGGGGCTTTGCCCCCAACTATGTCACGGGTGCTCATTTCCTTGATCCTGAAGCGGGACAAGGACCCTCTGCAGTGCGGGTCATATAGGCTGATCTCGCTGCTAAATGTCGACGCCAAGCTGCTGGCAAAGATCCTGGCCACTAGAATAGAGGATTGCGTGCCCGGGGTCATTCATGAGGACCAGACGGGGTTTGTGAAGGGAAGGTAGTTGAATACCAATGTGGAAGGCTCCTCAACGTTATTATGATGCCGGCTGTGGAAGGGGAGGCGGAGATAGTGGTGGCATTGGATGCGGAGAAGGCCTTTGATAGGGTTGAGTGGGAGTATCTGTGGGAGGTGTTGGAGAGGTTTGGGTTTGGGGAGGGGTTTATCCGGTGGGTGAGGCTGCTCTACGAGGCCCCGGTGGCAAGTGTAGCCACAAATAGGAGGAGGTTGGAGTACTTTTGGCTGTACCGGGGGACGAGACAGGGGTGCCCCCTATCCCCCTTGCTCTTCGCGTTGGCAATTGAGCCCCTGGCCATGGCGTTGAGGGAGCCTGGGAACTGGAGGGGCCTGGTGCGAGGTGGGGAGGAGCATCAAGTGTCGCTTTATGCGGACAACCTGTTGCTGTATGTGGCGGACCCGGTGGGTGGGATGCCGGAGGTGATGAGGATTCTTAGTGAATTTGGGGGTTTCTCTGGGTATAAGTTGAACCTGGGCAAGAGCAAGTTGTTCGTCGTGCATCCGGGGGATCAGGAGGAGGGGATTGGTAGGCTCCTACTGAAGCAGGCAGGGAAGAGCTTCAGGTACCTAGGGGTCCAGGTGGCTGGGAGTTGGGGGGCCCTGCATAAGCTCAACCTCACAAGGTTGGTGGAGCAGATGGAGGAGGAGTTCAAGAGGTGGGATATGTTACCGCTGTCACTGGCGGGGAGGGTGCAATCCGTTAAGATGACGGTGCTCCCGAGGTTTTTGTTCCTGTTCCAGTGCCTCCCCATCCTTATCCCGAAGGCCTTTTTTAGGAGGGTCAACAGGAGTAATACGGGATTTGTGTGGGCGCATGGGACTCCGAGGGTGAGAGAGTGTTCTTGGAACGGGGCAGGCATAGGGGGGGTCTGGCGTTGCCCAACCTCTGTGGGTATTATTGGGTTGCCAACGCAGCGATGGTGCGTAAGTGGGTAATGGACGAGGAAGGGGCAGCATGGAAGAGGATGGAGGTGGTGTCATGTGTGGGCACGAGCCTGGAGGCGCTGGTAACGGCGCCGTTGCCGCTCCCTTCAACGAGGTATACCACGAGCCCGGTGGTGACGGCTACCCTCAAAATTTGGGGGCAATGGAGATGGTATAGGGGAGAAGATTGAGGCCCCGATACGGGGGAACCATCGGTTTGTCCCAGGGAGCATTGATGGCGGATTTCTGGGCTGGCACAGGGTAGGGGTTAGGATGTTGAGGGACCTGTTTGTGGAGGGGAGGTTCACCAGCTTGGGGGAGTTAAAGAGGAAGTTTGGGCTCCCCCCGGGGAACATGTTTAGGTACATGCAGGTGAGGGCGTTTGCCAGGCGGCAGGTGGAGGGGTTCCCCTTACTGCCCCCACGCGGGGTGCGGGACAGGGTGCTCTCGGGGGTGTGGGTTGGAGGAGGGAGGATTTTGGACATATACCGCGTGATGCAGGAGGTAGACGAGGCCTCGGTGGAGGAACTGAAGGGGAAGTGGGAAGAGGAGCTGGATGAGGAGATTGAGGAGGGGACGTGGGCGGATGCCCTGGAAAGAGTGAATTCCTCCTCTTCCTGTGCGAGGCTCAGCCTCATACAGTTCAAGGTGCTGCATAGGGCCCACATGACTGGGACGAGGATGAGTAGGTTTTTCGGGGGAGAGGACAGGTGTGCTAGGTGCTCGGGGAGCCCAGCGAACCACGCCCATATGTTTTGGGCGTGCCCAGCGTTGGGGGAGTTTTGGAAGAGGGTAGCAAGGACAGTGTCGAGGGTGGTGGGATCCAGGGTCAAGCCAGGCTGGGGACTCGCAATTTTTGGGGTTACAGTGGAGCCGGGAGTGCAGGAGGCGATAGAGGCCGGGGTTCTGGCCTTTGCGTCCCTAGTAGCCCGGCGAAGGATCTTGCTTCAATGGAAGGATGCGAGGCCCCCAAGCGTGGAGGCCTGGATCAATGATATGGTGGGGTTCATTAAATTGGAGAAGGTGAAATTTGCCCTGAGGGGATCAGTACAAGGGTTCTTTAGGCGGTGGCAGCCTTTCCTGGACTTCCTGGCGGAACGGTAGGGAAATAGGCCGGCAGCAGCAGCAACCGGGGGGGGGGGGGGGGGGGGGGGGGGTTTGGATCGGTGGGAGGGAGAACTGTGTGCTATTTCTTTCCCTTTTGTTGTTTGGGTGTTCTTTTGTTTTTTCTTTTGTTTGTAGTTGCTTTTGAAGTTGGGTGGGTGTTGTTCTTGGGGTGTTACCGCGGTTATTTGTTGATATTGTTGTGATGTTTATATTTTGTAAAAATGTCAATAAAAATTATTTTAAAAAATATGAATTGATGGTCGCATCAGGAGGCTCCGCATGAGGACTCTTGTGTACCGGCAGTTGAGGACCTGTCGGACCTGGCATGTCGAAGACACAGGCTGAGACAGGGAGACAGTGCAACATATCTGCCAGTTCAAGGTAAACCTGTCACCACGGTGGTATGGGGGAGGGCACCTGCTCCCGGTGGCCATTAAGGTGATGGTCGCGTGAACTTTTAGGTGATAGTCCTTCGAGGCGCCGAGTGGGGACCTGTCCAGGATCTCACGGACCTCTGAGCACAGGTGCAACATGGAGGCCCCTGTATGCCCAGTCCGCTCAGTACATCCGTTTCAATGTGGACTGAGCCCAGCAGTGGGGATCGCCACCATTAATGACAATCCGGGTCCACGGAGTTATCGACGGGATGCATGACCCTCTACAAGTACCTGCAGATGATAGGCCACCCTACACCAACCGAAAGGGGTTCCACTCAATGAAAGTGCAGTTGATATGTGACCATCATGCACGTCTGCGCCTGACACCCGGGCAGTGTGTACAACACCTTCATCCTAGCACACTCGACGATTCTTGACAAGTTTGACACGCCTCCCTGGCTGGATAGTTGGCTCCTGGGTGACAGGGGCTATCCACTGCGGTGGTGGCTGATGACGCCTATCCGGAAGCCACAGACCGACATGGAGACCCGCTACAACAACGCCCATACAACCACCAGGAGTGTGATCGAGCAATGCTTCAGCCTCCTGAAGATGTGGTTCAGGTGCCTGGAGCGCTCTGAAGAGGCCTTCTAGTATGATGCTGAGAAGATCACCCACGTCGTGGCGGCCTGCTGCGTCCTCCACAATATCGCACAGCCGACGGGCGATGTGCTGGAGGCGGAGGAAGAAGCCCAGGCCTCGCCCAACGAGAAGGATGGTGGGTAGGACATGGGGCCCAGGCAGGCACGGGAGACCACACTATGTGTATTACTGGGCCAATGCACCAGTTCACCAACTGGCGGGGAGGGGGAAACAGGTCAGGCACATGGACACCGCGTCCCCCCCCCCCCCCCCCCCCATCCTGAAACCCCCTCCGTGATACATACTTGCGGCACTACAGGGTGCGGCCCCTGGGTTAGCAGCACCACTGGGTCTGGTCCCTGGTCCATGGGTTGGAGGATGATGACAATGCAATCTGCGAAGAGCTCTGGTGCTCCCCATCGTTTGACAATGTCTGACTTCTGCCCCCGGTAGCACTTTCCACCGTCCACCTGCGTGATTCCCTACATGTGAGCTGGCTATTCCATCACATGGTGCCATTGAATCCCTGGGGTGACGGTGGTGGGACGGTCGGGAGAGAGGGGACAAAAGGGTGGAGGGAGGGAAGCCCAGACCACCCACTACATCCGCAGATTCTACCCCCTGCCAATCCCTCCCTCACCCCCTCTATGGCCAGCCTGGTCCAGCCCACTCCTCACACACCTCTGACAGAGCACCGAGGAAGGTTGTAAGAGTGGTAACAGGTGTTTAAGGTGAACAATGTACATACAGATTTGTGCCCCAGCCCCATCACTAAACTGTGCCCTGTAACTGTGCCAAATTAACTGGTGTCTACCTTTCTGGCCTTACGGGCCTGGCTGCTGCTCGGGTGTCCCAGGTGGCATGGCACTGCCCTATTCTGCCCGCTGCCCACCAGATGCACCAGGGACACGAAGGAAGGGGGGGGGGTTCGAGGTGCTGCGATGTTCCGGCACCTCTCCTGCGGGAGTCACCGGTACGGGTGCCCATCACCTCCTCTTCCCTCGGGTGCCCGATGGCCCCCGGGCTACTTCATGTGCAGGGGTGCAAACAGAGCTAATCCCTGAGGCTCCCCCACCACCTGGCTCTGCCAGTGCTGGAGGCCCACTCTGGCCTCAACCAGGATCTGTATGCTCACAGCTATGGAGCACAGGGAGTGGACCATTTCCGTCTGGGACTGCGCCACATCAACCATTGATCCTGGATCACCACCACCCTCTGGGTCTGTGTCACATCAGTCAGTGATTGTGCCAGCTCCCTCTGTGTCTGCGCCACGTCGAACAATTCCTGGGCAATTCCGCCGACGGTCCCAGCCGTGGCTTGCTGTGACTGGGTCATGTTCAGGTGTGCTGCTGCGATGTCCAGGTGGCTCTGGCACATGGCTGCCTGTGAGATGGCAACCCTGTCCTGGGCCTCGGCCAGTGCCTGCACAGAATACCCCAGGCCTTGGACAAGCTCATCTATTGCCAAAACCGTTGCCCCCAATGCCTCCACCATGGACACCACCTGTGGGGTGTTGGCCTGGGTGATACACATTGTCGGCACCACCTCCTGCTCCTGCGCGGTTGGACTCCTCCAATTGCACTTGCAGATGCTGGATGCTCGCCAACAATCCCTCATGACATCCCTGGCTTTGTGACTGCACATCCACAATCAATGGGACTGTCCGTTGCAGAAGTCTGAAACCCGTCTGGACGGTAACTACTTCCTGGGGTCGGCCTGCCCTCCGACCTTCCCCCCCCCCCCCCCCCCCCAAGCTCGGGTGCTCCTACCTCCACCTGCTCTGCCGGATCACATATGTGGTGCACACCAGATAGTGTCCCAGGAGCCTCTTCACTAAATGGTGAGTGTTTTTGGGATGATGGAGGGTGTTGGAGACAGCTGTGACGGCAAATCAGTGTCATCCTCAGACTCCTGCTCTGGGGTGTCCTGTGTCTCGGGTGTAGGACTGGTGTCCGAGCTGCTCTTATCATCGGTGCTTGGCTCACGGTGGGAAGGGATCTGTGGCTGTGGGCGGGGACACCAGATGGGTCAGCCCCCATCTCCAGCAGGTTCTGCGTGGGGCGGTGGTGAGAGTGTTGCGGGGGTGAGGGCGAGGGTGGTGTGGGGTAACAGTGGGGGTGAGAGTGATACTTGGAGGCCCCGGACGTGGGGCTACTGAGGGAGCGGCGGAGGTTACAGGTGGAGTTTGGGCTGTTGACCACAGGGAAAGCAGTGGAACAGTTGAGGAAGGCAAGGGGGGTGATCTAGTACGGGGAAAAGGCAAGCAGGATGTTGGTGCACCAGCTCAGGAAAAGAGAGGCAGCCAGGGAGATAGGTAAAGTAGAGTATAGACGGTAATACTGTCCTGGACCCAGCGGGGGTGAACGAGGTGTTTAAGGACTTTTATAGTAAATTATATGAGTCAGAACCCACGGCTGGGGTAGAGGGGATGAGGCAATTTCTGGATCTGTTGAGGTTTCCAAGGGTAGATGAGGATCTAGTGGAAAGGCTGGGAGCCCCAATTGAGATTGAGGAAATAATCAAGGGGCTGGAGGGCAAGGCCCCGGGGCCTGACGGCTATCCGGTGGAATTCTGTAAGACGTTTTCAGAGATATTGAGCCCACTGCTGGTGAGGTCATTTAATGAAGCAAGAGAGAAAGGAGTTCTCCCGCCAACAAAGCCGTAGGCCTCGATTTCATTGATCCTGAAATGGGAGAAGGATCCGGAGCAATGCGGGTCATACAGGCCGATTTATCTCCTGAATGTGGATGCCAAACTGCTGGCTAAGATACTGGCCACAAGGATAGAGGACTGTGTCCCGGGGGTGAAAGGGGAAGACCAGACGGAATTTGTTAATGGCAGGCCACTCAAGGCCAATGTCCGAAGGCTTCTAAATGTTATTATGATGCCCTCAGAAGGAGAGGAGTTAGAGGTGGTGGTAGCAATGGATGCGGAGAAGGCTTTTGATCGGGTGGAGTGGAATTACATGTGGGACCCCCATCGGGTCGGAGAATCGTCAGGGGGCGGCATGAATCCCACCCCCGCCAGCTGTCGAATTCTCCAGCGCCGGAGATTTGGCGGGGGCGGGAATCGCAGCGCGCTAGTCGGCAGCCGTTGGCAGCGCCCCCCCCAGCGATTCTCCGGCCCACGATGGGCCGAGTGGCCACCCAATAACGGCCGGTCCTGCCGGCGTATGTTACACCAGATATTTGCCGGCGGGTCCTGGCTCCGCGGGCGGCCTCCTGGGTCCTCGGGGGGGTGTACGGAGGGATCTGGTCGCGGGAGGTGGCCCCACGGTGGTCTGGCCCGCGATTGGGGCCCACCGATCCGCGGGCGGGCCTGTGCCGTGGGGGCACTATATGGGTGGGATTCTCCCCTGCCACGCGGGGCGGGGGGTCCCGGTGGGATGGAGTGGCGTGAACCACTCCGGCGTCGGGCCGCCCCAGAGGTGCGGAATCCTCTGCACCTTCGGGGGCTAGGCCTACCCTGGGGTAGTTTGCGCCCTGCCGGCCGGCGGGAAAGGGGCTTGGCGCCATGCCGACCGGCACCGAAGGGCCTCCACCATCCGGCGCATGCGCGGGTGTGCCAGCATGTGCTGGCGTCATCCCCACGCATGCGCAGAGGGATTCGTTTCCGCACCGGGAATGGCTGACGACCACGGCTTCCGGTGTGGAAAGATAGAGTGCCCCCATGGCACAGGCCCACCTGCAAATCTGTGGGCCCCGATCACGGGCCAGGCCACCGTGGGGCACCTCCCGGGGCCAGATCCGTCTGCGCCTCCCCCCACGTGGACCCCGGAGGCCGCCCGCGCAGCCAGTAATTTGGAGGACGGTGGGGGCGGGTTTCACGCCGACCCCTGGCGATTCACCGACCCGGCAGGGTGTCGGAGAATCCCACCCTATTCTTCCGCACCGGCGGCTGTACCGGTCCGCCGTAGCCAGTGAGGAGACAAAGCCCTCTGCGCATGCGCTGGGATGACGCCAGCACACGCTGGAGCTGCCGCACATGCGCCAACTCGCGCCAGCCGGCGGAGGCCCTTTGGCGCCGGTTGGCGTGAAGCCAGGCCCCTTCTGCATCGGCCGGCCTAACCCCTGAAGGTGTGGAGGATTCCACATCCTTGGGGCGGCCCGATGCTGGAGTGGTTCACTCCGCTCCTTGGCGCCGGGACCCACCCCACCCCGCCGGGTAGGGGAGAATCCCGCCGGAGATGTTTGCGATCCAGGCAAGAGGACGGAAGAGACTGGGAGAGCTGCCGCTTAGAATGGTAGGGAAGAGCTTTCGATATCTGGGAATCCAAGTGGCCCGGGAATGGGAGGTACTGCACAAATTAAACCTATCCCGGTTGGTAGAACAAATGGAAGGGGACATTAAGAGATGGGACATGCTTCCACTATCACTGGCGGTTAGGATACAGACTGTGAAAATGACGGTCCTCCCCTGATTTCTGTTTGCCTTTCAATGCCTCCCCACCTTCATCCCTAAGGCCTTTTTCAAGCGGGTGAATAAGATTATTTTGGACTTTCTGTGGGTGAGTAAAACCCCACGAGTGAGGAAAGTGTTGCTGGAGCGCAGTCGGGGGGAGGGTGGGTTGGCGCTGTAGAACTTCTGCAATTACTACTGGGCGGTTAATATAGCCATGATCAAGAAGTGGGTAGTGGGGGAGGGGTCAGCATGGGAGCGGATGGAGGTGGCGTCATGTAAAGACACCAGTCTGGGAGCATTGTTAATGGCACCTCTGCCATTCTCCCCGGTCCAATACTCTCCAAGTCCGGTGGTAGTGGCGGCTCTGAGGATCTGGGGGCAGTGGAGAAGATATAAGAGAGTGGTGGGAGCATCGATTTGGACCCCGATTTATAATAACCACAGGTTTGTACCGGGTAGGCTAGATGCGGGTTCCGGAGTTGGCAGAGGGCAGGAATTGGAAGGATGGGGGAAACTATTTATAGACAGGCGATTTCCCAGCTTGAAAGCTTTGGAGGATAAATTTAAATTGCCAGCAGGGAATGGTTTTAGGTGTTTGCAGAGACTTCCTGAGAAAACAGGTGCCGGCCTTTCCGCTGCTGCCGCCACGGGGGATACAGGATAGAGTAGTTTCCAGTACCTGGGTGGGAGAGGGGAAGGTATCGGATATTTACCAGGAGCTTTCGGAGGCAGAGGAAAGGAGGAGCTTAAGGGCAAATGGGAGGACGAGCTAGGAGGAGAGATAGAGGCGGGTCTATGGGCGGATGCCATAAGCAGGGTTAATATCTGATACAATTTAAGGTAGTCCACCGGGCACACATGGCAGTGGCGAGGATGAGCAAGTTCTTCGGGATTGAGGATAGGTGTGCGAGGCAAATCATGTCCACATGTTTTTGGCATGCAAACCCCTCTCTCTGGACCCCTTGCTGAGGCAGCTCGGAACCCCCCTTTCACCCCCTCCCCCCCGGGAAGTACCAACCTGGCACACAGACACCCAAACAGAGTGCCCGGGCAGCATTGTCAGGATGCCAGGCTGGCAGTGCCAAGGGGCATACTAGGGGACGACCCTACCCTGGCCCGACCACCCAGAGGGTTTCTAATGCCCTGTAAGATGCCCCCCTCCCTCCACACCAGAGGTGCAGTTACCACCTGGTCGACATTTGTGTATGGATTGAACAGTGCCCTGGCGAGGCCTCACAGGCATGGCAGTTGACTCCTGGGCGCCGCGTTAATCCAGTGTCAGGTATTTAAATGAGCCTAATAGCGAGTCGGGTGACTCACAATCGGCCTGGCCCGAAGGCCGATTTAGGATTCTCCTGGGATTCACCCAGCATGCCCAGCTCCCCGCTGGGTACAGTATGATTGCTGAATCGTGCCCACAGAGTGAGTGGCAGCAGCAAAAAGGGACAGGTTTACTTATTGTGACTGTTGTAAAATCATGCTTTTATCCAAAAAAATTACTATTTATTGAGTGGACTGAAACCATGGGAAAAGTTTTTAAAAGGCTGACAACAGTATTTTCAACTGGCTTAAACAGCGGTTTTTGACATGGCCAAATATTTGCATGACTTCACCTTGCAAATGATAAAGCCATCAGAAAGGAGACTTGCTGTCTGGAAATGGACCAGAACAATTGGCTTCAATGAATATGAATGGCTCTTCCCCTAGACTAGCTATAAACATCCAGACATAATTTGTTTATCCGGATGTTTGCCAATTTATCAGCTTTGGACATTGGCTCCTGGCTGACACAGGCTTCACCAACCATTTGATCTGATCACTTTAGACGATGGATCCTGGCTGAGGGGAGTCTCTGCCCAGGTCATTTGGACAACTCACTTCGGTAAGCAATTCACACATAACAATAGACCTGGAATGAGGTTTCCCCAGCTTCCTGTGACCATATCTAGTAACTGGCCAGATTGTGCATAAAGATCATTTGGCAGCAAGCAAACCCTAAGTGTGAAAACAAAACTGCTTTTCCAGAATAAATTAGTCACAGAGAGTGGGGCCCATTTTCTCTCCAGCCATTCTGCAAGTATGTGCCCTGCCTCTTTAAAGCCAGTCAAATGCTCCAGGTAGTGTCATCAATATAAACCAAACAACTGCTGACTTCAGAGGATAAAGATGCATCCTCCAGCAAGACTTTAATCGTCACTTTGCAAAATCCAGGAAAAAGTCACCAAACAAGACTGGAAATCAACCAATGCATCAATTTAAAGATCCATATATGACTGACATCCTTTTCGACACTCAAACAATTTAACCTATTGTGATGAATATAGGAATTTCAGGTATATTGTATTATATGTATCTGGTGCAGTAAGAGTTAAAATCCTGGTTGTGTGTAAGACTGTTGCAGTAGTGTTTTTAAAATTGCTGGTTGGCAAGATAGCTAGGGTTTTTGGAGCCAGAAGTGCAATTAAAGCATCATAAAAAGTTTGGGCGAATGGACTGTTATTTATATTAAGAGGTTGCTCTGCATAGTAGTTAATTAGAGACATTGGGTGTGATTCGCTGGCCTCGTTACGCTCTCGTTCAAGCTTAACGAGGTCGGTGAATAGCGGGCGAGGCCAAAAACAAGATCCGTGCCAGGCGCCAGTTTTGCGATGCAACTAGCCCGCTCCATAGGCGAAATTGGGATCTCGCCGTAGTGTGGCGACAAAAAGGATTATCATCACTTAAGCCCCATTTCCATACAATTAACTGGAACGACCCCGTATACAACGGCCTCCGGTCATTCAGCGGCCTCTCGAGCAAGTGCCCACACTGGGGCCGATTAGTACTGCTTTTGAAAAACGCAAGCATGGCTGAAAGGCTTCTGTGGGGAGCCAAGGAGGTGAGTAGCCATATTTGCTCACAGGCAAACAGACTGGGAGCGCTGGGCTTGTCACCGCAGTGTTTGGTGGTGGGTTGGTGACCTTCTGCAGGGGTGGGCAGCCATGGGGGAGGGGAGAGGGGGTGGGGGGAACGGGAAAAAGGTCTGGGGGTCAGCCCGCATTGCAGAAGGAAGCGATAGAGGCATCATAATGCTTTTGCAAAAAGGTGTTTAATGAGCTGTACAAACCGCATTCCCGATGATTCCGCCCCCCCCAACTCCTAGCCCCCACCTGTACTACCACCCCCTCCCCCCCTCACCTGGTGCCCTCAGTGGTCCTCGACTTGCTTGGCCCTCCTAGCTCTACCACTACGTCTTGGTGTTTCCCCAGGATGTACATCAGAGGTGGAAACAGCCAGCTACTTACCTCGTCCCGTGGCCTCCAATGCCCCTGGCGGGTGTCCTCTGGGGGCTCTGGGGCTGGATGGCCCCAGCTCACTTGTCGGCGGCACATGCACAGCCATGCCACCCTGTCCCGTGTGCTGACCTTGAGACGCGACCTCATCAGAGGGGTGAAACTCAGGGGAGCTGGTGCCCATCGTCGCCATCCATGGGACAGGTCTGGCTTGGTACCCGGCACCCTCTCCTCCCGACTGGTGCCCTCTGCAAATTTTGAATATACAGCAAATCACCTCGTGCAAAGCACCTGGGTCGTCGACAACAAACGGGGCAACGCCCTTGCACCTCCTGGTTGTGGCGCACATATGCACCTATGTCAGGTAAAATCATACAAAGGCGGGCACGAAGTATACGCCCCATCAGCATTTCAGCCTTGGCCACCCCGGTCACTGCGTGTAGGGTGGTCCTGCAGCAAAATAAGAAACGAGCCAGCCTATGTCCATCAAACCTGAAGACTGCTTCTTGAGGCCTCTTTTGAATGACTGACCACCTGAGCTGCTAGACCATCAAAAGTCGGGTGACACGGGGCAGAACAAATGTGCCACAGACCATTTGCCATCAAAAATCCTGAGCACCCCTCACTTGTGAAATGTTATTTCCTTTTCTTTTAAAACTTAGCAGAAAACCTGCCGGTGTGCGTTTTTTATCGCCTCAGTACTTAAATAAGTAAGCACTCACTAAATTGTCAAGCAAATTATTTTTGAAACACTTGTTGCCGTCAACTGAGTAGCAGAAAGAGGGAGGAACCATTTCACTACTTTTTATCACACCGCAACACAACGCAGTGGTAAAAAAATGTTTATCTTCATGCGAGAATTCAATGCAAACCACCAAAAGCAAATGTTTCCATTGATTAAAAGCCAAATACTTTGAATAAATTATGATTGCCTTTAACATTTCTTTCATTTGTTTTTTTGTTTAAAAGTGATTCGGTGTAACTGGTTTGGGGAAAGCTTGGAAAAGCAATCCTCCAATAGAGGAAGACAAAAAAAAAACAGGAGTAGTTGAATTATTTCAAACACTGGAGGCAAGGGGCAGGATTCTCCGTTTGGGAGACCATGGGCGGAATTTTCCGACCAGCGATCCCAGAATCGCGAGGCATGATCGGCTGGAGAATCATACGTCAGCCGAAAATCGAGGCTGGCACCAGGCACCCGATGGAATGCCATTCTCCGGTCCCTCGACTGCAGTGTTAATGTACTCTACACCGTACGTACATTAAACGGCATTGGCATATCATTAATGGACCCAACCTGGTATTCTCCGGGGCACCTATGATGCTCTGCATCCGCCAAGAAGGAATTACCAACAGCGAGTCTCACTTGTGGTTTTAAAAACAGGAAACAGGCTCAGTGGCTGCTGAGGTAGAGAGAGGAGGTGGGTCACGTTACCAGAGGCATGAGCGTGGGCTGGCGGTCCTGCCACTGACATGGCTGCCTGGGAGGGGGGGCATCTGCCAAGGCCGTGGGGAGTAGCGTGGGGTTGAGCAGGGTTTTGGCCCTGTGATTGGAGTGTCAGCCTGAGACGAGGCTGCCCAGGCAAGGACTGCCATTGCTGCCGGGGGGGGGGGGGGGGGGGTTTGCACTGAAGCTGTACGAGGTGGAGGTGCTCGAGGAACCCTGCAGCAGTGGAGCCTGCCCCAAAGGAACAGGAGGCAACAGGTGAGCAGGGTAGCCGGCCACCCAATAGGCTGAGGACGAGGTGAGAATGAGGCACTGCATCAGGCCTTGTGTGTACCAGCAGCATCTGTCATTCGAGGACCTGCTGGACCTGTCATGCCATCGATGACTCCGACTGAGCAGGAGACAGTGCGACATATCTGCCAGATCATGGCGCACTTGGCACCCTGGGGGAATGGGGGAGGACACCCACTCTCAGTGGCCGTCAAGGTAACCTTATCGTCACGGGGTCCTTCCAGGCATCGAGTGGGGGCCTATCAGGGATCTCACAGACCTCGGTGCATATGAAGGCCCCATATGCCTGGTTGGCACAATATATCAGTCCACCAGGATGCCCAGGTGGGGTTTGCCACCAACAATGGGGTGCCCCAGCTTCGCACTGTTGCTTCACAGCGCCAGGGTCCCAGGTTCGATTCCCTCTTGGGTCACTGTCAGTGCGGAGTCTGCACATTCTCCCCGTGTCTGCGTGGGTTTCCTCCGAGTTTCCACCCACAAGTCCCAAAAGACGTGCTCGTTAGGTTAATTTAACATTCTGAATTCGCCCTCTGTGTACCCGAACAGGTGCCGGAATGTGGCGACTAGGGGATTTTCACAGTAACTTTATTGTAGTGTTAATGTAAGCCTACTTGTGACAATAATAAAGATGATTATTATTCAGGGGGTGATCGATGGGACGCCTATCCCCTCAGCCCATGTCAGGCACTCTCAGTTCCACTCCATGAAAGTGCAGCTGGTGTGTGACCATGAAATGCACATCATGCATGTCTGCACCCGATACAGTGTGCACAACGCTACACTGGCCCACACGACGGTTCCTGACGCACCCTTGAGTGAGGGGTTGGCTCTTGGACATTATCCACTGTGGTTGTGGCAATGACGGCTAACTGGAAGCCAGAAACCAACGTGGATACCAGTATGAGGCCCATCAACTTCTTCTCCCTCAGGGTGCCCGATGGCTCTCGGGCTATTCATTGGAACAGGGGTTCATCCGGAGCGGGCTCCTGGGTCTCCCCCGTACCCTGGTTCTGGAGGCCCAACTCGACCAGGGTCTCATGCTCACCGCCATGAAGCACAGGGACTGGGCCACCTCCCTCTGGGACTGTACCACGTGCCTCTGAGACTGACTCAGGTCAGCCAGCTCCCGGGCAATGCCGTCAAACTTTGCACCCATGACCTGTTGTGACTGGGCCAAGCTCTGAAGCGCTGCTGCAATGTCCAGGTGGCTCTGACTACTCTGACATGACTGCTTCTGACAGGGCCGCCCCGTCATGTGCCTTGGTGACCACCTGCACAGAGTGCCCAGGCCTTGGACATCTTGACCCATGGCCCGTACCTTTGGCTCAAGGCCTTCACCACAGATGCCAACCGTGTGGTGTTGGCCTGGGTGGTTTGGTTGCCAGCGCCTGCTGCCCCTGCAGGTGGTTGGACTTCTCCAACTGCAGCTGCAGGTGCTGGATGACAACCCTTCATGTGGTCCCTAGCTCTATGACTGCATCTCCACAATCGATGGGACCGTCCATTCCAGAAGCTTGAAAACCGTCTGGATGGCAGCGCGTCCCTGGGTGAGGGCTGCCATCTGACCGTCCACCTGCTCAGGGGTTCCTCCCTCCACCTGATGTACCACTGCACATGTGTGGTACGCACCAAATAGTGCTCCAGAAGCCCCTTGACTACAATGCCCAACCAAGCTGAGTGTCTCTGGGATGGTGGACGGTGTTGGATATAGCTGTGAAGGAGATTCGGCGACGCCCTTGGACTGGTGCTCCGGGGTGTGATGGGCTGGCATTTGGGAGATTGTGTCACTGTTCGGAGCTTCCTTGTTGTTTGATGTCCTGGGGTTGTGGCTGCTTACGGGGGCACCGAAGGACCTGACTCATCACCAGGTGATCCTGCAAGACACAAGACATGACGTATGGTTGGATCGCAGGTTGGGGTAGTGGAGGGGTGGTGTGGTGGTGTGTGGCGGGTGGACTGGTGTGGGTGTGGTGCCACATGTGCCATAGGGACACTGCAACTCAGCGGGAGCTGACTTGGTTCCCCGATGCCAACCTCTCCCTCGGGGTCTGCCATCTCTCCGGGCCCACCGACCAGGTCCAATGCCCGCCACTCTGCAATGGTGAGGGGCCGCAGGTTGCCCTCTGGGTGAGGGCCGTGTGGGGGAGGTTGTGGGTGTGTGGAATAGGAGTTGGTGCTAGGGCAATGGTGTTGGCTACTCAGCCAGTCTGCCCTGAGGAGGGTGTGCAACTTTTTCTGGCACTGTTGGCTGGTCCTGGTAGTGGGGCCCACGATGTTCACAGCCTCTGCCACCTGCGCCCAGGCTCGGTGTACGGTGGCAGCCTCCTCCCCACGCAGGGGAACAGGGTGCCCTGTCTCTCCTCCATGTTGCCCAGCAGGGTAACAAGCTCCGCACCTGCAAACAGAGGTGCCACTCTTTGGGTTGCCACCTTGTTGACTGGAATGGTTGTGTGTGGGGAGTGGAGCGCTTATATGCGGCTGCAGCTTGTCAGCCTATTGTATGTTGTGTGAGGGCCATGAAGAATCCAGCATGAGTTTCTGGAGTCAAAAGAAATAGCTTTATTTACAATTACATAGAGACAGCAGCAATAGTCGTACTTCTCCACTGCTTCACTCCTCCAGCTGGTAACACGCTGGTCAGCTCTATTTATGCAGTTCGAAGCTGCTAATGATTTCTCCGCCCTCCTCATTGGGGGAACTCATTCTCCTTAGATAGTCCCCAACCAATAGTTTGGGGTTTTATTTATGGCGGTTTGCAACAGTATACCAATCCCGACCCCGGCGAATCGGACACAGTTTATCATTGGAAGTGTACTAGTTCCACGTGGTGCCAGTTCTAGCCCATTAACAGATCCTGAATTACTCCAGGACCGGCACCTTTTCCTTGGTCGGAGAACACCGCCAATTCAGTCCCGACATCAGCACCAGTCTCTCAAATGGAGATTCCTGCCCTAAGTGTTGACACTGGGACTGAATTGTATGCAGTTTGCGTTCCCGTTGGGGGTGCTATTTGGTAAGAGAGTCAGGACATGCTGATGGGCCAGCACTCTGCCAGCATAAATTCAGAGCAATTTCCAGCCCAGGTAATGCTAAAGAGCCCGGCTGCTGGCGCTGTCTTTAAGTGCACCACTTACCACATACTCACTGCAGCCACAAAGATGGCTCACAGAAGACATGGCCCCTGAGGTCAGGGGTTCGATGCCAGTGAAGTGTTGAGGGTCATCCTCTTCCTCAGAGTGGGCCGCAGATTCTAGCCTGCTCTCCTGAACAGCGCCTGGGAGGTGGTGGCAGAGGCAGTCAGCGCTGCCAGCCTCACGAAGAGGAGACAGCTGGTGATTCAGAGGGCTGGGGGGTCAGTAGTGAGATCTCTGCCCTGAGAGGGTCAGAGAACCACGGAGGGCTGCAAAGGCAGGTTGCAGGTGTCCTCTGGCTGTGGTGACGTCTGCTCATCACCCGTTTCCTCTGCGGTGGGGCAGCTCTTCTGAGTGCCAGCACCTGGTGAGCCCTGATTGAACTTGGCCATCCCCATACCCTTGATGATACAGCTGAGGTATGAGGGAATTCAGAGGGGCGGACTGGGTAAGTGCCCAGGTGACCAGTGACCTTCTGAGAATTCAAACGATACAGGCAGCACTCAGCAGTGTGAGCAGCCACGTGCTTGTAAGTAATAGCAGTCTGAGCCAGGCCACCCGATCCCGAGGAGGACAACCAGAGTCCACAGACTCAATACCAAGTTTCTCCCTGCTGCTGCCCCCAGTCCGGGCAGCCACCCCTCAGCAAGCCCGACAGCTTTCAATGGTTTTTCATTTTTTCTTTAGCTTCCTGTTCCCCCTCCACAGCCTTGGTGCCCAGTCCCCGTTTGTAAATACTTGGAGTAATTTGCACCCGTGAGACTTTCGCCCAAGAGAGGCAGACTATTGCGGAAAGGTGGAGAATGTTTTGTCCAAGCCACAAATCACATTTAAATGCATGCCAATGCTGGTTTAACATGTCCCCGACAGCGCAGGGCACAAGTCTCGTCTTCACCGCCGGAGAGGGACTGGAGCATGGTGCACAAATCATCAGCAGGTGCGAACCCTGATTTTTGCCGGATGCCCAATTCTCCGCCCGATCGCGCTTTGCATTTCCGGAGTCGTGAGGCAATAAATCCAGCCCAAGATTTTGGAAGCCTGCCGTGTTTATTAATTCAGTTATCCCATATTGTTAGACTGAGTAACCAAAATAGTTTCCCTGTATAAAGCGTACCAATTAAGGAGGTGGACCCCGGTCCTTTGGTGGCGATATCTGGGGTTTCAGAGAAGCCGGAGCTCATGGAGAGGAGGAGAGGAGGAAGGCCGATGCTGTGGCCTTTGCCTCTCTGATTGCATGTTGGTGAATTTTGCTTGAGTGGCGGTCAGCATCGCCACCAGGGTAGCGGCTTGACTGGGTGACCTGTACAACTTCCGGCGGTTGGAGAAGATAAAATACGAGTTAAGCAGCTCTGCAGAGGGGTTAGAGAAAAGGTGGGGGATGTTTGTGGCTGTGTTTGAGGAGCTGTTCGTCGCGGGGAGACGTGAAAGGGGGGGGGGGGGGGACTTTGTACAGACTGTATAGTTGATTGGTGGGAAGTATGTTTCCCGGGGTGTTTATGTACTGTAACCCGTTTTGATACGTGTTTGTAATAAAATAGATTTTTAAAAAAATAAAGTGTACCAATTAGACACACAAAAATCACAATAAAAAGGAAAGAGATAAATAAAACAAAATTATTTATGATGATTGTTGGCAAGCCCTGAAGCCATATTACATTTCTGTTGGACCCCCTGCATATATCAGCATCTTAATCAGCACAATATACGTCTGGACGTGAAGATTTTGAGCAAAATGTGTTTTTGAAGAAAAGTCATTCACAAATCCACGTAAATATGAGACGTGCTTTTCATAATATTACACTGCAGCCTTTTCTTAAGGGGAAATGGTAGCCAGAACTAGCAAACATCTCCATTGAGACATGTTAATAGACAGTGTTATAATAAATAATTTAAAGAACTGGCAACAATTTGCAGTCCAAATATGATAGAGGCAAATGCCATTGTAAACTGAAACGTGTGAGCAAAATGTACGAAAACTTTTCTATCTTTAGCTGTCTGTAAGCACCTGACTGATGATCAAAGTCAGAAAAATCCTTTTCATGTTGTACAACTTGATGTCCAAAAGGTACCACAAGAACAATGTACCCATGCCAGTTGTTCAAATGAAATATCCATTTCCTCCGATTTCACTGTTCTTTCTCAATTATCTTTCAAATGTTTCTTGGTCATGTATTTATCCACATGTTCTAACCATCAACGGATCAAAGAGGGAACATAGAATCTTAAATTTATGCACTCAGCAAATTACGAATCAACAGAAATAGTTGACCAGATCAAAATCCTCAAAATTGTGAACAGGTCTCCTCTTAATCTTCTACTTTTCAGAATCCAGTTACTCTAGTCCCTCCACACAACACAATCTTCTCAACCCTGAAGATTACCATAATGAATATCTTTTGCACAGAACAAAGAACAAAGAAAAGTACAGCACAGGAACAAGCCCCTTAGGCCCTCCAAGCCTGCGCCGACCTTGCTGCCCGTCTAAATTAATGTCTTCTGCACTTCCAGGGTCCATATCCCTCTATTTCCATCCTATTCATGTATTTGTCAAGATGCGCCTTAAACGTCACTATCGTCCCTGCTTCCACCACCTCCTCCGGCAGCGAGTTCCAGGCACCCACTACCCTCTGTGTAAAAAAACTTACCTCGTACATCTCCTCTAAACCTTGCCCTTCACTACTTAAACCTATGCCCCCTAATAATTGACCCCTCTACCCTGGGAAAAAGTCTCTGACCTTCCAATCTGTCTATGCCTCTCATAATTTTGTAGACCTCTATAAGGACGCCCTTCAACCTCCTTTGTTGCAGTGAGAACAAACCGAGTTTACTCAACCTCTCCTCATAGTTTATTCAACATAGCTAATGCCCTCCATACCAGGCAACATCCTGGTAAATCTCTTCCGCACCCTCTCTAAAGCCTCCACATCCTTTTGGTAGTGTGACGACCAGAATTGAACACTATACTCCAAGTGTGGCCTAACTAAGGTTCTATACAGCTGCAACATGACTTGCCAATTTTTATGCTCAATGCCCCAGCAAATGAAGGTAAGCATGCCATATGCCTTCTTGACTACCTTCTCCACCTGGGTTGCCCTTTTCAGTGACCTGTACACCTAGATTTCTCTGACATTCAATACTCTTGAGGGTTCTACCATTCACTCTATATTCCCTACCTGTATTAGACCTTCCAAAATGCATTACCTCACATTTGTCTGGATTAAACTTCATCTGCCATCTCTCTGCCCAAGTCTCCAAACGATCTAAATCCTGCTGTATCCTCTGACAGTCCTCATCGCTATCTGCAATTCCACCAACCTTTGTGTCGTCCGCAAACTTATTAATCAAACCAGTTACATTTTCCTCCAAATCATTTATATATACTATGAACAGCAAAGGTCCCAGCACTGATCCCTGTGGAACACCACTAGTCACAGCCCTCCAATCAGAAAAGCTCCCTTCCGTTGCTACTCCCCGCCTTCCATGACCTAGCCAGTTCTGTATCCATCTTGCCAGCTCACCCCTGATCCCATGTGACTTCACCTTTTGTACCAGTCTGCCATGAGGGACCTTGTCAAAGCCTTCCTGAAGTCCATATAGACAACATCCACTGCCTTACCTGCATCAATCATCTTTGTGACCTCCTTGAAAAACTCTTTAGAGTTGTGAGACACAACGTCCCCTTCACAAAACCATGTTGCCTCTCACTAATACGAACACTTGCTTCCAAATGGGAGTAAATCCTGTCTCGAAGAATTCTCTCCAGTAATTTCCCTACCACTGACATAAGGTTCACTGGCCTGTAGATCCCTGGCTTTTCCTAGCTACCCTTCTTAAGCAAAGGAACAACATTGGCTATTCTTCAGCCCTCCAGGACATCACCTGAAGACACTGAGGATCCAAAGATTTCTATCAAGGCCTCAGCAGTTTCCTCTCTTGCCTCCTTCAGTATTCTGGGGTAGATCCCATCAGGCCCTGGGGACTTATCCAACTTAATATTTTTCAAGACGCCCAACACCTCGTCCTTTTGGATCTCAATGTGACCCAGGCTATCTACACACCCTTCTCCACTCAACATCCACCAATCCTCCTCTTTGGTGAATACTGATGCAAAGTATCCATTTAAGACCTAACACATTTCCTCTGGCTTCACACATAGATTCCCTCCCCTGTCCTTCAGTGGGCCAACCCTTTCCCTGGCTACCCACTTGCTTTTTATGTACGTGTAGAAAGCCTTGGGATTTTCCTTAACCCTATTTGCTAATAACTTTTCGTGACGTCTTTTAGCTCTCCTGACTCCTTGCATAAGTTCCTTCCTACTTTCGTTATATTACACACAGGCTTTGTCTGTTTCCAGCCTTCTAGCCCTGACACATGCCTCCTTTTTGTTTTTGACAAGGCCTACACTGTCTCTCGTTATCCAAGGTTCCCAAAATTTGCCATATTTATCCTTCTTCCTCACAGGAACATGCTGATCCTGAATTCCTTTCAACTGACATTTAAAAGCCTTCCACATGTCAGATGTTGATTTACCCTCAAATATCCGCCCCCAATCTATGTTCTTCAGTTCCCGCCTGATATTGTTATAATTAGCCTTCCCCTAATTTAGCACATTCACCCTCGGACCACTCTTATCCTTGTCCACCCGCACTTTAAAACTTACTGAATTGTGGTCACTGAATTGTGGTCCCCTCCTGAAACTTCTACCACCTGGCCGGGCTCATTCTCCAATACCAGGTCCAGTACAGCCCATTCTCTAATTGGACGATCGACATATTGTTTTAAGAAGCCCTCCTGGATGCTCCTTACAAACTCTGCCCCGTCCAAGCCCCCAGCACTAAGTGAGTCCCCATCAATATTGGGGAAGTTAAAGTCTCCCATCACAGCAACCCTATTGCCTTTACTCGTTTCCAAAATCTGTGTACCTATTTGCTCCTCTATCTCCCACTGGCTGTTGGGTGGCCTGTAGTAAACCCCCAACATTGTGACTGCACCCTTCTTATTCCTGATCTCTACCCATATAGCCTCGCTGCCCTCCGAGGTGTCCTCCCGTAGTACAGCGGTGATATTCTCCCGAACCAGTAGCGCAACTTCTCCACCCCTTTTACATCCCCCTGTATCCCGCCTGAAACATCTAAATCCTGGAACGTTTAGCTGCCAATCCTGTCCTTCCCTCAACCAGGTCTCTGTAATGGCAACAACATGATAGTTCCAAATACTAATCCAAGCTCTAAGTTCATCTGCCTTACCTGTTATACTTCTTGCATTAAAACATATGCACTTCAGGCCACCAGTCCCGCTGTTTTCAGCAACATCTCCCTGTATGCTCTTCCTCAGAGCCATACTGGCCCTATTCCCTAGTTCTCCCTCAAAACTTTCACTTTCTGACCAATTGCTCCGGTACCCACCCCCCTGCCATACTAGTTTAAACCGTCTCGTTTGACACTAGCAAACCTCGCGGCCAGGATATTTATGCCTCTCCAGTTTAGATGCAACCCGTCCTTCTTATACAGCTCACACCTGCCTTGGAAGAGCTCCCAGTGGTCCAGATAACTGAAACCCTCCCTCCTACACCAGCTGTTTAGCCACGTGTTTAGCTGCTCTATCTTCCTATTTCTTGCCTCACTGGCACGTGGCACAGGGAGTAATCCCGAGATTACAACCCTTGAGGTTCTGTCTTTTAACTTTCTGCCTCGCTCCCTGAACTCCTGCTGCAGGACCTTATGCCCCTTCCTGCCTATGTCGTTAGTACCAATATGTACAACAACCTCTGCCTGTTTGCCCTCCCCCTTCAGGATGCCTGCTACCCGTTCTGAGACATCCTGGACCCTGGCACCAGGGAGGCAACATACCATCCTGGAGTCTCTTTCATGTCCACAGAAGCACCTATTTGTGCCCCTAACTTAGAGTCCCGTATGACTATTACTCACCTGCGCTTTAACCCTCACCGCTGATCATCAGAGCCAGCCGTGGTGCCACTGCTCTGGCTGCTGTTCCTTTCCCCTGAAAAGCTATTCCCCCCGACAGTATCCAAAGGGGTATACCTGTTCGAGAGGGGGACAACCACAGGGGATTTCTGCACTGACTGCCTGCCCCTTCTGGTGGTCACCCATCTCTCTGCCTGCACCTTGGGTGTGACCACATCTATGTAACTGCTATTTATGACACTTCCCTCCACCTGTATTCTCCTAAGTGCATCCAACTGCTGCTCCAACCGAATCATGCGGTCTGTGAGGAGCTCCAGTTGGGTGCACTTTCTGCAGATGTAGCCATCCCGGACTGGAAGCCTCCCGGACCTGCCACATCTCACAGTCAGAGCACTGCACTCCTCTAATTGACATTGCATTGACTAATTCGTAAATTAAATTTAAAACATTTTTTTTTAAAGTTACTGTTAAAGACACGTTTACTGGCATTAGATTTCTACTATAAATGTAAATGCTAAATACAATACTCTCCAGTCTTAGATACCCATCTAAATTAATTATGTTTAATTAGTTTAACCATGTTTAATTTTTAAATTTAGTGCAGATTCCCTACCAGCCAATCAGGTCACAGCTTTACTGTGACATCACTTTTCAGTTTCCCCCCCTCCCAATCGGATCACTCAGACTAGCTGAATATCTATCACATATCTGTTCCCAAGCTGCTCTCTGGCTCTCTCTCTCCCGCTCCCGAAAATGAAGGGCGCTGGAACCTGGGGGTAGGATTTTATATAACCTACCTTCCCAGGGTGCTCTCTGGTTTTCTCCCTGCTTCCCGGAATGCACTCTGGATCTCTCCCTGCAGATTACCAGTTACAAAACCAAACAAAGGAAACAGAACAAAAAGGGAAACAGCACCTCCTCCCATTCCGCGCCGAATTAGCACACTGCCCCAATTACCAAGTTCCAATTCCCATTCTGGCTGTGTCTCACTCACTCAGGATGTGTCTCCTTCACCTGCGCAAAGCTTACTGAGTGCACTTTGTGTCTGTCTTTTATACAGAACTCAGCTAAACAAGATGAGTCACACTACTTAAGCTTCAAACAGAAGAATACAATGTACATCCTTGTGCCACTAAACAGGCCTTAGGTGACTGACAGATAACTGCCTCTCAGCAATTAGGGTGGGGGCAGCTTCAGCGAACACCTTTACTTTATTCCTAAAGTTGGGTGTCCAAAACTAGACAAACATCATTCACCAACTTCGTTCAGTGACTTCCACCCCCCCCCCCCCCCCCCCCCCCCCCCCCCTCCCAATCGGATCACTCAGACTAGCTGAATATCTATCACATATCTGTTCCCAAGATGCTCTCCGGCTCTCTCTCTCCCACTCCCGAAAATGAAGGGCGCTGGAACTTGGGGGTAGAATTTTATATCACCTACCTTCCCAGGGTGCTCCGAACTCCCTCCCCCCCACCTTCCCCTCCCAACTCCACATCTGAGCACTATTCAAAATTCTGGCTCACCAATGCCAATGATTTGGCAGATCTACTAATTGTGAACAGTTCATGGTCAGATGATATTGTTTGTGTGCTTCAGAGCTTCAAGCATCTCTCTAGATCTAGATCTAGGAAGATCAAAACTGAAATGTGTGATCAGGTTGTAGCTTCATCTTCTTACTCTGACATGTTTTCATTATTGAGATATGAGCGGGAATGCACTTAATACTCTGCTCATACTTGCAAATGCCAAATCTAATTCACTCTGCTGACTGCACCTCACGACTGTTTGCATTAATCTTAACAACAAAAGCATATTATATTTGTGTTTGGACACATGCACAGAGGTAAACTCTCTGGGTAATTTTTAACACTATGGGAAAGATGTGAGAGTATTCATTCTTTCATTACATTAAGAAGGCTCAAAGTAAGTTTATAAAGTTAGCAGGCTAGCTCTTCGATTATCTGGGCAAATGTAAATCATTGTTTCATGCGTGACTGCATTCAATTTATATCCGGACTACTTCACAGCAAACAGCTTTAAATGTCAGTGAGTTATTTATCTTCCTCTTTTGGTCTGATTTTTACTGTTACTAGTGTCATGAACACTGAACTGGACAAGGCAATTATGTCCCCTTGAAACACTTCAGTCATCCAGACTTGAAACGTTAGCTCCATTCTCTCTCCACGGGAGCTGTCAGACCTGATGAGATTGTCTCCTCAGCAACACCAATAGATGCCAGGTGGCTGCACAATCCGGCGTGAGCATAGTTTAATTAACTTTTAAGCTATTTCAACTATATGAGTCTGGGTCCCACCCATTGTAGGTGGGATCCAGATCACGACATTTCGTAAAGTGTTCTTAGATCTTGCGAGGTGTAAGGACTGTCGGGAATCCCGGGAGAGGCCTCTCACAGGACCTACCAGCCATGTCCCAACCCAATTCCAGCAGCACGCAACCAATAGATCATGCCCTATATGTTTAGTAACAGTAACGGTGCAGCTTTTGTATGCTGTGTCTCTGCCCACGCTCCAGGAGAACTCTCATGCTACTGACACATGACCCGTTAAGTAGCTCTGTCATCACTTGACCACTCGGTCTACAGACCCTCCCCAATCTTGCCCGCTACCAGCCTGTGCAGCTAAAGTTACTGGGATTTCCGCTCAGTATGGGCCTCAGCCTTGTTATATTACTGGGTCTAGTAATATGTATTGCTACTAGTTGCTGTTGATGCAGATGGTCTGATGGTGTGATCCTGAAGAAACCACGAGTCTTCAACTTAAAGCAAACTAATTTATTAAAGTAACAATTGATTATATTTGAGTTCGACACTCTACAGAACTATCACTAGAGATCAAGTAATTAAATATGATTGTATTAACTCATTCACAACTATAAATACTAACTAGACTGAGAGCTATCTATCATACACTACTGCTTACTAATCACTCCTGGGTTGAAAGAGACCAAGATCCTCTGGGAGCTGGTACTTATAGTGGATCTTGTAATGCCCTCTAGTGGTAGTGTTACAGTTAGATGTTATAATTAACCCTTTAGTTATATACATGTATACATATCATTACAAGCCTGTCATGGGTCAATTTCAGGTGCCACATCTCCCTCTCCCCTCCCCACCCCAGGAACTTAAAATTCAGTCTTTGATTCATGTATGTTTTTTTTTGATACGAATTACAATTTGCTTTTACACAACATAAAATAATTACACTATGTTTGTGTTTCATTCAGACAAAGGAACTCTATCAGTATTGCTAGGGACAGCAGCAAATCTCATTTCAATTTCGAACATCAACAGCTTTACCCTCAACCAACTCCATTCAAGAATTATTTTACAAAATGTAGCAACATTAATTTTATAGATATGGCCATTGTGTTCTGTATGTGTTATTCACAGTGTGCAACAGCAATAGACAGGAAATTCCTTTTGTAAATTATTCTGTACATTCACGTGATTTAACCACCTGTTCTACTGACTAACAGAATGAACATAGGTTCTGACTATGTTTTGTTACCTGTGTGGTAGGTAACAAGTGCTACTCAATCCTTGGTTAATGATGAGGTCTTCTGAATCCCGGTGAAGAAGATTCAAACTCTTCCAGTAGTAGCAAAAGGTCTATTGAGTAACTCCAACAATATTTACATGAGTTCTTTACTTTAACTTTGATACTCGTGATAAGGTTAACAAGATATAACTATGGTAACTATATGTAACTCCACTGGCCATCTGAACTAGTCTGCTGTTGCTTTGATCACAGTGCACCCGAGAGACAGAGAGAGACCCAATGTGGTTGCTTTTTATACCCCTGTTGGTCCGGCTCTCTAGTGAACATGTGGTGCTACTGATTGCACATTAACCCCTTGTGTACATGCACACATAGAGTACACCACAAGTGATGTCAGAACCATTCTCACTCCAAGGAGAGTAGCATAATTTCTGCACCCAGTTGAAACAATTACAGTTTGATGTGTTTAAATTATTTAAGTAGCAAGAGTGAGCATTACTGCACATTGAAGAATAGAATTAAACCAAGATTACTCTGCTGTTGGTAACTAGTATTGATGTCAGTGCCCGCAGCAAAATCCTCCCGTGTGGCTTTGATCTTAATTATGGTATTCAGAAAGCATTTTAATGCATTTCATCTAATTCTATTTGCAGAACAGACAGGAGTAGCCTGTGGAGTGGCAGTAATCAATTGTCATTATCGTTACTCCTTTAAAATGCTTAAGAATTCTGAACAGTTTAAATATTCTCTCTCTGGACAATATATGTTATTTTTCAAAAGTACATTTATCTTTAAACAATGATTGCATGTATTATTTCACTGGTAATCTGTGTGAAGGAGATTAATTAACATTAACAGTGTTACTTGCAACTGAGACTATCAACTCAGTCTGCTTACTCAGGCAAAGCTCATCAACTCCTTCAAACTAGTTCCTTCAATGTTATCAACAAATACTTTAATAAAAAGACAGGAACAACAAAAATACATATATTAATTATGTGTCTTGAATTTCAGTCAACAGAAGTAAACAATGCAAGGAGATTGAGAATGGACATCAGCTCAACATGAACTGGAAGTAGAGACCAGAAGAAAATCACTGGAATGCCATTCAGTAAATTTCACACTTGACTCAAAATAAAAGACAAGTATTCTGGACAAATATTTATTTCCTGAAATGAATAGTGACAGCAATTATGCGCCTTTGTTTTGATGAATCTGGAGAGCACTCAGGTAACCAAACATGGAACTAATCCAAAATTAAAAATCAGTTAAATTCAGATTTAGCACAGTGTCTCTGCCAAGTCTTAAGTGATCACAGCCGGGGTTAGATTAGACAAGAGCGAAAAAAAGGAGATCTCTGTGTGTGACTAACCCACTACCATTCATTTTACAGCAGGCTGAATGTTAGATTTGTACTGCCTGCTGATTTCCAAAGTTGCTGCCTGTGCCTGCAATCACCGTGGCTCTTCATTGACTGCATGCATCAGCAAGGGATCTGGTACCTTGGATGGTTCATGCTACTTCAAGGTAGCTTGCACCACCTCTTGAACAGGTGGTGCATTATGACTGCTAGGAGCGCTGTCTGGAAATAAATTGATTTTGAAGGTTTTTGTTATGATGTTTCAATCCAAGAATGGTGTGCACCAAGGTTTTCTGACAGTAGGCCCGATCTAACCAAATGTGAACAAGAGTCCAATCACGAGCTTGTTTAGCAATGTGTTTCTCGGTGCTGGAACACGTCAACTAATGCAACTCCAGTTAGATTCAGGGCCTCAGCGGGGAATGCTGATCTCTCAACCCTTCCCCCAACATGACCTCCTATCCCTCCCAAAGCCCAACCATCCTGCGACATGACCCCCGGTCCTCCCCCAAAGCCCAACTCACCTATAAAGGGGTCATCAGGTTCCCCCGCACTCCACCTCTCATGCACATGGCACACCCTTTCGATTCCCGTCAGTAAAAAAAAACATCTTGGCACTGCCGATCTATTACCCTGGCTGTGCCCCTGCCAGCTGGTGGTGCCACATGGGTACCTTGGCAGTGCAAAGCTGGCATCCAGGTGACACTGCCAGGCTAACACTACCAGGGTGGTACCCTTGCTCAGAATACAAGCACCTGGGGGCCTCCAATCCCTTGCGAGACTCCCACGAGTAAATGGGGACCAGTACTGAACGGCGCTCGCCCAAGGTTTCCAAAACAAAGGGGATAGATACTGATGAGACCATCAATTCACGCGACACGTGGTTAGAGGTGAACAGTGGTTTTAATCATCTTACAACAGAGCCTGCCTGTGACGGGATGAACTCGAGATGAACTGGCAGCAGGCTCACAGCACTGATCTTTATACTTCCGGCTGGGGGAGGAGCCACGGGCGGAGCAAAGGCTCAATACATGTGGTACAATACAGTGTGAATTACTGAGGTTTATAATTCACCACATTCACTCCCTGTGAAAAAAATCAAGTCCGCCGGGGGTGATGGGTCTACAAATTGAGTCTGTCCGGTGGCCGAGTTGTCCTTTGTGATCGGCGGAGCACCGGAGTTGCAGCCTCTTCCGGTGGCTGGACGATGACGGTTGGTTGGGGTACGATGGCGGACTCCGGGGGTGATTCTGTCCGAGCTTCGTACCTGCCTGGTTCGACTGGTGACGGGGGGCGCTGGAAGCTTGTGGGCACGGGTGCGCGGAACATGGGTAGCGAACCGGTAGGTGCAGGGGCATGGGGCGTGGCAAATTGGGTGGGGTGTAGTGTGAGGGGTACCTCGGCGGTGGTAGTGGTGGGATTAGATCCTGCAGGCGCTAGGTCCCGGAGGGATACAGTGTTCTGTCGGCTGTCATGGTACTCTATGAAGGTGTATTTGGGGTCTGAGTGGAATAGGAGCACTCTTTCTACGAGTGGGTCAGTTTTGTGTGCCCTGACGTGCTTCCGGAGGAGTACTGGGCCCGGTGTCTTCAACCATGCTGGGAGCGAAGTCCCCGTGGTAGTGCCCCTGGAAAAAACAAAGAGCCGCTCGTGAGGGGTCTGGTTGGTGACCGTACATAGGAGGGACCTAATAGCGTGGAGCGCGTCGGGGAGGATCTCCTGCCAATGGGAGGTCGGGAGCTTCCTGGACCGGAAGGACAGTAGGACGGTCTTCCAGACCGTCGCATTCTCCCTCTCCACCTGCCCATTCCCCCTGGGATTATAGCTGGTAGTCCTGCTTGAGGCGATGCCCTTGTTGAGCAGGTACTGACGCAGCTCGTCGCTCATGAAGGACGAACCCCTGTCGCTGTGTACGTAGCTGGGAAAACCAAACAGAGTGAAGATGCTATGCAGGGCCCTAATGACTATGTGGGAGGTCATATCGGGGCACGGGATATCAAAGGGGAAGCGGGAGAACTCGTCAATGACATTCAGGAAGTACACATTCCGATTAGTCGAGGGGAGTGGCCCTTTGAAATCGATAGCGAGGCGTTCAAAGGGCCGAGAAGCCTTGACCAGGTGGGCCCTATCTGGTCTATAGAAGTGCGGTTTGCACTCCGCACAGATCGGGCAATCCCTGGTGATGGCTTTTACCTCCTCAGCGGAGAAAGGCAGATTTCGGGCTTTGACGTAGTGGGCGAGCCGGGTGACCCCCGGGTGGCAGAGGTCATTGTGGATGGCTTTCAGGCGGTCGTTTTGCACGCTGGCGCACGTACCGCGGGACAGGGCATCTGAGGGCTCGTTGAGCTTCCCCGGTCGATACATAATGTCATATTTGTAGGTGGAGAGTTTGATCCTTTTTGATTTTATCATTTTTAATTTTGTCCCTTTGAGAGTTGTCAAACATGAAGGCAACCGATCTTTGGTCGGTGATGAGGGTGAACCTTCTACCTGCGAGGTAGTGCCTCCAGTGTCATATAGCCTCCACAATGGCTTGTGCTTCCTTTTCGACCGAGGAGTGTCGAAGTTCCGAAGCGGAGAGGGTTAGGGAGAAAAAGGCGACTGGTCTCCCTGCCTGATTCAGAGTGGCTGCGAGAGCTACCTCCTGAGGCATCGCTCTCTACCTGAAAGGGGACGGATTCATCCACCGCCCGCCTGGCCGCTTTGGCGATGTCCTCCTTGATCCAAGAGAAGGCCTGATGAGCCTCATACGATAGAGGGAAGAGTGTGGCCTTAAATAGTGGCCGGACTTTGTCCGCATATTGAGGGACCCACTGGGCATAATACGAGAAGAATCCCAGGCACTTTTTGAGGGCCCTGGGACAATGAGTGAGAGGGAGTTCTAAGAGGGGGCATACGGTCCGGGTCGGGGCCCAGGACGCCGTTTTCCACGACATAGTCAAGGATGGCTAGTCTGGTCGTGCGGAAAATTCATTTCTCCATGTTGTAAATGAGGTTGAGTTTCTGGGCCGTCTGGAGAAAACGATGGAGGTTGGCATCGTGGTCCTGCTGGTCATAGCCGCAGATGGTGATGTTATTCAAGTACGGAAACGTGGCCCGCAGCCCGTACCGGTCCACCATTCGGTCCATTGCTCGTTGGAACACCGAGACCCCGTTAGTGACACCGAAGGGAACCCGGAGGAAATGGAAGAGGCGGCCATCGGCCTCGAACGCCGTGTAGTGGCGGTCCTCCGGGCGGATTGGGAACTGGTGGTATGCAGACTTCAGATCCACCGTGGAGAAAATACAATACTGGCCGATTTGATTCACCATGTTTGCAATCCTGGGGAGGGGGTACGCATCGAGGAGCGTGAATGGTCTGACTATAGTCCACTACCATTCGGAATGTTTTCCCGGTCTTGACGACCACCACCTGAGCTCTCCAGGGGCTGTTACTGTTACTTCAATTTGCAAGTTTTGTGGGGCTTTTGTATTTACTCCATGGCAACATTTTTCAAAAAGAGTGAGTTAGTGTACTCAGTGCATAAGGAGTAAAAGTGGTTTGTTTGTGCCCAACCACAAGCTTCTACATCTGTAATAAGACACTTTATTCAATAGTTTTAAATGTCTACTTTTCCACATCTACTGATCCCCTCACGTAGGAGCCTCCGAACCTCGGTTCTGATAAATACCCTCTCCTGCAGGCTGTATCGCCTGCTGCGGGTGGCTAAGGGTTTACAGTCCAGAGTGAGATTGGCAAAGAGTGGAGGTGGGGGAGATTCTTAGCGTCGCTAGACTGCAGATAGTGAGTGGGGGTAAGTGTCCGCCGAAGCTGAGTGTGAGACTACTGGAAATCGAGTCCCAGTAAGAGTGGGGCGCAGAGTTCGGGCAGGACGTATAGCTGAAAATTCGAGTAGCTAGCGCCTTGGATCGTAGAGTCGCAACGGTGCGCCCTTGGAGGTGAACAGAGTGGGAGCCCGAAGTGAGGGAGATAGTTTGCCATGCAGGAAAAACAGGGAGCAAACAGCATCTTACCAGATCTGGGTGTACGAAGCTCTCGGTGCTCCAGGATTCGAAGAGGCACGGTGTACTGTACCCGTTGATTTTAACGGTCATCGTCGAGCTGCAGAGGTGTTTCGGACGCGACTGGACCAACGTGACCGCATTGAGTTGCTGGTAGTCGGCAGCTCGATCAGCTGTGCTGGAGTGGCCCCGTGATGAATGCCCGTTGAGGTCGCAGTCTTCAATTTGAGTTTCTGAGTTTGGAGAGGATGGAGCCCAAGATGGCCGCCCCCGTGGATTGCACGTGGCGGGCGGCGAGGAAGATGGCATCCAAGATGGCAGCCCCCATGAGTCGCACGTGGCTGGCCGCATGGTTGGGGGGTTGCCAAGATGGCGGCCCCCATGGGTTGCATGTGGCGGTTAGGGGCGGAGTCGGAGTACAGGCCGCAGCATTACGGGGCCTGCGAGTTCGGGGAGCGAGTGCTCTGGGTTGCGGGAGAGTTTGGAGAGGGGGATTTCTTCACCAGGTAGACCCGGGCATAGCTGCTGCAGGTCGTGTTGCGGGCCGGGCAGTGCTGCCGCGGGTGCTGGTGCTGTCCACAAAAGTGGCACGCTGGTGCAGTATAATGGATGGGTGGCCGCACGGCGCAGACCTGGGGCAGTCGCTGGTCGGGGGCCCATGACCGGGTCGTGGGGTCCGCAGGGAATGAGGT
Source organism: Scyliorhinus canicula (assembly GCF_902713615.1). Taxonomy (NCBI): domain Eukaryota; kingdom Metazoa; phylum Chordata; class Chondrichthyes; order Carcharhiniformes; family Scyliorhinidae; genus Scyliorhinus; species Scyliorhinus canicula. The sequence continues at coordinate 109,909,107 of NC_052155.1, read as the reverse complement.
GAGGCTGCGGAACGAGACCACCATAGTAGTGGTGAGTTCTACAGTGTCTTCTAAGTTTTGGGCCCCTTTCTCAAGCAACCGCTGGCGCACGTAGTTGGACCTGAGGCCTGCAACGAATACATCTCGGACAGCGAGTTCCCTATGTTCGGCAGCAGTTATAGCTTGATAATTACAGTCCCGGGATAAGGTTTTTAAATCGCGTAGGAATTCTTCTAGCGATTCTGTGGGGTGCTGGCGGCGAGTAGCAAAAACATGGCGCGCATAGACGTCATTGACGGGCCTCACGTACATTCTGTCGATCAGGGCCAGGGCCTCCGTATATGAGTTGGTACAATTAAGTTGAGTAGAGACACGATGGCTGACCCTTGCGTGCAGTAGGCTGAGTTTCTGCTCCTCCGTAGTTTCTGTAGTGCTTGCTTCAGTCAGGTAGGCCTTGAAACATCTGAGCCAGTGTGAAAAGATTTCTTTCGCCTCTGCATCCTGTGGGTTGAGTTCCAGTCGATCAGGCTTGAGGGCCGATTCCATAGTCGTTTCTTACTGTTTCTTAAGACGATTAAATTGATGAGACCATCAATTCACGTGACACGTGGTTAGAAGGGAACAGTGGTTTTAATCGTCTTACAACAGAGCCTGCCTGTGACGGGATGAACTCAAGATGAACTGGCAGCAGGCTCACAGCACTGATCTTTATACTTCCGGCTGGGGGAGGAGCCATGGGCGGAGCCAAGGGTGGAGCCCAGTACAAACTCCTCATCTCCCCCTATGGGCAGGGCCACGCAATTAAACTCAATCCGGTACAGAATACAGGCTCAATACAGGTGGTACAATACAGTGTGAATTACTGGGGTTTATAATTCACCACAGATACCAACACCTCAGTTACCTCAGATTATATCTTGCGAGGCATAGCGAACCGGGTAGATCCCGTGACTGGGGTCTCCCGCCATTTACCGGCCATGTTGCGGCATGGCGTACTGACTTTCAGGTGCAACGTGACCAGTAGATCGCACCCAATGCCTTGGAGGACTTGAAACAGTAGTGAATTTCAGGTAGAAATTTAACGGTGTGACAAAAGTCATCAGGTTAGAGAGTTAGATCCGCAAATGGCATATTCCACCAACTGCTCCACTAGCCTCATCCACTGCTCAATCACTGTACTACCTCACCCACCCACTCACATCATCAATCAGGCAGTATTCAACCCCTCAATTCCTATGTTTTACCTCACGCACCTACATTTCGCACTTGTGCAAACCTGTCACCTACAATTCATAGCTCACAAACAATGGCAACGATTCTACCAGGACAACCTCAGCAACTGAACATATTGCAGAACACTCACTGACACAATTCCTTCTTTCTTACAGGATAAAGTGGTGCAGAACAGAAGCAGCAGAAAAGTCTGGAGGAGGACAAACAGCCTACACATTTTAACCCACTGTGCTGGCCATCATGGGAAGGGGCATCATTGAGGTTGTGACCACAGGTGGCAATGAAAGAATTTATGGTGAGGGCATCCTCATTCCTAATCCTCCTGCTCTTTTTCCACTTTTCCTTCATCCTAAATTCTCTTCGGACTCTCAAGTTGCAGATGGTGTAAGAATGTACTTTTTGCTTTTCCCTCTCCCCTCATCACATTCCAACCCTTGTCCCTTTTTCATTTCAGATACCCGAGAACTGGGACCTTCCCAGAGGAGGAAAAGGAGATGACGAGGAAGATGACAATCTTATATTCACAGCCACCAGTTCAAATTCTGACACTCCATGTACAGGGACTAGGATAGAGAAGGGATCTACACATGGCGAGACAATAGGAAAAGGTGTGCAACAGTCAGGACAGGTAGAGGATAGTGGAGAGCCAGCTCTCCACAGGGCAAGGTTGCACACTGGTCGTGCTGAAAAAAAACAGATGATGACTTTGAAGGGCCAGTCTCCAAAAGGTCAATGGGCCTTCACAATCAAATGTTTGATAAGCTAGAAAGCTCCGCAGTGAAACCTATGAAAAATGTCCAGGGGTATTGAGCAGTGCAGCAGGAGCAGGGCAGCAGTAATTTGGCCCAATTTATCCCCCAACATATTCACAGCATTATCCCCAACCCTTGTCCAACCCACCAATGTGCAGGGCACCATGGATGGGATTCTCCGGTCGCCGATGCCAAAATCGCCTTCGGCGACTGGCCGGAGAATCCCCGTTCATGACCAAATCGGGGACGGCACCGCTTTCGCAATGCTCCGCCCTCTCCAAAGCGGTGTACCGACGGCCTCAGGACATTGCCTGAGGCCCACCCCCCCAATGCTCCGCCCTCTCCAAAGGGGTGTACCGACGGCCTCAGGACATTGCCTGAGGCCCACCCCCCAATGCTCCGCCCTCTCCAAAGCGGTGTACCGACGGCCTCAGGACATTGCCTGAGGCCCACCCCCCAATGCTCCGCCCTCTCCAAAGCGGTGTACCGACGGCCTCAGGACATTGCCTGAGGCCCACCCCCCAATGCTCCGCCCTCTCCAAAGCGGTGTACCGACGGCCTCAGGACATTGCCTGAGGCCCACCCCCCAATGCTCCGCCCCTGACCGGCCGACTTCCTGATGGCGTCAGTTGCAGGTGGTCTCATCCGTCGGGAGCTCGTAAGGCCAGAAAAGTATACACCAGTTAAGTTGGCACGAGTTCAGGCTCACCCCCCCCCCCTCGGCACTGTCCCCACCTCCGCCACCCCAGGGATTCAATGGGACCGTGTGATGAAATGGTCAGCTCGCATGCAGAGATCATCCAGGTGGATGTCGGAAAGTTGTACCGTGGGCTGGAGTCAGATGTTGTTAAACAATGCGGAGCACTGGCGCTCATCCCAGAGCCTTCCATCCCATGGGCCAGACCCGCTGTTACTGCCAACCAAGAGCCCGTACCCCATAGCAAGGCAGGTAGGAATCACAGAAGAAATTGCAAGCAGGTGGCTGGGGTGGGGGGGGGGGGGGGGGGGGGGGGGGGGGGAGGGTTGAGGCGTTGGGAGGTGGGATGGGGTGTCTGTGCCCCTGATCAGTGCCCCCCAGGCGGTGAAGCTAGAGGCAATTAGAGCATCCCGTGTAAGTTGGCCCAGGGGCACACATTGTGCTGCTCCCATGCCTCCTCGGGCCCCATGTCCTGCTCATCGTAGCCCTCCCCCATATCCTCCTCGTCGGACGATGACTGGCATTAATCCTCCTGCTCCAGCACATCGCCCCTCCACGGCACGATGTTCTGGAGAACGCAGCAGGTCATTATGATGTGGGAGATCCTCCCAGCGCTATACTGGAGGACCCCTCGAGAAAAGTGCAGGCACCTGAACCACATCTTCACGATGCCGATGCTCCGCTCAATCACACCCCTGGTCATGGTATGGGCATCATTGTAGAGGGTCTCTGCATCGATCTCTGGCCTTCGGATAGGAGTCATCAGTCAGAACCGCATTGGATAGCTCCTGTTGCCCAGGAGCCAACCCCCTCAGCCTCTTGAACATGTCAGGAATCGTCGAGTGTGCCAGGATGAAGGCGTTACGCACTCTGTCTGGGTATCGGGCGCAGGCGTGCATGACGTGCATCTTATGGTCACGCACCAGCTGCATGTTCATCGAGTGGACCCCCTTTTGTTTTATGAAGTGGGCCCTGTGTCCTGCCAGTGCTCGTAGGGTGACAAACATCCTGTCAATCAACCCCTGGACCCGGGGATCTTGGAGTCGGCGGCAAAGCCCACTGCATCCTGGTGGGTTCGGTCCACATTGAAGTGGATATATTGTGCCGATTTGGCATATAGGGTCTCCGTGACAACGTGCATGCACCTGTGCACCAAGCTTGGGGAGATTCCGGACAGGTCCCCACTTGGCGTCTGGAAGAAGCCCGTGGCGTAATAGTTCAGGATGACCGTCACCTTGACAGCCACCGGGAGCGGGTGTCCTCCCCCATATGTCGGCAGTGCGCCATAATCTGGCAGATACGTTGCACAGCCGGTGTCTTCAACAGCATTTGTGGTCCACCAGGTCCTCGAATGGCATGCGATGCAATGACACACGAGGCCTCATGCGGCGCCTCCTTGCACCTCCTCCTCCTCCTTGGCCTGTTGGATGGAGAGCCAGCCGCCATCACTGGCTCCTGTTCCTCTTGGGCAGGCTCTACTGCTGCAGCATCCTCCTCCTCATGCAGTTCCAGCTCATGCAGCCTCAGTGCATTCCCCAGGGGATGGGGATCCAATTTCCAAAAATCCAATTTCCAAAAAATTGGAATTTATTGCTGGTTAAATTCCAATATCCATTGTCTGCAAGGGGTAAGGCCGACATATAAGCATGCTGTGTGTCCCCATGTCCAACCAGGTCTACGGGCTACACGGTGGCCTTGGGTGGCACTGCGGACCCTGCCCCCAGATATCCCCCTTTCTCCCCTATCTCCGCACCCCTGGCTCTGTGGGTACCTGGCACCGAGGATACCTCTGGCCCTATAGCCCGTCCCGGTTGCCAGACGTACCATCAACTGGTGCTGCCCTTGCCAGCGGTACGCTTCGCTATCTGGAACACCCCCTCCTTACCCCTAGGGCCTACTGTGGCCTTTGCCCTTGGGTGGGCCACATGATGCCCCACCAGTAGGTGGGGTCCAATTTGGGATGGTTGGGGAGTGGATTGTCGGGGTGGTGGGGTTTTGGGAGGGGGCAGGGGTGCAGGGAGTGGCGGGGTGGGGGCACCCATACGACACTTTGCAGAACCACGGATCACAGTGTTGGTCAGTGGGGTGCACAGCAAGATGGCTGCCTTGCAGGCCGGGACAATGGTGGTCCATGTCTTGACAACACCTCAGTCTTGTGGAGGCGACCCCAATCCTTGTCCCCTGGTCACTCTCCACCATCCCCCTGAGCCCTGGCAGGCACCCAACCCTCCTCCCTCAGCCAGCGCGGCAAGTGTCCGGACTGACAGTCCACGGTCGCGCCTCTGTGTACCCTATCTCCTCTCTCTCCCTCATCAGCCATGGCTGCTGTTTCCTGATTTTTTAAAAGCACAAATGAATCTTGCCGACAGGAAATCCCCCAGTGGAGTGGTTGCGGTGGTTCCAGAGAATATCGGGTCAAGCCTGCTGATAATATGAAAATGGTATTTATTGTATGTGCGGAGTAGAACATACTGATGCCATTGTCGAGATACCTGAGTGCGAGTTGGTGTGAACCCGGCGCCGGTCACGACTTCGACGTTAAGACCAATTCTCCGTCCAATCACCTTTCCCGATTTTGGTGTCGAAAGATTCTTGGCCATTATAAAAGCCTCAATTGAAAAAACAAATCTTGGATAAAACTTTATGATTCATTTAAACACTTGATGGAGAACTGATTGAAGGGTTATGCTGATGTAGTTAATTATATTTATAAAAGGAGCATAAATATATCCACATATCAGTTGGGCTGAATGACCTGTTTCTGTGAATTCGATGTCATTCTATGTAAAACTCTCCTTTCTCCTCTAAGAATCCCAAGAGAGTGGTTTCCAAATTAAACAAACACTTAACCATACCAGTAACTTTCCATTATCTTTCACAGCTACACAATTGCCAGAGATACCAACAAAATAAAATCACTCCTGCGAAAAGAACATCTAGAATGTAGTAGGGAGAAAATTAATATGTAGTCCTGGAACTGAATTGTAGCCAAGTTACATTTACGGAATGGGTTCCAGAGAGACTGGGCTAGATTCTCCGATTCTGCGGCTATGGCCGGAGGATGCGTCCGGTCTTACCACCAAAAAGTCGGTGCTACCCCCGCACCGATGCTCCGTCCAGTGGTGGGCTAGCAGCAGCTGCATGTAAAGCCCCCGATACGGATGCAGAATGGCCGGGTCCATGGCCACGCATACGCACAGCGGCGGCACCGGCTGTGCACGGACCCGGCCTGCCAAACACCGCCTCCATGTAATCCCTCAATACACACGGACCACCCCCCACCAATCCTACCAGCCCCCTCCGAAGCCCCTTGCCAGCGAAACAGCTCCCCCCCCCCCCCCCCCCCCCCCCCACCCCCGACTCTGGCAGAGCCAGGTTTACGAAAGTTGAGAGGTCACGTGTCCCACATCATCGGGAAGTCGGCCCATCGGGGGCGAAGCATTGGGGGAGGGCTTCAGGTGACACCCCCGATTTCAGCATAAAAAGAGATTCTCCGGCCGATCGCCGAACACGATTTCGGCGTCAGCAATCAGAGATTCCCGCCCACTGTTAATCGATTATTGATTAGCAATTCTATCTTCATCGATGGTGCACTTCAGTTTTCCAAAGTGGTCTGCATAAAATATACTTCTAAAACTGATATTTTCCAGAGAACCTATTCTCAATGAAATCCTCAGTGTTTGATAGAACAAATTGGTTTTTGAAGAGCAATACCTGCTTCATAGTTAAAACTTACTTTTTAGCATTTTAATTTAATTTAATTTAATTTAATTTTCAGCTTTCTTCATATTTCCCATTCCTCTTTATTCTCTGAATCCCTCATATAAAATAATGGATTGACACGTGTATGAAATCCATCAGCTATTTTGGCAATATTAAGTGTGTTCATTACTAATTTTACCGATAATCTGTCATTAATATTGCTAAATATGCCAGTTTTGCTACAGTTCTCTAACTGGCCAGTTGTGTCACTGTTGGGTAAATGTTGTACAATTGTCTGTGATAATAGGTGGGATTCTCCATCCTGTTGCACCAATGTTCTGGTGCGGTGCGCCCCGCCGGCAGCGGAATTCTCCGTCCCGCCAGCCAGTCAATGGGATTTCCCATTGTGGGCAGCACCACACCCACAATTCAGGAAATTCCCGGGCATGGGTGCCGGCATAACGGAGAATCCCGACAGCGGAGAATCCAGCCCAATGTTCTTTACAAATGAAACTATAATTATCAGGATAAATATTTGCAACAAAAGAAAAAATTATTACAGTTATAGAGATGATTAAGATGCAGATTTTCAGGACCAGCTCATGCAGGTGATGGGTGATCTCTTCTCCAAGTCTGAAAATTACCGCTGGGATCCTGTGCACTACTTTTCCACTCTTCACGTGTTTAATGGCAGCTTCGACTTAGTCTACACTTGGTGGCAGTCCAAGATCATCTTTGATGGGGACTTGGGGGATTTCCAAGGGCAGCACGGTAGCACAAGTGGTTAGCACTGGCTTCACTGCGCCAGGGTCCCAGGTTCGATTCCCCTCTGGGTCACTGTCTGTGCGGAGTCTGCACGTTATCCCCGTGTCTGCATGAGTTTCCTCCGGGTGCTCTGGTTTCCTCCCACAGTCCAAAGACATGCAGGTTAGGTGAATTGGCCATGATAAATTGCCCTTCGTGCCCAAAAAGGTTAGGAGGGGTTATTGAGTTACGGGGATAGGGTGGAAGTGAGGGCATAAGTGGCTCGGTGTAGACTCGATGGGCTGAATGGCCTCCTTCTGCACTGCATGTTCTATGTTCCTCAAACAGGTCCTCATCAATGATTGTATCATGGTTTAGGAATTCTTTGAAGTGTCTCTCCATCAAAGGCTTTGTGGCTCTCAAGAAGGTTCCGCTTTTACTCTGCACTAGTTTGAGGCCTAGGGTGTTGGGTGCATATGTTGCCTTGGTGACACAATCTGGAAGGGAAGAAATTGGGAATTGAAACTCCAGTGATGAAGCTTTCCAACAAGCAGGTGTCATGCTTGTTATCGAGGAGTTGCAGCTCCTTAGCTTTCTCAGTCCACCACTAGTTCTTGATTTCCCTAGTTCTTCTTTGTACTTCTGCCATGTCTGATTGATAAGTCTCCTCTTTGCCTTGCTAGTTGTGTCATTTTGCCAGGTGAGGAAAGCTTTCCTCTTCTTGTCTATGAGCTCTTGGATGGTGTCGTCGTTCATGTCAATCCAGCCTTCGTGTTTCCTGGCCTTGTAGCTGCTGGTTTTTTCATAGCTTAAGATGATGGTTGTCTTCAGCTCTTGTCAGTTTTCCTCCATTTCATTAGAATGAACACTTTGCAGAATTTGAAGAAGCCATTGTTGGAATTTCACCAGCATGCCTTGCTCTTGAAGCTGCTCAACGTTGATCTTTTTTGGAGCTGTTCCTTTATTTCCCGCTGATTCTGGTTGCGTTTGATCGACATAAAGGAGCAGATGAGCCAGTGGTCTGTCCAAGAGTCATCTGCACTGGTCGTCACTTTTGTGAGAAGGGCATCTTTTTGGTCTCGGGACCAGATGATAACAAAGTCGATCATGCGCCAGTGCTTTGATTGTGGATGCTTCCGGGAAGTATGGAACATTTTTGTTGGATCAGTGTGTTAGCAATGGCAAGCTGGTGTTCCACACATTTGCTGAGCAGGAAAACCCCACTGGAGTTTCAATTCCCAAATTCTTCCCTTCCAGAACTGAGAGTCCTTTCCAACCCTGGCACTGAAGTCCCCAAGAGGATGATCTTATTTTCCTTAGAAACTTTGGAGAGTTTGGTGTCCAGGGTGGTGTATAAGCCTTTGTTGGACTCATAATCGCCATCAGGGGTTGAGACGTCGGCACTCACGACTGTTACCTGCTGGTTCTTGACAAGGTGAACTCCAAAAGTTGTTTATTCCTATTTGGCACAAGAGTAGAAAGGGAACTGAGGCCAACCCATGGCTTTCAAGGGAAATTAGAGATAGTGTTGGATTCAAAAAATAGACATACAAATCCGTAAGAAAATGCAATAGACCCGAGGATTGGGAACAGTTTAAAATTCAGCAAAGACGAACAAAGGGATTGATTAAGAAGGGGACATTACAATATGAAAGTAAGCTAGCGGGGAACATGAAAACTGACTGTAAAAGTTTCTATCGGTATGTAATGATGAAAAGATTGATAAAAACAAATGTAGGCCCCTAACAGTCAGAAACGGGGGAATTCATAAATGGGGGAATTCATAACGGGGAAAGAAAGAAATGACGGAGGAACTAAATTCATACTTTGCTTTTGTCTTCCCAAAGGAAGATATGAATAATGTACCGGAAGTTCTAAGAAACACAAGTTTCAGTGAAGAGCTGAAGGAAATTAGTATTAGTAAATAAATGGTTTGGTGGAAATTGATGAGATTGAAGTTAGACAAATCTCCAGGGCCTGATAACCTTCATCCCATTGTACTTAAGGAAGTGGCCCTAGAAATAGTAGATCCATTGGTGGTCATTTTCCAAAATTCTTCGGATTCTGGAATAGTTCCTACAGATTGGAGGGTAGCTAATATAACCCCCCTACTCAAAAAGGAACGTAGAGAAAAAACAGGGAACTATAGGCCAGTGAGCCTAATGTCGGTCGTAGGAAAATTCGAGTCCATTATCAAGGATTTCATGGCACAGCATTTGGAAAGCAGTGGTGTAATCAGACAAAGTCAGCATGGATTTACAAAAGGGAAATCATGCTTGACAAATCTACTAGAATGTTTTGAAGATGTAACTAGTAGAGTTGATCAGGGAGAACCGGTGGGTGTGGTTTATTTAGATTTTCAGAAGGCTTCCTTGTGTAGAGTCTCATACCTTGAGGCTCTGAACTTTTTGTTTACAGCTATGCAGGTACCAATTTAAAAAAATTATACTTGCTTATTTTCCTTCTTATCTCTTGTTCAATTTGTGTTTCTTTCTCATTCTGTATCCTGGTGAGACATTGAATTCACTCCTTTTATTTCATCCTCTTCTTCAGCATTTCCTGGGTTTACTTTCCGATCCTTCAAAGTATTAATTAAGGCGATACCCTGTTGGCTTCCCTGTTCACTTGGGTTGTACTCTCAACAGCTTTGTGAACAAATATATTTTGAAACTGGAAAGGTATAAGGTCAGACTTCATGCCCTGTTAGTGAAAATTCTGATCCAAATTTCTATAGTATTAATGATAACATTAAGCAAATCCTGAGGTTTTAAAGCTAATATTGGAGGTGCAATTGCATTATTGTAATTTGTAAACATGAAGCAGATAGTAAAATTATGCCTTTTCATATTTTTGAAGATTCAATCTAATAGATTAGTGGCTGTTTGAGTTACAGAGAATAATTGGTGGTTGAGGGGACATTAATACTGTAAATATAAAGTTAGTGAATGTTATTCTGTTTTACGTTGATGATGCTAGATGATAAAGTAAACTCACCATTGTCCCAGATGACGATAGGCTATTTTCCCCTTTGAGGGCGATGAGCTGACTGGTGGTGATTTAACCCGAGGACCCCCAATCTTCAAACAAGGGACAAGGTTGAGAGATGGGCTTTTATGAATAACCTCAGCCAGTGCAGAAATTGAACCCATGCTGCCGGTCTCACTCTGCATCACAAACCTGCTGTCCTGAACTGAGCTAATCCAGCCCCCAACACCCCACTATTCACAGCCTACCAATGTGAGAATGACCCATTTATTCCTTCATGGTATTCTGCCTGTGAACTAATCCTGAACACATGCCTGGATATTACCTCATATTCAATGTACTTTAATTTTGCTTACCAGGCTTTTGTGGGAGACTTTATCAAAAGTCTTCTGAAAAATCCAAGTATACTATATCTATTGACTCCCATGTATCAATTACATCCTCGAAAAACTCCAACATGTTTGTCACACATGATTTCCCGTTCAGAAATCCATGTTTACTGTGCCAAATCAGGTCATTATTAAACAAGTGTCCATTCATCACATCCTGTATAAAACATTCGAGCAGTTTCCCTCCTACTGATGTAAGGCTAACAGGTTGGTAGTTCCCTGTTTTTTTCTCTCTCTCTCGCTTCTTAAATCTATAGAATCTTGTAAGATGGTCATTAATGCAATCACTATCCACTCGGAGATGTAGATCATGAAGCCCCGGGGATTTATCAACCTTCAGTTCCAATAATTGCTCCAGCACAACCTTCTTACTAATACTAATTTCCTCCAATTCCTCATTCTTCCAAGTCCTTTGGTTTGCCTGCCTTTAAATTTCGTTTGCCGCTTTTCTACTTCCTTTTACCAACTTTACTTACTTCCAAATTGAGCTACTCCTCATGTTCCGATACCCCTGACAAACTAGTTTAAACCCTCCCCAACAACATTAGCAAATCTCCCTGCTAGATGTCCTGTTAAGGTGCAACTCATCCAACTTGTAGAGGTCCCACCTTCCCCAGCACTGGTCGCCATGCCTGAGAAATCAATGCGCTCCCTTCTACACCGATTCTCCACAGGCATTCTCCAGGGCTGGTTTAGCTCACTGAGCTAAATCGCTGGCTTTTAAAGCAGACCAAGCAGGCCAGCAGCACGGTTCAATTCCCGTACCAGCCTCCCCGGACAGGCGCCGGAATGTGGCGACTAGGGGCTTTTCACAGTAACTTAATTGAAGCCTACTCATGACAATAAGCGATTTTCATTTCATTTCATTTCACATGCTCAATCACTCAATCTTTCTATTCCTATGTTTACTGGCACATGACATGGAGAGTCATCCTGAGATCAAAGCTTTTACAGTCCTGCTTTTTAATTTCTTCCCTAATTCCTTAAAACCTACTTTCAGGACCTAATCCCCACTAAATATGTCACCAGTACTAATGTGGGCCATGACCTCTGGCTGTCACCCACCTGCAGAAGGATATCCTGCAGCTACCCCCCCAAGCACCCTTACAGCACCCCTCCCTTCCAGGACACCCTATCCGTTACCCACTCCTCCCAACCTCCCGGAGGCCCTTACTTACCTGCCCTGCACACCCCCACCCTTCATGCCCCCTCACCACCCTCCTTTCATGGGCATGGACCCCTCGGCCACGACTCTTGGCAGTGCCACTCTGGCACCCAGGCAGTGCTCCTGCCAGCTTGGCAGTGCCATTCACAAACCTTGGCAGTGCCAAGATACCCCGTTCTAACGGAAGGGCGTTACCTTCCTGACACCCAGGTGCCTCGGGCCTCGGATAGCCCGGGAGACCCCCTGGGTGCCGTTCCACCTGGTCCACATTTGTGTGGACCAGTGCTGAAGAGCTCCTAGCTGTGGCCTCAAAAGGGAGGTCTGTGCATGCTGGGTAAGTTCGGCGAATTCGGTTTAAAACCGGCTTTGGTGCACGCCGTTTGGGATGCTGACTCAGACGCTTCGCGAGACTTGGTTGAATCCCACGAGGCGCGAAAACTTCCAGGAAGCCTGCAAGGTGGCTTCACCACACTCGTGCGATAGCACAAGGCGGCCGGTGGATTGCGCAGATTATATACATTAATGAATCAGATATCGAGCTATAGAAAGTATCCAAACTGGCAGATGACACGAACATTAAGGAGGTATGATAAATAATTGAGTTCAAAAGGCAGCTGCAATTGTCCACTGATAAAATAATAAAATAGGCAAAACTTCAACTTCACTAAAATGAGAAACGGCAGTTCTATTTAAAACAAAATAAACTTAGAAGTGGAATTAAAATGGGGGAAGGCTCAGTGATGCAGAAGATCAGAAGGACTCGAGGTTTAGGTTCATGACACATTAAAACCACCACCCGATGTGGATAAGGCCATGAAAAAGGCAATGAAATGCAGAAATAAAAACAGAAAATGCTGGAAATACTTAACAGTTCGGCAATACGTCTGGAGAGTGAAACAGATTTCTCCTTTCAGATCAAGGGACTTTTCTGATAGAATGCAGAGAGGTATAGAATATAAAAGTCAAAACGTGATTGTGAAATTGAATTGAAAACCATAATGGGACAAATACAAGTTGGGCTCCATGTTATAAAAAAAAGATGCTGCTGCATTGGAGAGGATCCATTGCAGATTCAGGAGGATGTTGCCTGATAAGGCAATAGAAATGCATGGCCACACTTTGACTAATGATGAATGTAAGAAATTGGTATATATATTGATTTTATATCTGTTGCAGTAAGGGTTTTCAAAACCCTGAGTTAAGGTATGTATTTGTTGCAGTAATATTATTAAAGAACCTTGGTTAAACTATCCAGTCTGTGTGTCCGCTATAGCTGCAATTAAGAAGTCATAAAAAGCAGGGTAATTATTAATTTTTATAAATAAAGGCAAATTACTGCAGATGCTGGAACGCATGAATTAAATTATTAATTGTAATAATTTACTTGTTTATAGAGAGATGCCTCATGGAACATTGTTATGATTGCTGGAGGTTCCATGGAGAGTAGATAATTTATGAGAGATTATATGTAGTCCTAGCTAAGCAGGTGATGGAACATAATAGTAGGATATAAATGATGCAATTATAGAGAGGAGCCAGGTCTATATGAAATTTTTAAGTTGAACAACAGTTTTGCCAAATGCTGTCAGTTTGAGCAAATGAGTCTGACAAGACAGAATGATTTTCAGGTTGTTCTCTCTCACCAAATCTCTGCACAGTAAATAAGTAAGCATGTTCTGTTAACTTTACTTACAAGTAGCATTTCAACTATACTGGGGTGGCATAATTTGGAGTTACTAGCAGGTATGACAGCAAGTGCATTTCTCCTTGTGTTTAAAAACAATTTAACTTATAGTTTTAAAGATATTGGGCGGGATTCTCCCCTACCCGGCGGGGGGTCCTGGCGCCGAGGAGTGGAGTGAACCACTCCAGCATCGGGCCGCACCTTCAGGGGCTAGGCCGGCGCCAGAGTGGTTTGCGCCGCGCCAGCCGGCGGGAAAGGGACCTCCGCGTGGCGGCGCGAGTTGGCCCATGCACGGGAGCGCCAGCGTGTGCTGGCATCATCCAAGCGCATGCGCAGGGGGGGGTTCATCTCTGCGTCGGCCATCGCGGAGGACCACAGCGGCCGACGCAGAAGAATGGAGTGCTCCCACGGCACAGGCCGGATCGCGGATCGGTGAGCCCCAATCGCAGGCCAGGCCAACGTGGGGGCAGCTCCCAGGGCCAGATCCCCCCGCGTCCCCCCCAGGACCCCATAGGCCGCCCGCGCAGCCAGGTCTCGCCGGCAAATACCTGGTGTAACATACGCCAGCGGGATTGGCCAAAAACGGGCAGCCACTCGGCCCATCGCGGGCCGAAGAATCACCGGGGCGGGGGGGGGGGCTGCTCGCGGCCGCCGACCGGCGTGACGAGATTCCCGCCCTCGCCAAATCCCCTACATCGGAGAATTCGGCAGCCGGTGGGGGCGGGATTCACACCGCCCCCCAGCGATTCTCCGACCCGGCGGGGGGTGGAGAATCCCGCCCATTTTCTTTGATGTTAATGTGGTTAATTCTGTGTTTAAATTAAAGTTTGTTTCAACATAAAAGATACCAATTGGTCAAAGTCATCACTCCTGGGGTGAAGTATCCTTCCCTGAAGGATATTGCCTGAACTGCTGAGTATTTCCAACATTTTCTGTTTTTATTTCTGCATTTCATTGCCTTTTAACATGGCTTTATCCACATCAGGTGGTTGTTTTAATGTGTCATGAACCGAAACCTGGGTTTCTCAGGCTGTTCCAGTATTTATTGCCCCTACTTGTCCTTGAGGGCCAGTTAAGAGTCAACCACATTGCTGTGGAACTGAAGTCACACATAGGCCAGACCAGGTAAGGATGGCAGATTTCCTTCCCTAAACGACATTAGTGAACTAGGTGGGTTTTTACAACAATCAAACACTGCATGGGTGGCATTCACAATGGCGACCATGGGTCAGGATATCCAAGGCATAGGGCACTCTGCGGGGGCTGAGGCACAGGACAGGGCTGGACTGTCACGGGCAGCCATGTACCAGAGCCTCCTGGACATTGCAGCGGCACTCCAGAGCGTGGCCTAGTCACAACAGTTCATGGCTGAGGCCATCGGCGGCATTGCCCAAGCGCTGGCTGACCTAAGCCAGTCACAGAGAGTCACTGGCTGATGTGGCACAGTCCCAGAGGGGGGTGCTCTATTCCCTGTGCTCCATGGCCGTGAGCATTGAGACCCTGGCCGAGAAGGGAATGGGCCTGCAGTACTGGCAGCACCAGGTGGCAGGGAAGCCTCAGGAGTTCCTTCCAGTTGCAACCCCATCCCAAAGAGTAGCCTGGAGGCCATTGGGCAGCTACGAGGGAGGAGGGGGTGATGGGGTGCCCTGCTGGTGACTCCTGCGGTGGTGGGCCGAAACATCACTATGCCTCGGACTTCCCCCTCCTGTCCCTGGTGCATCTGATGGGCAGCAGGCAGAACAGGGCTCACCATTCCACCTGGGACATGCGAGCAGCAGCTGGGCCCATCCAGGCCCGGTAACTCCAGAGGACGGCTGCCAAAGGGACTCAGCTGTCGTTAAACGAGGCAGAACACCAGAGCTCGTCGTAGACAGGGTCGTTATCATCCGTGATCCCATGGACCAGACCCGCTGATACTGCCCACTGAGGGCCGCACCTCTTAGTGAGGCAGGTAGGAATCAGGGAGGGGGTGGAGGAGGTGGCACAGGGAGGGTGGTCGTGGGAGGAGGTGGCCGGCCGGAGGCTGGGTGGGGGTGACTGTATGTCAGGCTCCCTAGACGGTGAACCTGGAGGCTCACCGGGCGTTCTGTGCACGCCGTCCCTGCCGCACACGTTATGTAGCCTCCAGTGCCTGCCCTGGGCCCCATGTCCTGCCCATCCTCGCCCTCCCCCGCATCCTCCTCATCAGACGAGACATTCCATTTTACTAGACTTTACGCTGCGTGGCTGCTAGCCCCCCACCAGACGGAGGATCGGTGCGGCTTTTGCACCGGTTTTTCTGGCGTAAAATGCCACTGTTCCGACGCCGGCATCTGCACTTAGTCTTCAAATCGGAGCATCCAGCCCATGGTTTACTTGAGTTAAAGAAAAAGCAAATTTATTGACCACTAAACGCAAGAAAAAAATAATACCAATGTGACATCAAGCATGCAACCCACACAGAGGTATGTGAAATAAGAGTTCCAAAAAAAATTTAAATTTCCATTAAGTGTCCTCTGATTGTGCTTGAAGCATAGTTTTTAAATGTTGCGGCTGGTTTGGGTTGGCTGGTTTCTTGGATGTGGTCAAATACAGGAGATGTTGGTAGAGTTGGCTTGCCCAACTGGGAGACACTCTTATTCCAAAACAGAGAGCAGCCGCCAGTCTGTTTCCTCTGCTAAGGACGTTCTTGACACCGTCTGTACAGCCTGCCCCAGTAGCTGGGCAGCTTTGCTTTGAAATACTTTTAACAATTGTGGATTTGCCAGAGGTTTTGGATAGGTCTGTCTGTGGCAGCCATTGTTTCAATATCCAATACTTTTCATTTTTATCATCTCTTCCTCAAGCAGTTACACGTTTCAATGGGTGTCTGGATTACAGGAAATGCCTCTCTTCACAGGCCCACATACATACACCTTGGAATGCCGCCTTGCAGTTTTCTCTCAGTTCAAATTTTAAAATTTCCAGTCAGTTGAAAGTTGGAAAATCATGTTTTCAAAAATAAAAGGAGGCACAGCCTCATGACAATACACAAAGCAGGGAATGCCCCGACAAGAAGGAATTTTAGGGATGCAACGAGACTGTTTGGCCACCACTGAAGAGTTGGCGAGAGAGTCACATGGCTTCTCCCTTGGAAGGTACACTTGTATTATGTATCATCAGGCATCCTTCCGAGATCAGGACACCTTCAAACTCCGATAGGAGAGAGTGTATAATACTACACAATGATTTAATTCTCATATAATTCTGTGAAAGTTCAGCCCTACATGAAATGTTGAAGAATAAAACAGTGTAAATGCAACATTAGATGGACAGTCTCCACGTAAAACAAGTGTGGAAACATGGCATCGCTTTACCCTGGAACAAAGTGATGTCTTTTGTAATCCATTTTTAATGCGCTGGAAATATGGCGAGCAGAAGGTACATCATTTTCCACTTCAAAATGCCTCAAAAACTAGTAAACATGCCAGTCCAAATTGTGACAAGTCATTTGTGTTTTTTTCCCCACATGTACTTATTTCATTAAATTTATAGAGTTTATTTATTTTCCTTCCTCTCTTTTATACACCATGCATCCAAAATTAATACCTTCTGGGTACATGTCGAGGAATTCAGATGTATTCGAGGTTATAAGACCAAAAGATGTAGGAGCTAAAGTAGGCTATTCGGCCCATCTAATCTGTTTCCCATTCAATGTGATCATGACTGATCTGATGTGCTAATTCTCAACTCCTAGGGCAGCACAGTCACGCAGTGGTTAGCACTACTGTTTCACAGCGCCGAGGACCCGGGTTCCATCCCAGCCCCGGGTCACTGTTCATGTGGAATTCTCCCAGTGTCTGCATAGGTCTCACCCCACAACCCAAAAAGATGTGTAGGATAGGTCAATTGGCCGCACTAAATTGCACCTTAATTGGAAAAACAGTTAGGTACACTAAATTTATTCATGTTGTAATTCTCAACGTCACTTTCCCCCCTTTTTCCCGTAGCCCTAGATTCCCTTACTGATTAAAAATATGTCTATCTCAGCCTTGAACATACTTAATGGCCCAATCTCTACAGCCTTCTGTGGAAAGAATTCCACAGATTTCACAACCTCAGAAGAAATTCTCCTCACCTGTGTCTTCAATGAACAGCACTTTACTCTGAAATTATGCCTTCTGGCCCTGGACTCTCCCACAAGTGGAAACAATCTCTCAGGTATCTACTCTGACAAGCCCCCTGAAAATCTCATTCTTACAAACTTCAATGACTTCACACTCAACCTATTCAATCTCTCCCCATAAAAAAATCCCTCCATATCCAGGATCAATGCCGTGAACCTTCTCTGGACTGGCTCCAATGCCAGTATATCTTTCCTTAGATAAGGGGACCAAAACTGTTCACAGTATTTCAGAAGTGGTCTAGCTAGTGCCTTGTACAGTTTTAGCAAGACTTGAAATAAAGGGCAACATTCTATTTGCCTTCTGAATTTGCATGCTAGCTTTTTGTGATTTATGCACGAGGAGCCCCAAATCCCTCTGTGCTCCAGTTTTCTGCAGTCTTTCTCTATTTAAATAATATTCAACTCCTTTATTCTTCCTACCAAAGTGCCTAACTTTACAGTTTGCTACATCATATTCCATCTTCCAAGTTTTTGTCCAGTCACTGAACCTGTCTATATCCTGGTTGGTAAATAATATACCTACCCTCCTGTGAGATCATTAAGAAAAGGCACAAATGAGGAAAATCCATGTGATGTTACTTTTCCTCGATGTACCATGATGCTGCTGGGACACCTGAAGAGAAAAGTATAAAAGCTGATTTCCTGCTGTATCGCTCAGAGTCAAAGATGTTCACAGCATGGAAAGAGGCCCTTCGGCCCAGCTTGTCCATGCTGCCCAATTTCTATTAGTAAACTGGTCCAACCTGCCCACATTTGGCCCACATCCCTCTATACCCACCCTGCCCATGTAACTGTCTAACTGCTTTTTAAAAAAACAAAATTGTACCCGCCTCCACCACTGCCTCTGGCAGCTCATTCCAGATGCTCACTGACCTCTGTGTGAAGAAATGTCCCCTCTGGTCTCTCTTGTACCTCTCACCTTAAACCTATGCCCTCTAGTTCTAGACCTCTCTCCCTTTGGGAAAAGATGTTGAATACCTACCTTATCTATGCTCCTCATTATTTTATGGACCTCTATAAGTTCACCCCTGAGCTTCTGCGCTCCAGGGAAAAAAGTCCCAGCCTCTCCTTATAATTCAGACCATTAAGTCCTGGTAGCATCCTCATAAATCTCTTCTGCACTCTTTCTAGTTTAACAATATCCTTCCTATAATAGGATGACCAGAACTGAACACAGTATTCTATGTGAGGTCTTACCAATGTCTTGTACAACTTCAACAAGATGTCCCAATTCCTGTATTCAATATTCTCATCAATAAAACCTAGCATGCTGAATGCCTTCTTCACCACCCTGTCCACCTGCGACTCCACCTTCAAGGAGCTATGAACCTGTACCCCATGATCTCTTTGTTCTGTAACTCTTCCCAACTCCCGACCATTAACTGAGTAGGTCCTGCCCTGATTTGATCTACCAAAATGCATCACCTCACATTTATCCAAATTAAACTCCATCTACCATTCCACGGCCCACTGGCCCAATTGGTAAAGATCCTGTTGCAATCTTATATAACCTTCTTCACTATCCACTATGCCACCAATCTTGGTGTCACCTGCAAACTTACCATGCCTCCTACATTCTCATCCAAATAATTTATTTAACAAATAACAGCTTAAAGAGCAAAGTTCAAATTCTGGCCACAGCATCCATTTTTTGAAAATCTTCAGCTATATAGGAAGCCAACTTACAAAGTAACAAAGTATCACAGCAAAATAAAATACACTTGACGCATGTTCTCCACTTGCGCTGAAAATAATATGGGTATCTGGCTCCAATATGCATATTATCTCACCTCAAGCAGGCAACTTCAACATGCACATGATCTCACCTCTAGTAGGCAGATTATGTTGAACAGGGAATAGAAATGAACACCTTCTCGAGTTTAGAATGCAGTACTGGGGCCCCCAAAAGTCACCCCTGAATTTTATCCCAATGGGATGAATTTCAATGCAGAATTGAGGATCCCCGTGTTGAAGATAAATGGGGAGTCCAAAGTTGGCGTTGGCTGAGAGCAAGATTGGCAGAACAATCTTCTCTGAGGTGGACTCCTAATCGGGCACCTCTATGCTGAGCACCTAGTTAAGTAATTAGCAAACCCTTGAGGGTGCCCACCCAACCACAGCAGTTCTGGAGCCACGGCAGCCCTACTGGAAGAGGTGGGTGCTGCAGAAGCAGGTTGAAAAAAAGCATGAGGCTGAAACAGTAAGCAAATAAAAAGGTTGCAGACTGTCTTTTATGCACACTGATTACCCTGTGCAGCCCGAAGGTTCCAGATCTGATGATTCCTCAGCCTGCTGTATGGTGGTTGCCTTCATTGAGCTGGTGGCCTTTGTTGTGTTATGATGCTTCGGCTAACACAGGCTGCTACTTGATGCAGTCTTAACTAAAGGATGCTCCAGACTCTGAAATGAGTGTTTATTGAACTATTAATACAGTTCTCAAAAAAGTTCAACTCTCTGCTAATCTAACTGTCGTAACTCAGTCTAACTGTACCAGCTTGCTCTAAACCATGTGTTGGGGTGTGATGCTGCTGATCAACCCTGTCTAACTCTCTGGATGTCTGTCTGTGGAAAGGGGCAGGGTGTGAGTGTCTCATCCCTTTTATAGTGTTTATGTCATGCCCCCTTGTGGTGATGCCACCTCTGAGTGTCCTGACTGCCCATTGGTTGTGTCCTATTCTGAGTGTTCATTGGTTGCATGTTTGCATATCAAGACAGCCTTGGCATGTGCAGACGACACTCCTCAGATGCCTGAAAATTGCCAGCAAGGCTGCTAAGTCTCTCCTCATTGATACCTTAACAATGTTAATTGGCTTCTCTTCTGTATGGAGCAGGCAGGCGACCTGCACCTGAGTAATTTCCCTAGCAACAGGAATACATTAGGGAGCCATCCTGACATGGCTCTTCTCCTCCACCCCCTCCCCCCCCCCCCCCCACCTCATCCCACACACATTTTCCCAGGCGCCATGTCTCCAAATTCACTTTCACGCAGCCAGGAAAATTCAGCCCAATTGGTGAAGAAAATCACAATTCTTGTGTATAAAACACCATTATATTTTATGTATCCCTGTAGCATCAAAAATCTTGTTTTCTCGCATTCCCTCCATGCTAATTATTATGCTAACCAGCCCTGCTGATTTATTCAATGATAGGCAGGTAATACCAATAGGAACAAGGAAACTTTGCTGAGCATCGTTACACAATCAATTCACGCAGTTATTTTTCAAATACAGCAACCAGCATCATCAAATTAACCAAATCACTTTCATAATTACTTCCAATGCACTATGTTCTTCTCCATTAGGGCAGCTAAAAGCAACATTTATAAAGTAATACAAGTTTGCATATATCTGAAAATTGTCAGAAATGCCTCTAAGAGGTTTAGCTTTTACAGTCTTGGGTGTCTCTCTGGGATCTCTAGAGTTTCATATTTAATCTGCGAGTTTCAGTACCTGGGCAACTTCTGTATTTATGAGAATGGAATACTTTATGGACATTGAAAAAGGCCGGCGGAGCAGCTATGCAAAGAAGAGAGAACCATCAATGGCAGACACAGTATCGCAAGAGAAACAAGGAATGATTGATCTCAAAGAGACAGTAAAGTCACAACACAGGGAGTAGCAGCAGAGGTAAGTCAATGTGAATACTTAATTCATTGGTTCATTTTTTTAAGAGGTTAGTGTTTTATTAACTTGTTAGCAATTTAAGTGGTTAATGTTTTAGTGTTAATTAAACAGTTAGATAGCGTTAAAGTTAAACAAATAGTTCTAAATAATTCTTATAATATGGCCATGATGTGGAGATGCTGGCGTTGGACTGGGGTGAGCACAGTATGACGTCTTACAATGACAGGTTAAAGTCCAACAGGTTTTTTTGGAATCACTAGCTTTTGAAGGAGCCATGCTCTGAAAGCCAGTTGGACTTTAACCTGGTGTTTTAATATTTCTTATAATAGGGCAACACAGTTGGGGTCTACCATTTATACATCTGTGCCTTGTGAAAACTTCAGAACAATGTGCCCTGAAAAACAACATATAATAATAATAATAGTCTTTATTGGTGTCACAAGTAGGCTTACATTAACACTGCAATGAAGTTACTGTGAAAATCCCTTAGTCGCCACATTCCGGCGCCTGTTCGGGTACACAGAGGGAGAATTCAGAATGTCCAATTCACCTAACAAGCACGTCTTTTGGGACTTGTGGGGGGAATCCGGAGCACCCGGAGGAAACCCATGCAGACTCAGGGCGAAAGTGCAGACTCTGCATAGACAGTGACCCAAGACGGAAATTGAACCCGGGTCCCTGGCGCTGTGAAGCAACAGTGCTAACCTACATATGGAGAAAGTGACAGCTGCTCAGAGATAGAGGGATTTAATTAAAATATTTGAGGCGATTCCTCAACATCACAGTAGTGCATACAGAAAGCTGAGAATTTTATGCTAGCACATTGCAGGAGATGGTCAGCCTGCTGCTGGAGATTTCAGGAGGAGGGAATTGGTGACCACTAGACCGACAAAGAAAAACAGGTAGGCAATACCCCTACAAATGGGACATTTGTAAATTAATGTTGAATAATAGGGAGAGTGAGGAGGTTTCAGGTCAGTGCTGTCAGAAATAAATCCCTGAGGGAGACTTGGTTGTACAGGAGGGCACAGGAAAGTGAAGAAATGTAATTGTTATCGGAATATACACACAACTCTGAGTCCTAAAAGGTGTGTTGCCTCCCTGATTCCAGGATAAAGGCCATTACAGTACTGAACAAGCTCAGAACATTCTGTGAAGGCAAGTAGAATAGCCAGATGACGTGTTTCCTGTTGGAAGCATTGACTTTGATAGGCAAAGGTTTAAGATCCTTCCAGTTCCAAAAGCTAGTAAAACGGTTAAAAAAAACTGAACCTCAAAAAGGTGGTCACCCCTGGATTATTCCGAGTGGCAAGTTTGAATAGTTGCAGAAAGAAGAAGATAGTGCAAGTGAATTGTGGCTGGTAGGATATCTAGATAATAACAATCATAACATAATAATGTGATTGTATGAATTAGGAGCAGGAGTAAGCCATTCAGCTGCTCAAACCTGCTCCACCTTTTGATAAGGTAGAAAGAACAATCAAAGATGAAAATACCCAAATGGAGAAGAGCCAATTTCAGTGGTTTGAGACGGGATCTAGCACTGGTGTCCTAGAAATAAAGATTGGCCACGAAAACACAAAATTAGCTTTAAAGCTGGAGATAATACCCAGAAGCAGGATAAACAGGGCTTCCAAAGCTAGCGCTTCCTGGATGGCAAAGAAAATAATGCTCAAAATAAAACATAAGAGGTTATGATAAATGTCAGGCATAGCATATCATGTTTTTTGACAGGGCAGGGTGCCAGCGGAAAGTGGTTAGAAAGAGTCACTGTCAGCTCGCCAGTGCCAACAGTCCAGAAGCCTTAAAATGGGAAAAGGGCAAAATGTAAAAAAACAATCTTCAAGGCTCCTTTTGTCTGGTAAACTAACAGCACAACAGATGCAAGGTTGCGGGTAAAGAAATACAAACCTGATCATACCTCCCTGTAATGCAGGGGACCATATTGGGATGAATGGATATTGCAACAATTTGAAAGTCCAAAATGTTAGTGAGCAAATAAAAGACCACAGTATTTGCCCCAGAAACAACTGGCCATAGAACACAGAACATACAGTGCAGAAGGAGGCCATTCGGCCCATCAAGTCTGCACCGACCCACTGAAGCCCTCACTTCCACCCTATCCCTGTAACCTAATAACTCCTAACCTTTTTGGTCACTAAGGGCAATTTATCATGGCCAATCCACCTAACCTGCACGTCTTTGGACTGTGGGACGAAACCGGAGCACCCGGAGGAAACCCACGCACACACGGGAAGAATGTGCAGACTCCTCACAGACAGTGACCCAGCGGGGAATCAAACCTGTGACCCTGGCGCTGTGAAGCCACAGTGCTATCCACTTGTGCTACCGTGCTGCCCTTTTTATCCGAAGCCCCTGAAGCACCCCCTGACTCTCCCTCCCCCCCCCAACCCAAATTATAGGAGGGTCTCCGTCGCCACCACCCCCCCCCCCCCCCCCCCCCCCCCCTCCCCCTACAGAGCACCCCTGACCTGATTGCATGCACACCACAAATATCAGCTTGACATCCTGGCAGTGCCACCTGGGCACCTTGATAGTGCCAGGACACCACCCTGGCCAAAGGGCATGCAGATGGGGGCCTCCAATCCCCTGTGAGACCCCAATGAGTACCATTCCTTCTAGTCCCTTTGGTCCTGGCCATGTTCAGATTAATTCTGCCGAAGGACCTATTACTTAAAAATAAATCTTGCTTTTGTTTCCTCAGATTTCAAATTGTAATTTGCTCCTCATAAATCATTAATCTTTATTCAGAATGCATCTTTTAATCTGATTTACAGCTTAAGGGTCAAGTACTGAGGGAATTTGAAAAAAGGAACACCAATTCATTATCTCCAATACTCACTATTCAATGGTTCTGTGCTGTGAAGCAGACATTTTCCATTTCTGTCTTTTTCTGAACCAAATACTTGGCAGCATACAAATATATTTTATTCTACATGAAAAGTTAGGACTGATTCAACGAAACATAAAGCAGTATAAAATGCTGTTCGTCTCATACATATTAATTAATTATCAGACAGTTCCCATATCTAGCCAACTTATTCATAGTTAATACTTCGTACTTTGGTGTATGCACATTTAATACAAATATAATATAAAGTTGTTGAGTCTTCAGTCTGCAGGTTACAAACAATTCATTTTCTTTTGAATATCATCACCAGCATTCTCTCACCATTTTACACTCTCAGAGAGCTGTCCAGGGTTCAATTCCTGCTTGGGTCACTGTGCGGAGTCTGCACCTTCTCCCCGTGTCTGCGTGGGTTTCCTCCGGGTGCTCCGGTTTCCTCCCACAAAGCCCCGAAAGACGTGCTTGTTAGGTGAACTGGACATTCTGAATTCTCCCTCTGTGTACCCGAACAAGCACCGTAGTGTGGCGACTAGGAGATTTTCATAGTAACATCATTGCAGTGTTAATGTAAGCCTACTTGTGACACTAATAAAGATGATTATTATTAGAGGGAATGTCACTCAGAATGATTACTTACTGACCGATTTATCCAAATTCACCCATATTTTAGGGTCAGTTAACTTGTCACTGTTGATTTTAAGGCGCTTGCCATCCATGGGATCGGAATGTGCAGGAGGAAAGTCTCGTAAGAATCAGGAAACGCGTTTCTCGCCGGAGAGATCACGTTTCCCAATTTTCCCTGTCCCCTCGCCAGTGACGCCACAAGATTCATGCCTCATTTTAATACATTACAATGGATTTACATTATATTAGCGTTCCCCCCCCCCCCCCCCCCCCACACCACCATATGCTCCCCCCCCCCCCCCAATTAATATTGAGACATCACCGGCTGAGGTTTACAACAGATTTGGCCAGGCATGAGGAAGTTGGGGGGATCCCTCCACTGGGGCAGGGGGTACACTGCCCCTGGTACAGGTTGGCATGGCCAGGTTGCTGCAGTGCCAACCTGACAGTGTCAACCTGTGCCGAAAGACATGTGCCAGGAGGCAGTGCTAGGCCAGGGCCTACTGGAAACCCCATTGGGGGGAGGGGGCGGGGGGGGGGGGGGGGGGGGTGCATTGATTTATGGTGCAAGGGTTTGTCAGCCATATTTCCATAGTGTTAGTGGAGGGGTTTAATGCCGGCGGTGGATATGTGTGTGAAAGGTGGGGTGGGGAGGTGAGAGTCCCGAGACCTCTGTAATGGGGGCTGGGACACCATTAGGCTATAACCCTGATTGAGATTGTAGCCACCTGGGGTGGCCACATCCCGATTTCAAAATGGACACTTGCAAAGAGTAACGGGAAAATTGGACAATGCTAAGAAAACAAGCAGGTGCAAGGTTTGCCTGTGGATTGGAGTTTGCAGCTCCCAGACAAAACCGATACTACAAGCCATTAGCACAGTAATGATCTATCTCCGGGGACAAAAGAGAAACATTTAAGCAAACAATACCAAAGCAGACTCCCCGGCGCCAGTGGAGACTAAAACAAAGGCAGGCCAACGGTCACCTAGGGCCCGCCCAGCGAACAAGCAACCACCCCTTTATTGGAGAAAATCAATACGGATGATTAACACATGGTCCAATTAATTGGGGCTAAGTTCAAGGACCGCCCAAAAGGGCGCGAAACCCCTATGGGGTATAAAAAGGAGTCCACAAGACAGATCACTCTCTCCTTCATCATCATCATCTTGGCCTTGGCTCTCAGCGACGAGAGACCCACCAAGCACCAGCCAAGTAAGTCTAAAGTCAATGCACGCTACGAGATAGGCGCTCCTAGCGACTATTCCATACAAGTTCGATGCCAGCAGCCTCAGAACTGGACAACGCCCATTGTTCATCTGACTGAGTGGGCACCCGAAGCTAAGTATAGGCTTTTAGTAGTAGTGATAGTTTAGTGAGTAGAGTTTGTGCATGAGTAAAATTGACTGTGTGTGTAAATAGATGTGCATTGATTTGAAACTTACTAACTGGTGTATTGAGTCTTTAATCAGTTTTCGGTTTTGAACCTTGTGGCGGTATCGAAAAGATACCTGGCGACTCTTGAACTAGCATAATTAAAACAGAGCAAATTAAGGAGAGAGCATAACGAGCAACAAGATGCCCTTTAAAGATGGCACCCCGATCTCTCACGGTTCCACCAAAGTGATGTCATAAGCCACACCAGCTCTTTTTTTTCTCTAAGTGGCTCAAGATTCCGCTGGAAAACTGGTCTTTGCAACTGGAAAGTTACGGGATAGTTTCTGTCTGAGCCCAACACTTTGCCAAATTCTGATAAGATTTCACCCAATGGGCCCGATTCTCCAGAAAGATTTCGAAGTGTGGTAGCAAGTGGGAATTGTCGTGAGCTTCCAGCCGTTCGGCCCGGTGAGGCCGACAACGCTATTCAACGTTAATTGGTCCTCTTAACGAGGCTTCACACCACAAATGAAGGCTCGCCAGCCAATTAGTTGGGACTGCGCTCTCCAACCCCCACTAATAAGGTCGCGAAGCACTTGCACACCACCTGCACAAGCAACCCCACTCAGCTCGCAGCCATGGCAACAAGACAACTGGCCCCAAGCTTTGGAGAAGAGGAACTGGGGAGGCTCCTCGATGTGGTGGAGGCCAGGAGGAATATCCTGTTCCCCCGAGGGTCCGGAGGGCGAGCCTCAGGGCAGCCAGTGCTGCCTGGGACGAAGTGGCAACGGCCGTAAGCTGAGGCAACATGACCAGGAGGACTTGCCTCCAGTGATGCATGGTCAACGGCCTACTCCAGGCAGCACAGCTGAGTTGACACGCCCCCCCACCCCAGAACCTTCCCACTCCCAATGCAACCAGCCATTCTCAACCCTCCAACTGCCTCCCCCAACCCATCCTTAACACCCTGCTCCCTTCACCTCCCCAGCACTGTGACCACTGTGTGTGGCTAATGATGCCCTGTCTGTGTCTTCGTAGGAAAAGATCTCCCACAATCGCCGGGAAAGGGCCCATAGTGGCGGAGGGGTGCTGAATGTAAGGTTCCTCACAACATTTGGGGAACAAACCTTGGA
Source organism: Scyliorhinus canicula (assembly GCF_902713615.1). NCBI lineage: Eukaryota > Metazoa > Chordata > Chondrichthyes > Carcharhiniformes > Scyliorhinidae > Scyliorhinus > Scyliorhinus canicula. Next base: position 109,882,009 of record NC_052155.1, on the reverse strand, counting down.
GGAGACGGAAGTGGCCAAGGACAGAGTGGTCACCAATACGGACGTCGGCGCATGCCATGAGGATCCACCGGGCCCCACCCGGATGGATTGTCACACATCAGTTGTTATTGTCTTACTGACTGACCCATCCCTCCCACTGACCAGGTGTTCATTCCTCCGCAGGTCCTCAGGCCGACTGCGCCGGCCCATCCAAGTTGGCATCCTCTCCCCTGCCTCCCACGAGGCCACCTCAGTGGAGAGTTCCGAGGATACCGCAGTTGATGCGACACAACTGTCACCCCCACCCTCCATCAGTGCAGATACACACACCTCAGTGAGAAATGTTAATGGTCAGGCTTCTGGGGCACAATCTGGTGAGTACCACACAGTTGCTGATACACAGCAGGTGGAGGCAGGAACCCGCAGGTGAAAGTGAAAATCACTTATAGTCACAAGTAGGGTTCAAATGAAGTTACTGTGAAAAGCCCCTAGTCGCCACATTCCAGCGCCTGTTCGGGGAGGCTGGTACGGGAATTGAACCGTGCTGCTGGCCGGCCTTGGTCTGCTTTCAAAGCCAGCGATTTAGCCCTGTGCTAAACCAGCCCCAGGTGAGACAGGAGTCAAAGGGCTGCTGGGTCCCGGGACCCACCTGGGTCCCAGCTTGATGCTGAGCCTGTGGAAGAGGTCATCCGGGAGCTGATGGAGGCGTTACGGTGCGGCCGGGACATTCAGAGGGAGATGTCAGCGACACTGCAGCAAGTCAATAGCCGATTGGAGGAGTCCCAGAAGTTATGGACGCAGGCCAAGCACTTCTGAGGGCACCGGGATGGGGGGGTTGGCAGCATGGGTGGCAGGTAAGGAGTGGAGTGTGCATTGTGGAGGGAGGGAGAAAGGATTTTGTGTGGGGTTGTGGGGGAGGCAGGATGGGGATAGTGGGTGGCACCATCGGGATAGTGGGGCACTGGTGTACACTTGGACGAGGAACATTAAGATACCCTTAATATAATCAGCTTGATGCCTCTGGCTCCTTATTCCATGATGTTGGCCGACAACCAATCCTATGCCCCATCCCCCCAGACATGCCGCCTCCCCCACCTGCCATGCACTGCCCACACACACCCGGCCGCAGACAGGTGCCCAGGGCTGGGGGCCATCCCCAGGTCCATGATCACAGCAGCATGAGTTCAAACCGGGGGGTGCTGTTCGCAATCGGTCCAGACAGGGACATGAAGCCAGCTGCCGCCTGAACCACATCCGCTGCTGCATGCACAATCCTCCAGAACTAACTCCGGATACAGGGCAGCATGGTAGCATGGCGGTTAGCATAAATGCTTCACAGCTCCAGGATCCCAGGTTCGATTCCCGGCTGGGTCACTGTCTGTGCGGAGTCTGCACGTCCTCCCCGTGTGTGCGTGGGTTTCCTCCGGGTGCTCCGGTTTCCTCCCACAGTCCAAAGATGTGCAGGTTAGGTGGATTGGCCATGCTAAATTGCTCCTTAGTGTCCTAAAAAGTAAGGTTAAGGGGGGGGGGGTTGTTGGGTTACGGGTATAGGGTGGATACGTTGACTTGAGTAGGGTGATCATTGCTCGGCACAACATCGAGGGCCGAAGGGCCTGTTCTGTGCTGTACTGTTCTATGTTCTATACACCAGTCCAGGACCGCCCACGGTCCCCGTCACCACATTGTTTGCCACACCGGTCGCTGTGGCCTCTGCCCGGCAAAGCCCAAGAAGCTGAAATGCCAGATGCCTCATCAGAAGGCTCCGACATGGACTTGGAGACATGGAAACAGGCCTGCCCGCCGTGGTCATCCAGCCGCCTAAAACACCGGCCCCCGCCTTGACACTGCCCAAAAAGGTCAGTCACCGGTGCGTTACACACCTCCCTGACCGCCGTCCAATTCCCAAATGAACAAGAGGGCCTCAGCCTGAAGACATGGCCGTTTCTCCAGACTTGGGTGGGGGGTGGTGGTCGTGGAGGAAGAGGGTTTTGACCCCCTTTGGGGCCAAGGACTTTGCTCCATTGGATTTCCCCCTTACACAGCTGAGTATGAACTCCCTGGTAATTGGGGTGGGGTTTCCCCTGAAAAAGGGAAAACTACTCTGTATAAACTTCCTGACCTGGGTGCAGGTCGAAGAGGGTGGCCCTTTGGGGAGAGGAGTAGTAGTTTTACGTATATCGTAATAAACCAGTCGTTCATTTCTATGCCACCCTGTGTTCCTGTTGTTTTTCCCATTTGGCTTCTACAAGTCTCAAAATGGTCTAACCTCTCACTGTTCTCAAATTTCTGCTTGTATCCAAACTGAACTTTCTTTTTGATGTATATCTACAGCCATTCAATTTTGCTTCATTACATTTGCTCTGTAGTTCACCTTCTAGCAAGTCTTTATCTTGGTTCTATTCCTTCCGGTGTACCTATTTCTTTCCCTGTGCCACAAAACCCGAATCCACACCATCATTAGATCAAACATCACTTTTTGTTGTGTTGTCCTTGTATTTTTAAGATGCTGCATTTGGAAAAAACAAATGAATTTATAAAATCCAAGTTGTGTCTTTAAAGCACCTAGTTTCATAAAATATTTTTTTTAAATATCAAAATATGATTTCCTTCTCACATGAAAATGGCTTGGGGCGCGATCTTCCGTCTTCGTTACGCTCTCACTCAAGGGTAACGAGGCTGGTGAATAGTGGGAGAGGCCAAAAATGGGAACTGTGCCAGGCGCCAAACAGTTTGTGATGCAACCGGCCCGCTCCCGTAGGTGAAATCGGAATCTCGTCACAGCGTGGCGAGAAACCAATTATCACCACTTAAGCCTCATTTCCATACAATTAATAGGAGCCACCCCTTATCCAGCAGCCTCCCATCATTCAGCAGCCTCCCCAACAAGTGCTCATGGTGGTGCCAATTAGTACTCCTGAAAAACGTGAACCTGGCGGAAGGACTTCTGCGGAGAGCCAAGGAGGTGAGCAGCCATCTATGCTCACAGGCATAAAGCCAGGGGGTGCGGGCCTTCGTGCCCCTGTGCTCAGCGGGGGGGGGTGGACCCTCGGCTGGGGGTGGGGACCCTCTGCAGGGATGGGCTGCTATGGGAGGGTGGGGGGGGGGGGGGGGAAATCGCTTGCGGCACCACCATGCCAACTCCTGGATCCCAACCCCATTCCGGGGCCAACCCTTGTCCCTGCCCGTCTGCCCCCACTGATCACCCGTATCCCCCACCAACTGCTGAGGACTCTGGCTGTGCGGCTGAAGCCTATCGCTCGTAGGGAATTGGCAATTGTAGTTTGGTGAGCACTTGACACATGCCAAGTGTATTCCCGTGGGTGGGCAGGCCATACAGCATGTGGGAGTCATTGCCTAGCATCCCAATCACACCTTGATGCCTGGACAGTGCGCCTGAACACTGCGGGAGACAACACCCCACACGCAGCATCCGACATCCGACCACCCAGGGGATGAGGCACAGCTCCGGGTACATATCCATGGCCGGAGGCTGGCTGGGTGCCACAGGGTGCATGGGGGGGGGGGGGGGGGGGGGGGGGGGGGGGTTGCCTGGAGAGATGGGCAGAGGGTCCGGGGGTCAGCCCGTATTGCGGATGTAAGTGACAAAGGCATCATAATGGTTGTGCAAAAGGTTGTTTAATGTGCTGTACAATACCCCACTCCCGAGAGTGTTGCCTCCCCGATCCCCACCCCCTCCCTACACCCTACATACCGGCTGCCCCTGCATCATATGGCTCTGCCAAGCCTGGCAGTTCCGCTCGGCAATGCTCCTCAGTGACCAGGCCAGGCTCCACAGTGCCTCGGCAATGTCCACCTGTGACTGGGACAAGCTGTGCAGCACTTCAGCCATTTCCATCTGAGAGTGGGACATTTCCCGCAGAACCTCTTCAAGGTCGGCCTGGTACTGGGTGACATCCCGCAGCGAGGCAGACATACTGCTGAGACCCTCAGCCATGGTCTTCACTGACTGTGCGACGCCTTGAACACCTTCACTAATGGTGATGACATTGTGCACCAGGCTCTCCACTGCAGTTGCCACCATAGCAGTGCTGGCCTCAATGCCGCTCATTGCCGGCGCTATCTCCTGCGTCTGGAGCCTCTGGGACTCCTCCAAGCGGCTATGGATCTGCTAGAGTGACGTTGACACCTCCCTCTGAACATCCAGGTTTGTCCCTATCATCTCCATCAGCTCCGGATAACTCTGACCCAGAGGCTCAACATCAGGCTGGGACCCAGCTGGGTCCAGGGATCCAGCTGTCCTTTGACTCCTGTCTCACCTGGGGGTTCCTGCTGCCACCAGATGTACATCAGCAGCAGTGTGGTGCTCATCAGATTGTGTTCCAGAAGCCTGCCCACTAACATTTCCCACCGAGGTGCGTGTATCTGCAATGGTGGAGGGTGGGGATGACAGCTGTGCTGCGACTATAACAGTTGCATCCTCGAAGTTCCCCTCTGAGGTGTTCTCATCGGGGCCAGGAGAGGTTGCCGCCCCGGGATGGGCCGGCACCGTCGGCTGGAGGACCTGCATGAGAATGGACATGTGGTCAGTGGGAGGGATGGGCCAGTCAGTAAGGCAATCAATACTCACGTTTGACAGGTCTTCCGGTTGTTCCTCACCTCTGGGGCATCCACCAGTCTCCTCGTGGGTGACCACCTTGTTCTTGGCCACACGCGTCACCTCCAGGGCCCGCTCCTCGAAGGAGGTGAGGATTCTCATGTTCAGCACCCCACTGCCAGCACTGGCTGACTTGTGGCTGACTCTCCGGGACTCTTGGGGGATCAGGACATCCCTCCTGGCCTCCACCACATCCAGGGGCCTCCCCAGGTCAGAATCCCTGAATCTTGGGGCCGCTATTGTTGCGAGCTGGATGGGGTTGGCTAAGCAAGTGCAGCTTAAGTGCTGCTCGATGTTGTTAGCGGGGGGGCTGGCGAGTGTGGTCCCAGGCGAATCAGCTGGTGAACTGGCATTCGGAGCGAGAGGCCTGTGAGACCTCATTAAGTGGACCAATTAACGTTGAATAATGTTGTCGGCCTTGCTGGGCCGAGCACCGGGAAACTCGGGACAATTCCTGCTCGTTCGCACACTTGGAAAATGTTTAGAAAGATTGTGCCCTTACATTTATCACTTACAAGTTTAAGCTGGAAAAAGTATAAAAATTCATAGAGAACTTCCTTGCTGTTTTGAAATTCCATCAGCATTTCCTACACCACCATGTTATAGAAACTGAAAAAATATTATGGGCTGAACAATTCAGTCCAGAATTAAACTATGAGGAACGCATTTTGCAGATTTAGCAAAATAGATGCTTCATTAGCTCCAAAAGGAAAATGCTGGAAAATCTCAGCAAGTCTGGCAGCATCTGTGGGGAGAGAAAAGAGCAAACGTTTCGAGTCCAGATGACCCTTTGTCATTAGCTCATTGTTTCTAGTTTGAAATAATCCTGCCACTTATAAAAATATATTCATTCACATTATTTACCATTTTTTATTCATGACACATATAGAAAACAGCTCAAGAATGCATTAGCTTTGATGAACTAAAAGGCCGAGTATGGTAGCATATTTGCAATTATATCACATGTGTATTATTGCATCTGAGTATTCTTTATAAAAATTGTCTCCAGTGTGTTCCTATGTCCTCTTTGTTTACTTTTATTCTTCAATTTCTTTCCCTCCTCTTCCAAATGGGGGATCTCATGCAGAGGTACTGTTCCACAAGCAGTGGGAGCTTCAAGAAATGGCAATTCTTCATTTGGAAACCTGGTCACAAAGTGTGAGCAAGCTGGTGAATTAGAAAGGGAACTCAGGAGGACTTCCGGAGGTGGCCATGGTGTGAGTGGTCATACACAGGGCAGCTCCTGCTTGAAGGCATAGGAAAGAACTTTTTACCTGATATTGCGAGTAATTTCGACAAAAAGGTGTTGGTTTTTTTTATGAATTTAGATTACTCAATTATTTTTTTTCCACTTAAGGGGCAATTTAGTGTGACCAATCCAGCTAACCTACTCATCTTTGGGTTGTGGGGGTGACACCCACACAGACAGGGGGAGAATGTGCAAACTCCACACGGACAGTGACCCAGGGCCGGGATTCGAACCTTGGTCCTCAACGCCGTAGGCAGCAGTGCTAATCACTGTGCCACATGCCGCCCTAACAAAAAGGTGTAGTTGAAGGTCGGAGGAGTAGTTTCTCCCAGGAGTGGTATGTCCACTGGCTACCAAACCCAACGGAAGACGGTGAGAGACCTGGGAAAATAGTTGGAGGAAACCTGTGGCGCAGCAGCCGATGGAAGGATGGGGGAGGGGGAAAGGCTGATACAAGGTGGAAAGCCCCAGATGGAGCAGTTGATGACTTTTATTAAGGAGGAATTCCGCAAGCAGAGGAAGGAGATGCAGGAGGATCACTCGAATGCCATCGAAGGAGCTGTGGCACCCCTGAAGAGCTTGATGGTACATGTGGAGAAGAGCTTGTAGGTGCAGGGGTCGCAGATTCGAGAGATCGAAGGAGTGATTTTGGACCACAGTGGTGGCACTGAAGGCAGAGGTGGGGCTCTAAGGAGACCTTTGCAAAACTTTGAGGGCAAAGGTGGAGGAGCAGGAGAATACCTCGGGATGGCAGAACCTGCGAATAGTGGGCCTGCCTGAAGGAGTGGAAGGTGTGAGTGCCACGAGGTACATCTCTAACATGCTGGTGGCAGAGAGGGTGCTAGATAAGGCCCTGAAGTGGACAGAGTGCACAGGTCCCTGAGGCAGAAGCCTAGAGCTGGGGAGCCACCGCAACGGCGATCATGAGACTCCATAAGTTCATGGAGAAAGACAAAATTCTGTGATGGGTCAGGGAGAAACGCACCTGCGAATGGGAGGGGAACAAGGTCCGAATATATCAGAATATAGGAGATGAGTTGGCGAAACGGTTGGCAGGGTTCAACATGGCCAAGACGGTGCTGTACCGGCGGCAGATCAGGTTTGGGGTGCTCCACCCGGCAAAATTATGGGTGATGTTTGAAGGCTGGGAATATAACTTTGAGTACCCAGAAGCGGCCGAGACTTCATCAAGGAGCATAAACTGGGGGAGAATTGAGTGGACAAAGCAGGGGAACTGGGGTGCTGGCATTTTGTAACAGTTGGGAATACGGTTGAAGTGAGGGTAGGGATGGGAGGTTTTCATTCCCTCCGGTTTGGAGGGGAGCCTATTTTTGGGTTTGCTGTTTACTATTGGGTTAGTAAGGGGTAGTAGGGGTGAAAGGTTTATGTGGGGATGGATGTTCCCATCCCCCCCCCCTCCTGTTGTATGGGGATATTTGTGTTTAGCGTTTGTTTGCTTTTCGAGGAGATAACCTGGAATTCAGGAGAAGTCGTTGTTTGGGTCGGGGAGGGCAAGGTCAGCAGGGAGCCTTCTTCCCTGAACAGAGGAGTTGGGGAGGGGGAGAGGAGGTCATTGGGAGGAGCCTTTGGGCAGGAGTTGCCTCATGAGCAAGTAATGCTGGTGAATGGAAGTGATGTGGGGGAGAAGGCCGAGAGAGAGGTGGCCAAGAGAGGTGGCCGTGGGTGGGTGGGGGGAGTTGCCGGGGGTGGGGGAGGGGAGGTTGACGCGACGTAGCAGGGGATGAGAGATGACATAGTCAGGGGCGGAGAAGGAGGCCATTTGGGATGGGTAGGTACAGGGTGGAATTAACAGGCTGGAGTTAAGTGGGGAAGATGACAGGCGGTAGGGAGGAATGGAGGCATAAGCCTCTGGTCCGCTAGGTGACGTGGAACATCCGGGGACTGAATGGGCCGGTTAAAAGGTCGCATGGCGACTCTCTGCGAGCTCCCTCCCCCCAGTTCCTTTTCTTTTATCTCCTATCACCGTTCTAACCTACTAAAACTATTTTCCACTTCTTATATAATTACTAACAATGTTCTTCTATGTTTTCTTACAGATTTGAGGTCCTCTGCTGCTCTTGCTCATGTAATTTGCTTTGTTTGGTCCCTTGTTCCGCACTGTAACCGATGTACTCTGTTTATTATTCTTTTTGTACGTACTGTTTACGTTCCATCGGGCGCAGAAAAATATTTTTCACTGTACTTCGGAACATGTGACAATAAATCAAATCAAAGCTTGACAGCAGAGGTGGTCGTTTTTCAGGAGACACACTTCCGTGTGAAGGACCAGGTTAGGTTAAGGAAAGGGTGGGTCGGGCAGTTTTCCACTCGGGGTTTGATTTGAAATCGAGGGGAGTGGCAATTTTAATGAGCAAGGAAATGGGATTTGTGAGTGCGAAGGAAGTGAGGGATCCGGGTTAGAGACTTGTGATGGTGAATGGGGTATTGGAAGGGGCACCAGTCGTGTTAGTAAATGTCTATGCACAAAATTGGGCAGCCCGGTAGCACAGTGGTTATCACAGTTGCTTCACAGCTCAAGGGTCCCAGGTTTGATTCCCGGCTCGGGTCACTGTCTGTGCGGAGTCTGCATGTTCTCCCCGTATCTGCGTGGGTTTCCTCCGGGTGCTCCGGTTTACTCCCACAGTCCAAAGATGTGTAGGTTAGGTGGATTGGCCATGATAAATTGCCCTTAGTGTCCAAAATTGCCCTTAGTGTTGGGTGGGGTTACTGGGTTATGGGGATAGGGTGGAGGTGTGGGCTTGGATAGGATGCTCTTTCCAAGAGCTGGTTCAGACTCAATGGGCCGAATGGCCTCCTTCTGCACTGTAAATTCTATGATTCTAGATTGTTTTCTTCAATCTTCAATGCTATTCTACACTAATCTAATTGCTGATTCTTTCAAGGAAAACACTCCTGGTCCCATATGGTGTTCTTTGTGTTGCTTATTTAGGATGGATTCTATAGTGTTCCACAAAGACCACAGTATAATAAAGCTATGATTTTATTTGCACTACTAACCTGGGTTTCAACACTCCGTCTTTTTAGAATGTAGAATTGATCAACAACATCTAACTACACTCACCTACTGCTAATCTCACTCACTGGTATAACTATAATCTAACCTTCTCACACTAACTGCTCTGGTGACCTTTCTCTAGCTGTCTCCTGCTTACTCCCCGAAGGGCTAGCATCACTGCTTTATATAGTCGTATCTGAAGCTCTCTCTAGCGAATATTCATAGTACTACATTAACCCTTGCAATGCTGATAGTTATAATAATACTACAGGGGTAGAATGGGTTAGGATGGAGGAGAAATCGTGTCAGCGATCCATCCTAAGGGCCATGGTGACGGCAGTGTTGAGAATGGCGTTGAGTAGGTATTCAGGGAGCTCGTATTCAATCCACGATAAAATCTGGTACCAGTTGAGGAGGTGGTTTCGGGTGGAGGAGATGTTGGTGTTAACGCTGTTCTGTGAGAATCATGGGTTTGAGCCAAGGGGGATGGATAGTGTATACAGGAGGTGGAGGGAACTGGGGCTGGTCAATGTGAGGAGGGATTTGTATTTGGAGAAAGTGTGTGCCAGTTTGGAGGAGCTAAGGGAGAGGGTAGAACTCCCGAGAGGGAGTGAGTTCAGGTACCTGCAGGTGAAGGACTTTGTACGAAAGGTCTGGAAGGAATTCCCCAGGTTGCCGAGATACACCCTGCTGGAGCGACTGCTGCTTCCGGATGTGGAAGGGGAGAGAAGAATTCAGGATGTATACATATGGCTGGGAGAGCAGGGAGATGAGCGGATGGGGAAGATTAAGGAAAAATGGGAAGGGGAGTTGGGAGGGGAGATCAACTGTGGAATGTGAAGTGAGGCACCGTGTAGAGTAAACGGGACCTCCTCGTGCGCAAGGATGAGCCTGATACAGTTTAACGTTGTACGCAGGATACATATGACTCGGGCAAGAATGAGTGGGTTCTTCCAGGAGGTGGCAAATGAGTGTGAGAGGAGTGGGCAGGGACTGGCGAATCACGTGCACATGTTCTGGGGTTGTGAAAAACTGGAGAGATTCTGGGTGGGAGTGTTCACGGTCTTAGCCAGGATAGTGGAGGAGGAGGTGGACCTAGACCCTTTGGTGGCGATATTTGGGTTTCAGAAAAGCCGGGGCTCATTGAGAGGAGGAAGGTCAATGTCTCTGATTGCCCGGCAACAAATTCTACTGGAGTGGCGGTCGACTCGCCACGGGGGTAGCGGCCTGGTTGGGTCACCTGTACAACTTAATGCGATTGGAAAAGATAAAGTATGAGCTAAGGGGGCTCAGCAGAGTGGTTTTAGAAAAGGTGGGGAATGTCCGTGACCGTGTTGGAGGAGTTGATCATCGCGGGGGGTGGGGGCTATCCAGTATTTGCAAAGTGGAGTTACAGACACCGATAAAACACAAATATTTCCTAACTCGCAACATTCACGGAGTAAAATATTTTCATAATCTTTATTCATAAATGCCAGAGTGCTAATTTTATTATTTGCTCTGGGATATTTCAAGATTATGGACCTACCTGATAATTGCATTCCTCACTAACCTGCAGCTCTGTTGCAGTATGGATGTGAGCCCCAATTAGTTTCTGTCAATCTGGCAGCTCCCTTTGTTGAACTTCACTGCATGCCCTATAAGTCATGCATATTTATTGCAGTCACCAGAATTACAACGATACTGTAGCTAAACTTCAGTCTGAAGCCCAGGTATTTAATCTTTCTTTTTGGTTTTGCACTAAATTACCTCGAAAAACTCAATGTCTACTTTCCATTTTGCAGCATGTTCATTGTGAACAAAGAGGAACATAGCTTGGGGAGGCTTAGAGCTAAAAACCCCACTCAAAAATTACAGTTCCAGTTTTGTTCTGAATGCAAGTTTGCAGCTATACATGCTGAACATGTGGGTGGATGCAGACATGCACTGCCTTTACTCAGCTGATCAGAGAAGCTGGTGGTTATAGAAGACTTGAACTGCTGCAGTCTTACTGTGATGATTTATTTTTGTAGTAGCTTTTCTTTTTCATAGCTACTTCAAAAGACAAGAGGTAGGTTCCATTCAATGGAGGAAATTAGGGATGGGCAATTAATACTGACCTTGCCAGCAACTCCCACAGGTAGAAATGGATAGCAATCTGGAAGCTCTTCATATATATTCTTCAAATGATAGTCCACAAACTACATACCTCATAAAATTCAATTTTACAAATTGGCCTGGTAGGGTTTGAACAAGCTCTGGGTTGTTAATTCAGTCCACAAAACTAGAGCATCTTACCCATTAAATACCCCCAGTAAAGTTGGCACACCATTCACCTGACTATCCTCTGGTAGCCTCCTGTATTGAATGCCTGCTTTAAAGAAAGTATGCTTAAAGGTTGCTGTGTGGCAGAACTGGAAAAAGTGCAAAGGCCATTTTCTGAAGATGATTTTTAGGCAAAACGTCACTGATGAACCACATTTTTTCTACTTTTTCCAGCTTAAACTTTGAGGTGCAGCATCATTCCAGGAATTGTGGTTCTTGTGGGGCTGGTTCAGCTCAGTGTGTTAGACAGCTGGTTTGTGACACAGAACAAAGCCAGCAGCGTGGGTTCAATTCCCGTACCAGCTGAGAATTCGGAATTCTCCCTCTGTGTACCTGAACAGGCGCTGGAATGTGGCGACTAGGGGCTTTTCACAGTAACTTCATTGCAGTGTTAATATATAAGCCTACTAGTGACAATAAAGATTATTTATTTTCATTTTTAAAAAAATCTCAATCAATTTAGCACAGACTTCCGGCAGGATTCTTTGTTCCTGAGACTAAGTGTTGATGCATGGGCAGGATTCATGGAGTTCCACGACAGCAAAACTGGCGCCGATTCAGCAACTGTTAAGGGGCTGGCACCAGTGGCACGTGGAAAACAATCTATTCCAATGAGAAACGGTGCGGGATTCGCCAGATTCACATTTGACACTCAGGAGGCTGAAAAGCTGCAGCTGCACATACACGCTTCACTCCACACACACACCATCCCAGCCAACAAGATGGCAGCGAGTCGCGTGACCCCACGATTCACGGAAGCCAAGCTTGAGACCCTCCTGGACATCGTGGTGGAGACTCGGGCCACCCTGTACCCGACCCGGGAAGGAGGCTGCCAGCCATCTCTGTTCACCGTGCCTGGACGCAGTGGCAGAGGCAGTCAGCACCACCAGCAATCCTCATCCGGACTCTCTGGTGCGCATCACACAGATGCTCCGGTATGGAGCTGGAACTCCCGAGGGGGCGGACAGTCGGAGAGCAGGCAAATTCCAGCTATCCAGACGGGTTTCGGGCTTCTGGAACGGACAGTGTGTCAATTGTGGAGATCCAGTTGCAGCACCAGGTGAGGGGTTGACAGCAAACATCCAGTACCTGCAGACACAGGTGGAGGAGTCCAACTGTGTGCAGGAGCAAGAGATAGTGCTGGCAATGCATGCCACCCATGCCAACACCACACAGGTGACGTCGTGAGGGTGAGGATTGAGTCCGTACACTAGGCAGCTATGTGGCAGAGCCACCTGGAGATTGCAGCGATTATCCTGAGCGTGGCCCAGTCACAGCGGGCCACGGCTAAGAGCATTGACGCGACATTGCCCAGCCGATGGCTGACATGGCACAGACACAGAAGGAGATGGATCAAAGTGCCCGAGTTAATAATCTTTTTTATGGACCAGCATATCAATAGATTCTGACATTATCAATGTAACCTTCTGCAGAGTGTCAGGAATTCTCCTGATCCACCAGAGATGGCAGTAAAGTAGTACACACTCAGGAGGGAGGGACTCTGGGAGTCTTCAAAATTGACTCGACATCCTATTAATACTCATGGTATCAGGTCAAACAGGGAAAAGAAACCTCTTGCCGTCCCTTTACTTTTTCTCTCAATTAGTTTAATTTAGTTAATTGGTTAACACAAAATAGTAGTACCAATCCAAACCGGGTGGCCAGGCACTGAAGGATATATCTGCCTTGCAGCAGGTGATGGAGAACACCAAAACAGGGGAAACCTTGTCCTCTCATCACAAGTTCATCTGTCTATGATAGCACTGGTAGGGCCGACCACCACACAGTCATTGTGGAAACAATGTTTCATCTTAATTTTGAGAAACTGCCCTCCTAAGCTTAATGAGAAAGATACAGAACAGGTCTAAAAGGTCATAACTGGTTGCCTTTAAAGTGGTGCGAGTCATCATCAGCAGAACTGTACGAAATCACAATCCGTAACTTAATGGCCCAGCACATTCCCCACTCCAGCATTACCATCTTACCAAGGCATCAAGCCTGGTTCACTGACATTTTCAACCACTAAGAACAAGAGCTTCTTCAAAGTGGGACACATAGGCATGCATTGCTGTGCAGATATACACCCGAGATTTAAGTTGAAAAAGCAAGCTTCATTGGTTACATGCTTTGAGCCAATCCATAGTACACTCTTTCTACCTAGAAAAACTCCCCTGAGAAATTCTCTGCACTAGGCGTTGAATGGTTGACCCTTACTCAATAAGGATGGTCTTGACAATGAGCAAAATTGCCGATGGCCAACAAGATACTTGGCACTATGGGAAGCACGGTGGCACAGTGGTTAGCACCGCTGCCTCACACTACCAGGGACCCAGGTTAGATTCCAACTTGGGTGACTGTCTGGTGTATAGCTTACACGTTCTCCCCGTGTCTGCGTGGGTTTCCATTGGGTGCTCTGGCTTCCTCCCACAGTCAAAAGATGTGCACGTTAGGTGGATTGGTCATGTTAAAAAATTTCCACTTTGCGTCCAACGGGTTAGGTGGGCTTATGGGGATGGAAGGGGTCGTAGGCCTCGAAGGGATGCTTTTTCAGAGTGTCAGTGCAGATTCAATGGGCCAAGTGGCCTCCTTATGCACTGTGGGGAATGATTGCCAAGATCACTCTCCACCCACCAGTCCCTGCCTCTCACCAAGTTCAGGCAAGGAGAGAAAGCAGTGAATTGTGAGAAGAAAAGGACAGGATTTTTGGTGGTGACGATGAGACATGGCTGTGAGAATTTGAGTCTTAGTGATTCATTTGTGGATGTCAGATGCCTGAAGAGAGAGGAATACACAGATGCAATATATGCTGACCTGAGTCATGCTCTGCAGGAAAATGCCAAGAGTGTCAAATCGTGGAGTTTGGCACCTGACCGTTCTCTGCCATTCATCTTTCCCCCCCTTCTCTTAGACCTGCATCCTCTTGCTGCACTTGTCTGAAGTTTGGAGGAACCACACTGTTGCTGCTGACTTTTTCAGCCATTTACATCCATACTTGCTTCTTTGACGAGGCTGTCCTCTTCCTCTCACCTTTGGAAGAGTTCGCCTCACTGCAGCCCCTCAAATCCCCCAGTAGGCTTTCCAGTTCAAAGTGAGACACCCAAGGGATAGCCTTCTCAATCTCCTCTCCATTATTGTGATTGCTGCAGCCTCAAATGTTCAAGTCCTGCTGAGCCCTTGTAACAAATGCTGACTTTAATTAGAGATCCTGGGCTGGATTCTCCGTTTGGGAGACTAAGTCTCCATGCCTGACAGCGGAGTGCTCCCAAGCTCTAGCTGCCGATATGGCCCGGAGCATTTCCAGGTAAGTGCCCGCGCATGCGCACGGCGGCTTCGAGCAGCCGCGTCGTGCTTCATGGCAGATGCAGCCCGCGGTTCAGGCCTGCAAAATTAGTTTCCCCCCCCCCCCCCTCGGCCCCTCGCGCGCCCCGGACCGGCCCCCCAACAGTGCCCCAGCCCCGAATGAAACCCCCCCCCCCCCCCGCGGATCTACCCTCCCCCGACTGTGGCGGCGCTGGAATGAGTCCGTAGCCGTCACACTGAGTTCCCGATAGGCGACACCACATGTCTCGCACACCGTTGGGAACTCGGCCGTTCGGGGACGGAGCATCACGGGGCAGGCCTCAAGCAACAGCCTGAGGCTGTGGACACAGCGTGCGGCGTAGTCCTAGAGTACGGTGCATTTCAGGGGCCAGAGCATCGCGAAAGCAGCGTTGCTCCCGATTTTGGCGTCATCGGGGATTCTCCGCCCCGTCGCCGGATGCGATTTCGGCTTCGGGGATCGGAGAATCCAACCCCCTTTTTTCGACTGGGCAGACTCAGCTGGGACTAAATGCCGAGACGGGGTGGGGATGGAAACTGCTCCCGACTGCGGGGGCTGGAGTCTCCGATTCTGAGGCTATGTCCGGAGGAAGTGTCTAGTTTCACGATGAAAGACTCGGCGAGGTCACAGCACCGACCCTCCGACCGGTGAGGGGCTAGCAGCCGCGCCATGTAAAACACACAGCCTTCATGAAATAAGCGGGCGGAGAATTGCCAGTTCCCTGGCCATGCATGCGCATGGCTGTTGCGCCGTAAAACATGGCTCCGGCCGCGCGCGGACCCTACCTGCTAGATAGTGCTCCCAGACACCCCTTCGCCACCCTTGGGTCACCCACCAGTCCCCACAGCCCTCTCAAAAGCCTCCCCTGGCCAGCGGCGCAGCACGGCTCCCCACGCACCCCCCCCCCACCCCGACTGTGACGGCGTTGGACACAGTCCGCAGCCGCCCAGCCAGTTTCATGAAAACTGAGAGCACACGTGTCCCGCGCCGTCGGGAACTCGGCCCATTGGGGGTGGAGTATCGGGGAAGGGCCTTCAGGTAATGTCCTGAGGCGGTCCCAACGGCGCGCGCAGTACTCCTCGGTTACCCCGTTTTGGAGGGGACAGAAAATCCAAAAACAGGCACCGCCCCCAATTCAGTTGTAAACACGGATTCTCCGCTGAATCGCCGATTGTGATATTGACGTCGGGCAACGAAGAATCCCGCCCTATGCATTTTCTTCTAATCTCAACCTCATGAATTATGCATCTGTGGGTTTAGTGCCATATTCAGTGGTGGAGTGGCCGTGATTTTGCATGTCCCACCATTATATCTGGGTGCCATATTTAAAAATCACTTGACATCAGTGACCCACCATTGAAGAAAGAAGATGGACCTCCTGAAGACAGAAGATGGATTTCCTGAATAAAGGGGATGGACCTACTAAAGAAAGACAATGGGCATGCCATCGGGATTCTCCATTTCGCCGGCTGGTCAATGGGTTCCTCCCATTGTGGGACATCTCCACGCCGTCGGAAAACCCCTGGGCTGCTGGCAAAACGGAGAATCCCAACAGAGGAGAATTCAGCTCAAGTGGCGGGTCGGGTGCAGGCGGTTAAAATTAATGTATTGCCGCGATTTCTGTTTATTTTTCAATGCCTACCGATTTTCCTGCCGAAGTCTTTTTTCAGGGAGATTGAAGGAAGGATTACCTCATTTATATGGGGAGGGTAGGTGGCCAGAGTGAGGAAGGTGCTGCTACAGAGGGGAAGGCAGGCAGGGGGTTTGGGTCTCCCGAACCTGATGTACTACTACTGGGCGGCGAATGTGGACAAGGTGCGGAGCTGGGTCAGAGTGACCCTTGAGAAGGTTAAGTTCGAATTGAGGGGAAGCTCGGAGAGGTTCTACAAGTCATGGGCACTATTTATTATGCACTTTCAAGAACTGGATAACATTGAACATTAGTTGGGGGGGGGGGATGGGGGCTATGTATGTTAAAGATGGTTATGGGTAATCCCTGATTCCTTTTTCTTTGTCATTTATTTATGTTAACATGCGGGCTGATGTCTGGGCACGGTGGGAGGATGGGATCGTTGTTACTGTTATGGGGTTTGAGATATTTGTTGTTGGTTATTGATTGTTGTTGGGTGTAAATTCGGGAGAAAAATTGTGAAAAAGGAGAATAAAAATATTTCAAAAGGATCTGCAGGAACATTCTCGAGGCTGGAAGATTGATTTTCTTGATGATATTGAAGCTGGAAAATCGACTTAATAGATACTCCCCCGCCACCCTCTGCTGTCGTGTTCGAGCGTCCCCGCGGCTGGTGGCCTCCAGTCTGAACTCTGGAGGTAACCCCAGGCATCAGTCAGCTAAGTCCTGATTATTGCATACCATGATTTTCCAGACGTGTTCTAGACTGGTGTGTTTTTCGGCTGGCGTTGCTGAGACATGATACCGGTTGGTCTTTGATCTACATCCCATTATCAGGATGCAAACTGTGCTGGCCTCCAGCGGGTTTCACAATTCACCATGATGGGCACAACCAGAAGATCCCACGGGAAGTTCACACCAGTCTAGAACCGATTTATGGACTTCCCGCTGAATTCAAGTGTTTCTAGCAAAGGCTAATTAACTTCTTGCTTGATCAAATTATGATTCAATTAATTACAATTAAATTACTGTGAAGATTAGTTGAAGGGAAAGATTAGAACAGTCAAACGTGGTGGGAATGCATTATTTGATCAAAATGGTTATGGTCAAGATAAAACAAAAGACAAAATGTCAATTCTCCAACATTAATTATGCTAAAATAAAGAGAATAGAATTTTTCCAAAAAGATTTTGGGGGTTTTGCTTGGTTGTTGAGACCAGACAAGGAAAACTTATAATGAGGATGGTACTAAATTGGTGAAATACTAATTTTAAATATATTATTATGTTTTTTTTTTAAAAACCTGTAACGAATGCGTCTAATATCAAGTCATGAATAGAATTCCTTCAATGCAGAAGGAGGCTACCCAGCCCATCAAGTCTGCACCGATGTCCCACCCTATCCCTGCAACATCACAACCTAACCTCCACATCTCCAGACACTAAGGGGCAATTTTGCATGGCCAATCCACCTATCCCGCACATCTTTGGAGTGTGGGAGGAAACTGGAGCACCCGGAGGAAACCCATGCAAACACAGGGAGAAGTGCAAACTCCACATAGATAGTGATCGAAGGTCGGAATTGAACCCGGGTCCCAGGTGCTGTGAGGCAGCTGTGCTACCGTGCCGCCCCATAAGCAAACAAGCAAATAATTTTAATTTACAAGTTTCTTGCACTATTTCCATGAATAACATCAGTAGTTTTAATTCAAAGATCACTTTGTGTAATACATTGCACTACATTATAACTAGATGCAGCATTCATACAAAATGAAGTGCATGCATTAAATGTACGAATGAATGTAATAAATAAACTAGCAGCTAAGCTAAAATATGTACAATAATCATACAAGTAAATCCAAATGTTGAAATTAACATTTTCTGGAATACAGATATTGACAGCCGAAAAATATTATTCTCTACTTTCATAAATTAATAAACCATAAGTGCAAAGAATTCAAAAATGATACCAAATAAAAATATTTATTACCAAATAGATATATTATGAGCAGTATTTTCTGGAAAAATTACATTGGGCAGGATCTACTGACCAACCCATCGCAGGAGGTGGCCTGTCATTGGCTGGCAGCGGGATGCAACGGAGTTTCCTGTTCAATACATAACTCGCAGCCGTGAAACCCTTGGTGGGGGTGCACCGGCAATGGGACCGGAAATCCCGCCAGCGTGATTAGTTGGAAAGTTCTGGATCTCAATTGCAGCGAGGAAGATGGTGCGATTCCCGATGGCCCCAGCAATGTCTGGGTCCGCAACCACGCATACGCACGGTGGTGGCCTGCGGCGGCCGCGCCGTAGAAAATGGCGCCTGCCGCGCAGGGACACAGCCTGCCAAAAACTGCACCCCTACATCCCCGGACCACCCCCTACCAATCCCCCCAGCCCCTGCCAAAGCCCCTCTGCCAGCGGAACGGCTCTTCCCCCAACTGTGGCCGCGCTGGACACAGTCTACAGCTGCCACACGAGGCCCCTGAAAAGTGGGAAGACACGCCCCCCACGCCATCGGGGACTCTGACCATCGGGGGCGGAGCATCAGGGAGACCCTCAGGTGACGTCTTGAGGCCGTCCCGACGACATGCATCGTACCTGAGTGTGCCGTTTTTGATGGGGCGGAACATCGGAAAAACAGCCCTGCCCCCCAATTCCGGCGTAAAAATGGATTAATGGATTCTCCAGCCAATCGCCGAACACGATTTTGCAGTCGGCGATCGGAGAATCCCTCCTAAAGTGTCTGATTCGTCTGTCACGGAGGTTATGTGAGCACTTCAATGATTGGGGTGCTGCATTTAAACGGCTCCACAGCACTTGCTCTCACTCAAGCCAGGAAGATGGCAGTGAGGAAACCAGCTTTTTGATTCACGGAGGGAGCCCTCAGCCGTATGGTGGATGCAGTGGAGGATTGGCGGGCAACAATATACCCTTGGGCTGGCATGGGGCCCCTCGAGCAAGTTGGCAAGTCCCACCTGGGAGACAGTCGCAGTTTTGGTAAGTGCCAGCAGCCTGACCAAGAGGACGAGTGTGCAATGCCGGAAAAAGATGAATGACCTACTCCAAACAGCCATAGTAAGTGCTCCCTGTCTCCTCTCTGCACTCCACCCTTCTGTCGCCCCACAGAATGTCACCTCACTCTCACATGCTGCCACCCAGCAGAGCCTCAACACCCACCCGACTTACAACATGTTCCATCGCAACCCCAGCACTCTTCAACCCCAGGCCAACACTGCAATGGTGGAGTCCACAGTAGAAAGCCTGGGGCGAGGTCAGAATCATGACAGACGAACTCCAAAGCTTCCTGCATGGTCCCTGTGGACTATGGTTAAGGGCTTCAACTACATTGTTCAGACAATGGTGGACCTCCAGAACTGGCAACACCAGATGACGTTGTGGCTTCTGGATCTCACTCCAGCTGCTCCTCCGTCCCATGGAGTGACCCATGGGCGCACAAGCACCCTGAGGGTGGAGGATCCACTGGAGCACAGTCCCGGGCCTTCCACCCAGGATACACTGGGAGTGACTAGCCAATATGAATCCTCCCCTTCCTGAGACCGGCGCAACTCAGGCACAGCGTGCAGAACAGGGTGATGTGGGAATATCAGTGGCATCTAAAAAGTAGCCTGGGGCCCTCCAAGTCCCAGTCCTACAGAGGTCCACCAAGGCCATCTCAGGCAACAAGTGTGGAAGGCAGCAGCCCATCTCCACCTCTGATGTGCATCCCAGGAACACACTCAAAGGCAGTGAGAGGGTTCACAAGCTAAGCATTTACAGTGGCACAGTGTGGGAATGGGTGAAGTTAGGCACGAGCAGTTGGGTAACTTGTCATATTTTGATATCTCACCACGTTAAATTATTGCTGCTCATCACTTTAACACCTCACCATCATTAAACCACCTCCCCATTAGCATGGTACTTCTCCCCATCAGGACTTCCATGCCCACCAGACAGTTAACTCCTCTCAGAGGAAGTGTTTCAATTGCAGACAGAGGATTTACTTAACCCCAAATCCTTGCCCCTAACCTCCTCTAGAGCAAATGGACAAAGGAATGCAGCGCAGAACCTCACTCAAGACATGAGCTGGGAGTCATCATGCTGGCAGCAGACAGACAGACAGGAGTCAGGCATAAGCAGTAGCTGTGAAGCATCACAGACCATTCCTCACTGCAAGTCACCATCACCCTAATGCAGTGGGCACTGAAGGACTCCCCAGCCGCAGCACACTGATGATTGAGATGTTGGCCACCTTCTTCCTCAGTCGCAGACATTTATGATGCCTGGTGGGTGAGATTGTCAAGCTGTCACTCGTCTTTCTCCGTGAAGTAATGAGAGCACCTCCAGCCCCCATGTCCATGCACACCCTCACCTCTGCCTGGCCACCATCCTCAGGCTCCTCAGCGGGCTCTTCCTAGGTGTCTGAGGAGGCTTGACGGGGTAGATGCTGAATCAATATTTATCCTCATGGTGGAATCTAGAACTTGAGAACCAGGCCTCCCGTACAAGCCTCCCCGAACAGGCGGCGGAATGTGGCGACTAGG
The DNA here is from genome assembly GCF_902713615.1 of Scyliorhinus canicula. Classification (NCBI taxonomy): domain Eukaryota; kingdom Metazoa; phylum Chordata; class Chondrichthyes; order Carcharhiniformes; family Scyliorhinidae; genus Scyliorhinus; species Scyliorhinus canicula. The sequence continues at coordinate 109,861,354 of NC_052155.1, read as the reverse complement.
GGCTTTTCACAGTAACTTCATTTGAAGCCGACTTGTGACAATAAGCGATTTTAATTTTAATTTCAGGCGGAACGCACTTTGTTGATTCTCCCAGGTGACATGAGGCTCCCGGGTGGTTGCTATCTGGCAGGGTGGCACCCTGGCACTGCTGATGCCACCCAGGCATCTTGGGCACTGCCAGACTGACACCCTGGCAGTGCCACCTGGGCATCAACTACTTCCTATGGTAATGAATTCCACAGGCTCACCACTCTTTGGGTGAAGACATGTCTCCTCATCTCTGCCCGAAATGTTTCACCCTGAATCCTCAGACTGTGACCCCTGGTTCTGGACACACCCATAATTGGGAACATCTTCCCTGCATCTACCCTGTCTAGTCCTGTTAGAATTTTATAAGCCTCTATTTTTTTTAAAAATAATTTTTATTGGAATTTTTTTACAGAAAATATAACAACAAACAATAAAAAGCAACAATGAAACACCATAATAACTGTAACACCCCCAAGACCGTATCAATGCATGTATCACACCCCCCCCCCCACCCCCCCAAACCCAGTAAACAACAAGAGAACTTAAAAATAAATTAAAATTAAATAAGCAAACATAGTCAAGTCCCGTCCCCCCCATTTCCCCACCCCCCCCCCCATTTCCCCCCCCCCCCTCCCCCCCGGGTTGCTGCTGCTGCTGACCCAGTACCCTATCTTTGAGCCAGAAAGTCGAGGTAGGGCTGCCACCGCCTAAAGAACCCTTGTACCGATCGTCTCAGGGCGAATTTGACCTTCTCTAGCTTAATAAAACCCGTCATGTCATTGATCCAGGTCTCCACGCTTGGGGGCCTCGCATCCTTCCACTGTAGCAAAATCCTTCGCCGGGCTACTAGGGACGCAAGGGCCAGCACATCGGCCTCTTTCGCCTCCTGCACTCCCGGCTCCACCCCAACCCCAAAAATCGCGAGTCCCCAGCCTGGCTTGACCCTGGATCCTACCACCCTCGACACCGTCCTCGCCACCCCCTTCCAGAATTCATCCAATGCCGGGCATGCCCAGAAAATATGGGCATGGTTCGCTGGACTCCCCGAACACCTGACACACCTGTCTTCGCCCCCAAAGAACTTACTCATCCTAGACCCGGACATGTGGGCCCGGTGCAGCACCTTGAATTGGATGAGGCTAAGCCGCGCACATGAGGAGGAATAGTTAACCCTCTCCAGGGCATCAGCCCATGTCCCATCTTCGATCTGTTCCCCCAGTTCCCCCTTCCACTTAGCTTTCAGCTCCTCTACTGACGCCTCCTCCACCTCCTGCATTACCTTGTAGATATCAGATATCTTCCCCTCCCCGACCCAGACCTCCGAAAGCACCCTGTCACTCACCCACCTCGTGGGAAGCGAAGGGAATCCCTCCAAATAAGATGGGCAAACACTGAAAGAGGATCAAGAACCTCGGGAGAACCGTCATTTTGACGGCTGCACTCTACCCGCCAGCGATAGCGGCACCATGTCCCACCTTTTGAATTCCTCCTCCATCTGCTCCACAAGCCTGGTAAAATTAAGCTTATGGAGAGTCCCCCAACTCCTGGCCACCTGCACCCCCAGGTATCTGAAACTCTTCACTGCCCTCTTAAACGGGAGCCTCCCAATTCCCTCCTCCTGATCACCCGGGTGTACTACAAATACCTCACTCTTGCCTAGATTTAACTTATAGCCCGAGAAGCTCCCAAACTCAGCCAACAGCTCCATCACCCCCGGCATTCACCCCTCTGGGTCTGCCACATACAACAGCAGGTCGTCCGCATACAGCGATACCCTATATTCTTCCCCACCCCGCACCAGGCCCCTCCACCTCCCCGACTCCCTCAGCGCCAAAGCCAAAGGTTCTATCGCCAGTGCAAAAAGCAAGGGGGACAGGGGGCACGCCTGCCTGGTCCCACGGTAGAGCCTGAAGTACTCTGATCTCCTTCCATTGGTAACTACACTCGCCATCGGGGCCTCATAAAGCAACCTCACCCATTTGATGAACCCCTCCCCGAATCCGAACCGTTCCAGCACCTCCCACAGGTACCCCCACTCAACTCTATCAAACGCTTTCTCCGCCTCCCCCTCCACTGCCGGCATCATAATCACATTTAACAATCTCCGCACATTCGTGTTGAGCTGCCTTCCCTTGACAAATCCTGTCTGATCCTCGTGTATCACCCCTGGCACACAGTCCTCTATCCTGGTGGCCAGGATCTTCGCCAGCAAATTAGCGTCAACATTGAGGAGCGAGATTGGCCTGTATGATCCACACTGCAAGGGGTCCTTATCCCGCTTCAGGATCAGAGAGATCAGCGCCTGTGACATCGTCGGGGGCAAAGCCCCCCCCCCCCCCCCCCCCCCCCCCACCATGCCTCATTGAAGGCTTGCACCAACAGGGGGCCCACCAGATCCGCATACTTTTTATAAAATTCCACCGGGAACCCACCCGGCCCCGGCGCCTTACCTGACTGCATTTGACCAATCCCCCTGACTAGCTCCTCTAACTCTATAGGCGCCCCCAGCTCCACCAGCTCCTCTTGAACCTTTGGGAAACGTAGCTTGTTCATGAAGCTCTCCATCCCCCCCCCCCACCCCATTCGGTGGCGCCGACCGGTACAGTTCCTCGGAGCAGTCCCTAAAGACCCCGTTCACCTCTGCCCCCTTCTGCACCACATTCCCACCCTTATCCGTCACTCCACCAATTTCCCTAGCCGCATCTCGCCTACGGAGCTGATGCGCCAACATCCTGCTCGCCTTCTCCCCATACTCATATACCACGCCTTGCGCCCTCCTCCACTGCGCCTCCGCCTTTCTGGTGGTCAACAAGTCGAATTTGGCCTGCAAACTACGCCGTTCCCCCAGCAACCCCTCCTCCGGTGCCTCCGCGTACCTCCTATCCACATCCAGGAGCTCCCCCACCAGTCTCTCCCTCTCCCTCCTTTCCCTATGGGCCCGGATGGAAATCAGCTCCCCCCGGATCACTGCTTTCAGAGCCTCCCAGGCCATCACCACCCGGACCTCCCCCGTGTCGTTGGTCTCAAGATACTCCTCAATACTTCCCCGGACCCTCCTACACACCTCCACATCAGCCAGCATCCCCACATCCAGGCGCCACAGCGGGCGCTGGTCCCGCGCCTCCCCCATCTCCAGATCGACCCAGTGCGCCTCATAAAGCCAGCATCATTCCAGTTCGGGGCATATACATTAACCAGCACCACCTTCTCTCCCTGCAGCTTACCCTTCACCATAATATATCTGCCCTCCTTGTCCGACACCACCTCAGACGCCTCGAACGCCACCCTCTTCCCCACCAGAATCGCCACCCCCCGGTTCTTCGCTTCTAATCCTGAATGGAAAACCTGCCCCACCCACCCCTTCCTCAGACGAACCTGGTCCGCCACCTTCAAGTGGGTCTCCTGGAGCATAGCCACGTCCGCCTTCAGCCCCTTCAGATGAGAAAATACCCTAGTTCTCTTAACCGGCCCATTCAGCCCCCTCACGTTCCAGGTAATCAGCCGGATCAGAGGGCACCCCGCCCCCCCTCCCCCGCCAACTAGCCATAGCTCATCGACTGCTCGCCCCAGGCCAGCACACCCCACCCGACCCGTTCCCCATGACGATAACGCCTCACCTCTACCCCCCCGGCCCACACCAGCTCCTTCTTGGGGCCATTCCAGCAGCAACCCGGTATCCCCCCACCACCCCCCCACCGCCCCCCAGGCTAGGACCCCTCCTAGCCGCGACGCACCCTCCATTGTACTTCCGTGAGTCAGCTGACTTCTGCTGACCCCGGCAACTCCCGCCAAAACCCGGCCCTTCCCGACATGGGGTCATCCCCCCTCCTGCCACACCTCCTTGGCACCGCTTCAGCGCGGGACAAAACCAGTAGAGGCCACGCCCCCACTGCCATCTCCACCCCCCCCCCCCCCCCCCCCCCGTCCCACAGTGCGGGAAACCAGAGGAAAGCCCGCGCTTTTACACTGCCCCACCCCACCCTTCTGACGCAGCTCCCCAAATTCCAGCTCCACCCCATCCCCCAGCCCCGTACAGAAGAGAAAATAAAAAAACAAAAAACAAACCCCCAACATTCCCCACATAACCCAAAACCATACCCAACAGACCCACCCGGAAACAGAGCAAAAAACCAGCATAAAAAACACATGTCAAAGTTACAAAAACAGCAACAGCAAAAACAGCAACGACCATAGTGCGCCGGACCCCGCAGCCCCCAGACCCTAGATCGAGTCCAGCTTCTCCGCCTGTACAAAGGCCCACGCCTCCTCCAGGGACTCGAAGTAGTGGTGCCGGTCCTTATATGTTGACGCGCAGGCTGCAGCATTCCAAATCTGACCTGCCTGGCATGCAGCACCGCCTTCGTCCGGTTGAACCCGGCCCGCCGCTTAGCCACCTCCGCACTCCAGTCCTGGTAGATTCGCACTACCGAATTCTCCCATTTACTGCTCCTCTCTTTCTTGGCCCAGCGCAGCACACACTCCCGGTCGCTGAATCGATGAAACCGCACCAGCACCGCCCGCGGGGGCTCATTTGCCTTAGGCCTCCTGGCCAGCACTCTGTGAGCTCCCTCAAGCTCCAGGGGCAAATGGAAGGACCCCGCTCCCATCAACGAGCTCAACATCGTGGTCACATAAGACGGAAGATCCGACCCCTCCAGCCCCTCCGCCAGGCCCAGGATCCTCAAATTCTTTCGCCTCGTGCGAACGTCCAGCTCCTCCAAGCGGTCTTGCCACTTTTGGTGAAGTGCCTCGTGCAACTCCACTTTCCCCACGAGGACCACGGCCTCCTCCTCCCGCTCAGCGACCTGCTGCTGCAACTCCCGAGTGGCCACCTCCTGGGCCGCCTGGGTCTCAAGCAGCCTGTTGGTAGTCACATTTAGGGAGTCCAGCAACTCAGCCTTCAGCTCCGCAAAACAGCGCAGAAGAGCAGCTTGCTGCTCCTGCGCCCACTTCCACCAGTCCTCGGGTGCTCCGCCGGCCGCCATTTTGTCCTCCTTCCCCCGCTTTTCCTGGGGAGCTGCTGCAGCCTTTTCCCTTGCCCCACTCCGGGTAAGCACCATAAATTTTGGGGAATGTTCCTCCAACCACCTTCCCCCACCGGGAATCGTCGAAACAGCGCCGTTTGGGGCCCTAAAATAGGCCCGAAAGTCCTTTAAAAGCGGGAGCTGCCGAACCGGAAGTCCAGAATTTTATAAGCCTCTATGAGATGCCCCTTCATTCTTCTGAACTCCAATGAGGGCAATCGTAACCTAGTCAATCTCTCCTCATATGACAGTCCCGCCATCCCTGGAATTAGTCTGCTAAACCTTCACTGCACTCCCTTGAGAGCAAGAACATCCTTCCTCAGAAAAGGAGAGCAAGACGGCACACAATATTCTATATGTGGCCTCGCCAAGGCCCTGTATAATTACAATAACACATCCCTGCTCCTGTACTCGAAACCTCTCGCAATGATGGCCAACATACCATTAGCCTTCTTTACAGCCTACTGCACCTACATGCTTATCTTCAACGACTGGTGCATAAGGACACCCAGGTCCCTCTGCACACTCCCCTCTCCCAATTTACAACCGTTCAGGTAGTAATCTGCCTTCCTGTTTTTGCTTCCAAAGTGAAGAACCTCACACTTATCCAAAGTATACTGCATCTGCCATTGGTTTGCCCACTTGTCCAACCTGTCCAGATCATGCTGTAGGATCTCTGCATCTTCGTCACAGTTCACCCTCCCACCCAACTTGATTTGGATGCCTCGTGGGACTTGGGTGAATCTCACGAGGCATGATGACTGTTGGGAAGGCCGCCAGAGGGCTCTCCCAGCATTCATCGGCCACACCGCGCTCAAGGGAGACCGCAATGCGGCCAGTGAATCGCGCCCTTACTGATCTTCTGAGCCAAAATGTTTCCTTATTACTGGGCTTATGCCATTCTTCAGTCAGAGCTTTCATTCTGCCTGTCTTTTCAAAACCCTAACCCTAACCTCAAAATATTTATTTCTCAACTGTAATTGTACTTATCCCAAACCAATTTATCTCTACTTGTGACACTAGTTCATATATTTTGTTGCAAATGCTTTTTGCATTCAGATAAACAGCTTTTAATTGTTTCAAATCACAATTCTTTGCATTGGCTTTATTTACTGGTACGCTCTTATCCTTGATTTCTCTGTCCCTTCCTGTCCCACTCTGCTGTTCTTTACCCAGATCACCACACTATTCATTGCCTCAACCTTTCTCTTTAGATTTCCAAATGCTTTCTTCCACCAGTATTGGTGTTGGTGCCCTATGAATCAAAACCCTTTCTTCCCACACCACTCTTGGAGCCTGACTCTCAGTCAAATCCTCCTGCCCCAACCATTACCAACTCAGAAAATTCTACACCCATTTGGAAGCAAATCAACGTATTAGTGAGAGGCAGCATGGTTTTGTGAAGGGGAGGTCATGTCTCACCAACTTGATAGAGTTTTTAGAGGAACAAAGAACAAAGAAAATTACAGCACAGGAACAGGCCCTTCGGCCCTCCCAGCCTGCGCCGATCCAGATCCTTTATCTAAACCTGTCTCCTATTTTCCAAGGTCTACTTCCCTCTGTTCCAGCCCATTCACATACATGTCTAGATGCTTCTTAAATTATGCTATCATGCCTGCCTCTACCACCACCGCTGGTAAAGCGTTCCAGGCACCCACCACCCTCTGCGTAAAAACCTTTCCACGCACATCTCCCTTAAACTTTCCCCCTCTCACCTTGAAATCGTGACCCCTTGTAACTGACACCCCCACTCTTGGGAAAAGCTTGTGGCTATCCACCCTGTCCATACATCTCATAATTTTGTAGACCTCAATCAGGTCCCCCCTCAACCTCTGTCTTTCCAACAAAAACAATCCTAATCTACTCAACCTTTCTTCAGAGCTAGCACCCTCCATACCAGGCAACATCCTGGTGAACCTCCTCTGCACCCTCTCCAAGGCATCCACATCCTTCTGGTAATGTGGCGACCAGAACTGCACGCAGTATTCCAAATGTGGCCGAACCAAAGTCCTATACAACTGTAACATGACCTGCCTACTCTTGTACTCAATACCCCGTCCGATGAAGGCAAGCATGCTGTGTGCCTTCTTGACCACTCTATCAACCTGCGTTGCCACCTCCAGGGTACAATGGACCTGAACTCCCATATCTCTCTGCACATCAATTTTCCCCAAGACCCTTCCATTGACCATAAAGTCCGCTCTTGAATTTGATCTTCCAAAATGCATCACCTCGCATTTGCCTGGATTGAACTCCATCTGACATTTCTCAGCCCAACTCTCCAATCTATCTATATTTTGTTGTATTCTCTGACAGTCCCCCTCGCTATCTGCAACTCCACCAATCTTAGTATCATCTGTAAACTTGCTTATCAGACCACCTATACCTTCCTCCAGGTCATTTATGTAGATCACAAACAACAGCGGTCCGAGCACGGATCCCTGTGGAACACCACTAGTCACCCTTCTCCATTTTGAGACACTCCCTTCCACCACTACTCTCTGTCTCCTGTTGCCCAGCCAGTTCTTTATCCATCTAGCTAGTGCACCCTGAACCCCATACGACTTCACTTTTTCCATCAACCTGCCATGGGAAACCTTATCAAATACCTTACTAAAGTCCATGTATACGACATCTACAGCCCTTCCCTCATCAATTAACTTTGTCACTTCCTCAAAGAATTCTATTAGGTTTGTAAGACATGACCTTCCCTGCACAAAACCATGCTGCCTATCACTGATAAGTCTATTTTCTTCCAGATGTGAATAGATCCTATCCCTCAGTATCTTCTCCAACAGTTTTTCTACCACTGACGTCAAGCTCACAGGTCTATAATTCCCTGGATTATCCCTGCTACCCTTCTTAAACAAAGGGACAACATTAGCAATTCTCCAGTCCTCCGGGACCTCACCCGTGCTTAAGGATGCTGCAAAGATGTCTGTTAAGGCCCCAGCTATTTCAACCCTCGCTTCTCTCAGTAACCTGGGATAGATCCCATCTGGTCCTGGGGACTTGTCCACCTTAATGTCTTTTAGAATACCCAAAACTTCCCCCTTCCGTATGACAACTTGACCTAGAGTATTTAAACATCCATCCCTAGCCTCAACATCCGTCATGTCCCTCTCCTTGGTGAATACCGATGCAAAGTACTCATTAAGAATCTCACCTATTTCCTCTGAGTCCACGCATAAATTCCCTCTTTTGTCTTTGAGTGGGCCAATCCTTTCTCTAGTTACCCTCTTGCTCCTTACATACGAATAAAAGGCTTTGGGATTTTCATTAACCCTGTTAGCCAAAGATATTTCATGACCCCTTTTAGCCCTCTTTATTGCGCGTTTGAGATTCGTCCTACTTTCCCGATATTCCTCCAAAGCTTCATCAGTTTTGAGTCGCCTCGATCCTATGTATGCTTCCTTTTTCATCTCAGCTAGTCTCACAATTTCACCCGTCATCCATGGTTCCCTAATCTTGCCATTTCTATCTTTCATTTTCACAGGAACATGTCTGTCCTGCACTCTAATCAACCTTTCCTTAAAAGACTCCCACATTCAAATGTGGATTTACCCTTAAACAGCTGCTCCCAATCCACATTCCCTAGCTCCTGCCGAATTTTGTTATACTCTGCCTTTCCCCAATTTAGTACTCTTCCTTTCGGACCACTCTTGTCCTTGTCCATGAGTATTCTAAAACTTACGGAATTGTGATCGCTATTCCCAAAGTAATCACCGACTGAAACATCAACCACCTGGCCGGGATCATTCCCCAATACCAGGTCCAGTATGGCCCCTTCCCGAGTTGGACTATTTACATACTGCTCTAAAAAACTCTCCTGAGTGCTCCTTACAAACTCTGCTCCATCTACGCCTCCAACACTACACAAATCCCATTCAATGTTGGGGAAGTTAAAATCTCCCATCACAACCACCCTATTGCTCCTACATTTTTCTATAATCTGTCTGCATATTTGTACCTCTACTTCATGCTCGCTTTTGGGAGGCCTGTAGTAAAGTCCCAACAATGTTACTGCACCCTTCCTATTTCTCAGCTCCACCCATATTGCCTTAGTGCTTGAATCCTCCATCATGCCCTCCTTAATCACAGCTGTGATATCATCTCTGACGAGTAATGCAACTCCTCCACCCCTTCTACCTCCCTCTCTATCCCTCCTGAAGCATCTATACCCTGGGATATTCAGTTGCCAGTCCTGCCCTTCCCTCAACCAAGTCTCAGTAATACCAATAGCATCATATTCCCAGGTACTGATTCAAGCCCTAAGTTCATCTGCCTTACCTGCTACACTTCTCGCATTAAATCAAATGCACCTCAGACCACCTTTGCGTTGATCGTCTCTTCCCTGTCTACTCTTCCCCTTAGTCACATTGAGTTTATTGTCTCGTGCCTTACTGGCTTTAGTTGCTGCTTCTTTACTGACCTCTAACTTCCTAATCTGGTTCCCATCCCCCGCCACATTAGTTTAAAACCTCCCCAACAGTGTTAGCAAAAGCACCTCCTAGGACATTGGTTCCAGTCCTGCCCAGGTGTAGACCATCCGGTTTGTAATGGTCCCACCGCACCCAGAACCGGTTCCAATGTCCCAAAAATCTGAACCCCTCCCTCCTGCACCATCTCTCAAGCCACGTATTCATTCTGACTATTCTTGAATTTCTACTCTGACTGTTTCGTGGCACTGGTAGCAATCCTGAGATTACTACCTTTGAGGTCCTACTTTTTAACTTATCTCCTAACTCCCTAAATTCTGATTGTAGGACCTCATCCCTTTTTTTACCTATATCGTTGGTGCCTATATGCACCACGACAACTGGCTGTTCACCCTCCCCCTGCAGCCGATCGGAGACATCCCTGACCCAAGCACCCGGGAGGCAACATACCATTCGGGAGTCTCGTTTACGACCACAGAAACACCTGTCTCTCATTTACAATTCACTCCCCTTACAATTGAACCCCCTATGACTATAGCCCTGTCAGTCTTTTTCCCGCCCTTCTGTGCAGCAGAGCTAGCCACGGTATACCTGTTTTGGAGGGAGATGACCACAGGGGACACCTGCACTGCCTTCCTGCTCTTTCTCTGCCTTTTGGTTACCCAGTCCCTGTCTCCGTCACCAATCCTAATCTGCGGTGTGACCAACTCACTGAACGTGCTATCCACGACCTCCTCAGCATCGCGGATGCTCCAAAGTGAGTCCATCCGCAGCTCCAGAGCCGTCATGCGGTCTAACAGGAGTTGCAGCTGGACACACTTCCCGCACATGAAGAAGTCAGGGGCATCGGCCGCATCCCTGAACTCCCACATTGCGCACGAGGAGCATAACATGGGTCTGGGATCTCCTGCTGGATGTTTGCTTGCACTCAAACTCCTCGGGTCTCTTTCGCAGGTACACCTTCAAATTAGGCTGACCGCACTGCACGTATTCAAATCTCCCCGGAACAGCCAATCATTAGCTCCGCTCTGCTGCCCTCTGCTGGATGCTTGCTTGCACTCAAACTCCTCGGGTCTCTTTCGCAGGTACACCTTCAAATTAGGCTGACCGCACTGCACGTATGCAAATCTCCCTGGAACAGCCAATCAGTAGCTCCGCTCTGCTGCCCTCTGCTGGATGCTTGCTTGCACTCGAACGCCTCGGGTCTCTTTCGCAGGTACACCTTCAAATTAGGCTGACCACACTGCATGTATGCAAATCTCCCCGGAACAGCCAATCAGTAGCTCCGCTCTGCTGCCCTCTGCTGGAGGTCACAAAGATGATTGATGCAGGTAGGGCAGTGGATGTTGTCTATATGGACTTCAGTAAGGCCTTTGACAAGGTCCCTCATGGTAGACTGGTACAAAAGGTGAAGTCACACGGGATCAGGGGTGAGCTGGCAAGGTGGATACAGAACTGGCTAGGTTATAGAAGGGAGTAGCAATGGAAGGGTGCTTTTCTAATTGGAGGGCTGTGACTAGTGGTGTTCCGCAGGGATCAGTGCTGGGACCTTTGCTGTTCGTAGTATAAATGATTTGGAGGAAAATGTAACTGGTCTGATTAGTAAGTTTGAAGACGACACAAAGGTTGGTGGAATTGTGGATAGCGATGAGGACTGTCAGAGGCTACAGCAGGATTTAGATCGTTTGGAGACTTGGGCGTAGAGATGGCAGATGGAGTTTAATCCGAACAAATGTGAGGCAATGCATTTTGGAAGGTCTAATGCAGGTAGGGAATATACAGTGAATGGTAGAACCCTCAAGAGTATTGAAAGTCAGAGAGATCTAGGTGTACAGGTCCACAGGTCACTGAAAGGGGCAGCACAGGTGGAGAAGGTAGTCAAGAAGGCATACGGCATGCTTGCCTTCATTGGCCGGCGCAATGAGTATAAGAATTGGCAAGTCATGATGCAGCTGTATAGAACCTTAGTTAGGCCACACTTGGAGTATAGTGTTCAATTCTGGTCGCCACACTACCAGAAGGATGTGGAGGCTTTAGAGAGGGTGCAGAAGAGATTTACCAGGATGTTGCCTGTTATGGAGGGCATTAGCTATGAGGAGCGGTTGAATAAACTCGTTTTTTTCTCACTGGAACGACGGAGATTGAGGGGCGAACTGATAGAGGTCTACAAAATTATGAGGGGCACAGACAGAGTGGATAGTCAGAGGCTTTTCCCCAGGGTAGATGGGTCAATTACTAGGGGGAATAGGTTTCAGGTGCAAGGGGCAAGGTTTAGAGGAGATGTACTACAGAGGGTAGTGGGTGCTGTCAGAATATACATCTATGTATATAATGGAGTGCAGACAGGCAGTGATTGACACACAGGATGGCCAGTAAGCACACAGAACACAGCAGCCAATCACCAGACAGGACACGACCACTATAAAGCCAGAGGGCACCAGTTTTCCCCCTCTCTCGGGACCCAGCCTCTGAGACAGCCAGAGCTCGTGAGCTAGACAGTGCAAACACCATGTGGTAGCTAGTAAGTCTGGTCAGTCTAGCATCAGGTCTCCAGTCAAGTCAGCATAGTGTCAACCCACAGTTGAACATGTATATTAGTTTAGATGTTAAATAAAATCGTGTTGCATCTCATCAAGTGTTGGAAGTCTGTCTCTCGCTACACTGCATCAAGTGCAGTCCACGTAGACCTAGCCAGCCCAACACATCAGGTGCCTGGAACTCGCTGCCAGAGGAGGTGGTGGAAGCAGGGACGATAGTGACATTTAAGAGGCATCTGGACAAATACATGAATAGGATGGGAATAGAGGGATACGGACCCAGGAAGTGTGGAAGATTTTTGTTTAGACAGGCAGCATGGTCGGCACAGGCTTGGAGGGCCGAAGGGCCTGTTCATGTGCTGTACTTTTCTTTGTTCTTTGTTTTACTTAACCCCAGATATGCTGCTCAGACTCAAGGATTACAAGATTATTCCCTTTTGTACAAGATTGCTTAATTTGATTTTGGTCAATTTCAAATTGAACTAATTTCAAACTTCCTACCTCCAGTTTAAAACCTGTTGCAGTGGAGTGGCAGGGCATGCATACAATTCTGGCCAGGGTTTGAGATGTTACCTCATGGAAATCCATTCACTTGCATAACGAACATCAGCCCCATGGGAGTAAAAAAAGCTAGAAGGTGACGGTAAACATAAGAACATAAGAACATAAGAACTAGGAGCAGGAGTAGGCCATCTGGCCCCTCGAGCCTGCTCCGCCATTCAATTAGATCATGGCTGATCTTTTGTGGACTCAGCTCCACTTTCCGGCCCGAACACCATAACCCTTAATCCCTTTATTCTTCAAAAAACTATCTATCTTTACCTTAAAAACATGTAATGAAGGAGCCTCAACTGCTTCACTGGGCAAGGAATTCCATAGATTCACAACCCTTTGGGTGAAGAAGTTCCTCCTAAACTCAGTCCTAAATCTACTTCCCCTTATTTTGAGGCTATGCCCCCTAGTTCTGCTGTCACCCGCCAGTGGAAACAACCTTTATATATTACTGGCTTAACCTCAGATGGATTAGTGTGTTTAATAATGGGCACCGCACATCAAAAAGGGCGTCAAAGTAATGAAGAAGGTCAAGAGGAGATTTATCACAATCGTACCAGGAATGAGGGAATTCAGGTTACTTGGACAGACTAGAGAAGCCAAGATTAAGTAGAGATTAACCAGAGATGTTCAAAATTCTGGGATTTAAAATAGATCGGAAGAAACTTCCTTCTACTTGTAGGATAGTCAATAATGAGAGGCACAGAATTAAGGTAAGTGACCACATAGCCAAGGGAGATGGAGGGAAAACTCAGCGATTTATAAAGATCTGGAACGTGTTACCCGAAAGCGTGGTGAAATAGATTTCAACAGTAATTTTCGAAAGGGAAGTGGATAAAACTTTAAAAGTATAGATTTTCAGGACTACGGGGAAGCAACTAACTGGGCAGCTCTTTCAAAGAGCTTAAACAGCCATTATAGGCTATGCAAAGGATTTAAGAGATAACCCCATTTTATTGCAATGAAGTGAATTTTTGTCATTTATTTTCTTAAATTAAGCTTATAGTTTGTATTGCTTGAAGCAACAGGTAAATAATTAACATTCAAGATCCCTTAATGCATTCACATCTGCACATGTTCCAACTCAAAGCAAATGTGCTGTCTGGGAAAAGACTAAAAGTTGGAAGATTGCTTCAACCCAAAGTGACGATCTGATGTTAGCTAATCAATGCAGAGGGCCATTATTTATAATCTGAAACATTTTGTGCTACTGTTAAACACACATTGCATCTCGGCAGTGCTCAGGAACACCCTTAATGCTAATTCAACTTCATACAGACTCAGATCAATTATTTAGAAAGAAAATTGCTCCATTGTCATTTTAAGTATACAATATATTTCACTGTGTTAAACAGTACAATTATTTTATCTATTTCATGATATCCCCTCTCTCCGCATTGGTTTGTAGTCACAACTTAGTAAATGTGATTATCCAGTCTGATGCTGTGGCAGGAGAGTGAACAGGGAAGCTCATTCCACTCGCCAGTGTAGAGAGTGAAACTAAGTCATATTCTTGAGATTTGTAAGTAATGGACCAGTGATGCTGGACACTAGAATAACCCAAAACAAATCTAGACAGTAAATTTGAATTAATGTTTAGCTGCAATAAGTGATTTGTTGATGAATAGAGACAGTTGGATACGTGAAAGCATTTCCAAGAGTGAATTTTCCAAGGTCCATTGTTGCCAAGTAGTTTGCTGCTTTGATTTACGGTGGTCCCTTCACGCTGATTCATTCACATATGCTTTGCCAAAAGGCAGATCCTTAGATAATTACCTGTGGTTGCCTCATCGTGAAACATTTTCTTGGCAGCTTATGTCAGTGGTCGTTTGTCATTGTCTCTTACTCTTGAACAAGAAGAAGCAGGTTCCAAGTTTACCTCAGCTGGAACAGGAATCAAACCCACTCTGTTGGTGTTGCTCAGAACTACGTACTAGCCGGTTAGCCAAATGAGCTATCTGCCCGCCGCCCCTCCTTCCCGCCTGGTATCCCAGTATTTGTTTTTGTATTTGCAGTAAGGTGAACGATGCAGAAAAACTATTGTTCGGATGTAGGGAGGGTTGATTGCTCCCACCTCTACTTTCCCAACTAAAAGTACAGTCTGCATTGTTAACTGAATAGCAATTCTTCAGGAGTCCATGCTTCTCCAGTGAAGCAGTAAGAGACTGGTGTTGCCATCCTCTCTGCAAACATGGCAAAGGTAGCTGCAAGCAAGTTAACTCAATATTATTGCCTCTAGCTGTCTCCAGGCTGGCAAAGGGACATAATTAATGAGCTATGCTGCAGTCGCTCAACTATCAGCTTTTCTTTATCGGTAACTAGCTTTGGGGTTTCCAGAGATTGTAGGTTTCCCCAAAATACAGGACATTATTTATAGCATACATTTTTTAATACTTATTCATAGGATGCGACTCAGCAGTAGCTGTACAGCGGCTGCTGTGAGATTACTGCAGATTTGGACAAGCACCTTATGCAGGATATGTAAGCAAAAGTGGGAAAGGCTGCACCACGTTTGACTAGTGCCTCTCTGGAGGTTATATTGCAGGTGGTGAGGGCATGGAGCAGATGCTGTTTCTGGAAAATCGAACAAGCAGGCCAGCCAGCATATCCAGGCAGGTATGGGCTGGCTGGAGGGAGCAGAGGTGGTCATCAGCTGCAGTGTGATTAACAGGACCAGCAAACAGTGCAGGGAGAATTTTAATGACTGAGGGTTGGGAAAATTTGTGTCCTGCAACTCTCAATTTGCCTCTCACCTCCATAGTAGTCTCCAGTAAGGCTGTAAAGTCACACTTTTTGCAGCAACACAGGAAATGGTCTCATTATCCTTCATGCACCCATCCCTAAAAGCATGAGCAATCCACAGTGAGGCCCACTGTGACCTGGACATTGCACCACTCATATCACTTACACACTTATTTTTCTCAGAAATCATAAGATCATAAGAAATGGGAGCAGAAGTAGGCATTTCAGTTCATCAGTCCTTTTTCTGCCATTAAATAAGATCATGGCTGGCCTGATTGTGGCCTTAACTATAATGGGCGCGATTCTCCGACCCCACGCCAAGTGGGAGAATCGCGGGAGTGCCGGGCGAATAACGCTACGCCGCCTTGGCACCCGCACGCGATTCTCCCCCCCCCCCCCCCCCACCAAAACGGCGTGTCGCGTTTTGCGACAGGCCGCTCGGAGAATCGCCGCTCCAGTCGAGCGGTGATTCTCCAGCCCAGATGGGCCGAGCGGCCTGCCTAATATGACCGGTTCACGCCACCGTCAACCACACCTGGTCACTTCCGGCGTGAACAGCGCGCGACCGCTGCGTGTGGGGCCTGTGGGGGGCGGAGGGAGAATCGAGCACCAGGGGGGCTCAAGAGGGGTCTGGCCCGCGATCATTGCCCACCGATCGCCGGGCCGGCGTCTCTGAAAAACGCACTCTTTTCCCTCTGCCGCTCCAACATGTCTTGTGGGGCAGCGGAGGGGAAGACAGCAACCGCGCATGCGTGGGTGACGTCATTTAGGCGCCGCCGGCCGCATCATTCAGGCGGCGCTGCTTTGACGCAAGCGTCAAGGCCTGGCACCTGAGATTGACGTGCCGCCGCTCCTAGCCCCCTGGGAGTGGGAGAATAGGGGGCGAGGAGCGGCCTCCAACGCCGGAGTGAAACACTCCGGGTTTCACTCCGGCGTCGGCACTTTGTCTCCCTTTGGGAGAATCGGGCCAATGTTTCTGAATGCCCCTCACAATGTTAGACTCCTTTATATATTAAAAATCTGTCAACCTCAGCATTAACTTTTTTCAATGACCCAGCCTTCATTGCACTCTGTGGAAGAGAATGCCAAAGACTAATGACCCTTAGAGGCGTAATTCCTCCTCATCACCACCTTGAACGGGAGATCCCTTACTTTAAAACAGCGTCCTCCTAGATCCAGATTGCACAAGGAGGGAAAAATCCTCCCAGCATATACCTGGTCAAGCTCCCTCAGAATATTTTACAGCTCAAGAAGTTCACCTCTCATTCTTCTAAACTCCAATGTGCATAGGTCCAACCAGCACAATCTTCCCTTAAAAGACAACACCTTCATGCCAGGAATCAGCTGAGTGAACCTTCTCTGAACAGATTCCAATGCAAATAAATCCATCCTTAAGTAATGAGACCAAAACTGCACACAGTATTCCAGGTGCCGTCTTGTCAATGCCCTGTACTGTTGTAGTAAGACCTTTCTTCCTGTATATCCACTCCCCTTGCAATAAAGGCTGTCCGATGTGCTGTCTAATTACTTGCTGTATTTGTATAGTAATGTTTTGAGAGTCATGTACAATTACACATGGATCCTCTTGTATTGCAGCATTCCGCAGTCTCACTCCAGTTAAATCATATTCTGCTTTTCTATTCTTACTGCCAAAGTCAACAATATTACATTTGCTCACATTATAGTCCAATTGCTAAATATTGCACAGACTTAACTATCTGTATCCCTTTCCAGGCTATTTTTTAAAAATGTATTTTATTCCAAACTTATTTAGGTTACAAAACATAAACAAAAACAATTCAGGTTGCAAACTCCCAACACACAACTCCCCAACACACAACTCCCCATCACACAACTGTACAGTTTGTACAAATTCTTCTCCCCCCGCGACGAACAGCTGCTCTGTACACGATCACTTTTTTTTAAACTTGCTGAGCTAGTTTGGCACAGCAGATCCAGTTTTGGATTTCCTCATCAATGGTGGTCCTTTTGAGAGAGCTGGCTGCTTGAGTATGGGAGCTACTCAACATGTTCCAGAGTCTCTCCTTTGGAATATTTAGTCGACTGAGCGTGGGTTGATATCAGTTTTGTGCTCTATGCTCTAGCCTCTATCGACTGACGAACCAACAATCAACACTTTTATTCCCATTATTCAAGTAACCTTTATACCATGATCAAATTGATATTGATAATCCAGTGGCACTGTGAAATTGCTGCAAATTTTAATCACATTATTTCTGCAGCATCCTACATGTTAGAAAATCCTATTAATTACTGGATGACTTGCAATACAGCTAATTGGGCAGTAAAGGCAAAAATTGAATATATGCCATGCCAGCGATGGTTGAAGCACAAGGTAATGCCAATTACTAGAATGTCCCCTGGAACTTAAAAAATCCTGATCATGCACATTTTAGAGTTCATTATATCTATCAGTTTGAGTTTCAGCAGACATGATTTAATTAATTGGATTGGATTTCCCAGTAATTCACAGCAAGTTTCCTTTTGGGCTATAGGAAGAGTAAAGTTTGGAAATATTTTCTACCAACAGAATCTGACATTCCCCGAGGGCAGGTCCCAACTCAAATGTCACATTTGATATTCTGGCGACTTACTGGGGAAAGAGTAGCCAAGGCAAGTTTACTGTCCCATGGTTTTTATCGTCAGGGTACCTCATCTCAGACAGGGAGGTGCATCCGAGGTGAGAAAGTGAAAGACCCTTTACACTGTGGATGCAGGGGTGGGGGGGGGGGGGGGGGGGGGGGAGATGGGGCTGAAAAAAACACCTGAATCATCAGACACTGGTATCCTCAGATATAGCCAGTATCCAAAGCCTGTGCTCCATTCAGTTAGGCACTCTGAAATGGGGCCCAAACGTAACCCTTCTTGACATTGGCTGGATATATTGACCTTGTTGGATAGCAGCCACATATTCTAGTCTCCATTCAAAACTAGAGTAGAGTGGATCTCATACCTTTTCCCTTCCGACACAGAAGCAGGGTTCTATCAATAAGCCAAGGCTCACTTGTGCACAATTCAGGTGTACAAATAAACCTACAAATCGATGACTCAGAGGAATAAAAGCACACAAACATACATTAACATTGTGCCTTTCATAGAGGCAGACAACCCAAAAGAACTTCACAGCTAACTAATTACTTTTCAAGTAAATAAGAACTTTGAATGCTCAATAACTAAGTACTCCAAGTTTGAACAAGAAAATAATTATTGAATCCAATGCAGCAAAACAAAAGGTTCCCGACTCACCCCACTGACTCAGGAAAAGTGCCTGGAATGGCAGGATCTTCATTCTGGGGTATGTGTGCAGGGTGAAGTGTGGCATGCCTGCCCCAGATGCAGATCAGAGGAGCTGGCTCTGCCAAGAGTCGAGGCAGGCTGTTTAAAGAGGCCTGTCTCGGTTTTCTGGGCAGTTCTTTCTTAAACATCAGGCCATCTAGCCCTTACCCCTCACCCCCCTCACTCAACCACCCACTTCCTATGCCCACACATATTAACTCATGCCAAACCATGCCCCAATGCACAAAGACTCCTTATAACCCGATGCCAACTTAGTTCCAACTTATGCCTCTTACCGCCTCCATGTCATCTTAGCACCAATACATGGCAACCACTCTGCTCTTACATGTTCCATGCCAATTCACCCAGTATCAAACTTCGACAGACCTCAGGGGCCATGCTATGATTAAATAGAATAAAGTCCCTAATATCTATTATAGACTTAATTATGTGGGAAAAAAACCCTCCAATTCATGAAAGCCCATTCAATTTTTAAAATCTCAAGTATTAATCCCTTATCAAAACAAACATTATAGAATCATAGAATTTACAGGGCAGAAGGAGGCCATTTGGCCCAAGGAGTCTGCACCGGCTCTTGGATAGAGCACCCCACTTGAGCCCACACCACCCTATCCCCGTAAGCCAGTAACCCCACATAACCTAAGGGCAATTTAGCATGGCCAATCCACCTAACATGCACATCTTTGGACTGTGGGAGGAAACCAGAGTACCCAGAGGAAGCCCACGCAGACACGAGGAGAAAGTGCAGACTCCGCACAGACAGTGACCCAAGCTGGGAATCGAACCTGGGACCCTGGAGCTGTGAAGCAACTGTTCTCACCACTGTACTACCGTTCTGCCCTATTGTTTGAATTATAAAGGGCAGGGTTTAGTCCTACAGATCTTTTCTGCCATTCAAAGCATTTATGTCTCCTCTGAAGATTGATAACACACACACTGCATAATAAGCCTCATGCTCCAGAGTCAGTTTATACTCAGCACCATATTCAAATGGCCCTGCAAAGTTTATGATTCCCACCCCATCCCAATCCCCCAACCAAAAATGGATATAGGAGCAAGGCACTGGATCTCTGCTATTTTAGATATGCCACTCAAATCCAGGCACCAGTCAAATTCAACAGCAGAAACTCGGTTGTATTTATTTCCCTCCAACACCTGGAACTATTGATAAGGTGTCCAGTGGCTGGGCAGAAAAGCCAGAGATAGAATTTTGAGGCAGTTCCTGACATCCAGAAAACTTCATACATTTGTGGTCAGCTACTGGCTCGAAAGAAATTGGAGGCCAATAATCAATGGCAGCAGTAGATTTTTAAAGTGTCAGGTGGATAGCGCGAAAAGCATTCCTGTTCCTACTGGCTTTTAAGCAGAATCACTCTGCTGCAGGATCCAACTGCCCCCATCGCCATGCAACCTTCCAGTTTCCAAACACTGGGAAATATGGCCAACCAATCATATTTATATTACAAATGGCTGCCAAAACATTAAGAATGGACCCTTATGCAACTGCAAAAACAGACCCACTTCTCCAAAACGAGCTCTTTGGATGTTAAAAGGCTGCCACAATTAAAACAGAAGAAAGCACATTTGTGGTAGCTAAGGGTCAGATTTTGTATATTTGTTGATTTAACCGCCCCTTCTGCCCATTTCCCACCTGTTGTGAGGAGATAGATAGAGATATAGAAATACAGCACAGAATTTTAACACAGCACAGAGGTTAACTTTATTCCTAAAGCAGCTCTTAAAATCAACTTTACTCCAGCTTGATCAATTGTAGTTGTCTGCTATAGCTATTTATTCAAAACCAGTGGTGGTAATTGCTTCCTTCAATGGTCTTGCTGTCTATTTTTGTTTTTTTAAAATATGAAAGTGACTCTGTGTCCTGTTTGCACGAGTGTGGTAACTGGATAGAGGACACACCAATTAAACTCCCTTATGATCTGAAACAGATCTCCAAGTGTGAAGCCAGTCAGACAGTGCTGCGTGGGCACTGTGCCTGAACACTGTAGGAGACAATACCACACACTCAGCAGCTAACATCCGAACACCTAGGGTCTACGTCACATCACCCAGGGTACCGGATCATTGTCGAGGGCAGGTGGATGACGATAAACTGCAGAGAGCTGAGCTCCAATGCTCCTCAATCTATGCCATAGTTGCATAGGAGATATATGCCTGTCTGTTGAGTGCTCGCTCACAACCATCACCTGCACGCAGTGTGCCTGGGGTTGGGGGGGGGGGGTTTGCCTGGAAAGATGGGTCAAGGATTTAGAGGTCAGCCCACATTGCCGAAGGAAGAGACAGAGGCATCTGACTGGTCGTGCTCAAGGGTGGTCAATGCGTTATACAATTCCCCACTCTCCTGATGGTGCCACCCTTATCCCCACCCCCCACATCCCCTACCTCCCACCCTCCCCCGCTACCCTGTGTTACTCGTTGTGCTTAGTTGTCCTAGCTCTGCCGCTACATCTAGATGTCTCCCTGGATGCACATCAGAGGTGGATAGAGCCAGCTGTTTACCTCGTCCCGTGGACCTCGATGCCCCAGGTGGGCATCCTCTGGGGTTGCTAGGACCGGAGTGCCCCGGCGAACTTTTTGGCGGAACATGGACGAGTGTGCCACCTTGTCCCTTGTGCGGACTGTGAGACGCGGCCACATTAGAGGGGTAGAACTCGGTGGTGGTGGGGGGAGGTGGCTAATGGCCACCATCGCCACTCCATTAGGGCGGGTCTGGGTTAGCACCCAGCACCCCCTCCTCCCGCTCGGTGCCCATAGGGCCCTGGGGTTCACCTTGGGACGGAATCCAGCTGGTTTGAGCCCCGGCTGCCCTTGCATCATCTGGCTTGCCAGCCCTGTCGGACTCTCAATGTCTGCACTATCGTGTCGATGCTCACAAGCGACTGGAACTAGCTCCCCAGTGCCTCGGTCATTCCCATCTCAGAGCAGGACATGTCCCACAGAACCTCATCAAGGTCTACCTGGTACTGGGTAACATCCTCCAGCGAGTCGGATATTCTGCCAAGACGTTCAGCAGGCTTCACAACGCCCTGGACACCTTTACTATGGTTCCGACGTTGTGCACCAGGCTCTCCACTGTGGTCGCCACCCTAGCAGTGCTGGCCTCTCATCGCCGATGATATCTCCTGTGCCCGTAGCCTCTGGGACTCCTCTAATTGGCTATGGACCTGCTGGAGTGTTGATGTTATCTCCCTCTGAATGTCCTGACTTCACCCTAACATCTCTATCAGCTCCGGGTAATCCTGTACCAAAGGCTCATCTGGGATCCAGCAGACCTCCGACTACTGTCTCACATGGGAGTTCCTGCCTCCACCTGATGCACATCAGCAGTGTGGTGTTCACCAGATTGTGCCCCAGAAGCCTGTCCATTAACTTTTCCCATCGAGGTGCACAGTGCATAGAATTTACAGTGCAGAAGGAGGCCATTCGGTCCATTGAGTCTGCACCGGCCCGTAGAAAGAATACCCTAGCTAAGCCCACCTCCACCCTATCCCCGTAACCCCACCTAACCTTTTCTGGACACTAAGGGCAATTTAGAATGGCCAATCCACCTACCGTGCACATCTTTGGACTGTAGGAGAAAGCCGGAGCACCCGGAGGAAACCCACGCAGACACGGGGTGAACGTGCAGAAGTCACAGACAGTGACCCAAGCTGGGAATCGAACGTGGGACCCTGGAGCTATATAGCAACTATGCTAACCACTTGTGCTACCGTGCTGCCTAAGGAGGTGTGTGCATCTGTGTTGGTGGAAAGTGGGGATGACAGCTGTTATGTCTCGCTCATGTCTTCCTCGGAGATCCCCTCCGAGTTGGTTTCATGGGAGGTTGGAGAGGGGAGGGAGGAGGCACTGCTCCATCTCAGCCACCCCGTCACCTCCAGGGCCCGTTCTTCAAAGGAGGTGAGGATTCCTACGTTCAGCACACCTCTGCCAAGGTTAGATGTTACGGGGATATGGTGGAGGTGTGGGCATAGATAGGGTGATCTTTCCATGGGCCTGTGCAGACTCGATGGGCCGAACGGCCTCATTCTGCACTGTAAATTCTATGAACTGTGTCCCAGTGTTGCAGTGATGATGGATCCTCTTTCTTCTCATTGCTATTAGTTGGAGGGAAAAAAGTCAACCTAGTGGGAAGAATTTGGCTTCAGATTATTATGTTAAACTGTAAGGATCATAAGGGTTCATTTATCATTGAAGGAGCGTGAAGAGAGTTCAGAGTGGTCTTTGAGCAAGGAGAACTAATTGATAAAATAATGCAATGTGACATTAAAAATTGTAAATCAGCAGATATTAAAACTATTTTCACTTAAGCAGAGGCATCCAAGAGATTTAGTTGATGTTTTTAAAAATAAAGAAGGATTTTGATAGAATGAGTATGAAAAAGGAATCAGGAGTATGGAAAGGGAATTGCTACAGTGCAGAAGGAGGCCATTCAGTCCATCCAGTCTGCACCAATCCTCTGAATGAGCACCCTACCTAGGCCCACTCCCCTGCCCTATCCCTTAAAGTCACCGAACCTGCACATTCTTGGACACTAAGGATAGCTTTTTAGCATGGCCAATCGATCTAACCTGCACATCTTTGGACTGTGGAAAGAAACCGGAGCACCCAGAGAAAACCCTCACAGACACGGGAAGAAAGTACAAATTCCATACAGTCACCCGAGGCCGGAATTAAACCCAGATCGCTGGCACTATGAGGCAGCAGTGCTAACCACTGTGCCACCATGCCATTCCAAAGACCAAGGTGTGATTAGTTTAAAGTTCATTCATAAGGTTGTTGGAGCATGGCATGGTTTAATTGCTGAAGGGAGAAGTTGAGGTGCACATGTTTAATCTTTAAAGAAAAAAAAATAAAATATTTGAAGCATAATATACAGAACTATAGGGAATCAGTGGGCAGTGAGGATAGTTTTCTGGTTCTCTGGTAAACCCAGCACAAACAAAATAGATCAAATGGCCTCTGGCCTCTTGCTATGTTATAAATTATTATAGTTAAATGAACACATGTTCTTTGTCAAATTTTGTAAGGTATGGTCGACAAGTTTGAACCATCTACCCAGTTACCATGGTCACTGTTTAATCAAAGATAGGTGGCAGACTCCAAATCTAAACAGTATAAGCTACAAGAGGATGCAAAATTACTTTGAATATTTGCTCAACTCCAATGTGTTGTAAATGATTAACTCAAAATCCAGGAACTTTTACTAGGGAAAGAAATTAATATGCATGGAAAATGGGAGTGAAATGAAATGACTCCAACAAAGCCCAACTACAGCAGTGAGTAAAACAAATCAAGTGATGGAATGTACAAAAAGGTCTACATTGACTCAAGATAATGAATAATGCTGAAATTTAGTAAACCATTGGTATAACAGCATTTGGAATCCGTATGTACAGCCATGGTTTCCATAGGTTGTGTGCCCTTCCAACTCTGGTCTCTTCAGCATCTCAAATCTTAAATTGCTCCAACAGCTGTTTAGCACAGGGCTAAATCGCTGGCTTTGAAAGCAGACCAAGGCAGGCCAGCAGCACGGTTCGATTCCCGTACCAGCCTCCCCGAACAGGCGCCGGAATGTGGCGACTAGGGGCTTTTCACAGTAACTTAATTTGAAGCCTACTTGTGACAATGAGCGATTTTCATTTCATTTCATTTTCATTTCATTTCATGGGAGAAAGGGAGAACACGCATTAAAGCAAGAGAGAGAGAGAGAGAGAGAGCAGGAAAAGAGGATAAAAGAAAGTGAAAAATATACCAATACTTTATGATGTCCCAAAGTATGGATAATGTGATAGAGTGAAATAAATAAACAGGCTCTTCTGATTAAGGTAGAAGATGAAATATCATAAAAACATT
Source organism: Scyliorhinus canicula (assembly GCF_902713615.1). Classification (NCBI taxonomy): domain Eukaryota; kingdom Metazoa; phylum Chordata; class Chondrichthyes; order Carcharhiniformes; family Scyliorhinidae; genus Scyliorhinus; species Scyliorhinus canicula. The sequence continues at coordinate 109,836,841 of NC_052155.1, read as the reverse complement.
ATGACATTAATAGTTTCCCTTGGGAAAAGGGATTCCAAAGTGACCCAACATAGCTTCTTCAAAATTAAAAAAGGCCTGTATTTTGCAATGGTTATGATGGTGACATATTTGTTGTCATTGCTCCTCTGACATTTTCAGAGCGTTTTGGAGTCCACAGATGTACAATTGAACAGGACATCCAGAAGTTGCTGTCAGTGATTCTATGCTTCTCCAATGGTTGCAATGGTGCAGTCATCCCAGATCACAATCAATTAGAAGCCACTGAACTGAGAAAACCCGCCCGTTTTCACTAATATTCTTGCTGTAAAAACCCTTTACCGCATTCAACAAGGTACAATCATTTAATGAGACGTAACAGGACTTTTAACGACATACTACCTTTATAATGAGTGTTAAAAAGTCTCACTGAAAAATTACTTTAATAATGGGGAAATTTGACAGTCCACCAAGTATGATGAACAATTTCATGTATTTTTGAATTTTAATGATATTTCATCTTCCACCTTAATCAGAAGGGTCTGGCTCAATCATTTATTTCACTCTCTAAAATTTACTTAATGTGAAGCTGATAAGTTCATTTTCTTGGTTTGCTGCTTGTGAGAACGTTACAATGTGATTATGTATTTGGCCCTGTGTTTGTGTGTTTACCATGTTTGATGAGATCACTGGGCAGAATTTATTAGGCCTCTGTAGTCCCCATCACCCCCCCCCCCCCCCCCCCCAACTAAAATGTCAGTGGGAGCCTACCCAGAAAAAGAATGGCTGCAAGGCTTCACTGTCAATGGTCATTAATAGACTGGAGGTTGGGATTCTGCCCCTCAGGAAGAAGTCCCACTTCAGAGAGCTGCTGGCCGAGGGAAGCCTCTGTTAAATCAACACCCCTGCATAATAGCAACCTACTCAGGAAAATCTCCCAGACTGGGTGCTTCGCATGGACCTATCCTGCCGTTGGTCAAATTCCAGCGGTGGTAGGTTGAGGCCCTTAAGTGAGCTTTGGCCCTGGACCAATAGTGGGAAGGTTGTCCTTCATGATTAGTAAAACTGCAGTGGGAGAAGGGGCAGCAGGCTATCTGCTTGCTTTCACTTTCTCCCTAACCTTAGAATCCAACAGTGGAAGACAGTTTAATCTAGCCCACTGTTACTGGATACCCGTCAGATTCTGTTTACTTGGCCAGGGATTTAAAGTAATTTCAGGAACAGGAAAATAGATAATTCATACAAAAGAGACGAGTTAAACCTTGTGAACAGCTTTTTTTAAGAGGTCAGCAGTGTGCACCATTGCTTTGCCACTGACTATGAAATCTGGGATATTGTTTAACCCAGGGGTGGGTAAACTACGGCCCGCGGGCCGCATGCGGCCCGCCAAAGGTCTTTATGCGGCCCACCAAGTCATTAAAAAAAAAAAAAATTCTTTAAAAAAATTTTTTTTTTTTTAATTGTTTTTTTTTAAGGTTAATGGGGGGGGCTGTTGGGTTACTTACTGGTATAGGGTGGATAGTTGACTTGAGTAGGGTGATCATTGCTCGGCACAACATCGAGGGCCGAAGGGCCTGCTCTGTGCTGTACTGTTCTATGTTCTATGTTCTATGTTCTATATGAGGCGCCCAGAATCATAACCGGGTGAAGTAATTATTTTACTTAATATACTATGCGGCCCTTTAAAATTGTGAATTTCTGAATGTGGCCCTTGCACGGAAAAGTTTGCCCACCCCTGGTTTAACCTGACAAAAGACGCAACAAAAGTTACATGCTTTAGGAATAAGTGGAAATTCTTGCAGAACTATTTCACAAAGCATTCAAAATAAATTACAGAACACTGAAAAAATTTCATTTTTGGAAAAAGGGATTCAGAGAAGTGCTAAGAAGGCAAAGTAGATGAAGCAAATGTGCACGTTATTAGGTCAAAAGGTCCTTTGCTACTCTTCAAATTTTCTAAGATTCTCACACTCATTATACGTTTTTTTATGATCCAAAAAAAAAATCAGGCATATGGCAAGCATGTACTTAGTTCAGCCTCATCACCATCCTGAACACTTAAACAGGTTTTTGTGAATACAAGATTTAAATCATTCCAGCACAGTCCTGGCTGACCTCCCTTTTTTCACTATTTATAAACTATACCTATCCAAAGCCCCACTGCACATACCCAATCCCACAGCAAGCCCTGCTATTTAGCATGGTCAGTGCTACATCGGCCTCTCATTCCCAACACAAATACAATTTCATCACCCTTGGATTATTTAATTTCACTTATCCATTTCGTCAAATCACCTACAAACCTTTATCCTCCCTGGAAAATCCATTCTTTAAATGTCAATCTGCCTGGAAATTCCATTGCTTAAATATCTTTCTGCCTATTACGCATTCCCATCCTCCTTTTGTCTCGCTATTGGAAGTATATCTTTCAAACATCTTTGGGTTCCTGAGCATAGAATTTAACACCTTGCCCGTCTTTCAGAGACTGAAATAGCCTCCAATGTGCAAGTTCATTTCTGCTGTAAATCTTGCCTGATACCATCGTGGTAAGGGTGTTAGCGTGCAACACCGATTTGACGCCAGTGGTGCCATTTGAGAACTCAGCTTTCCAGCCAAAACCTTCTTTTAATCGGAGGTTGAGCAGCAGGAAGGATATCCCACTAACACTATTAAAATGGATCCTCAGCTCTTTCAGGTTAGTTGCAATTGGTTTCTACTGGCAAATAAAAATAAAAACAGCAGGGCTCCGTGCAAGCTGCCACAGAACCAGAAGTCACATATGGAATGTCCAGTCAACTCCACACCAGAGACTCTAGGCACAAAACCTGCAGTCGTACAAAAACTGTCAGCTTGCAGGCAAAACACCACTGTTGCAAATCCCACAGTCTTGCAAACACAACACTGCACTCATGACCAGAATGACATTCCAAAAGGGCGGCAGCAAACTTGAGAACGGACTCCCCGGTGGACCACTCTGCCAGCATCGCGAAACAACGGCAGACAGAGACGGATGAAACGCTACAAAACCCACACCGGAAGTCGCTCAGGAGATACCGCATCCTGTACTGCCAGACACGTCAGACTCCAGATCACTCCCAGCGGACACACTTCACAAGACGGCAGCAAAGAACTCAACCCAATCCTCGTTTTCCATGACATTACAGGCTCCGGAAAAAAAAACCACAGAAACAAACTCTGTACCATAGACCACTCTTTTTAAAAAAAAATTCCGGGGAAGTAGCTCAGCCGAACAGATAGCACGCCGACAACTCCAATTCATCATCGTCACCAGGGGAATCCAACGAGCTTCTTAAAAGTCTTTTATTTCAGCAATAACATCATACATTCACAGGGCCTGGTTACCTTTCACCAGGTCCTCATTCCTTTTTTAGCTGGCACAACAGCTGCCAGCCTTTTATGCTAGTGCTGGGTTAACTCAGTCCAGTTGAATACGGGGAACAATCATCCCCAGCTGGATGAGTCCTGTGCAGGTTATTTCACTGTCCATACATTTTCCCAGAGTCCCCCTTCTTTACTGTCTGTATTTATCAGGCCCTCCAATAGTGTCGCCTCCAGGGCCCCAGGATACCCTACTGCCTCTTTACGGAGGAAGTACTTTATTTACAGGTGTTCCATTTCCTGTCCAGTTGGCAGTTCCTATTGCTCAGTCAGTTCGTCCAGTGTCGCCAGTCTGTGGCATACGTAAAAGTCCCTAAGTGTCAGTGTGCCCCCGTCCAGTCTCCATTTCCTAGGCTGGGGGGAATTTGTGATTGCCGCAGATGGGAGCAATGGGGGACATCCTACTCAGACCAAAGTGCTATCTTAATTGGGCCCACGTTTTCAGTGTAGCCGCTACCACTGGGCTTGATGTGTATTTTGCCGAGGAGGATGGGAGTGCTACTGTAGCCAGGGCCCGGAGGGCAGACCCCCTGCGGGAGGATTCCTCCATCCGCACGCACTCTGAATTGGGTTTGTTTACCCATGCCCTCACACTTTCCGCTGTTGCGGCCCAGTGGTAGTACTGCAGGTTTGGTAATGTTAGGCCAACTTTGATTTTCCTCCTTTGCTGTGTTGATTTAGGAACTGTTATGGGCCAGAGTTTAGAGAACCCCAAAGTGTATCATGGAGTTCACCTGACCCACAACTTTTAATAGATTGTGGTATGGGGAGCACACGGCCCACTCTACAGGTGTGGTACAGCAGAAATGGAAAATTATTTTTTAAAGCAAAACAATGTTTATTCTATGAACTCAAGTTAACCTTTTCAAAACATACAGTGAACATCTTAGCACCCATTAATTCAATTACAACCCCCAAAGACTACAACACTAAGTAATCCTTTAAGCTTTCCTTTTAACATCCATAAGACTTAAAAATACCTTTTAACAGAAAGACATCAGGCTTAACTTCACTATTGAGAACAGTTACCACGTTGAAATTAGCAAATGGACATTCATAAGCTTGCAGAGATTCACACACATCCTGCTGCGATTACAGCTTCTCCAAAACTAAAATGAAACCAAACCCACACTGCAGCAAAAAGCCTAAAGCAAAAGTAAAAAGCTGACAGACAGCCCAACTCCACCCACTCTCTGACATCACTGCTGTAATAAACACACATTTCTTAAAGGTACTTTCACATGACAGAACTCTCAGGTTCTTACCCCCCACACAAACGCCATGATTAAGCTGTCAACGTTTTAGAAGAAGGCCTTGGGAATGAAGGTCGGTATGGATCTAAACAGGAAGAGGAACCTCAGCAGCACGTTCATTTTCATTGTCTGCACTCTCCCTGCTAGGGTGCTCCCCACCTCCTCTGCAGGTCCTTTATAACTTCCTCCACCAGGCTAGTCAGTTTCCACTTGTGGATCTGTGTACAGTCTCTGGAAATTTGGATCCCCAGGTAATCTGTTCTGGGCTGTTTTAAACGGGAGCTCCTCCAACTCTATCCCTCCCCGTTTTGGTTCACTGGGAATGCCTCACTTTTGCCCAGGTTGAGTTTGTCACCAGATACAGTTCCAAACTCTTTCAGGATCTGCATGACTGCCTTCAGTCTTTCCTATGACTTTGAGACATAGAGGAGCAGGTCATCCGCATAGAGTGAGACTCTGTGCTCTGTCTTCTCTCTGGATGCCCTTCCAGCTTTTCGCATCCCGCAGGGCTTCACCCGGGGTTCAATTGCGAGCGCGAACAGGAGCAGGACTAGGGGCATCCTTGCCTTGTGCCTTTTTGCAGCTGGAAGTATTCAGAGCTGGTGGTGTTGGTTCGAACGCTCGCTTTGGGAGCACTGTATAGGAGTCTCACCCAGGCGGTGAATCCCGCTCCTAGCCCAAACCATTCCAGTACCTCGAGGAGGTACCTCCATTCGACTCCGTCGAAGGCCTTTTCTGCATCCAGGGAGACGATCACCTTTGGTGTTCTCTCCCTGAGGGGGGTCATTATTACATTCAGCAGCTGCCTGATGTTCGCAGTGAGTTGCCTACCTTTGACAAAGCACTTTTGGTCCTCTGCGACCACCTCTGGTACGCAGCTCTCCAGCATTTTGGCCAAGACCTTTGCGAGTATTTTCGTGTCTACAGTTGTCCTGCTTTTTGTGTATAGGATATACCTCAGCACCTTTCCACATAAATGTTGACATTGTAGCTGTTCTGGAACAGCTTGGCTAGGGGCAGCGCAGCTGGTTTTGGAGCGCCAGTCTTCTGTACTATTGTCAGACCCCAAGCCTTTGCAGAATACAGTGCCTTCAGCTGTTCCTTGCTATCACATGGAGTGAATTAAATTGGCTGAAGACTAACATCTGTGATGCTGGGGACCTCAGGAGGATGCTGAAATGGATCATCACTCAGCATTTCTGACCGAAGATTTTCTTTTGCACTGGACTCTTCTATCATAAGTGGGCAGCACGGTAGCATTGTGGATAGCACAATTGCTTCACAGCTCCAGGGTCCCAGGTTCGATTCCGGCTTGGGTCACTGTCTGTGCGGAGTCTGCACATCTTCCCCGTGTGTGCGTGGGTTTCTTCCGGCTGCTCCGGTTTCCTCCCACAGTCCAAAGATGTGCAGGTTAGGTGGATTGGCCATGATAAATTACCCTTAGTGTTCAAAATTGCCCTTAGTGTTGGGTGGGGTTACTGGGTTATGGGGATAGGGTGGAGGTGTTGACCTTGGGTAGGGTGCTCTTTCCAAGAGCTGTTGCAGACTCGATGGGCCGAATGGCCTCCTTCTGCACTGTAAATTCTATGATAATCATTGGAATTGCGGCTATTTGTGGAGCTTGCTCCTCCATTGAGTTGTTTAATTGTCCACCACCATTGACGGCTGGATATGCAGGCCTGCAGAGCTTAATGTGATCATTTGGTTGTGGGACCACTTAGCTCCATCTATCACTGCTTTCACGGTTTTGCATGCATGTAGCCCTGAGTTGCAGCTTCACCAGACTGACACCTCATTTTTAGGTATATCTGATGCCCCTCCTGGCATACTCTCCTGTACTTTTCATTGAATCAGGGTTGAACCCCGGCTGGATTGTAATGGTAGAATGGGAGATATGCCAGGCCATGAGGTTACAGATTGTGGCTGTATGCAATTCTGTTGCTGTTGATGACACAGTGTACCTAATGGGTGCTTGGTCTTGAGTTTCTAGATCTGTTCAAAATCTTTCCGATTTAGCATATTGGAATGTCCTCAATGGACTTTCTCTCCACAAGGTTAAACCTACCAAACTGCCATCAACTGATGCACCTGTGACAGATGGATTGGTGAGATCAGATAAGCTTTTTCCTCTTGTTGATTTTCTCACCAACAATTGCAGACAGTATAAGGTAAAGGGTGGTAGGTGGATTTTCACAAACTTGTATTGGGGAGTTATAAAGAGACCGGGGATTGGGTGGAGGTATGAGCTGACATGCAGGTTATGAGAGACCACTGGGGCCATGAGGAGGGACAAAGAGTGGGGTGTGAAGAATGAGGGATAGAGTACCTAAAAGATAAGGAAATAATTGGGATAACGACCCAGAGAACCAATTTGGTTTAAAAGGTGGACATATTAAACAGCCCACCTTTGACACTTGGCAGCCCCTGTGGCTGCTTCTAATCTTTTCTTGGAGGTGAAAGGCCCCACTGTTTGCTCCAGCTGGAGTGAAGATCACGCCATTTTAGGTGAAGTTTCTCCTGAAGAGGATGTAGCAAGCTGGGTAATTTCCAACTCCTGAGCAAAAATCCAGGCTAGTGTTGATGTTTCAACTCAATGATCTTTCATCTACTCTCTGCCATTATTATCTCATTAGCCAAACTAGTCCATATGATAGCAAGTTCTACATTCTCACTACTAGATAAAGACATTTCTCTTGAATTCTTTTGTGTTTTTATTAGGAACCATCTTATGTCATGGCCACAAGTGGAAACATTTTCTCAACATCTACCCAAGCAAGCAACTTGATAATTTTAAAGATCTCCTATTATTAAGTGAGCCCCTCACCTTTCTCATTTCCAGGGAAATGAACTGCAGCCTAATCAACCTTCCCAGGCAGATACAGAGGGTGGAATTTTATGCCCTCTCCCATGGAGAGTTGTGGTGGTAGGAGGGCATTCAATCATTTATTCCTCTAACCAGTTATACTGAATTAATTTACCATTTATACATTTCTTCTGCAAGTTTATTAATGTATTCTATTTGTCAGTCTTCTTCAGTACTAACAACATCCCTGCGCAATGCCCTCTCTAATTTATGATGTGGAGGTGCCGGCGTTGGACTGGGGTGAGCACAGCAAGAAGTCTTACACCAGGTTAAAGTCCAACAGGTTTGTTTCAAACACGAGCTTTCGGAGCACTGCTCCTTCCTCAGGTGAATGAGGAAGGAGCAGTGCTCCGAAAGCTCGTGTTTGAAACAAACCTGTTGGACTTTAACCTGGTGTTGTAAGACTTCTTACTCTCTAATTTAAGGCAGAAATTCCTTATTTACAACTTTCAGCCACTGAGAATAATACAATGCAATTGGAGTGACTTCCTTCTGGTTACTAAAAATAAATGCATTTGGTTTTCACCGCAGTCATCTGTACCATTTGATTCATATTTACCTTCATTAGCATCAACACTGCCCTGCACATGGTTTTAGTTTACACAGGAGGAAGGTTTCCACGACAAATATTAGGGAATATTTCCACTGTGTGTTGTCTAACAAAATCATCCCTCGTGTCCCATAAACTGAAATGACCTGGATTAGTATAAAAACAGTCGTGTGGAACTAATTTGGGACACCAGCAAGTTCATAACAAAATAATAGTCGTGAGTAATGCTGAGACAGCGAGAAAAAATTATAAAGTACAACAGTGGCTTTTGGCTATATTTAGTATTTGATGACAATTCAAACTGCTGTGTAAATAATTAATTGGGAAAGGTACATAGAATAGTTTTTTTGCATTCAAATAGTTTTATTGCGAGTCCATTTCCCATCATGTTGCACACGAAGTCAGCAAGTATGGACTCTGTCTGATCTGGATCTGCTGGGGTTATATTGCTATTTCTTTGCATCATATATTCCTCTTCATTCTCGTTTGATCTACTTGTTTCCTTCTCTCGGTCTTCTCTCTCGCTTTTTCCCACCCCCCTTTTAATCAGAAATGGTGGGTGCCATTGTGTGATGGTAGAGCAAGAAATTACTAACTGCAGTGAAATGAAAGGGAAAATGGGGCAGTCAGTCCACAAAACCTTCTTTTCTATCCCATATCTTGTATTTCCCAATCTTTCACCAACAAAGCATTCCTACCTTCCATTTACACCACCCTTCTTGTATCTCCTCATACCCTTCACTAACCATGGGCGGGATTCTCCGCTACCCGGCGTGACGGCGGGTCCCGGCGTAGGGGAGTGGCGCCAGACACTCAGGGGTCGGGCCTCCCCATAGGTGGGGAATTCTCCGACCCCCTGGCCGCTGACGTCACTGCCGGCGCATGTGCGATGTGGGGTTCTCTTCCGCTTACGCCATGGCGGAGGCCATGGCGGCCGCGGAGGATAAATAGTGCACCCAGGGCACTGGCCCGGAGTCTGAGCGGGGGGCCCCGATTGTGGGCCAGGCCACCGTGGGGACACCCCCCGGGGTTCGATCGACCCCCGCCCCCCAGGACCCCGGGGCCCGTTCGCGCCGCTGATCCCGCCGTTACAGAGGTGGTTCAAACCTCGGCGGCGGGAGAGGCCTCCCAGCGACGGGACTTTGGCCCATCCGGGCCGGAGAATCACCGCAGGGGCCTCTCCGATCGGAGTGGCGAGATTCCCGCCACCGCCACTTCCCGGGTGGCGGAGAATCTCTGCCACGGCAGGGGTGGGATTTTCGGCGGCCCCAGAGGCGATTCTCCAACCCTGCTGGGGGTCGGAGAATTTTGCCCCAGAACTGAATTGCAACAATTTTATGATCTCCTTGGGGTCGTGAGGCAGGATGCAATTCAATGTTCCGCAGGGAATCCCACTATCGGGCCGCCATCCTGAGCGGGCAGCCCGATAGCGAGATCCCACAGCCGGCCGCCCCACCCCCACTGCAAATTGGCCCCGAAGAGCAGCCCCCCACCCCCTGATTGCTTGGGTGCCCCCCTTACCCTCGAGTACGAGGGTGACTCAAGCTGCCCCCCTCAGGAATCCCTATATAGGGGGGAAACACTCACTTGAGTGATTGGAATGCACTTACATCTCTTTGGTGTGGTCAATGTTTATAAACATTGGGATTTCACCACTTAGGCCACTGAACCATGAAGGATTATGAATGAACCAAAGCTGCAGATGGTTTGTAGAAGCTGTCAATCACAGACCTCTACTCGAAAGCTATGAATATCTTGCAGCTAATGGATCTGTGGGAACCAGATACAGGCACAGCTGCTCTCCTTAGAGAATTGGAGATGTGGAATTGCAAAATAGGTATGACAGCTATAATGCTTCCCAATGCCACTGCTCTCTAGCTTCCAGACAGGGGTCCCTTTTCTGGGGAGAGGGGTCTGTGTGTGGGGGTGGCCCCAATTACAGGAGTCCCTGTGAGGGGGGGTTCTCCTATTAAAGGGGGCAGAGAAGATTGATAGAGGAGGCGTGGGCACGCGTGCATTGTTGAGGGAGGGTTGGGTAGCCCTCGGATGGTGTTTACCAGCAAAGCCCTGGTGTGGTGGACCTTGCGGAAGGCCAAGGGGGCAAGGGCCATGCTGGTAAAACTCACAAGTGATCTGTGCCCATTTGATTCCCAGCCACAGGGACCGGAGAACTGTGGGAGGCTAGAGCATAGGGCGCTAGGCCTGCTAATTAAGTCATTAAGACCCATTTGCATTTATTTCCATGCTCCTGCTGGCATGTGGTGTGGACCTCGTTCCCAATGCCAGTGGGGGTTGGAGTATTGTGCTCAGGTCAGCGTCCCAAAGCACGTTTCTCTGTCCCATTGGGGATCGTGATCCGGGCATACCAGGACGGAGAATCCCGTCCAAGGAAATAAATTGTCCCTTTCCTTCTGTCGTGCAGCAGGACTTCAAATGCCTGGTCGGTGAATGGAGGAATTCCTCCCCACTATTTTTCTGCCAAAAATGTAGCACAATTTTAAGAACAAAAGCAAGAGCAGTCAGCACCATAAATCCCAGCCCTGAAACACCGGCATGTCTTCAGCAAGCTATGAATGCTTGTTCGGAGTACTAAATAATTTTATTTCTATTCATTCTTCAGATGATAGCATGACTGGAAGTTCAAAATTTAATGCTGAGCTTGAATTGCCCTTGAGAAACAAATGGCAATGTTCTTTAACTGTTGTAGTCCATGTGCCAATATATACAAACTAATTGGCCTGGCATTGGTCAGTCACATTTAGATGCAAAGCAAGTTCTGGCACCAGGCTGGAGGATGCAGTATATGATTCGGAAGATAGACACTTGTTATAACCAACAGCACTGTGCTGAAATACACTCTTTCATAATACATGTCCCGGTATTAAATTTCACCTGCTAATGCCGTGCCCAATTCAAAGGTTTATTGAGGTCCTCCTTTGCTCCTTGGATGACTACGCAAGCTCCTGCCTCAATTGGGAGACATGCATGCGTATGCACACGCTGTACTGAGTAAAAACAGGGACCCGCTCCACTTGCGGATTGTTCCAGCTTCACATCACACTGTCAACTAATAATACATCCACTTCAGCCAATTCCTCAAATAGCTTCAAGTCTGTAGGACTCTACCAAATGGTTTGTTGAAGGCCCTGGACACTACATCATGGTGCTTTCTAATACGTTCTTTGCATGACACGTCAGAAAAAAATAAGGCTAATTAGAAAAGCCATCAGAAATAGGAACAATGATAGGCCATTCAGCCTCTCGATGCTACTTTGCAATTGTATCGGGTCATGGCTGATCTGACATTCCTCAAATTCCCTTTCCTGCCCTCAATTCCCTTACTGATCACAAATCCATCGTCCCTGTCCATCCATCTCAGCCTTAAATATACACAAGGACTCTACCCCCACAGCTCTATGCAGCAAGGAGTTCCAAAAAAGCACAACTTTCTGAGAGAAGAAATTGTTCCTTATCAAAGTCTATGCCTTACGGTCCTTGACGTTCCCTTGAGGGGGAATTTACCCTGTCAAGTCACTTAAGAAAATTATATTGTCAATGAGATTACCTGTGATTCTTCTAAATTGAATGTCAAATTATTTTTTATAAAAGGATTTCCCAAAGTACTTTCCTAATGATCAATTCCATTATTTTGCCAGTTATTAAGGAGAGAGGGATGGAGGGAGGGAGAGCGAGTTTTATTAACAGAGCATTTATGCAAGTTTTCCTTTGGCAGATGTTACAGATAGGGGAAAGAGTTCAGAAAATGGTTTAAGTAGGGTGCTTTTTCCAAGGGCCGGGACAGACTTGATGGGCTAAATGGCCTTCTTCTAAACTATAAATTCTATGATTCTGTGAAAATATATTGTGTAAAGTCTTTAGATAAAAAATAATGTGATAATTTATGGGCAGAATGTTATGGTCCCTACCTGCAAATTGGGCCAGTAGAATTCCCTGGGTGACCAACTAACTGCCTTCCTACGTGCCCCGAGCTGTCTGCAAGTTTACATGGGCTGAGTAAGTTCTTGCCCCAATTGAGAACCTTAAATAGCTTTGAGGGCAGGTTCCCACCCGGTCTCAATTCTGAGGTTGGCGGAAGGATTTCAGGGGCAAGGTGAAGCCTGGCAGATAACCCTGCTTGGGATTCAGGTGCTCCAGTAAGAAGGAGGTGCCTCACCCTAATTAATGAGTGACATGCCACCCCCCAAACCCCTGCCAAGGTCTGTCCCTGCATGTGTTCCCTGATTCCCTGTGCTCTCCATCAAAGTCCCCACCATTAGTACCACACCCACTCCCACCACCCTTTTCCAGGCCTTACATCCCCTCTGCAAAATCCCCTGCACTAGAATCTGGCAACTGCTTGCAATTCCAGTCCTGACCACTGCTGCCACTGGTGCTGCTGTGATTAGAGATTGTGCTAATATGATTGGCCAGCAGCTGTCTGAGGTGATACAGTACCTTGAGCGAGGGATGGACATCCAGTCTCCAGCCAATTAATGCAAACACTGGTGTAAATGCTTCTTAATTAATGAGAAAGTTTGATATTCTATATTCAAAATCCACCTTTAGTGAGTTTGGGCAGTCTCCAATTCCCATTAGGAATCAACCTTCGACTCAAAATTGCACAATGTTCAGCGCAGAAGTGATATCAGGGAGATTAATGCAAGTTGGAAGGATCTCTGCTTTATATCTACTTCGGGTGTTCTATTCCCCAGTATTAATAACCCTCACCATAACCGTAAATATTAAAAATTTACACCAGCTATAAACTCGAAAGTAGAGACCAGGTACTACATATCAGTCAGTGTCTGTTTCCAGATTACTTTGATGCCAAATTCTTGATACTGTATTTTACACTTTGCTGAGAACGCTTAGATCTGGTTGAGTGCCTCAAGGATAAATGCAGCCAGAATTGCCAGGTAATGTAATGGTAGAATTTTCAACGGAGCTGAAATGATGGGACTGTGGCAGAAGTGAGGCTTCACCCTGCTGCAGATTATCACTGAGAACTGTGTTTTTTCATAAAAAGTACAAAAAGGATGGAAGTAAAATTGTTTTTCCTCATTAAAGCACCAGTTAACAAGTCCAGTTTTGTCTTTGAAAAAGCAAATTTGTTTAAATAATTTAATCGGACAATGGGATATGCTTTAGCCATACTGAGTGATCTATCAGAAGGCAACCTGATGGTAAATCCATGGTAGTTTCTAGACTTGTGTCAGTGGCATAAAAAATTGACATAAAGATGTTTTGATCTTAGGGAAGCCAAGATGATGTTCTTCAAATGACCTAAATACAAGGTTTTATACAATGGTTCTGATAAATGTTGCCTTTAATTCAAGGTAAAATGGAGTAATGAAGGCAAAAACTCAAATTGAAACCTTATTCGAAGGCAAGTGTGAGCTTTAATACCTGGACAAAAAGGAAAAGGCAGCCTGTCTTACTGCTGCAGCCTCTCAGAATCAGTCAGTCCAAAGGGCAGGAGAGACCATACAATAGGTGCTGCTATGCTAAACAGAAGAAAGGACAACTTTTGGATTGAACAAGTGCAGGGTTAGTGAGGATGAAACCCAACCGTATTTACGGAAACAAAAGATTGTGAAAAATCAGAAAGCATGGTATCCAGTCAAACCTTACAATGGGGAGTCCAATCTATTATGCTCAAAAGGTTTGAGTGATGAGAACTTGGTTTAAAAGAACACAAAGATTCATCTTGGCAAAACAGTGCAAAGAAATCCGGTTAATGTGGTGAGGACATAAACTTAAAATAACATGGGTGCGAATGGGTGTGATTCTCTGGCCTCGTTGAAAACTCACTCAAGCACAACGAGGCCGGTGTCTAGTGGGAGAGGCCAAAAACGAGGGCCCCGCCGGGCGGCAAATAGTTTGCAATGCAACTGGCCCAACCCCATAGGCGAAATCGGGATCACACCGTAGCGTGGCAAGAAACCAATTATCACCACTTAAGCCCCATTTCCATACAATCAATAAGAGCAATCTCATATCCAACGGCCTCCCGTCATTCAGCAGCCGCCCCAGCAAGTGGTCACGCTGGCACCGATTAGTGCTCCTTTTGAAAAATATGAACCTGGGGGAAGGGTTTCTGTGGGGAACCTAGGTGAGTAGCCATCTTTGCTCACAGGGAAAGAGACCGGGGGCGCTAGAGTTGCCACCCAGTGCTCGACGGGGTGGGGGGGGGGGGAGCTCAGCTGGGGCTGGGGGACCCTCGGCAGGGGTGGGACGCTATGGGGGCGGATGGAGGAGGGGGAGGGGCGCTGGGGGACAACTGGGGGGGGGGGGGTAATCGCACCACCATGCCAATTACTGGACTGTGTGTACCCGTTCTGAGTGCAACCCTTGTCTCTGCCGGTCTGCCCCACCGATCACCCACAGCCCCTGACTGCTGAGAACTCTGACTGCTGAGAACTCTGGCTATCGCTAACAGGGAATTGACAATCGTTGTTAAGTGAGTACTTGACCCATGCCAAGTGGATTCCCGTGGGTCGGCTCGCCATGTAGCATGTGGGGGTCATTGGCGAGCATCCCAAGCACATCTTGATGCCTGGGTACCGTGCTTGAATACTGCGGGAGGCAACACGACACATCCAACATTCGAACACCAGGGGATGGGTCACAGCTATGGGAACATGTCCACAGCCGGAGGGTGGGTGAGCACCACCGGGGGAGGTCTGGAGAGATGGGCAAAGGGTCCAGGGGTCAGCCCGCATTGCAGTAGAAAGTGACAGAGTGACATCTTAATGGTTCTGCAAAAAGATGTTTAATGTGCTGCAAATACCCCACTACCGATGATACCGCCACATCCCCTACCCACCAGCCCCCAACTCACCTACCTTCCACCCCTTAGTGGAGCACCACTGGTGCCCTCAGTGATCCTCAACATGTTTGTCCCTCCGAGCTCTGTCACTACATCATGGTGTTTCCCTAGGATACACATCAGAGGTGGAAGCAGTCAGCTGCTTACCTTGACCTGTTGCCTTTGATGTTCCTGGCAGAGGTCCTCTGGGGCCGGAGGGCCCCGGCTCACTTGTCGGCGGCGCATGCACAGCCATGCTACCCTGTCCAGTGTGCTGACCTCGAGACGTAGCCTCATCAGAGAGGTGGAATTTGGGGGTCTGGTGCCCACCATTGCCACACCACGGGACAGGTCCAGCCTGGCACTCAGCACCCCCTCCTCCCGATCGGTGCCCATAGGGGCCTGGGGTCCACCTTGGGACAGAGGGGCAACTGGTTTGAGCCCCGACTGCCCCTGCATCATCTGGCTCTGCCAGCCCTTGCGGTTCCACACGGTCTGCACCATGGTGTCCATGCCCTCGGCAATGCTCCTCAGTGACTGGTACATGCTCTGCAGTGCCTTGGCCATGCCCACCTGCGACTGGGACAAGCTCCACAGGGCCTCAGCCATGCCCATCTGAGAGCGGAACATGCACCAAAGAACCTCATCAAGATTGGCCTGGTGCTGGGTGAAATCCCCCAGAAAGACGGTCATTCCGCCGAGGCCCTCAGCCATGGCCGTCACCGAGTGCGCGATGCCTTGGACACCTTCATTCATGATGCCAACGTCGTGCACCTGGCTCTCCACTGCGGTGGCCACCCTAGCATTGAGGCTCGACGCCACTCATTGCCGGCGACACCTCCCAGCCTCTGGGACTCCTCCAATCTGCTATGGATCTGCTGGAGCAACGTTGACATCTCCCTCTGAATGTCCCGGCCACTCTCTATCATCTCTATCAGCTCCGAGTAACTCTGTACCACAGCGCAGCATCAGGCTGGCACCCAGCAGGGTCCTGGGATCCAGCAGACCTCTGACTGCTGTCTTGCCTGGGGGTTCCTGCCTCCATCTGAAATGCATCATCAGTAGTACGGTGCTCACCCATGGGCCGGCACCGTCGGCTGGAGGACCTGTGGGAAAATTGACACGTGGTCAGTGGGAGGGATGGTTCAGTAGTAAGGCAATAACAACTCACTTTTGACAGGTCCTCAGGGTAGAGCCTGGTGGTTCCTCGCCTTTGCAGCGTCCACCAGACCCCGCGCGGCTGACCAATCTGTCCTCGCCACACCAGTCACCTCCAGGGTACTCTCCTCGAAGGAGGTGAAGATTCTTATGTCTGGCACCCCTCCGCCAGTCTGGGCCCTCTCCCGCCGATTGTGGGAGAACTTTTCCTTCAGAGACACAGAGAGAGCACTGTTAGCCACAAGTGTAGTTCACAGTGGTGGGAGAGGGGGTGTGAAGGCGGGGTTGGGGTTGCTTGGAGAGATGGGATGGTGGTTGCCCCCAAGGGGGTAGAAAGGTCTCGGGCGGGGGGTGGGGGGGGGTGGGGGGGGGGGGGGGGGGGGGGGGTGGGGGGGTGGAGTGGAACGTTGGTGTCACTCACTCAGTGCTGCCCAGTGTAGGTCGTTGACCGTCTTCCTGCACTCTTCTTTATAAATTTAGAGTACCCAATTCATTATTTCCAATTAAGGAGCAATTTTTTAGTGTGGCCAATCCACCTACCATGCACATCTTTGGATTGTGGGGGCGAAACCCTGGCAAACACAGGGAGAATGTGCCAACTCTACACGGGGCAGTCACCCAGAGCCGGGATCGAATCTGGGACCTCGGCGCCGTGACGCAGCAGTGATATCCACTGCGCCACCATGCTGCCCTCTTCCTGCACTCCTGGCCACTAACGCCTGCCGCCACATCATCCCAGGCAGCACTGGCAGCATTGTGGCTCATCCTCTGGGACCCCCGGGGGAACAGGACATCCTTCCTGGCCTCCTCCGCATCCATGAGCCTCCCCACGTCAACGTCCCCAAATTTTGTGTCTGGTGTCCTCGCCGTCATTGTTGCAAGCTGGCTGGGGTTGGGCTGAGCAAGTGCAATTTCAGTGCTGCTCGATGTTGTTAGGGGGAGTGGGGCGGCTACCGGGCACGGTCCCGGTGAATCTGCTTCATTGTAAGTTAAGGTTTAAGATGAAAGGTTTAAGCTGAGCCATTATTTGCGGCGAGAAGTCCATGAGGCCTTGTTAAGTGGACCAATTAACATTGAATTGTGTTGCCAGCCTCGTGGGCTGAGCGCCGGGAAGCTCGCGGCATTTCCTGCTCGCTACCATACTTAGAAAAGTTTCTGTTGAATCGCGTCACATGTCTGGGAAGAATTCAGTACAATGTATAAACACGGCATTGGGTAATCCATTGTGTGACTAGGTTAAGCAGGGATATCGTTTCTGTAGTTGAGTGCATTAATTGCCCAAGTAAATGTTTGATGTTAGTTTTATTTAGTTTGACAGCAAAAGACGTAAATCATAATAATAAATAATAATCTTTATTGTCACAAGTAGGCTTACATTAACATTGCAATGAAGTTACTGTGAAAAGCCCCTGGTCACCATATTCCGGCACCTGTTTGGGTGCACGGAGGCAGCGCCGGCTCTAGGGTTGCTGGCGCCCCGGGCAAGCTGAACTTCGGCGCCCTTGGGGGGGGCGGGGCCGGGGCCGGGGGGGGGGGGCGGGGCCGGGGCCGAGGGGGGGGCGGGGCTGGGGCCGAGGGGGGGGGGCGAGCGGGGGGGGCGGGGCGGGGGCGGGGCCGAGGGGGGCGGGGCCGAGGAGGGGCGGGGGGGCGAGGCCGAGGAGGGGCGGGGGTGGCGGACCCGAGGGGGGTCATCCAAATAATCTGCTATTGTGGGGGGAGAAAACAGCAAACTACCCTTCTTTGAACCATCTAGTTCTAACCCTGTTTCACAGGTATGGAAATTCCAGGATTCCAGATGATGGTCCCACTCCCAGACCAGAGAATACATAGACAGGAGTTGACACTGAATGTTTCACTGTCTTTCACGTATAAATTATAACAACCAACTCTTGGACTAAGATCTCACAGGTTGTTCCCCTGGCAATGAAGGAAATTACTGAGAGTAAATAACTGCAAATGGAAATAGTCAACTCCCACCATTCACGGGAATTCCACTCCCACTAGATCTCAAGGTTAAATTGCAAATGGTGAACACAGTTTATAATGGGACGGAATTGAAAAGGCTCAAGGCAAAGTAAGCACAGGGTGGAGAAGCACGCAGTCAAGGGTAAGAGCAAATACCTTCAGATGGGAGGGGGGTGGGAAGAGAGATGTGAAAGAGAGAATAAACAGGACTTCTTTCCTCAGTGAACTGGGTCGTGCACAAATCCAAGAGACAACCAATGTGGTTTGAATTAGCACAAAACCATTGCAGTTAATTGTTCCCTGTTGCATTCTCCATGTCGTCACATTCTCACAATCCTGTTGTTCTACGGTCTATCATTCCTGTTTACGAACCACCATGTGATTCCTCCGCACTCCATCATTCACTGATCTGATCATCGTAGCAGTGAAAAGGAGACAAATATTGACAGGATAAATTAGGTTACTTTCTTTTACTTCATGCCTGCAACTGCCTGACTCCAGGAAATATCCACAGTACACATCAAAATGTTATTATTACTGCATGCTTTCGGCACATTTAATGTGGGTTACACATTATCTGACCTCACTGGCTCCATCCTCCCCGGGTTACACACTGTCTGATCTCACTGGCTCCATCCTCCCCGGGTTACACACTGTCTGATCTCACTGGCTCCATCCTCCCCGGGTTACACACTGTCTGATCTCACTGGCTCCATCCTCCCCGGGTTACACACTGTCTGATCTCACTGGCTCCATCCTCCCCGGGTTACACACTGTCTGATCTCACCGGCTCCAACCCCGCGGACCCGAAGGGGGGGCGGACCCGAGGGCGGGGCGGGGGGGGCGGACCCGAGGGCGGGGCGGGGGGCAGACCCGAGGGCGGGGCGGGGGGGACTGAGGGGGGGGGGGGGACCGAGCCGGGGGGCCGCCCTGGGGGCGGGCGGCCACCGCGCATGCGCTGGTTGGCACCGGCCCAACTGCGCATGCGCGGGACCCGAGTCTCTGGCGCCCCCGAGCACATAGCGCCCCGGGCGACAGCCCGAGTTGCCGGTGCCTTGAGCCGGCCCTGCACGGAGGGAGATTATATGGCCTACCATTCACTTGAGTGAGCAGCAATGTATCAACTGAAAAGGGCCAACATGCAACAGGCAAAGTCTCTCACAAACCTTTTCCTGACTTCCACTGTAAATGCCTGAGGCACTCTCAATTACGACACGAGAGCGAGGTCAGTAATCAAAGGCTTTAATATACAAAGAACAGGACTGCATTCGAGAGAAGTGTGCTCGCAACATGGAGCCTTAACAGAAGTGTGCTCACAACATGGAGTCTTAACTTATATACTGTTTCCTGGGGGCGTAGCCAGAGGCGGAGTCCCCCAGGGTTCCAAGCCTCTTAAAGGGGCAGGGTATTAAAGGTAAATACCGATCATCACATTCACCCCCTGTTTAAAGAAAACACATAGTCCGTCGGGGGTGAAGTGTTTTAAATTATAAGTTCAGTCTTTGTGGTGGTCTGATAGTCCGTGTTGACTTTCGCTGCTCCGGTGGTGGCGCCGTGGATGCTGTCGGTTCCGATGGTGGTCTATCCGGGAGCACTGTTGATTGAGCCTTTGCCCGCCTTGGAGAGGGGTGGGTATCAGGGGTGCTTAGGGTGGTCGGTGCCGGCGTCGGCTGGGGGGAAGGGGGCGCTATGGGGGGAGGCGCTGTCGGAGTCGGCGGTCGGTGCGGGGCGGGGAGTGTCGGTAGAAGGGGGGGGGGTCGGTGTGGAAAACGTCGGAGTCGGTGGGAGAGTCGGTGGGGTCGGTGGGAGAGCCAGCGGGTGCCAGGTCTGGCAGGGAGCCTGCCGTCGGGGTGCTCGACTTAGGCATATTGAGGGTTTGCGTGCAGTAGGTGGACCCTCTCGACTATTGGATCTGTTTTATGGCTCCTCACGTGCCTCCGGAGTAGGACTGGACCCGGAGTCGTCAGCCAGAGTGGAAGCGAGACCCTAGAGGTGGACTTCCTGGGGAAGACAAACAAACGATTGTGGGGGGTCTCGTTCGTGGCCGTACAGAGGAGCGACCTAATGGAGTGCAGGGCATCGGGTAGGACCTCCTGCCAGTGGGCGATAGGGAGACTCCTTGACCGTAGGGCTAGGAGGACAGCCTTCCAAACTGTCGCTTTCTCCCTCTCTACTTGCCCGTTTCCCCGCGGGTTATAGCTCGTCGTCCTGCTCGAGGCGATGCCCTTGCTGAGCAGGTACCGACGCAGCTCATCGCTCATGAACGATGTACCCCGGTCGCTGTGGATATAAGCGGGGAAACCAAACAGTGTGAAGATGCTGCGCAGTGCCTTGATCACGGAGGCCGAGGTCGTATCGGGGCAGGGGACAGCAAAAGGGAAGCGGGAGAATTCGTCGATGACGGTGAGGAAATAGATGTTGCGGTTGGTGGACGGGAGGGGCCCTTTGAAGTCCACGCTTAGTCGCTCAAAGGGCCCAGAGGCCTTTATCAGGCGGGCCTTGTCTGGTCGATAGAATTGCGGTTTACATTCCGCACAGATCTGGCATGCCTTAGTCATGGCCTTGACCTCCCCTGTGGAGTAGGGTAGGTTGCGGGACTTGATGAAGTGGGCAAGCCGGGTGACCCCCGGGTGGCAGAGGTCATCGTGGATGGATCTCAGGCGGTCCAATTGCGCGTTGGCGCACGTGCCGCAAGACAGGGCATCTGGGGACTCGTTGAGCTTCCCCGGGTGATATTTAATATCGTACATATAGGTGGAGAGCTCTATTCTACACCTCAGAATTTTGTCGTTCTTTATTTTGCCCCGTTGTGCGTTATCGAACATAAAGGCGACCGACCGTTGGTCAGTGATGAGGGTGAACCTCCTACCAGCTAGGTCGTGCCTCCAGTGTCGCACGGCCTCCACTATGGCTTGTGCCTCCTTCTCGACTGCAGAGTGCCAAATTTCCGAGGCGTTGAGGGTTCGGGAGAAGAACGCTACTGGTCTGCCCGCCTGGTTGAGGGTAGCAGCCAGGGCAACGTCTGATACATCGCTTTCTATTTGGAAGGGAATGGCTTCGTCCACCGCGTGCATGGCGGCCTTGATGATGCCGGCCTTGATACGGTCGAAAGCCGACTGGGCCTCATCCGTCAGGGGAAAACTGTGGTCTTAATGAGTGGCCGGGTTTTGTCCACATATCTGGGGACCCACTGGGCGTAATAGGAGAAAAGCCCCAAGCACCATTTGAGTGCCTTGAGGCTACGGGGGAGGGGGAGTTCCTTAAGGGGACGCATGCGGTCGGGGTCCGGGCCTAGGACCCCGTTTTCCACGACGTAGCCGAGGATGGCTAGCCGGGTTGTGTGGAACACGCATTTCTCTTTGTTGTACGTGAGGTTGAGGGCCCGGGCCGTCTGGAGGAACTTCCTCAGGTTTGCGTCGTGGTCCTGCTGGTCATGGCCGCAGATGGTGACGCTGTCCAAGTACGGGAAGGTAGCCCGTAAGCCGTACTGGTCCACCATTTGATCCATCGCCCTCTGGAAAACGGAGACTCCGTTTGTAACACCAAAGGGGACCCTGAGGAAGTGAAACAGCCAACCGGGTAAGCATCGAGTTGTGTAAAGCGGTTTATGGTTTGGCTATAATCCACTACCATTCGTTGCTTTTCCCCGGAGCGGACTACCAATACTTGAGCCCTCCAAGGGCTGTTGCTGGCCTCTATGACCCCCTCTTTTAGTAGCAGCTGAACCTCTGACTTGATAAAAGTCATGTCTTGGGTACTGTACCGGCGACTCTTGGTGACGATGGGCTTACAGTTGGGAGTGAGGTTCGCGAAGACGCGGGGTGGCGCAACTTTGAGTGTCGCCAGGCTGCATACTGTGAGTGGGGGCAGGGGTCTGCCGAACTTCAGTGTCAGGCTCCGGTGGCTGCACTGAAAGTCGAGGCCGAGCAGCAGGGGGGCGCAGAGTTGAGGAAAGATGTAAAGTTTGAAACGGGAGTATTTAGTGCCTTGAATTGTGAGGTCAGCGACACAATACCCCGTGATTTGAACCAAATGGGACCCTGAGACGAGGGCGATAGTTTGGGAGGCGGGGTGGATGCGCAGGGAGCAGCGCCTTACCGTGTCTGGATGGATAAAGCTCTCCGTGCTCCCGGAGTCGAATAGGCAGGGAGTGTCGTGGCCGTTGATTTGCACCCGCATCATTGAATTTCGCAGGTGTTTCGGCCGCGATTGATCGAGTGTGATCGCTCCTAGTTGCGGGCCGTCAGAGTCGAACTCACAAAATGGCCACCCGGAGTCACAAGATGGCCGCCGCCACCGTCGGTCGAGCGTGTCAGGTTTCGAAGATGGCCGCCGCCAAGATGGCCACTCCCATGACTCGCACAAGGTCGATGACGCGTCGGAAGTGGCCGTGCCCGGCCGCAGTGCGGCCACGTTGCAGGGTCTGTGAGGCCAGGAGTTTGATTTCTGGGCCTGATGAGGGTTTTGTTTGTGGCCTTTGGGCCCAGCCAGGCAGACTTTCGCGAAGTGCCCTTTCTTCCCGCAGTCGTTGCAGATCACGGATCGGGCCGGGCAACGCTGACGTGGGTGCTGGCCTTGCCCACAGAAATAGCATGGGGAGCCCCCGGAGTGAGTGGATCGTCGCGTGGCACAGGCCTGTAGCGTGGTCGAGTCTGGAGTGGATCGAGAGGGGTTTGCAAGGTCCGCGGAGTACGTACGGAGGTTATGGTGGGCCGTTTCGAGAGAAGAGGCGAGCGTTACCGTGAGATCCTTCGCCCTGTCTTCTAGGAGCCGCTGCCGGATGTACGAGGACCTGATACCAGACACCAGGGCGTCGCGGATATGTAAGTTCTTGTGTTCTTCTGTCGTCACTGCTTTGTGGTCGCAGTTCCTCGCGAGCGCGGTGAGTCTTTCCACGAACTCGTCCAGCATTTCCCTGGAACGCTGGCTGCAGGTTGAGAGCAAGTGTCTGGCGTGTACCTCGTTAGTAGTTTTTATGATGCGTTTCTTCAATATTTCGATCGCCGCCTCATAGGTAGTAGCGGTTTCGATCATGGCGGAGAGTCGGTGGCTCACCCGGCCATGTAGTAAGCGCAGCTTGCGAGTGCTGTCGACATCAGTTGCTGAGGAGTCCAGATAGTCCTCGAAACACCGGAGCCAATGTTTAAAAATTTCCGGGGCTTCCGGCGACCTGGCGTCCAGGTTGACCTTCTCTGGTTTTAGAGCGCTGTCCATCTTGATGTGTCTGTATATTAAATTGAGACACTCTCAATTACGACGCGAGAACGAGGTCAGTAATCAACGGCTTTAATATACAGAGAACAGGACTGCATTCGAGAGAAATGTGCTCGCAACATGGAGTCTTAACAGAAGTGTGCTCACAACATGGAGTCTTAACTTATATACTGTTTCCTGGGGGCGTAGCCAGAGGCGGAGTCCCCCAGGGTTCCAAGCCTCTTAAAGGGGCAGGGTATTAAAGGTAAATACCGATCATCACAATGCCCTTAAAGTTGCACAACTCATACCCTCCAAAACAATTTCGCTTTTGAAAGATTTTCTGCAACGACCAGGAAATGTGGCAAGCAATTATCTATTCTTCCTTTGACCATGAGCTGTGGAAAAATAGTTTTAATCGCTCATAACCAATAGAGTCATAAGCCGGGATTCTCCTTTCTGGGGACTAAGTCCCCACGCTGGTGGGAAAACCGACGCCAAGCACTCCGGCATCAACGGGCCCCTAAGATAAGGAATTCTCACCTGTATCGGGGGCTGGGTGGACGGCGGAGACGTTGGCGCCGCTCCAGCCTGCGCGAGTTCGCGTATCCGCCAAAGGGTCAGCGTGATCTTGCGCATGCGTGGAACCGCTGGCGTGTTTCGACAAATGCGCGGGGGGTTCTCCTCCGCGCTGGCCCCTGTAGGGCTCCGCCATGGCCAGCGCGGAATGAAGGAGTGCCCCCACGGCACAGGCCCGCCCGCAGTTCGGTGCGCCCAGATCGCGGGCCAGGCCACCGTGGGGCCCCCCCCTCCCCCCTGGGGTCAGATCCCCCCGCGTACCCTCCTGACTTACCTGCCAGGTTCTGTTGTGAGGGACTATGCGTAACCCACACCAGCAGGACTGGACAAAAACGGACGGCTGCTCGGCCCATCGGGGCCCGGAGAATTGCCGGGGGGGGCCGCTGCCAAGGCCCCCGACCGACGTGGCGTGAACCCTGCCCCCACCTGAAAACGATGCCGGAGAATGCGTTCAGGCGGGATTAGGGACCGCCCCCCAAGGATTTTCCGACCTGGCGGGGAGTCAGAGAATCCCGCTGATGGAGTCACACAGCACAGAAAAGGCCCTTCAGCCCATTGCGTCTGCGCCAGTCAAAACACCTAACCATTCTAACTCCATTTTCCAACACTTGGCACATAGCCCTGGGATTGCAAGTGCACATCTAAATGCTTCTTAATATTATGAGGGTCTCTTCCTCCACCATCCTTTCACCATTCACCTGAAGAAGGAGCCGTGCTCCGAAAGCTCGTGTTTGAAACAAACCTGTTGGACTTTAACCTGGTGTTGTAAGACTTCTTACTGTGACCATCCTTTCAGGCAGCGAAATCCAAACTCCCACCACACTCTGGATAAAAACATTTTTCCTCACATCCTCTCTAAACATCCTGCCCCTTACCTGAAATTTATGCCCCCTCGTCATTGACCTCTCCACCAGTTTCTTATTAGCATGTAAAACTCTCAACCTCATAAAATTACATTCAAAATATGGTTGTGGTTACGATCTGGTTATGACTGTTAAGATTTAAAGAAGAAATCCAAACACCCAACATCCAGTATTTTTTTTATTTGTTCATGCGACGTGAGCATCGCAGGCCTGGCCAGCATTTATTGCCCATCCTGATTGTCGTCGAGGGGGCAGTTAAGAGTCAACCATATTACTGTGGGTCTGGAGTCACATGTAGGCCAGACCAGGTAAGGATGACTGATTTCCTTCCCTAAAAGACATTAGTGAGCCAGGTGGGCTTTTACAACAATGGATTCACGGTCATATGTAGACTTCCAATTCCAGATATTTATTCAATTCAAATTTCACCATCTGTAGTGACAGGGATTTGAACTGGGTTCCCCAAGCATTACTCTGGGTCTACTGGTTTATCAGTCCAGTGACAATACCACTATGCCACCACCAGGCCCAATTAACTGACAAAAATAGGTTGCAAGATCTACAACACAGAAAAGGCCCTTCAGTCCATCACATCTGCGCCAGTCAAAAACAAGTCTTCTAATAATAATAATAATTCAATTTTCCAGCACTTGGCCCTGAGCCTTGTATACCTCGGCATCCAAGTCTTCCAGTTATTCTCCAAGGTGGCATTCTATGGGGGTCCTTCCATTACCTTTTTGGCTACATGACGCTCTGCCTTTTTTTTACTGACTATGGATGCCTCAGCTCTGTGTTTGGGTTGCCAGCAAATAGCCAAACGCCTTTTCACAATTTTCCAAGCAAATTCTGACTGCTTTTTTCCACAAGACTCTGAGGACAATTATAGATTTCTTCCACCAGCTGCAAGTTAGACCAAATCTTCCAGCTTCTTTTCCCTTCATGAATTCCAAACTGAGTTCGAGCCTCACCTGCATTCTGTGCAGTGAACAATAAAGTTACTATTTTCTCTGCTTAAATGCAGGCCTGACCAACATTTATTTCCTTTAGTCCTCCGAACTCCGTGAGTTAAAGTCTATTCCTCGACCAAAGCTGCAACTGCCTCTAACTACTCCCCAAATTGAATGCTTGATTCTGTCAGCAAACACACACAGATAAGTTAATCAAAGGAATTTTCTACCCCCACATCCCATCTCGTTGACAATTATCATGCTTTGGGATCCTCTCAGACAGAAATGTAAATAAATTATTTTACCTTCCACGCTTCTCTGATTTTGTAACCCTTTTTTTTATTTGTTCATTCATGGGACTGAGCAACTGCTCAGTCACTTCAAAGGGCAGTTCAGAGTCAATCACATTGCTGTGGATCTGAAGTCACATTCAGGCCAGACCAGGTAAGAATGGCAGATTTTTGAATAATGTATATTGTTAATGGTGTGTTGTGACCTTTTCTGCAGACTTCCTGGATCCACAAAGAAACTCCATGTTTACAAAGCGGTGTTCAGCTACATTTGCCTCATCTACATAATTGAAATATTCTATTAAAGTAAGCATAGACTTTCTGTACTGTTAAACAAAATAGAAGATCACCTATTGTTTATTGCTTTTGTAACTATGATGTTAGGTTGACTTTTCAGTTTAATTAATTCCAAACTTGTTTAAATTGTATTGACTTCAGGGTTTCTCAATCAGATGTCCCTGTTTATCCACAGTTAAAATGTTAATCACTAAAACTAAAATTTCTAAAGCAGATCAAGCAGGCCAGCAGCATGGTTCAATTCCCGTACCAGCCTCCCCGGACAGGCGCCGGAATGTGGCGACTAGGGGCTTTTCACAGTAACTTCATTGAAGCCTACTCGTGACAATAAGCGATTTTCATTTCATTTCATTCATCCTCAACTAAAAGGATATACTTATTGCATTACTTTGTCAGGTGTAAATTGGCTGCTGTGTTTGCCTATAAAACATGACAACTGCATTTCAGAAGCAGATTATTGGTTGTAAAGTACTCCAGACCATAATAAGATGTTCTTTGAAAGTTGTTTCTTTGTTAATCTTTCCAGTAAACCTTCATCTGCATGCATCTAGTTTATCATTTATAATGAGAGTTGTTATTGGGTTAGTCTTTTAAATATTGTACTGACTGTAACAAAAATCACAACTATCTCACATTTTTGAAATGTTACAGAACATAATTCAAAGTACTACATTTCACCACTCTCCAAAAACTCTACTTTGCTACTCCAGATTTGTACTACTGCAATGCAATTTGTGCAATATTCTAATTATATTTATTACTGCAATAAGTTTGTTCACAAATATGTTATGTCAGTATATTGACAGTACAATGCAGCCACATGTGTTGTCAGCTTTAACAAAATTAACTAAAAGTCTATTATTATATGATTATGATTGATTGTAAGTATCTAACAGGATTTTGTTAATCAGAAGTGACAATAACATTGCAGAATGCACAAATGTCCTACTGCTGTGTGACAAGCTACAAAACATGCTCATATTTTAAAATATTATTGCAGATTTTAAAATATTATTGATCTTGAACCATTAGCAGCAAAAGCGCCAGTCTTATCCAGAGCACAGAATGGCTTCCTTTCTATGCTCGCCTTACTAGTAATAGTGTAACTTTTTTTTACTATTGATTGACAATGTAACCATCAGGAACACTTCCAAAAATATGCCAGAACATTCCATATAATTGTTTGTGCCCCAAAGATTTGAATTAGTATTCAAATTTATTCATTAAAAAAACTTCAAAACTGAACATCAGGCAATTCACCGACAACTTCAAATTCTTTAAAACACACCATAAACTAGTCTTACTTTTACAAAATCTATTCCTGAAATAACCTGAATATTCAACCCAAATAAAACAAGGAGGATTTTGAGAAATAGACTTTTACTAGCACGAGTCACTAACAATCTAGAGGGGGGGGGGGGGGGGGGGGGCAGGAAAGAAAAAGTAGAAGGAAAGAAAAAAGCCCAATGGAAACAAGCTACAGTTTTATCTATAATGGCATTTTAGCTGTGGCGCTTAAATAAATCAGTAAGAAGTCTTACAACACCAGGTTAAAGTCCAACAGGTTTGTTTCAAACACGAGCTTTCGGAGCACGGCTCCTTCTTCAGGTGATTCTTCAGCCACATCATGGCTTAAATAAATGACCGTGTCTGCACATTTTAATTGCTAAAATAGCAAGCGCACGGCGCTGTGATTGTAATTTTTCTTGACGATCTGCTGACTCTGAAATACTGACTGAATAAAAAGGATACCCCGATATAAGTGTTCGACAAACCCAATTTGCCTTTCCTTAAAAAGGTGTCACCAATTCGTCAGGAGGGCACTGAGCTTTGAAAACAGAATCCCCCCCCCCCCCCCCAGCAAGCAGGTTATGTGATTGTAATCAAACGAAAGATACTCAGTTATTTGACGAAGGCAGTATCCCTTTAAAAGGCAATCCAGTGGACTAGTAGCTGCTGCTGCTGAAACAGGCGTGCACGCTGACACATGCAGAGGCGTCCATCCCCCCAGCCCATCATTTTCACTGAAGGGATTCTCTCTGCAGTTTGTGCTGGCTTCTTCAAATCTACTTGCTGCACAAATATCCCTTTTTAATAATAAAAAAAATGACTTCGCCGGCAGGCTGGGGGGGGGGGGGGGGGCAAGTTATCCTATCGATGGCCGCACGAAGGTTTTTAAACCCAAAGATGAAAGCCAGGGGAAAATAAAGACAGTAATTGGGCGAACATCCCAGAGCGAGTTGACATGCAGATGGGTAACGTTGTGAAAGTGCCGGGGCCAGGAGAAAGCTTTGACAAAGAGTCATCCGGACTCGAAACGTTAGCTCCTCTCTCCCTCCACAGATGCTGCCAGACCTGCTGGGACTGTCCAGCATTTTCTGTTTTTGTTGCAGGAGAGAGCTTTACTCGTCAAAGTCGCGCGTTTCTCCACTTATTCCCCGTGTCCCTCTTCGGAGTGCTGACATGTCCAACAAAATCACAAGTTCAGGACGCCTGGGCAGTGAGATATTTAACATTTATAAAAAAGATAAAGGTACTGATCTATTAACCTAAGGAAGTTTAATATGGCCATCTCGTCCAGAAAGAAAATTAACTAATTCCTGCACGATCTAGTAACCATATCCTACTTTAGACACTTAATTTGTGAAAAACCACATCAATTTACACAGCCAGGTTTCTAACAGACCGCCCAGTGATAGCAATCACCACATAATGTGCAGCCAAATTTAAGACGGGCTGCTGAGGACTTTAGGAGGCATCGCATTAGAGTCCAACTGATCAAATATTTTACAAAAGTGCCCCTCTTCTGTTAAGAATTCGCTACACATTGCATGTAAGCAGCCCTAATGCATCTCAGTGGTTTGATGTATTGTGTTACCCTTTGCAGATTGACATCTCCAGTAACTCCAGCTTTGAACGCCTACTCTTGTTCACCTTTCCCTGCTCGTGCGCCGCGCTCTCGCCCATTTCAAATGTGATTACAAATCAGTCTCACCTCGAACAGAGGACCAATCTTGTTCTGCTCCAGGTAGGTTTGAATTCGAGACTGCTGAGACGCCATCAAAAATATCCTCCCCTGCCTCGGACGGTGGAACAAACGCCGTTTTTATAAATACGGAAATTGTAAAGAGCGAAAAAAAATGAAAGAATAACTTTCTTTTACTGCATGTGCAACGTTTCCCGAATGGAACCAGCGGACGGTACACTTTTGCTACTTGTGTGGTTATGTTGAAGTTGGGGAAGCCGAGAGGGGAGCTTATCGCCTTGTCTCTCACAGGCTCAAGTTGTTTAGTTGCTGTTTCCTGGCGATCACACGGCGGCGGAGCGTCTCCCGGTTGCTCCCTAGCGACGGCTTTTCAGACAGTCGGCAGAAAATCACCTCGCCCATTGGCCATCCACCCGGTATCCGCAGCCAGCCTTGCCGGCCAATGAAGACCGAGCTCCCGCTCAAAGCCCGCCTCCTCACTGCGCCCAGTGGCTGCATTGCAAAAAGCACCAGAGCTGCCCTTGCTGCTGGGTTTGGAGGGAGGGAGGGAAATTGGGTAGTGGAGAAATCCTATCATTTATTTGCCAAGTGCTCCCATTAAGTTACATGTGTTGTCCGCCCTGTAAATTATTGGTGGCTGGTATAAGCAGTATGCACTTGACTCATCAAGAACGTTAACTTAAAGCCAAGAGGATTGAGTTTTTCTGCAAAGACTTGCCAAGTTGAACCCGACAGCGTTTCCACAGGTAGCAGACATCTGGAAACACCCAATCCCCGTTTTGGACAGAACACTGGAATATTCCATTGTATCCTCCAAAATTTTCCTTCATTGAGCAAATGTAACACACTGCTCCAAAATACAAGAGTTAAGTTAGGTCCAAGTATAAAAATTCATTTACGGGATGTGGGCGCTGCTGGTTAGGCCAGCATTTATTATCCATCCTCAGTTGCCCTTCAGAGGGAGCGGTGAGTTGCTTTCTTGAACCGCTGCAGTCCTTGAGGTGTAGGTTCCCACTGTGCTGTTAGGGAGGAAGTTTCAGGAAGTTGCCCTAGCGACATTGACAATATATTTCCAAGTCGGGGTGGTGAGTGACTTGGAAGGTAACCTCCAAGTGGTGTGCTTCCCAGGTATCTGCTGCTCTTGTCCTAGATGGTAATGGTCGTGTGTTTGGAAGGTGCTGTCTGAGGAACCTTGGTGTGTTACTGCAGTGCACCTTGTATATGGTACACATGGCTGCCACTGTTCCTTCCAGTAATCCTCCAGCTTTGAACAGGACCAAAACATACGAGCATGATTAGCCCCCCCCCCCCCCCCCCCCCCCCCCCACACTCAACGCTCACACACATCTTCTATTCCTTCAAAGAATTGGCTCATCCTCGCCCTCCTGAGGTGTGCTCTGTATACCACCTCCAGCTGTATCAGCCCCAACCTCGCACACGAGGTGGAGGCATTCACTCTCCGGAGCACCTCACACCTGAACCCCTCCTCCATATCCTCTCCCAACTCTTCCTCCCACTTTGCTTTGATCCCTTCCACTGGTGCCTTCTCCTCCTCCAAAATAGCTCCACAAACCGACCACACTACCCCCTTCTCCAGTCCCCCTGTCGTCAGCATCTCCTCCAGCAATGTGGAGGCCGGCTGCACTAGGAAGCTCTGTATCTCCTTTCTGGCAAAATCTCGAACCTGCATGTATCTAAACATTTCCCCCTGCTCCAGCCCATACTTCGCTTCCAGCTCCTTTAATCCTGAAAACCGACCCCTAAGAAACAAATCTTTTAGTGTCTTAATCCCCTTCTACTCCCATTTCTGCAAATTTCCATCCCACTTCCCTGGCTCAAATCTGTGGTTCCCCCAAATCGGCATTTCCCTTGACCCTGCCCCCAACCCGAAGTGTTGGCGAAACTGCCTCCAAATTTTCAATGAAGTTATTATTATCGGACTCCCTGAGTATTTCCCCGGGGCCACCGGGAGCGGCGCTGTTGCTAGAGCTTTCAGCCCCGACCCCCTGCACAAACTCTCCTCCATTCTGACCCACTGGGAATCAACCCCTCTGACCCAGCTCCGCACCTTCTCCACATTCGCCTCCCAGTAGTAATACATCAGGTTCGGAAGACCCAAACCCCCTGCTTGCCTTCCCCTCTATAGCAGCACCTTTCTAACTCTGGTCACCTTCCCTCCCCATATGAACAAAGTAATCATTCCCTCAATCTCTCTGAAAAAAGCCTTTAGCAGGAAAATCGACAGGCATTGGAATGTAAACAGAAATCGCGGCAACACATTCATTTTAATCACCTGTACCCGACCCGCCAGTGACAGAGGGAGACCATCCCACCTTGCCAGATCAGCTTTCACTCTCCCCACCATCGCTTGATAGCACTGTTGATGACTCCTTCCATCACTTTGCTGAAGTTGGAGAGGAGACTGACAGGGTGGTAATTGGCTGGGTTGGATTTGTCCTGTTTCTTGTGTACAGGACACACCTGGGCAACTTTCCACATTGCCCGGTAGATGCCAATGTTGTAGCTGTACTGGAACAGTTTGGCAAGCACAAGTCTTCAGTACTATTGCAGGAATATTATCAGGACCCATAACCTTTGTAGTATCCAGCACCTTCCACCGTTTCTTGATATCATGTGGAGTGAATCGTATTGGCTAAAGATTGACACCTGTGATACTGGGGACGTCTGGAGGAGACCGAGATGGACCACCCACTCGGCACTTCTGGCTGAAGATTTTTGCGAATGCTTCAGCATTGTCTTTTGCACATTTGTGCTGGGATCCTCCATCATTCAGGATGGGGATATTTGTGGAGCCTCCTCCTTCAGTGAGTTGTCTAATTGTCCACCACCATTCATGGCTGGATGTGGCAGAACTGGAGAGCTTAGATCTGATGAGTTTGTTGTGGAATTGCTTAGCTCTGCCAATTACTTGCTGTTTATGCTGTTTGGTCCTGTGTTGTAGCTTCACCAGGTTGACACCTCATTTTCCGATATGCCTGGTGTTGCTCCTGGCATGCCTGCCTGCACACTTCATTGAACTAGGGTTAATCCCCTGGATTGGTGGTAATGGTAGAGTGGGAGAAATGCTGGGCCATGAGGTTGTAGATTGTGGTTCAATACATTTCTGCTGCTGCTGATGGCCCACAGCGCCTCAAGGATGCCCAGTCTTGAGTTGCTGGATCTGTTGGAAGTCTATCCCATTTAGCACAGTGGTAATGCCACACAACACGATGGAGGGTA
The DNA here is from genome assembly GCF_902713615.1 of Scyliorhinus canicula. Classification (NCBI taxonomy): domain Eukaryota; kingdom Metazoa; phylum Chordata; class Chondrichthyes; order Carcharhiniformes; family Scyliorhinidae; genus Scyliorhinus; species Scyliorhinus canicula. Next base: position 109,804,474 of record NC_052155.1, on the reverse strand, counting down.
TCCTCAATGTGGAGATGGAACTTTGTCTCCAGAAGGACTGTGCGGTGGTCACTTCTACTGATACTGCCATGCACTGATGTATCTGCAGCAGGTAGGTCGGTGAGGATGAGGTCAAGTATGTTTTCCCCTCTTGTTGGTTCCCTCACCACCTGTGCAGTCACAGTCTAGCAGCTATATCCTTTTGCGGAATACTATCAGGACCCATAACCTTTGTAGTGTTCAGTGCCTTTGGCCGTTTCTTGATACCATGTGGAGTGAATCGTATTGGCTAAAGACTGATACCTGTGATGCTGGGGACTTCTGGAGGAGACCGAGATGGACCATCCGCTCGGCACTTCTGGCTGAAGATTGGCCAGCTCGGTCTGTGGTGGTACCACCATGCCACTCTTGGTGATGGACATGCCACCCTCAGTGTTTCCTCTAAGTGGTGTTCAACATGTAGGCCAGACCAGGTAAGGATGGCAGATTTCCTTCCCTCAAGGGCATTAGTGAACCAGGCGGATTTTTACAACAATCGACAATGGCTTCACAGTCATCATTAGACTTTTAATTACAGATATTTTATTGAGTTTAAATTGCCGTGTGATGTGACCATCAATTCACTCGAGACACGATAGGAAGTAAACTGTGGCTTTAATAGACTTACAACTGAGCCTGCCTGCGACCAGAAGAACTGAGGGTAGGCTCACAAGGCTGCAGCATGTTATACTTCTGGTACTGGGAGGGGCCATGGGCGGAGCCAAGGGTGGAACCCTGTACAAGCTCCTCATCTCCCCCTGTGGGCAGAGCCACGCAACGGCTCGTAGACAGAGCCCACAAGGACACAATGCTATACAGTGTGAACGCAATACTATACAGTGTGAATTACATGATGTACATTCACCACACCGTGGTGGGATTCAAACCGGGGTCCCCACATCATTATCCCGGGTCTCTGGATTACTAGTCCAGTGACCATACCACTACACTACCGCCTCCCTGTCGGGGGTTGGCCTGTGCCGAAGCAACCTTCATCCTCGCATCACCCCCCCTTTCCTTGACAGTCTGCCCCTGGGGTCATGACTTCCTTGATCAACACGCCGGCTAGAGGTTGCATGTATCACTGCCGCCCTCCTTGTTGTCCTGCGTGGAAGCGACACCAGGCCCAGTACCCATCGCTGAGGCGTAAATGGGCCCTGGATGAGGTGGAGTGTCCACAGGGCAAGGTGTGCCAGTAGCCCCGAGCAAACTGAGCAGCAGCAGCCACTTTCCACCACAGCAACAATCTCACAACTCCAAAGTCTACACTGTGAGTGCCTGTTTCGGATTGGCCATGCAAAATTTTCCCTCAGTGTCCAGGGATGTGCAGGTTAGGCAGGATTGAAGGGAGAGGGTGGAACCTGATTAAGTTGCTCTTTCAGAGGATTGGTACAGACTCAAGGGGCCGAATGTTCTCCTTCTGCCCTGTCGGGATTCCATGAACACTTAAAAGATATTTTTTTTTTCAAATTTAGAGTACCCATTTTTTTCCAATTAAGGGGCAATTTAGCGTGACCAATCCACCTACCCTGCACATCTTTTGGGTTGTGGGGGTGAAACCCATGCAAACTCCACACGGACAGTGACCCAGGGCCGGGATCGAACCTGGGACCTCGGCGCAGTGAGGCAGCAGTGCTAACCCACTGCACCACCGTGCTGCCCTTAAAAAATATATTTTTATTGGTATTTTAATTAACAGAATAGAAATAAGAGAAGAAAAAGAGCTGGGTTTGACACGTAGAATGTTATACAATGACAAAGAGGAAAACTGTACATAGGTCTGAACAGCCAGCCTTGGGCCCTTTGTTTTCACTGCAGCCGTGACTGGGGTCGAATGCTGGATAATATTTAAATTTTTACAACAATGTTTGACTTTAGAACAGTTTGTCGGGTTCTGCTGGGGCCCTTGTCGTCCCCCCCCCCCCCCCCCCCCCCCCCCCCCCCCGGTCTTTAGGCCTTTGAGGGGATTGGATCTGCTTGTTGCCCCGGTTTCTCCTTAGCAGAAGTCTCGGCCTGGCAATCAGTGTGGCAAAGGCTAGGGCGTTCACCTCTTTTCTTGTCCAGAGCACTGAGTGCTCCTGATACCCAGAAGACCGAGTATGGCTCCAACCCAGCCCCCACCACCTTAGGACATAGCCACGAAGAAGGCTGCTCAGAATTCCCTGAATCTGGAGCAGGACAAGAACATGTGGGTGTGGTTGCTTCCTATATATGTCACTGAACTTGTCGTACACTAACCAGTCCAGCCCTACCATCATGTCCAGGAGTGTGTGGATGGGTCTGGGGGAACTCTTTCACCTCCTTGTGGATAAAGTTACACAGTTGCAGGTACCTGAGCTCATTCCCTTTCGGGAGTTGGAGCTTCTCTGTAAATTCCCCCAAGGTTGCAAGTCTGTCGTCCGCGTACATGCCTCTATCGTCAGCGTTCCTCTGTCCCCTACCCATGTCCCAAAGGTGGCGCCCATCCCTGCCGGTGCGAACTTGTAGTTATTGCAGATGGGGGCCCCCGTGAATGTCTTGCCCAGTTCAAAATGGCGCCTAAACTGGTTCCACGTCCTTAGTGGGGCTATGACCACCAGGCTCCTAGAGTGTGTGTGTGCAGGGAGCTGGGGGTGTTGCACCTCCATGAGGTACCTCCATTCTACTTGATCTAAGGCTTTCTCAGAATCCAGGGAGAAGATCACCTCTGGTGTCCCCTCCCCAGATGGGTTCATTATTATGTTAAGCAGGCGCCTGTTGTTCGCTGTTAGTCGTCTGCCCTTAACAAACCCGGTCTGATCTTCCACAATCACATCTGGCAGGCAGCTCTCCATTCACCTTGCCAGAGCTTTTGCTAAAATTCCCACATCAGTGTTTAGGAGAGAGATGGATCTGCATGATCCACACTCGGTTGGATCCTTGTCTTTCTTGGGGATCATTGAGATCGAGGCCTGTGCTAGCATGAGCAGCAGGGCACCCTTAGACAGTGAGTCATTGGACATCCCCCACAGGTGTGGGGCTAGTGCTGCTGAGAATGTTTTGCAAAAGTCTGCCGGGACCCCATCCAGTCCTGGCGCTTTCCCTGACTGCATGGAGTTGATGCACTCTACGATTGCATTCAACCTAACAGTGCTCCCAGCGCCTGTTTTCTGTCCTCCCCCACTACCGGTATGTCCAGCCTGTCGAGGAACTGTTCAATTCCCAAGCCCCCTTCCAGGGGCTCGGAGATGCATAGCCCTTGGCAAAAGTTGTAAAGGCATTATTGACCTCGTTTGGATCAGTTACTATCCTATCATTTCTGTCCCTGATCTGGGCTATCTCTTTTGCCGCAGCCTATTTTCTTTGTTGGTTCGCCAGCATACAGCTGGCATTGTCTCCATGTTCATGCCTGGTGGAGCTGGTGGACTGCCCTCCGTGTGGAGAGCAGGTCAAATTCCATCGGTAGCTTTTTCCTTTCCGCCAGCAGTTCCATGGTTGGGGCCATGGAGTACTGCCGATCCACCTCCAGCACAGAGTCGATCAACAGCTGCTTGGCTTCCCTTTCCCTCCTATCCCTAAGGGCCCTATAAGCTATAAATCCCCCCCCCCTGATCACCACATTCAGTGCCTCTCAAAATGTGGAGGGTGAGACCTCTCAATTCTGGTTGAGGATACATAATTGTTGATAGCTTGGGATATTTTAGTGTTGAATTCCTTAGCGGCGAGGAGAGCTGCATCCAGCCTCCATGGGGGGGGGGGGGGGGCGTTGGGCCCATCCCGTCTCGAACCACATGTCAATATCACGTGGTGCAGGGTCGGAGATTACAATGGTGGAGTATTCCACCTTTATAACCCCTGGAAACATCCTCTTCCCTACCACAAAAACATGTTTCTGTGAGTAGTCCTTATGCACATTAGAGAAGAATACTTTTTCCCCAGGTGGTGGAACTTCCGCAGATCTACTCTCCTCCATCTTCTCCATAAAGCTGTTTAATTCATGTGCCATGCCTGACATGTCCTGCAGTTGGATCTGTCTAATGTCATGTCTTGTACACAGTTAAAGTCACCCCCAGCCCCCCATAATTAATTGGGTGGGTGTCCAAGTCCATGATTTTGTTTTCTTGACAAACTCTGCGTCGTCCCAGTTCAGGGCATATATATTTACCAAAACTACCGGGGTCCCCTTCCAGGATCCCATTAACCAAAACGAATCGCCCCCCTCCCCCTCTGGGTCCGTCCTTGTGCCCGTCACCGTGAATGAAACTGTACTGCTAACTAATATGGCCACACCCCTCGTCCTGGTATCGAAACACGAGTGAAACTTAGAATCAAAGAATTTACGGTGCAGAAGGAGGCCTTTCGGCCCATCGAGTCTGCACTGGCCCTTGGAAATAGCATCCCATTTAAGCCCATGCTTCAACCCTATCTCCGTAACCCGTTACCCAACCCAACCTTTTCGGACATTAAGGGCAATTTATCATGGCCAATCCACCTAACCTGCACGTTTGGACTGTGGGAGGAAACCGGAGCTCCCGGAGGAAACACACGCAGACACGGGGAGAACGTACAGGCTCCGCACAGACAGTGACCCAAGCCGGGAATCGAACCTGGGACCCTGGATCTGTGAAGCAATTGTGCTAACCGCTGTGCCACCATGCTGCCCTCCCACCCAGCCCCTACTTACCTACTGTCAATCCCTCTCTTTAAGATATATTTCCAGTTGGAACCCCCCCCACCCATGGGGTTACCCATTCTCATCTTATGGGCCCGGTTCTGTCCGATCGGGCCAACCCTCGTTCTCGAACCATTAAAAATGGCCACCAACTGCTTCCCCTTTCTCACTGTCTCCATGTGTAGCCCTGTGGTGAATGTACATTGCGTAATTCACACTGTATAGTATTGCGTCCTTGTGGGCTCTGTGAGCCGTTGCGTGGCTTGGCACAGGGGCAGATGAGGAGCTTGTACAGGGCTCCACCCTTTGCTCCACCCATGGCTCCGCCCATGGCCCCTCCCACTACCGGAAGTGTAATGTGCTGCAGCCTTGAGAGTCTGCCCTCAGTTCTTCTGGTCGCAGGCAGGCTCAGTTGTAAGTCTATTAAAGACACAGTTTACTTCCTATCGTGTCGCGAGTGAATTGATGGTCACATCAATTTAATAGACTTAAGAAAAGCACTGTGGAATCAGCCCTCAAACCTGATCGACTAGAACTCGACCCTCAGGCTGCAGAAGCGAAGGAAATCTTTCTACACTGGCTTTGGTGCTTCAAGGCCTACCTGGCTGCGTCGACTACCTCCACTACTACAGATGAGCAGAAACTCAGTCTACTGCACGCACGGGTGAGCCATCGCATCTCTACATAACTCAACAGTACCGACCCGTACTCCGAGGCCCTCGGTATGCTCGACCGACTATACGTGCGGCCTGTAAATGAAGTCTACGCACGGCATATTTTCGCTACCCGCCGCCAGCGCCCCGCAGAGTCGCTAGACTACGTGCACGATCTAAAAGCCCTTGCACGGGAATGTAACTTTCAAGCTGTAACAGCTTCCAAGCATATGGAACTCGCTGTCCGTGATGTGTACGTTTCAGGGGTCCGGTCTAATTATGTGTGCCAGCGCCTCCTCGAAAAAGGGGCCCAGAACATGGAGGACACGGTAGCGCTAGCAATCTCAATGGAGGTCGCGTTTCAAAGTCTCAACTCGTTCCCCGCAGACCACGCGAACCCATCGTGGACTCCCGACCAGCGACTGCCCCAGGCCCAACACCCTCAGCACTGCCCGGCCCGCAACGTAACCTGCAGCAGCTGTGGTCAAAAAGGACATTATGCTAAAGTATGCCTGTCGAAATCGAAACCCTCTAACTCCCCCGCAGTCCAGAGCAATCGCTCCCCCAACTCGCAGGCCCGCAGACCCCGTAATGTTGCAGTGTGTCTGCCGACTCCGCCTCCGCCCGACGTGTGCGACTCATGGGGGCCGCCATCTTGGCAATCCTCCCCCATGCGGCCGGCCATGTGCGAGACATGGGGGCCGCCATCTTGGGTGCCATCTTCCTCACCGCCCGCCACATGCGATCCACAGGGACGGCCATCTTGGACACCATCTTCTTCATCGCTCACCATGTGCGATCAACGGGGCAGCCATCTTGGCCATCACCCGATGTTCACCTCGACGACTACGACCTCCGCTGACAGTCATTACGGGGCCACTTCAGCACTGCTGATCGAGCCACTGACTACCCGCGACTCAACACAGTCACTTTGGACCAATTACGTCCAAAGCACCTCAGGAGCTCGATGATGTCCGTTCAGGTCAACGGATACAAGACACCGTGCCTCTTCGACTCCGGGAGCACCGAGAGCTTCGTGCATCCAGATCTGGTAAGACGCTATTCGCTCCCTATCTTCCCTGCACGGCAAACTATCTCTCTCGCCTCGGGTTCGCACTCGGTCCAAATACAAGGGCGCACCGTTGCGACCCTAACGATACAGGGCGCCAGCTACTCTAATTTCCAGCTGTACGTACTCCCAAACCTCTGCGCCCCTCTCTTACTCGGGCTCGATTTTCAGTGCAATCTTAGAAGCCTCAATCTCAGCTTTGGCGGACCCCTACCTCCACTCACTATCAGCAGTCTAGCGACACTAAAAATCGACCCCCCTCCACTCTTCGCTAATCTAACGGCTAACTGTAAACCTGTAGCCACTCGCAGCAGGCGGTATAGCCTGCAGGACAGGGTATTCATTAGAGCCGAAGTCCAGCGGCTCCTACGTGAGGGAGTCATAGAGGCCAGTAATAGCCCCTGGAGAGCTCAGGTGGTGGTCATCAAGACCGGGGAAAAGTTCCGGATGGTGGTTGATTACAGCCAAACCATTAACGGGTTTACGTACCTTGACGCGTACCCCCTCCCCAGAATTGCAGACATGGTCAACCAGATCGCCCAGTGCCGCATATTCTCCACGGTGGATCTGAAGTCTGCATACCACCAGCTCCCAATCCGCCCGGAGGACCGCCACTACACGGCGTTCGAGGCAATCGGCTGCCTCTTCCATTTCTTCCGGGTCCCCTTTGGCGTCACGAATGGGGTTTCGGTGTTCCAACGAGCAATGGACCGAATGGTGGACCAGTACGGGCTGCGGGCCATGTTTCCGTACCTGGATAACGTCACCATCTGCAGCCATGACCAGCAGGACCACGATGCCAACCTCCACCGATTTCTCCAAACTGCCCAGAAACTCAATCTCACCTACAATACGGAGAAATGTGTTTTCCGCACTACCAGGCTAGCCATCCTCGGCTATGTCATGGAAAACGGAGTCCTGGGCCCCGACCCGGACCGTATGTGCCCCCTCTTACAGCTCCCTCTCCCTCATTGCCCCAGGGTTAGGGTTAGAGGTGCCTGGGATTCTTCTCCTATTACGCCCAGTGGGTCCCCCAGTATGCGGACAAAGCCCGCCCACTATTTAAGACCACACTCTTTCCACTGTCAGCAGAGGCCCGCCAGGCCTTCAACTGCATTAAGGAGGACATCGCCAAAGCAGCCATGCGGGCGGTGGATATATCCGTCCCCTTCCAGGTGGAGAGCGATGCCTCAGAAGTCGCTCTCGCTACCATTCTGAACCAGGCAGGGAGACCAGTAGCCTTCTTCTCCCGAACCCTCTCCGCTTCAGAACTTCGACACTCCTCAGTCAAAAAAGAAGCTCAAGCCATTGTGGAAGCCGTATGGCACTGGAGGCACTACCTCGCAGGTAGGAGGTTTACCCTCATCACCGACCAGAGATCGGTTGCCTTCATGTTCGACAACTCGCAAAGGGGCAAAATAAAGAAACGATAAAATCTTGAGGTGGAGGATCGAACTCTCCACCTATAATTATGACATCATATATCGGCCGGGGAAGCTCAACGAGCCCCCATATGCCCTGTCCCGCGGCACATGCGCCAGCGCACAAGACGACCGATTACAGGCTATCCACAACGAACTCTGCCACCCGGGGGTCACCAGGCTCGCCCACTGCATCAAGGCCCGCAATCTGCCTTTCTCCACCGAGGAGGTAAAAACCATCACCAGGGATTGCCCGATCTGCGCGGAGTGCAAACCGCACTTCTATAGACCAGACAAGGCCCACTTGGTAAAGGCTTCCCGGCCCTTTGAACGCCTGAGCATTGATTTTAAAGGGCCACTCCCCTCGACTAATCGAAATGTGTACTTCCTCAACGTCATAGACGAATTTTCCCGTTTTCCGTTTGCTATCCCATGCCCCGATATGACCTCCCTGATGAACCATCAATTGAACGCGAGACGAGGTGCTGTACAAAAGTTAGGCTTTAATAAGCTAGATGTTAGCCCTGCGGTCGACTACAGTAAATGGACGACCGCCAGGCGTACTGGGTATTTATACCTTGCCCTGGAGGCGGGGTTAACTCAGCCTCTCGACCAATCGGGGAGCCGTCACATGACTGGTCTCAACCAATCGGTCGAGAGGCACATGACAAACAGGGCCAATGGTAAGCCGGTGTTCTGCACCAATGGCAGGCAGCTGTGTTAATCATACCACCACATTCACCCCTTGCGGAGAAAGAAGCCGGGGGGGGGGATCAACGAGAGCTGGGGGGGGGGGGAGAACTGGTGGTATGAGTAGTAGCCAGAGAAGGGAAAAAAAAGGGGTTTGGCTTCCCATTGGCCCAGACATTTAACAATAGTACATATTGTCCATACAAGGTCCATGGTGTTGTTGAAAATTAAATAGACTTGATCAGCCTTTTCGTTGCCCGTGACGTCCTGGCAGACCACCGCAGTGGAGTTGGTGACGTTGGTTCAGCCGATGGTGGTGGTTCCGCTGATGTCCTGGAGTCCGGGAGCGATGGTTCTTGAACTGTTTCCGTCACCCGGGTTGGTGGTGGAGACGCCATGGATGGGGAAGGGGTGGCCTGGGTGGGGCGCTGGGGCAAAAAAAACAGGGGGGGGGTCTGTAGTGAAGGGGGGGAAGGCCGCACGCCGGCGGGTGCCAAGTCCCGGAGGGAGACCGTGTCCTGCCGACCGTCGGGGTACTCCACGTACGCATACTGTGGGTTAGCGTGGAGTAACTGAACTTGTTCCACCAACGGGTCGGACTTGTGCACCCGCACATGCTTCCGGAGCAAGATGGGTCCGGGGGCGACCAGCCACGTCGGGAGAGGGGATCCGGAGGACGATTTCCTGGGGGAAACAAGAAGACGTTCATGAGGTGTCTGATTTGTCGTGGTACAGAGGAGTGAGCGGATAGAGTGTAGGGCATTGGGGATAACCTCTTGCCATCGGGAAATAGGGAGATCTCTGGACCGGAGGGCCAGTAGTATGGTCTTCCAGATGGTACCATTCTCCCGCTCGACCTGTCCGTTACTCCGAGGGTTATAGCTGGTCGTCCTGCTAGAGGCAATACCCCTGTTGAGCAGGAATTGACGCAGCTCGTCGCTCATAAATGAGGACCCCTGATCGCTATGTATGTAGGCGGGGTAGCCGAACAGGGAGAAGATGGAGAGGAGGGCCTTAATGACGGTCGATGTGGTCATGTCGGGGCAGGGAATGGCGAAGGGGAAGTGGGAGTATTCGTCGAATACCGCCAGGAAGTAAATGTTGCGGTTACTAGAGGGAAGGGGCCCCTTGAAGTCAATGCTGAGACGTTCGAAGGGGCGGGATGCTTTGATCAGATGTGCGCGCTCGGGGCGGTAGAAGTGTGGTTTGCACTCTGCGCAGATTTGGCAATCACGGGTTACTGTCCTGACTTCCTCGATGGAGAAAGGCAGGTTGCGGGCCTTTATGAAATGATAGAAACGGGTCACCCCTGGATGGCAGAGGTCCGCGTGGAGGGAGCGGAGGCGGTCTATCTGCGCCCTGGCGCAGGTACCGCGGGACAGGGCATCAGGAGGCTCATTGAGCTTCCCAGGACGATACAAGATCTCATAGTTGTGCGTGGACAACTCGATCCGCCACCGTAAGATCTTGTCATTTTTAATCTTGCCCCTTTGTGCATTATCAAACATGAAGGCTACTGACCGTTGGTCTGTGAGGAGGGTAAACCTCCTGCCGGCCAAATAGTGCCTCCAATGTCGCACAGCTTCGACTATGGCCTGGGCTTCCTTTTCCACAGAGGGGTGGCGGAGTTCGGAAGCCTGGAGGGTTCTGGAGAAGAAGGCCACGGGTCTGCCCGCTTGGTTCAGAGTGGCCGCCAGAGCTACTTCTGATGCGTCGCTCTCGACCTGGAAGGGGATGGACTCGTCGATAGCATGCATCATGGCCTTTGCGATGTCCGCTTTGATGCCACTAAAGGCCTGGCAGGCCTCTGACGACGACGGGAAGGTCGTGGTTTGAATGAGGGGACGGGCCTTGTCGGCGTAATTGGGAACCCGTTGGGCGTAGTAAGCGAAGAAACCCAGGCAGCGTTTGAGGGATTTGAGGGTATTGGGGAGAGGGAGTTCCATCAGGGGGAGCATGCGTTCAGGGTCGGGGCCTATCACTCCGTTACGCACTACGTAGCCGAGGATGGCTAGACGGTCGGTGCTAAACACGCACTTATCCTTATTGTATGTGAGGTTAAGGAGTTTTGCTGTTTGGAGAAATTTCCGGAGGATGATGTTATGGTCCTGCTGGTCGTGGCCGCAGATGGTGACATTATCAAGGTACGGGAAGGTAGCCCGTAATCCGTACTTGTCGACCATTCGGTCCATCTCCTGTTGGAAGACCGAGACCCCATTTGTGACACCAAATGGAACCCTAAGGAAGTGGTAGAGGCGCCCATCAGCCTCGAACGCGGTGTATTTGCGGTCACTCGCGCGGATGGGGAGCTGGTGATAGGCGGACTTGAGGTCCACAGTGGAGAAGACTTTGTATTTCGCGATATCGTTTACCATGGCGGAAATACGGGGGAGAGGATACGCGTCCAGTTGCGTAAACCGGTTGATGGTCTGGCTATAGTCGATGACCATCCGTTTTTTCTCCCCAGTCCGGACCACCTGCACTTGGGCTCGCCAGGGACTGTTGCTGCCCTCGATGACCCCTTCCGTCAGCAACCTCTGGACCTCGGACCTGATGAAGGACCGGTCCTGGGCGCTGTACCGTCTGCTCCGTGTCGCAACGGGTTTGCAATCGGGGGTGAGATTGGCAAACAAGGAGGGGGGGTCCACTTTGAGGGACGCGAGGCTGCAGACAGTGAGGGGGGGTATAGGGCCGCCGAATTGGAAGGTCAAGCTCTGCAGGTTGCACTGGAAGTCCAGTCCTAGGAGTTCCGGTGCGCAAAGGTCAGGGAGGACAAGGAGTTTGTAATTTTTAAAAACCTTCCCTTGGACCGTGAGGTCCGTGATACAACAGCCGGTGATGCGGACGGAGTGCGAACCTGAGGCTAACCCGATTTTGTGTTTTACAGGATGGACAGGGAGCGCGCAGCGTCTTACCGTGGCAGGGTGAATGAAGCTTTCTGTGCTCCCGGAGTCCAGCAGGCAGCCCGTCTCATGGCCGTTGAGGTGGATCAGCGTCGTTGTTTTGGCGAGCGTGCGAGGCCGTGACTGGTCGAGTTGAATGGCCGCGAGCCGTGGAGAAGAACCATCGTCGTAGTCGTTGTCGGCCGAGTAGATGCTGGCAGAACCTTGCGTGCCAGTCCAGGATGGTGGTGCCCAGGATCCGCACGTGGAGTCGGGGCCCTAAGATGGCGGTGCCCAGGACCCGCACGTGGAGTCGGGGCCCCAAGATGGCGGTGCCCAGCACCCGCACGTGGCATGCGGGGCCCGAGATGGCGGCGCCCGCGGGGCCCTCGTGGTTGCTGGGGGCGGGGTTAGCGGTGCCGGCGGGCCGATCGGAGCGGCTGAGAGCGGGGGCAGAGAGGCGCGCAGGCCGGGCGCAGGGGCCCGGGGGGGGGGGGGGGGGGGGGGAGAGATTGGGGCGGTGTGCTGGAAGGGCCCGCAAGGGCCCGGAGGGGGGGATCCCTGTCGCTGCGCGGTACAGCAGCGACCGATTTGGCCTGGCAGACCGTCGAAAAGTGGCCCTTCTTCCCACAGCTCTTACAGAGGGCGGAGCGGGCCGGGCAGCGCGGGCGAGTGTGTTTGGCGAACCCACAGAAATAGCAGTGGAGCCCGCGGACTTGTCGGGGCGTCCCGCGGCGCAGGCCTGAGGGAGGTCGGGAGCGGCGGATGGCGGTGGGGAAGCGTGCCAGGAGGCCCAGGGCGCTGCAGCGTGGCTGGGGACATAGGCGCGGGCGTTTAAATCGGCGACCTCCAGGGAGGTACAGAGAGTCCGTGCCTCAGTTAGGCTGAGGTCGTCTTTCTCCAGCATCCGCTGGCGGATAGCGGCGGACTGCATCCCAGCCACGTAAGCGTCTCTAATCAGAAGTTCCATGTGCTCCGTGGCTGAAACTTGGAGGCAGGCGCAATTCCTCCCCAGGACAGCGAGGGCCTGGTAAAAATCGTCTAATGACTCACTGGGGAGCTGTTGTCTGGTAGCCAGCAGATGTTGGGCGAATACTCTGTTTAAGAAACTGTCCTTTCAGCTTATCCATGGCCGCGTCGTAATCTTTTTCCTCCGCAATCATCGCGTAGGCCGCCATGCGCCATCGGGGCAGCAGGGTAGCATGGTGGTTAGCATAAATGCTTCACAGCTCCAGGGTCCCAGGTTCGATTCCCGGCTGGGTCACTGTCTGTGTGGAGTCTGCACGTCCTCCCCCTGTGTGCGTGGGTTTCCTCCGGGTGCTCCGGTTTCCTCCCACAGTCCAAAGATGTGCGGGTTAGGTGGATTGGCCATGCTAAATTGCCCGTAGTGTCCTAATAAAAGTAAGGTTAAGGGGGGGGTTGTTGGGTTACGGGTATAGGGTGGATACGTGAGTTTGAGAAGGGTGATCATGGCTCGGCACAGCATTGAGGGCCGAAGGGCCTGTTCTGTGCTGTACTGTTCTATGTTCTATGTTCTATGCCCACGCTGGAGTGGAGGATATGAAGCTTCTGGGCCATGGTGGGGGGGCTGCTTGCGGACGCCAGGTAACCATCGAAACATGCCAGCCAATGTTTGAAGATTTCTGAAGCGTTCTGAGTTTGCGGGTTGATGCGGAGGCATTCGGGCTTGATCCGGAGCTCCATCTTCAAAATTCTAGCTTATTAAATTGATGAACCATCAATTGAACGCGAGACGAGTTGCTGTACAAAAGTTAGGCTTTAATAAGCTAGAACTTAGCCCTGCGGTCGACTAAAGTAAATGGACGACCGCCGGGCGTACTGGGTATTTATACCTTGCCCTGGAGGCAGGGTTAACTCAGCCTCTCGACCAATCGAGGAGCCGTCACATGACTGGTCTCAACCAATCGGTCGAGAGGCACATGACCGACGAGGGCCAATGGTAAGCCGGTGTTCTGCACCAATGGCAGACAGCTATGTTAATCATACCACCACACTCCCATACAGTCATCAGAGCCCGGCACAGTGTCTTCACCCTGTTCGGCTTCCCCAGCTACGTACACAGCGACAGGGGTTCGTCCTTCATGAGCGATGAGCTGCGTCAGTACCTGCTCGACAAGGGCATCACCTCGAGCAGGACTACCAGCTATAACCCCAGAGGGAACGGGCAGGTGGAGAGGGAGAACGCGACGGTCTGGAAGACCATCCTACTGACCCTACGGTCCAGGAATCCCCCGACCTCCCATTGGCAGGAGGTCCTCCCCGACACGCTCCATGCTATTAGGTCCCTCCTGTGCACCGCCACTAACCAGACCCCTCACGAGCGATTATTTGTTTTCCCTAGGGGCACTACCTTGGGGGCTTCGCTCCCATCTTGGTTGAGGACACCGGGCCCGGTTCTCCTCCGGAAGCACGTCCGGACAAATAAAACGGACCCACTAATAAAAAGGGTACTACTTCTACTCTCGAACCCACACTACGCCTTTATAGAACACCCCGATGGCTGTCAGGACACCGTTTCCCTCCGGGACCTGGCACCTGCAGGATCCACCACCACCACCGAGGTACCCTTCACACTACACCCCACCCAACCCCCCACGCCCTGCGCCCCCACGCCCACAGGTTTCCTGCGCCCCCCTTCGCCTGTCGCACCGGTCAGGAACAAAACTCTGAACGAACCACCCCCAGAGTCCACCCTCAGATCCACACCGCCCGTCACCACTCAGCCATCCGAAGAGGCTGTAACCACAGTGCTCCGTCGATCCCAACAGACGACTCTGCCACCGGACCGGCTCAACCTGTAGACCCGTCACCCCTGCCGGACTTGATTCTTTTACAGGGGGTGAATGTGGTGAATGTACATTGCGTAATTCACACTGTATAGTATTGCGTCCACACTGTATAGTATTGTGTCTTTGTGGGCTCCGTCTGTGAGCCGTTGCGTGGCTCTTCCCACAGGGGGAGATGAGGAGCTTGTACCCTTGGCTCCCTTGGCTCCGCCCATGGCCCCTCCCACTACCGGAAGTATAACATACTGCAGCCTTGTGAGTCTTCCCTCAGTTCTTCTGGTCGCAGGCAGGCTCAGTTGTAAGTTTATTAAAGCCACAGTTTACTTCCTATCGTGTCTCGAGTGAATTGATGGTCACATCAAGCCCATTGCAACCAGTGCTCTATCCCTCCCCCACCCCCTCCCCTTCTCTCCCCTGCCCTTATGTTACCCTCTCCTAGTTCCCCCCTAATCTTGCCTCTACCCTTTCCTGTCTGCAACCCTGACCCCCCTTCTTTTGCCATTTGTTTTCCCTGAATTTCCATTTTTCTCCTTCCTCCTGCCAGGTGCACCCTCCTCCTGGGAGGCGCACCACGGCCTCCTCTTTCTCTGTGCTCCCATACACCAGTTAAATCTCTAGTGTCGCGGCCCGTCTCCCAATCTGGTTCCCTTATATAACCCTTGGCTGGCTTCCCAACCCCCCATCCCTATCCTCTCCGCATCTCTGCTCTTGTTTGATCTTATCCTTCTTTCCCTTGGCCTTCGTACCCCACCTTCTTGCCCATGTACACTCTTATTGTCTATCCAGGTTGTTGTCTTGGACAAATTTGTTAGATGTGGTCTCGGGGGTGGCGAAGTAATACTCCTTTGCCTGGTAAGCAACCCATAACCTGGCAGGGTAGAGCATGCCAAACCACACCTTTTTCTTGTAGAGGGCGGATTTGGCGCTGTTAAATTGGGCCCAGTGCTTTGCCAGGTCCGCCCTGATGTCTTGGTACAAGCGGATGGGATGTCCTTCCCACTTGCACCCTTTTGCACTCTTCGCCCATCCCAGGATCTGCTCCTTATCGTGATATTTGTGGAATTTCACAATCATCGTCCTTGGTGGTTCCCCGGCTCTGGGCCACCCTGTGGGTGCGGTCCACCAGGAGCTTGGCGAAGTCCTCCGAACCTATTCTGCGGGTCTTCTCCCTCCATCCTTCCTCCATCCTTTCCGGTAGCTCCACGATTCTCAAGTTCTGGCGGCCGGACCTGTTCTCTTGCTCATTAATTTTCTTTCCGAGGCCCTTCTGGGTCTTGATCAGACTGGCCACTTGGGTCTCCAATGCTGTGATCTGGTTCCCTTGGTCTGTGGTGGCTTTCTCCAGGTCTCCCATTTTTGATTCATGGGCCACCAGCCGCCGCTCCATTTTGACCATCGCCTTTCTCATGGGGGCCATCGCCGTCTCCACTGTTGCCTCGGTGTGTTGCCAGGAGGTCTCTTTTCTGCCCCTCCCTGTACCTCTGGAGCTCGGTGGTGATAAAGCCCATGAGCTTGCCCATCAGCACCTGGGTCTGCGTTGAGAACTCCGTGGGGTTGGCACTTCCCGTTTCTGTGCACCCTCGTGTGGCTACCGACTCCGAGGTTGAGGTTTCCCTACCTTCGCCCTTGTTGGCCTTCTTGGTGGGACGCTGGCTGTTTCTTCGATGTGGTCTGTGGGGGTTAGGCTGGTGGGGGGGGTGGGGGGGGGGGGGCGGGGAGGTTGTTGTGGATACTTTTGGTGCCCTTTTGATGGGGTTAAATGATTGTTTTTACGGGACCCACCTTGCAGCCAACAGCTCAGCTCATGGCCGCCACGAGAAGTGATATGAACACCTTTTAAATGTATATTCAAACAAACTTTACATTAGCTGAATAATTAAAATCAACTAATCAATATTTTTCAACTGAAATACAAGTTTAAATATTGCATATGGTGGAAATCAGAATCAAAAACAGAAAATGTTTGAAACAGTCAGGCAGCGCCTGTAAAGGAATAATTTTCACAATTCAAATATAGCCTTCAATCAGAATCAGACGATGCAGATAATTGTTTTATTGGAATCAGGGTGAGGGAAGGGAAAGAATACATCATACACAAGAAAAGGAATGATATGTAAAGTGATTATGTGGAGAATTGGAGATGGTTACCTTGGTATATAACAGCATAGGGATAATAATAATCTTTATTAGTGTCACAAGTAGGCTTACATAAACACTGCAATGAGTTTACTGTGAAAATCCTCTAGTCACCATACCCTGGTTTCAGGGTTAGGGCTATACTGGAGAAGGGGCCTCATCGGGGCCAACCTCCTCAGGCAAGAGAAGTGACTGAAGGGCTAAACATGTCCTGAGGGGCTTGAGTGGGGACAGTTACACTCAAGACACGTGACTGGGTGAAGAGAATGGGCTGGGAATAGTATCCTCAGCACCAGGATGGGGAGAGAGAATGTTACAGATTGGCATAAGCCACTTCAGACCAGAATGGAAGGAGTTCTGAGTGAGGTAACGCTTCAGTTTATTTTGGTTTTTAAAAAAAATAATTTTTATTGGAATTTTTTGAAAAATATATATCAACAAAACAATAATAACAATAACAATAATAATAAACACCCCCCGGCACCCGTAACAACGCATATAACAAACCCCCCACCCCCCCCAACCCCAATAAACAACAGAATAAATTAACAATAAGCAAATTAACTTAAACACTATCCCCCTAAACCCCCCCCCCCCCCCCCTTTCCCCCACTCCCCCCCCCCCCGGGTTTCTGCTGCTGCTGACCTAGTACCTTATCGTTGAGCCAGAAAGTCGAGGAAAGACTGCCACCTCCTAAAGAACCCTTGTACCGATGCCCTCAGGGCGAACTTGACCCTCTCCAACTTAATGAATCCCGCCATGTCATTAATCCAGGTCTCCACACTCGGAGGTCTCGCATCTTTCCACTGCAGCAAGATCCTCCGCCGGGCTACTAGGGACGCAAAGGCCAAGACATCGGCCTCTTTCGCCTCCTGCACTCCCGGCTCCACCCCAACCCCAAATATCGCGAGTCCCCAGCCTGGCTTGACCCTGGATCCCACAACCTTCGACACCGTCCCCGCCACCCCCTTCCAGAACTCCTCCAGTGCCGGGCATGCCCAGAACATATGGGCATGGTTCGCTGGACTCCCCGAACACCTGACGCACCTGTCTTCGCCCCCAAAGAACCTACTCATCCTAGATCCGGACATGTGGGCCCGGTGCAGCACCTTGAACTGGATGAGACTAAGCCTCGCACATGAAGAGGAGGAGTTCACCCTCTCCAGGGCGTCCGCCCATGTCCCCTCCTCAATCTGCTCCCCCAGCTCCACTTCCCACTTAGCCTTCAGCTCCTCTACCGACGCCACCCCCACCTCCTGCATTACCTGGTAGATGTCAGACACCTTCCCATCCCCGACCCACACCCCCGCAAGCACCCTATCCCTTACCCCCGCAGGGGCAGCAAAGGGAACCTGAAGGTACCTGAACATATTCCCCGGGGGGGAGCTCAAACTTCTCCTCCAGTTCACCAAGGCTCGCGAACTTCCCGTCAATAAACAGGTCTCCCAACCTCGTTGGAGGGAGCGGCAAAGGAGCCGTTACCAGTGCCTTCAGGCTCGTGCCTCCGCAGGACGCCATCTCCATCCTTTTCCATGCTGCCCCTTCCCCCTCCATTACACACTTGTGTACCATCGAGACATTGGCCGCCCAATATTACCCAGAGAGGTTGGGCAGCGCCAGCCCCCCTCTATCCCTGCCCTGCTCCAAAAAGACCCTCCTTACCCTCGGAGTCCCATGCGCCCAAACAAATCCCAGAATGCTGCTGTTCACCCTCCTAAATAAGGCCCTCGGAACGAAAATGGGGAAGCACTGAAACAAAAACAAAAACCTCGGGAGCACCGTCATTTTAACGGACTGTACTCTACCCGCCAACGACAACGGCAGCATGTCCCACCTTTTAAATTCCTCCTCCATCTGCTCCACCAACCTAGTAAAATTGAGCTTGTGCAGAGTCCCCCAGCTCCTAGCCACCTGAACCCCCAGGTACCTAAAACTCTTCACTGCCCTCTTTAGCGGGAGCCTACCAATCCCCTCCTCCTGATCTCCCGGGTGTACGACAAACAGCTCACTCTTGCCCAGGTTCAATTTATATCCCGAGAAACTCTCGAACTCAGCAAGAATCTCCATCACCTCCGGCATTCCCCCCACCGGGTCTGCTACATACAACAGCAAGTCGTCCGCATACAGCGACACTTGGTGCTCCTCCCCACCTTGCACCAAACCCCTCCACCTCCTAGACTCCCTGAGAGCCATGGCAAGAGGCTCTATTGCCAGCGCAAAAAGCAATGGGGACAGGGGGCACCCCTGCCTCGTCCCACGGTGGAGCCTGAAGTACTCGGACCTCCTCCTATTTGTCGCTACACTCGCCATCGGGGCCTCGTACAGCAACCTCACCCATTTAATAAACCCCACCCCAAACCCGAACCTCTCCAACACCTCCCACAAGTACCCCCACTCAACCCTGTCAAAGGCCTTCTCCGCATCCAATGCCACCACAATCTCAGCCTCTCCTTCTGCTGCCGGCATCATTATCACATTTAGCAGCCTTCGCACATTAGTGTTCAGCTACCTCCCCTTCACAAAACCCGTCTGATCTTCATGTATCACCCCTGGCACACAGTCCTCTATTCTAGTGGCCAAGATCTTCGCCAGCAACTTGGCGTCTACATTCAGCAGTGAAATCGGCCTGTATGAACCGCACTGCAAGGGGTCCTTTTCACGCTTCAGGATCAGGGAGATTAGTGCCCGAGACATCATCGTGGGCAGAACACCCCCCTCCCATGCCTCGTTAAAGGTCCTGACCAACAGGGAGCCCAGTAGGTCCGCGTATTTCTTATAAAATTCAACCGGGAACCCATCCGGTCCCGGCGCCTTCCCCGACTGCATGTGGCCAATCCCACTGACCAGCTCCTCCAACTCGATCGGTGCCCCCAGTCCCTCCACCTGCTCCTCCTGCACCCTTGGAAATCGGAGCCTATCCAAAAAACTCTCCATTCCCCCTCCCACCGCCGGCGGCTCCGAACGGTACAGTTCCCTATAGAAGTCCCTAAAGACCTCATTGACCTCTGCCCCTTGCCGCACCAAATTCCCATTTCTATCCTTCACTCCACCAATCTCTCTAGCCGCGTCCCGCTTACGCAGCTGGTGCGCCAGCATCCTGCTCGCCTTCTCTCCATACTCATAGACCGCTCCCTGCACCTTCCTCCACTGTGTCTCCGCCTTTCTGGTGGTCAATAAATCAAACTTAGCCTGCAAGCTACGCCGTTCCCCCAGCAATCCCTCCTCCGGGGCCTTCGCGTACCTCCTATCCACACTCAACAACTCCTCCACCAGTCTCTCCCTCTCCCTCCTCTCCCCCCCTCTCCCTATGGGGTCGGATAGAGATCAGCTCCCCCCTAATCACTGCCTTCAGAGCCTCCCACACCATCCCCACCTGGACCTCCCCAGTATCATTGACCTCGAGGTACCTCTCGATACATCCCCGAACCCTCCTACACACCTCCTGATCAGCCAACAACCCCATGTCCAGACGCCAAAGCGGGCGCTGGTCCCGCGCCTCCCCCATCTGCAGATCCACCCAATGCGGAGCATGGTCCGAAATCGCGATAGCCGAATATTCGGCCTCCTCCACCCTCGGGACCAG
Organism: Scyliorhinus canicula; assembly: GCF_902713615.1. Lineage (NCBI taxonomy): Eukaryota > Metazoa > Chordata > Chondrichthyes > Carcharhiniformes > Scyliorhinidae > Scyliorhinus > Scyliorhinus canicula. The sequence goes on along the minus strand of NC_052155.1, from coordinate 109,784,585 downwards.
TCCCCTGCTCAAAACAAAGAAATCAATGCGGGAATAAACCCTGTGCACATGGGAGAAAAAAAGAGTACTCCCGAGCCCTCGGCCTCCCGAACCTCCAGGGGTCCACTCCTCCCATCTGGTCCATAAACCCCCTCAATACCTTGGCCGCCGCTGGCCTCCTGCCTGTCCTTGAACTAGAACGATCCAGTAGGGGATTCAGCACCGTATTGAAGTCCCCCCCATGATCAAGCCCCCCACCTCCAGGCCAGGAATGCGGCCCAACATACGCCTCATGAAACCAGCATCATCCCAATTTGGGGCGTACACATTAACCAACACCACCCTCTCCCCCTGCAGCTTACCGCTCACCATCACATATCTGCCGCCACTATCAGCCACAACCTCAGACGCCTCAAACGCCACCCTCTTCCCCACCAGGATCGCCACCCCCCGGTTCTTCGAGTCGAGCCCTGAGTGGAAAACCTGCCCCACCCACCCCTTCCTCAGACGGACCTGGTCCGCCACCTTCAGGTAGGTCTCCTGGAGCATGGCCACGTCCGCCTTCAGCCCCTTCAGATGCGAAAACACCCGGGCCCGCTTAACCGGCCCATTCAACCCCCTCACGTTCCACGTAATCAGCCGGATCAGGGGGCACCCCGCCCCCTCCCCCGTCGACTAGCTATAACCCATCGACTGCTCGCCCCTGGCCATCACCCATTCGGCCCGTTTCCCATGGCGATAGAACCTCACCCCGACCCCTCCGAACTCCTCCCTGGCCAATCCAGCAGCAACCCGGTATTCCCCCCCAGGCCAGGACCCCTCCTAGCCGCGACTCTCCCTCCACTGTACTCCCGTGAGCCAGCTGACTTCTGCTGACCCCGGCAGCTCCCGCTCTAACTCCGACCCCTCCCGATATGAGGTCCCCCCTCCTCCCCTGCATCAGCTCCTGGGCACCGCTTCAGCGCGGGAAACCCGGTCTAATAACCACGCCCCTCGCCACCAGCTCCATCCCCTCGTCCTGCAGCGCGGGAAACCAGAGAAAAGCCCGCGCTTTCAAATTGCCCCACCCCACCAATGCAGCTCCCAAACCGCAGTCCCAACCCAACCACCAACTCCGTACAAACAAAGACACAGATCAACCACAAACCCCAGTAACCCCCTTAGAACACAGAACCATAACTCACATCGTCCGAAAGCGAGAGGAAAAACTAAAACAAGCAGAATAACCCGCTACAGCATAAACAATGATACATGAATAGAATAGAAAAACTCCCACAGCCCCCAATCTCTAGTTCGAGTCCAGATTTTCAGCCTGCACAAAGGCCCACGCCTCCTCCGGGGACTCAAAGTAGTGATGCCGGTCCTTGTAGGTGACCCACAGGCGTGCAGGCGGCAACATGCCGAACTTCACCTGCTTTCCATGGAGCACCGCCTTCGTCCAGTTAAACCCGGCTCTCCGCTTGGCCACCTCCGCACTCCAGTCCTGGTAGATACGCACTACCGAATTCTCCCACTTACTACTCCTCACCTTCTTGGCCCATCGGAGAACACACTCCCGGTCACTGAACCGATGGAACCGCACCAGCACCGCCCGTGGGTGTTCATTCGCCTTCGGCCGCCTGGCGAGTACTCTGTGGGCCCCCTCCAGCTCCAGGGGCAGATGGAAGGATCCTGCCCCCACCAGCGAGTTCAACATCACGGCCACATAGGCCGGCAGGTCCGACCCCTCCAGCCCCTCCTCGAGGCCCAGGATCCGCAGGTTCTTCCTCCGTGAACGAAGCTCCATCTCCTCGAACCGATCTTGCCACTTTTTATGAAGTGCCTCGTGCATCTCCACCTTCCCCACGAGGACCGAAACCACCTCCTCGCGCTCAGAGGCCTGCTGCTGCAAATCAAGTATCGCTGCACCCTGGGTTGTCTGGGTCTCCAGCAGCTTACTCGTCGTCACCTTCAGGGATTCCAACAACTCCCCTTTCAGCTCCGTGAAATAGCGCAGAAGGGCCGCCTGCTGCTCCTCAGCCCACTGCCTCCACTTCTCAGGGGCTCCACCGGCTGCCATTTTGTCCACCTTCCCCCGCTTTTCCAGGGGAGCTGCTGCCGTTTTTCTCCTCGCCCCACTTCGAGTCCGAACCATAAATCCCGGGGCGTATTGCTCCAGACCCCTTTATCCACCGGGAATCGTCGAATCAGCGCCGTTTGGGGCCCTTAAAAGAGCCCACAAGTCCTTTTAAAGCAGGACCTGCCGAACGTGCGGCTTAGCTCCGCATAGCCACAACCGGAAGTCCAGTTTACGTTGTTGAGCTTGAAAAGACTGTCCTTGTTCCAGCCCAGTGAGGGGAGCTCATGCCAGTCTCAGTCGTGCCCAGCATGTTGGACGCAGGGCATGGTTGTAACATCACACGTAATGGTCTGTGCGGCTTCTGGCATTATAATGGGCCACAACTGGTACACTCAGTCAGAGGAGAAACCTACAGATGTCAGAAAACGCATTGTATATCTGAGGATGTGGGGGAGGGCTCTAAATGTTTAACTGTGTAACTGAGCTCAAGGTGGGGAGGGGTGAGACCCAAATGGGGCAGAGTGCTACTCTTCAAAATGTTCAGTGGCTAACAAATGGATATCCAGCACAAACATGATGGGCTCAAGGAGAATTGAAAGGTCTGTGACAGAGGAAAAGCTGAACATTAAGCTCCTCCGAGATCATAGAAGTATAGAATCCCGACAGTGCAGAAGGAGGCCATTCGGTCCATTGAGTCTGCATCGACCCTCTGAAAGAACACCCTACCTAGTCCCACTCCCCTGCCCTATCTCCATAACTCTGTAACCCTATCTAACCTTCGGACACTTAGGGACAGTTTAGAATGGTTAGTCCACCTACCGTGCACATTTTTAGACTGTGGGTGAGGGCGTATTGGAGGGCAGGTACAAGCAGTGGGGACCGGGGGCTGCGCGGGCAGCGGGGGGGGGGGGGGGGGGGGGATGCATGATTACAGAGGCATCCAACACAAATGTGAATTCCCAAATGAGACATGTTAGGAGGCTTTCACTGACAGGAATCAGGGCAGTGCAGCAATAATGCCCATTCATGCAAGACTAATGCTGCTAAGTGGCACTAATCGATCTCTTTGTCTTAATCCCTTTTTCGCAGCATTGAAATTCCTTAGAGTAATAATGAACTCCAAAGCAATTGGGCTGCTGGAAAACCTTCAGAAGGCTGTCAGAGAATTGGTGCTGAAAGATTCACAGAAGAGAAATGAAGCCTCAGCTTCATCTCAAATAATCACATTTTTTGACGAAACGTTTACCTTCATGTTTATTCTAAACAGTGTAATATTAGAGGATCCCAGCACCTGGGCTGAACACAGCACATCCGAGAGCCAGGCAAAACAATGCCATAGCAGTCAGTTATGTTAGGCGGGGGTGCGGGGACTTTGATGCCCCGCAATGGCCATCATCACAAGGGCGGGTAGTTGCTCACATGGGAAAAAGCCCTTGAACCGCATTCACTGACGAGTCATTGACAGAAAGAGAATGTTTGAAGACTAATGCTAACTGTTTCTCATTGATACTGCAGAGAGGAGACCATCAGGATGATGGAGCCTGGATTTTTTGCTGCCTGCATACAGACATGAGAGAAGGAGGAGAAGATTGCCATGGAGCCACCTGGATCACCAAAAGGAGGAGCAAGGGCTTAAAGACAAAGGGCCAGCAGGGCCCCCTCCGGGTGAGAGGATGAGGCTTTCAGAGACGCCATGTATAAACAGCTCACAAGACCCAGGTCACACCTTGGCATTTCTCTTTAAAGTCTTTAGTTCAATCTGATTACAGAGTCTTGCAATTCTCCAACACAGGAACATTGGTTATCACAGCTTTCAGGCAGTCAAATGCCTGTCGAAAGTCCGCTGTCCATTGAAATTTTCGCAGTTTCTTCAGCAAGTCCACCAGTGGAGCAATCACCCTACAAAACCTTTGCACAAATATTCGATCAAATCCACTGATGCCAAGAAATCGCATTATTTCCCTTCGTCTTGTGGGTCTCGAAAACTCCTCAAGGAAAGTGACTTGGGCTTTTCCAAATTCACTTTTGTCTAGGTTTATCACCAAACCTGCCTCCTGAAGTCGATTGAATAACTCCATCAGATGTTTCAAATATTCTGTCCATGTCTGGCTGAAAATTACCAGATCATCGATGTACACCGCACAATTGGGTAATCCTGAAACAACTTTGTTAGTTAACCGTTGAAATGTGGCTGGAGCGTTTTTCATGCCAAATGGCATAACTTTGAATTGGTATATACCATCTGGAGTCACAAAAGCTGAAATCTCCTTCCCCCTTTTGGAGAAAGGTACCTAACAGTAACCTTTAAGTAAATCCAGTTTGGAAATGAAAGCTGATTGTCACACTTTCTCAATCCTCCAAACGTGGGATAGGATAGGATAAGAGTCCGTTCTTATAACTGCATTAACCTTTCTATAGTCTACACATAACTGTTGGGTATCATCTGGTTTAGGTGCCATCACTATGGGTGAACTCCATTGGCTGCAACCCACTTCAATTAGGTGATTTTTAAGCATACTCTCAATCTCTTTGTTAACCTTTGCCAATTTTAAAGGGTTATGTCTATATGGATGCTGTTTGATTGGAACAGCATTTCCCACATTTACATCATGTATAGCCATTTCAGTACTTTCCCTATCACTTGACATGTGTGACATGATTGACAACATTTTCCTTATTCCCAAATGACCTCCCACTGGTACCTCATGTGCAACTCGCAACACCGCCTTTCTATACCCTACCGGCAATACTACTTGATGAACTTCTGCCCACTTTTCATCCGCCTGTATATGTAAAGGTCTCCATTTTCTCATCAAGACATCACTTTTACGGTAATAACACTCTGGTATACACTCAGATTCCTCTTCCGTGTATGCTTTCTGATACATCCATTTTATTTCTACATCTTTCTGTTGTAACCCCGCCAATTTTCCTGAACTAAAAATATCCGCCTCATCCTCCACTTGTTCTTGTTCTTTTTCAACCATCTGATCAAAACTTGTTTCTGATAATTGCACTTCAACTTCATCTTCGTTCTTTGATTTCTCCTCTTGTCTTAACCTGTGACTTTGTGATCTTATTACTACACAATCCAGAAAAATCCCAGGATATTTGTCCTTCAACACTTCAGTTATCTGATTTTCAACTGGCTTATCCACCACAGTAGGCATCACTCCCACCTGTGATCTAGCTATATCATTACCTAAGATAAACTGTATTCCTGGACAAGATAGTTTCTCTATTACTCCTATTACCACTTCGCCACTCTTCACTGGACTTTCCAACCTTACCTAATATAATGGAACACTACTCCTCTCACCCTGAATTCCACATATTACTACCTTTTCTGGCAACATTCTTCCCAAACTACAAAACTCCTCATCTCTTACCATTAAAGATTGACCAGCTCTTGTATCTCTTAAAATTGTGACTTATTTACCTGCTCCTCCTGATACACATGAGTAACCTTTACCCACACAAGTAACTTCTTTAAAGAGATCTGGCACCTTCTTATCAATCACCTCTTGATCAGGCTGTACAATCTTTTGCACCTCCTTCACTTCACTTGGGCTTTCTTTTCCCACTCTAACAAATCCCACTGTCTTATCCTGTTTTACCATATCAGCCTTCCCAGTGCTTTTCTTCAACCGCCAACACTGTGACTTTACATGCCCCAGTTTATTACAGTGAAAACATTTGAAACTTTTCATTTCTTTTCCACACCTGGATTTCTTTTTTAGTCTGAGGTACACTCTCCTTATTATTTCCCATCAAATTACCTTTACCTTTACCACTTGAGTATTTCTCATGTCCCCAGTTTTAATCCCTCACAGGCTGAAACTGATGTTGGAAACCAAACTTTGATTTATGAACTAATTCCTAATCATCTGCCATTTCTGCTGCTAATCTCACAGTTTTAACCCTCTGCTCTTCCTCGTGAGTTCTTACTACATCAGAAATTGAACTTCTAAACTCCTCCAAAAGTATAATTTCTCTGGGAACTTCATACGTTTGGTCTATTTTCAAAGCCCTTATCCACCTATCAAAATTACTCTGTTTATGCCTTTCAAACTCCATGTATGATTGTGGTATGGGGAGCACATGGCCCACTCTACAGGTGTCGTACAGCAGAAATGGAAAAGTATTTTTAAAAACAAAACAATATTTATTCTATGAACTCAAGTTAACCTTTTTTAAAACAAACAGTGAACATCTAAGCAACCATTAGTTCAAATACGACCCCAAAAATCTACAACCCTAAGTAACCCTGTAAGCTGTCCTTTTAACATCCAAAATACTTAACAAAACTTCAAACAGGAGCACATTGGATTTACATTCAATACTGAGACCTTTTACAATTCTGGGTTCATAAAATGATCCATAGATAGTCTTTGGATGGCAGAGAACAGCAGTACAGCTGCTCTGTCTTAACTTCAGATGCAGCTCACTGAAAAACACACACACCCAAGCTTTTTCTCAAACTGAAACTAAAAAGCAGAAGTAGAGCTAAGCTCCTCCCACACTCTGACATCACACCAATAATGTGAGCAGCTCCATTTCTTAAAGCTACATTTCTTAAACACCCACTTCTACTGTCTCACATGACAGTACAAATAAGATATCCTTTCAAAAAGGTGCAGAGACAACTGTGTACAATTTTCTCAGTGAAGAAAAAGATACTTAAAATTGATGTCATGCCAAAAGACCAAAATGTTAATATTATATACACATAGAGTAAGAAATGCATTAATGGTACACCCACATTTAGTGCCACCAGGTTAAGACACTACGAGAGAGCAAGCTACCATTTTAAATGTAAAGCTCATAAGATTCAGAACCATTACCAATTTCCAGAATAAGTTATCTTTGTAGCTTTATCCAAATAATGCAAACATGACACTAAAGTTAACCAGCTGAATTTACTCACAACCACACTGCAGAGTTTTAAAAATTATAATATTCTACTAAAGATTAAAGAAACAAAATCGTTAAAGAAAATTGGATTCTCTATTTTATAGGCCGTACTAAACATATTTTGCTTTAGTGTGGATATGCAAGTTGTATTTTACTTTACATGGCAAAGCATAAATAAACTCTGACTCTAAATAATCTATAAAGAAATCACAAACACTTGCCATTTAGGGTTGGACTTCAAACTGAGGTTGGGCTCCCCACATCCCACTGTCAACTTGAGGGGTGAGCCCACCTCCACTAGGCTGACTTTCCCAACATCAATTTTTCAGATGACGGTCCTTTCAATCAGATGAGGGAGAACTCCTGTTTGTCTCCAGGAAGAAGTTCTGCCTCAGTGCTGCATGCTAATTGGAGGCTCACTGCTCTGTGCCAAATCAGGATCGATGGGCCACAACCGGCATTGCAGAATGTAAGTGGCCATACTAAGGACATGGAATCAGTTGAGGCGCCATTTCAAGCTTCGCGAGGTGTACCTAGAGGCCCCCGGCTTCAACAATAATAGGTTCACACCAGCGAGGATGGATGCCACATTTGTGACGTGGAGGAAGGGCAGAGGGACACTGATAGTGAAGGACATGTACACAATGTCTGGCAATAGACTGGCGACCTGGGGGAATTCTCAAAGAGGCTCCAACTCCTGAAAGGGAACAAGCTCATGTACCTGAAGCTGCCTGATATTCTACACAAGGAGACAAAAGCATTCCCCAGAGACCCGGACACTCATTTCTGGACACAGTGGTAAGGCTGAACTGGTTAGGGGACGACATGTGGCAACATCTACATACGACTCATAGAAAAGATCAGGACCCCACTGGACAAGACCAGATAGAAATGGAAGAAGGAGTTGGGCATGGCGATAGGGGGAGCACTCTAGATCTGCACTGGATCAGCTCCACCTCCTCGTGTGCCAGGCTAAGCGTGATGCAGGTCAAGGTGGTGCACAGAGCGCACTGTATATGACATGTATGAGTGGTTTCTTCACGGCGGTGGAGGATAAGTGCGAGCTGTGTCAGGGGGACCCGGCCAGCCACACCCACATGCTCTGGTCCTGTCACAGACTCAGGGAGTTCTGGATGGCCTTTTTCGAGGCCATGTCCAGGATTGTGGGGATCAAGATGGAGCCATGCCCATCTGTGGCGGTCTTTGGGATGTAGAGCATCCAGAGCTCTGAACAAGGAAGAGTGCAGACGCCCTGGCTTTCGCCTCGCTGATCGCCAGGCGGAGACTTCTGCTAGGTTGGAAGTCGGCAGTTCCACCCAGGGCCTTGAGTGGTTCCCAAGTTCCGGAAACTAGAAAAAACAAAATTCTCGCGAAGGGGATCTGAGGAGAGAATCCACGACATGTGGAAGAAGTTCACAAACCTCTTTGCAGACCTGTTCGCAAACAGCAACTAACTAGGGAAGGGGGGATCAGATAGGAAGGGAGGTTGGGGGGGGGGGGGGGGGGGTTGGAGGAATAGGAAGTGGGGATAGGAAGGGGGATGCAAGGAGCACCATCGGGATGAAAGAGAGCTCGTGTACAGCAGAGGAGAAACGAGGAGGAAGGCCATTCGCAGGAGGGGACACGGATCGCTCCCACACCTGTCAAACCAGGAAGGTGGACCATCCTAATCTCCCTCGAGAACTGAAGGGGGGAAACAGGACCTCCCCTCCCCCAGCAAAACAAATGTAATTATAAACAAGATCCCTGGTGGTAATTGTAATACGAATGTAACGTTGTGTATCATTCTGATAACTAAATGTTAAAAAGCCCAATAAGAATTTAAAAAATACATGATTCACACTTGTGTAAATAATATAAGGAAATTATAGTACTGGGATTAATGTCACAGACGCAGTGGCAACTTGTGATATTTGTGTTGGTGTTGTTATTGTTTTGGTTGTTATAATTGGGTATTTTTGTCCTGCAAAGTTCTGAATTTCTAAAAATAAATTGAGAGTACCCAATTAATTTTTTCCAATTAATTTAGTGTGGCCAATCCACCTACCCTGCATGTCTTTTGAGTTATTTTATGGGTGAGACCCCTGCAGACATGGGAAGAATGTGGAAACTCCACACGGACGGTGACCCGGGACCAGGATCGAATCCGGGTCCTCCATGCGATGAGGCTAACCACTGCGCCACCATGCCACCCATAAGTCCTGATATTTTTTAATTTAAAAAAAAATTTTGAGTATCTAATTAATTTTTTCCAATTAAGGGGCAATTTAGTGTGGCCAATCCACCGACCCTGCACATCTTTAGGTTGTGGGGGTGAAACCCACGCAAACACGGGGAGAATGTGCAAACTCCACACGGACAGTGACCCAGAGCCGGGATCGAACCTGGGACCTCGGCGCCGTGAGGCAACCGTGCTGCCCTACGTCCTGGTATTTGGTGCAAAAATTCCAATAAAAATATTTTTCAAAAGAGTGTTTATCTGAAATCCGGTCCTAATGTGCATTCATATGTAAAAAACTTAGCAGCAAGTATTCCTGAGATATAACAGGGCTAATTTGAAACTAACCTGTCTGGCAGCAAATGGACACGGTCGCATTGACCATCTATTTTACTATTGGTTTCAATGGCAGGTAAAATGCAGCGGTGTGTAAAACAGACGGCTATCTGATCCCAATTGTTTCCTTCCAGGTAAATCTGATTAACATTAGCCTTAATGAGCCAGATCTATGTCTGGGCTTGGGAAAACCTGGCCTGTGCACATGTGCAGCTTGCACACCCAATCTATGTGTGACTTTATGAGAGACTTCCATCTTTTCAAACTTGGAATACATTGGAAAGCTCTCATCATTGTTTAAAGGCACCCCAAAACCTCACCTCTCACCCCGTACCTACCCCAGGCCACACTACATTCTGTGATGCCACTCCTTAGCCTCTCACATTCACCTATGCCACCTCACATTCCCCTTTGCCACCCCATGCCACTTCTATGCCCTCCATGAATCTTCCATAGCTAGTCACCCAGTGTATAAATAACAAAGAAAATTACAGTACTGGAACCCTAACACTAACCCTTCTCCCCACCAAACCTGTGCCGACCATGCTGCCAGTAAAACCTCCTACACTTCCGGGGTCTGTATTCCTCTATTCCCATCCTATTCATGTAACTGTCAAGATGGCACTTAAACATCCCTATTATACCTGCTTCCAACACCATCTCCGGCAGCAAGTTCCAGACACCCACTATCCTCTGTGTAAAAAAACTTCCCTCACACATCTCCTCTAAACTTTGCCCCTCACACCTTAAACCTATGACTCTTCCACCTTGGGAAAAAGCTTCTAACTATCTACTCTGTCCATGCTCCTCATATTCATGTAATTCATCCTAGTAGTGTCCTAGGCCCAACCACCTTCAGCTGCTTCATCATTGACCTCCCTTCCATCATGAGTTTAGAAGGGCAAATGTTTGCTGATGACTGCACAAAGTTCAGCACCATTTGCGAATCCTCAGATATTGAAGCAGTCCATATCCAAATGCAACAAGACCTAGACAATATCCAGGCTTGGGCTGACAAGTGTCAAGTAACATTTGCACCACACAAATGCCAAGCAATGACCATCTCCTACAAGAGAGGATCTAACCATCGCACCTTGACATTCATTGGCATTACCATTGCTCAATCCCGACAATCAACATCCTGGGGGTTACCATTGATCAGAAATTGAACTGGACTAGTCATATCAATACTGTGGCTACCAGGGTAGGTCAAGGGCTAGGAATTCTACGGCGAGTAACTCACCTCCTGACCCCCCAAAGCCTGTCCACCATGTACAAGACACAAGTCAGGAATATAACAAAAAATCTCCCCATTTGCCTGGATGAGCTCCACTAATGAAGCTCGACACCATCCAAGACAAAGCAGCGCACTTGAATGCTTTCTTTTCCACAAACATTCGATCCCTCCACCTTCAATGAACAGTGGCTCACCAAGGATCTACCTCATTCCATCTTATCACCCATGTACAAGGACACGGGAACACAGACTTACACCTTCTCCAGCAACTTCAACCCAAACTTTGACTTTCTCCCGATGACCCCCCCCCCCCCCCCCCCCCCGGCCACCCAGTCACGGTGGAAAGGTCAACCCATGGAACCGGGGTGTCCGGCCTGTCAGCCCCTCCCCCAGTGCCCTCCCTCCTGTACACTTCTCGGTGGCCATACAATAGTAATGAGAATTATTTTAAAATCACTGGATAACCAGAAAACCTCCAAAGATCTAAGAAAAACCTGAATTCAAATTCACTATCATTGATACTGGCCTAAATATCCAAAGGAAATAAGATTGTAATCCTTCATGTGCCTATTTGGTTTGTAAATGAACAAGGAACCACATCAAAGACAATTCTCCCCAAAATTTCCAAGTGTGGTCTCCGTTGGGAAACACTGCGTGATCCAGATTGTAATCCACCCACACTTGGAATTTTTTTGGAGGGGAGTGACTTTTGCACCAGCACTGAGGGGGTGAGGCCTAAACATGCGGCAAGCACAGCTTCACAGAGATTGGGGCATCCATTTTAAGTAACAGTAAAGGCCCCCACACCACTACCATCACCGGCATGGGTGCTTTATGCTCCCCCCAGCATCACCCTCGCCGACATCAATGCCCTCTCCCAACACCCTCACAAGGATTGCTGGCATTGGGGTCCTCTCAATGAGTCTCCGTCAAGCTGCACCCGCAATCATCAGTAGAAGCAGACTACTCCCAATGAGCCACACCCAGCTATGCCCCTGTTTATGTCCCACCCCTGTCATGCCCCAGCCCCTTAATTCCCCTCCTTCCAGGCTCCACCCTTTGTATTCTCCCCCTTTCAGGCCATGCCCTTTGGCAGTGCCAGGCTTACACTGACCCCTGGCAATGCCAACCTGACAATACCACAGCCCTGCCATGTCCCCAACTACCCAGGACTTACAATGTCCTCACAGCCATTGATGTGGTCACCACATCATGGTCTCATAAAATGTCAATAATTCTTAGATCAATAAGACCACCTGCTGAGCTGAAGCATTTGAAACCCAGCCACGCATTCTTAATGGAACAGCTGTGATAACAAAAGTTTCCATCTCCACTGCAGATATCCCTTTCCATTTCAAAACAAAATGTCTGTCAATCAATGGAGGAGGAGCTTGTACAAACCATTTCTTCTACCTTCAGAAACAGTTTTAAAAACCTGGGACTGGATTCTCCGTCGGCTGACACCGGAATCAGGAAACATGATTGGGCGGAGAATCAGTTTTGATGCCAAAATCGTGGCGGGCACTGGTTTCACGCCAAATCACAATTCTCTGGTGGCTGACAGAGGCGTCAATGCGTTCCACTCGTACGTAAATACCCTTGGCATACCATTAGCGGGCCTGACCCAGTATTCTCAGGGGCCTCCGGGATTCTCTGCTTTCACTGCGGCGAAATCCCGAGGGCTAGGTTCACTTGTGCTTTTAAAAATCATGTGACAGGCGCCGTGGCTGCTGAGGGAGAGGGGGCACAGAAAGTGACCAACATCGCGATAGTTTGCTGACAATCGTGCATTGGCTGGAGGGCTTCTGCCAGGGCTGGGGGGAATAGCGGAGGGTGGTCAGGTGGGCTGTGGGGTCGGGGTGGACGGACCCAGAACACCATTGCTGCGATCTGCAAGGCAGCCATGCAGCTGTGTATGCCACTGATTGCTCACTGAGAAAACAGGCAACTGCGAAAAAGATAGGACAGGTTAGGGACAGAAATGGTAGGATGGTAGCAGACCCAAAAGAGGTTAACAAGACCTTTGTAAACTTCTACCGAGGGCTATATACCTCTGAACCCCCTGAGGGGGGCTCGGGGATGGAACAGTTCCTCAACGGACTGAACATGTTGGTGGGGGAGGACAGCACACAAGGGCTGGAAGCACTGCTAGAGCTCTGCAAAATCGTGGAATTCATTAATTCCATTGAGTTAGGGAAAGCGCCAGGATCAGACGGGTTCCCAGTAGGCTTTTACAAACAGTTTGCAGCAGCACTGGCCCCGCACCTATGGGAGATGTTCAACAATTCACTGTCGAAGGGGGCCCTGTCACCCATGCTGGCCCAGGCCTCGATCTCACTGATCCCCAAAAAGACCTGTGTGGAGTGTTGTATCTGTCCAATTCAGATACTTCAATCAGCTCCTGAATTAAAGTTTACACTGGTGTCTTTATTTATGAGAACAATGTACCGACACAGATATAATGGAACACACTTTATTAAATATAGTTAACCTGTAAATCACCCACTATACATACAATAAACACCCAGGGTTTGATTATACTACCGCAAAGGCAGTTTGGTATGCTGTAGATCCGATCCCCGAGTCCCTCTGGTTCCTCTTTGCAAAGGTGACTCTCGCTGGCTGTTTCTTGCTTGCTGGATCCGGGCTATGAATAATAGACCTGTGCATTTCAATGGGGTGCGATGATCCCCTGCTGGGTCTCAGTAGAGTGCAATGATCTTTGATGGGACAGGCCCAGACATGTTCTGGAGTTTGTCTGTTGGTTGTGTATTTGACTTTGGTCAAGTTTAGATTCCAACAAACCCGAGGTTTGACTGCAGTATGATTTTAAAATGCCAATTCTTTAATTTAGGATATCCAATTTAATCGGCCTTAAAACTAGGCTCTGATTATATTACCACAGGAACATATAGACCCATCTCTCTCTTAAACACTAACGCAAAAATCCTCGCAAAAGCACTAGCGAACTGACTGGAGAGCCGACTGCAGAAGTGATTACGGAAGATCAGATTGGGTTTGTCAACGGCAGACAGCTAATTATGAACATCAGACGCTTGCTGAATGTAATAATGACCCCATCTGGGAGAGGACACCAGAGGTGATTGTCACCCTGGATTCTGAGAAAGCCTTCGATCGAGTAGAATGGAGCTACCTCATGAGGTGCTTGAACAGTGTGGGTTTGCAACATGGTTCACCATGTGGGTGAAGCTCCTGTACAGCGCCCCTATGGCGAGTGTATGGACGAATACGACCAGCTCTGAATACTTTTGACTGCACAGGGGAATGAGGCAGGGATGTCCACTATCCCCGCTCCTGTTCACACTGGCAATCGAACCACTGGCCATTGCCCCAAGATCGGTGGATTGGCGGGCCGGCATTCAAAGAGGGGGTAGAGAGCAAATAGTCTCACTTTATGTGCTCTACATGTCGAACCCCGCCCCCCTGCTGGCATGGGAAAGAAAACCAGACTCCTCATGGATAAAAGCAAATTACTGCGGATGCTGGAATCTGAAACGAAAGGGAAAATGATGGAAAATCTCAGCAAGTCTGACAGCATCTGTAGGGAGAGAAAAGAGCTAACGTTTCGAGTCCGATGACTCTTTGTCAAAAACTCCCCATGGAGTTTGGTGCCATCTCAGGTTACAAACTCAACCTGGGAAAGAGCAAAATCTTCCCGGCGAACCTCTGAGAGGGATGGGAGACGCTGGAAGAACTAGCATCTGAGGCTGTTTAGCACAGGGCTAAATTGCTGGCTATGAAAGCAGACCAAGCAGGCCAGCAGCACGGTTCGATTCCCGTAACAGCCTCCCCGAATAGGTGCTGGAATGTGGCGACTAGGGGCTTTTCACAGTAACTTCATTTGAAGCCTACCCGTGACAATAAGCGATTTTCATTTAATTTCATTCATTTACAGTGACCTAAATCAAGTTCAGGTACCTGGGGTTCCAAGTGGCCCACACCTGGATGAGGATCCACAAATGGAACCTCTCCAGCCTAGTAGAGATGGTGAAGAGGGCCCTACAAAGATGGGACACACTGAGGACTTCCATTGGTTGCCATGGAGTGAGTGGGCACACACAGGGCAGATCCGGCTCGATGGTGTTGGTTTGGGCACTTTATACCTGTTAGCGGGGTAGTTCTGGAAGAAAGGTGGTGCAGACGATGTAGGGGAAGAGGTTCTCCCCAAAATTAGCATGTCGACTGGCTACCAGACCCGGCAAAAGACAGTTAAAAACCTGGCTAAGGAATTGGAGGAGTCCTGTGGCGCAGCAACACTTTCGCGAATGGTGGAGAGGGAAGGGTCGCTGTCAGTGGGAAAGTCCCAGATGGAGCAGTTGATGAGCTTCATCAAGGAGGAATTTCACCAACAAAGGAAGATGATGCACAGTGACTGGTCAAAGGAAGCACTGCGAGGGCCACTGGATCGGGTGGAGAAGTGCCACGAGTCACAAGGGCTGATGATATGTTAGGTGGCGAAGATCGTGTCCGGCCAGAGCGATCAGATTCTGTCTTTGGAGGCGGAGGTGGGGATCCTGGGGGTTGCTGGGGGTGAAGGTAATCCTATTTCTTGCACGTGTATAAAGTGTATTCTAGAATTGATATCTTTGTGCTGAATCGGGCAGTGCTGATGGGGGTGTTGGGGGTGGAGTATGCAGCAATTGTGATTTTGGATCATGTGGCACATTGACTGGAGGATGGCTTGGTCTCGGGGTGGGTGCAGAGCCAGGATGGAGGCTAGACTCAGGTCTCTTGGTGGATAAGGTGTTTTGTGAAAAGGTGAGACTGGTGATTGGGGATTTTGTGGAGTTTAATCAGAATGGGGAAGTATCGGCAGCCACATTCTGGGAGACATTGAAGGTGGTGGTTTGAGGGGACACATTGAAAGCTCACAGGGATCGGAGGAGGAAAGAGGAACATGAATGGCTGCTGGATGAGATAGTTGAGGTGGATGGAAGATACTCGGTGGCACCCACTAAGAAGTTGTTGGAAGAGAAGTGGTTGCAGTGGGGCAGCATGATAGGTTAATGACAGGCAAGGCAGTGGGGCAGCTACAGAGGGCAAGTGCAGTATGAGTACAGAGAGAAGGCGAGCCGCATGTTCGCCCACCAGCTGCAGCAGCAGGCGGTGTGGGCAGAGAATGGGGAGGTGGTGTCGGAGCCAGGCAAGATAAACGAGGTGTTCAGGCGGTATTATGAGAAGTTGTGAGGAGGCCAGTGAGCCAGCAAGCACCTTTTCGGAAAACACGTCATCCACCAAGAGACCTGAGGCTAGCGTCCATCCTGGCCTCTGCACCCTCCCCGAGACCGGGTGTTGTTGTACGTGAACAACCTGTTGTTGTTTGTGTCGGACCCGCTGGTAAGTATGGGCAGGATCATGGGACTGTTGAAGAGGTTTTGGCCATCTTTGGGTATAAGTTAAATGTTGGGAAGAGTGAGGTGTTTCTGGTCAATGTGGCAGGGTGGGAGGCCAGTTTGGGGGCATTGCCATTTAAGGTGTCTGGAGAAAGGTTCAGGTATTTGGGGATTCAGTTAACGTGAAGTAGGTCACGATGCACAGATGGAATTTGACAGCGTTAGTGGATGAGGTTATAATGGAATTTAAAGAGGTGGGATATTTTGCATTTGATGCTGGCAGGCGTTGCAGGTGTAATTGGGAGGAGTTGGAGGGGGAAATAGGTTGGGGGCTATGGTGTGAGGTAATGCGGCGGGTAAACTCAATCTCCTCCTGTGCGAGGATGAGCTTGATTCAGTTCAAGGTGGTGCATATGACTTGGGCAAAGCTGAGTGGGTTCTTCAAGGGATGGGTGCGAGAAGTGTGGGCGGGGACTAACGAATCATGCGCATGTGTTCTGGAGTTGCAAGAAGCTGAGAGATACTGGGAGGTGATGTTTCGAACGCTATCTAAGATAGTGGGGGGAGGAGGTCAAGCCCGACCCAATGCTGGCGATCTTTGGGGTGTTGCAAGTGCCGGAGCTTCTGGAGGGGAAGGGGGCTGATTTGTGACCTTCCCTCTCTGATTGCCTGGCGAAGGATCCTGTTATATTTGGAGGATGAATACGCTGCTGGGGGTGGCGACTTGGCTAGGGGACCTTATGACTTTCTCTGGTTGGAAAAGATTAAGTTCGATTTGAGCGGATCAGCAGAGAGCTTTGAGTTGCGGCGGGTGTTGTTCATGACGCTATTGAGGAATTGTTCATCATGGGGGGGGGGGGGGGGGGGGGGAGAGGAGGGGATTCAAAGGGAAAAATTGTACAAACAGTGGGCTGTGACTTTTTTTGGAATTTATATTTTGCTGTTGTTACATGTGTTTGGAATAAAATATATTATATAAAAAGAAGATGGGACACACTCCCTCTTTTGCTCACGCAAAGGTTAGCACAGTGGTTAGCACTGCCGCATCACAGCGCCTGGGACCCAGGTTCAATTCCGGCCTTGGGTCACTGTCTGTGTGGCGTATTCATGTTCTCCCCGTGTCTGCGTGTGTTTCCTCCCGGTGCTCTTGTAGAATTAATAGGATGGGAAGAGGGGGTGCGGGGGGGGGGGGGGGGAAGGAAAAAAGTGGGGGCAGGAAACACCATCTGGATGAAAGGAAGCCTATAGAGAGAGAGGAGAAGGAGCTGGGGGGGGGGGGGGGGGGGGGAGGAGGCCCTCTGTTGGAGGGGACAAGGGTCCCTCTCACATGGGCCAAACTGTGAGAACGGGCCAGTTTAACCCCCCACTCCCCAGAACTCAAGGGGGGGGGGGGTACGACAGGATCTCCATCCCCAGCAAAACTAATGTCAGGGTATTTATAAATTATGAACCATATAAAGAGCCCTGGCATTAGTTGTAAATACGTAAGTAAAGATGTGTGTAACACGTATCACTAAATGTTAAGAATTCCGATAAGAACACTTAAAAAAAACGATGTGATACACACCATTGTTAATAAAGTAAGGAAAGGATGGAACAGGAGTCACCTTTTTGAACATGGGGGCAGCCTGCGATGCTTGTGCTGATGTTGTTACTATGTTGATTATTATTGTTGTTTCTGTATTTGTCTGCAAAGTTTGAATAATAAATGCAAAATGCCAATAAAATATTTTTTCAAAAAAGAAAATGTCTCTCAGCTTTGAACATGTTTAATGACCCAGCCTCTGCGGCCTTCGGCAGTAAAGAATTCCACAGGTTGCTTACCCTTTGGAGAAGAAATTCCTCCTCATCTCTGTTTTAAATGGGCAACCCCTTACCCTAAGATAATGCCCTCTGTTTCTAGCCTTTCCCACAAGGCTGAAGAGCCCTCAGCATCTACCCTGACAAGCCTCTTGGGAATCCAATAGTCTCAATAAGATCACTCTCATTCTTCTAGACTCCATTGAACAGTCCCAACCTACTCAACTTCTCATAAGAAAATCCCTCCATACCCAAGATCATGGCAGAGATCTATAGTAAGGGACAGGAAATATACAACTATTAAAAGACCTCTAAGTTTACACATTATACTAGTCATAAGTTAAAAAAATACTGAGAAAACATTATCTAATATTTTTGTTAATTTTGCAAATGTAAACTTTTTTCAATCTTGTCTAGTGAAAATTTGGATTTTAAATATTCACTTATTTAAATGTAGAATATATATAGATGTGATTAAAAGGATGTCAATTTTTTGTGTTTAATATCCCGCAAAAATATAATTGTATTATGTTCTTCCTTTGTCTTATGTTATTCTGAGTTACTGATATTACTTTCATCTCCCCTCTTTACTATCACATGATATAATTACTACCATGGAGTATTCCACACACAAGATAAGAAAACAGTAGGTCAGTGATCTTTTATTACTTTAAAGACAACTTTATAGCACATATAAAACAACATAACGGGGAATGGGTGGAAGATTATTACTCAAATACAGCTTAATGTGACAAAATGAAACTGTGTTGTGCTATATGAAATATTATCTGAACCCCTTGGTTATATTACAGTTTTGTCGCATCCTCTTAATATGAAACTGATTAGGGCAACATCTGACTGTAGTATGCATTTGTAAATGTGCCTCTGCCTGACAAGAGAGCTACAACGCAGGATATCATCTTAAATAGTGAACAGTTCAAATTTACAAAATAGTATCAACAAATTATACTTTAATAATATGAGGTAAGGATTAAAGAATTGTAACTGTTCAAGCTGAGTATTGCTTTTCAAATTGATAGTTAATTAAAATATGATGTTTTATACATTTACACTAAGCAATTTTAATTAATTTTATAGTTTAGCCAAGAGGTTCACTAAACAGCAACCCTAATTTGAGCCCGTTCAGTATAACCAAGTAACAGCTATTCCAGTTGTATGAGTGGCCAAGGTTTATCTTGGTATAGTTCATAAAGGTGAGCACATCATTTTACCAGCACTTTCAACAATTTGTATGCAAATCCGGATCATTCTGTTATCCGCAACAGAAATGGTCATTGAATTATTATTGAAAAGTCTACACCTAGGTATCCCTGGGTTATGAGGCAGGAATCTTCATGCATCTCCATCAGGGGGTGGTTGACATAACTTGTACAATCTAGCAGGAACAAATGGCAGATGTTACATAACGAAAGGGCTCAATGTATCTATGATCAACAGGTCTATTGAGCATTCGCAACAGAACACTAAAATGAAGTAAACAATAACTAGACTATGAATAGGCCCCCCAACAATAAATATTTCACAGTGCATTTTGCTACATTTTAAAGCAAGCCTTATAAACTGTTTTGCTGGTCCTCAAACTACAAAACATCAGTGAATATGAATTTAGTGTGAATGTTACTGTGGGAAAAGCAACTTGCCTGGGCTATGAAAATAAATTAACTCATGGAAAATAAATAAACTTTCTATTATTTGGCACAACATCATATCAGATTTTCTACTGTCAATATTCTCATTGTGTTCCTTGACCATATTCACAGCACAGTAAATTAAAGAGAGATGATTAGAAACGGTTGCCGGGATTTTGCACCCCCATTTGCAGCGGGTGGAAATGCCGACAGTGGTGCAAAATCTCGCAAAAGACCAAAAACTGGATTTACACTGGCAGCATTTCCCAGAGTGATTGTTCCTGCCAGTTCACACATAATTATGAGGGCTCTCTGTAACGATCCTCCCTTCGCGCTGGAATGCCCACCCATGGTGGTGTGATGTCACATCGGCGCCATTGACGACTGTTTTGTAAAAACATGAAACCAGCAAGCTCACCTCTGCGGGGAATTTGGAGGTGGGTGCACAGTTTGTCGCCGGCCACCACTTCTTCAGAGGGGAGAGAGGGCAGTTGAAAGTTGAGGAGTGAGGGAGAGCCAGCTATGAGCCTCTAAGTTGACAGCGTGCTCCAAAATCGAGGGGCTGACGTCTTCGCAGCCATTTTCCTCGTTGACCATGAAATAGTGGCTGGGGAGCACTGTGCAGCCTTTAAATGGAGTGCCCCGCTGATTGATGTGCACAGCTGATGGTGGGGCAGATAAACCAGCGGCCACCTGCCACCAAGGTGGCATAAAACCCATGCAAAAATGTTTTTTATTCAAGGTGGCTAAAAATACTGTGCGAAAACCCACCAACACCGCCAGTGGGCTAATCACCACTTTTCCCAGCTGAAACCACACTTTGACGTACAGATAGAATAAGGACAGAGGTTCTGCTGAGGGAATATGAGCAGCAATGGGCTAAATTAAAAAGCAGACCAAAAAGGTAATAACCTTTGGATTACTACTTGAGCCTTGAACTAATTGGCATAGGTTCAATGAGATTAAAAAGGTAAATGTGTCTCTCAAAGTTTGGACTAGGAGAAATGGGTTTGAATTCATGGGTTCGAATTCATGGGACATTGGTACCAGCACTGGGGAAAGAGGGAGCTGTTCTGGTAGGATGGTCTTCACCTGAATCATGCTGGGACCAGAGTCCAGGCAAATCACATACCTAGGGCTGTAGATAGAGCTTTGAACTAAATTGCAGGGGGGAGGGTTCAGTTGTATGGAAAATTAGAAAATGGAAGTTAAAGGAGAAGTTAGGATTGCAGGTTACTGATGAGGCTGATTGTTACCAGAAAATAAAAAGGAAGGGACAGAACGAGGAATGTCATATTGCACCAAGAAAGTATACAAGAATAGGAAAATTTGATAATAGAATAAACCTAAAGGCTTTGTATCTAAATGCACGAGGCATTTGGAATAAAATTAATGATTTAACAGCACAAATAGAGACAAAGGGTATGATTTGGTGGTGATTACTCAGACATGGCTACAAGGGAACCAGGTCTGGGAGTTGAATACCCAAGGGTACTCGGTATTTCAGAAGGATAGAGAGAAAGGAAAAGGAAGTGGCATAGCTTTACTAGTAAAGGAAGGGATCAGTGCTGGAATGAGAAATGATATAGGCACTGGAGATCAAGGCATGGAATCAATCTGGGTAGAAATAAGAAATAGCAAGGGAAAAAAGACCCAGGTGGGAGTAATCTACAGGTCCCAAACAGTAGTCCCACACTGGGGCACAGTATAAACCAGGGAATACTGGGGCTTGTAAGAAATGTACAGCAATAGTCATGGGTGATTTTAATATGCATATAAACTGGATTAATCAAATTGGCAAGGGTAACCTCGAGGGATAATTCATTGAATTTATTAGAGATTGTTTCTTGGAGCAATAAGTTCTGGAACCAACCAGGAAGCAGGCTATTCTGGTTTTTGTTTTGTGTAATGAGGAGGGATTAATGAATAACCTCACAATTAAGAATCATCCAGTGAAGAGTGATCATAGTATGATGGAATTTCAAATTCAGTTTGAGAGCAAGAAACTGGCGTCCCACGCTAGCATTTTGGAGTTAAATAATGATAATTCCATAGGCATGAGGACAGATTTGGCTCGATTGGACAGGGCAGGACGTATTGGGCATTAGGAAAGGCTGAGGCAAAAGGGGATCATGGTGGATGATAGATGAGAATGGAAGCGTAGACTTCCGATTCGATTTGTGAAGTGGAATGGTCGATGGGATAAATGGAGCGATTAAGAGATCCTGGGCCTTGCACACCTGAAGAGTTTGAAGGTGGAGGTGATATTCCTACATACCTCCGAGTCTAAGATCAGATTAAGCTGAGGAACGGATGGGTGGGATAAGTATTCCATGCGGGGTTTGGCTCGAAGCTGCGGGAGATAGCCATTTTCCTGAATAAGAGCATGGGGTTTGTGGGAGCTAAGGAGGTACGGGACCCAGAGGGAGGTATATAATAATGACTGGGGTGCTGGAAAGGATGCTGGTGGTGCTAGTCAACGTATATGCACCAAACTGGAATGATGTGGGGTTTGTGAGGGATTTGCTGGGTGTGATTCCGAATCTAGACACATGCCAATTGATTATGAGTAGAGACTTCAACAGTGTGATGGAGCCGAGGGTGGATAGGTCGTGCCTCAAGTCAATGGGAAGGTTGAAGATGGCAAAGGAGCTGGGAGTGTTTTTGGAACAAATGGGAATGGTTGACCTGTGGAGGTTTAGGAACATGGGAAAGAGGGAGTACTCCTTCTTTTCCCATGTACATAAGGCATACTCGAGAATTGATTTCTTCATGGTGAGCCAGGCAGTGCTGTTAGGAGTGGTGGAGGCAAATTATGCAGGAATCGTAATATCCAATCATGTGCCACGTTGGATGGAGAGGCGGGTGCAGAGGCTGGAATGAAGATTTGACATGGGTCTTTTGGCAGGCAAGGTTTTTTGTGAGAAGGTGAGGTCGACGATCAAGGAGTATGTGGAGACTAACCAGAACGGGAGGTGGCAACGGCCACATTTTGGGAGGTGCTGAAGGCAGAGGAGAGATTATCTCATTTAAAGCACATAGAGACAGGAGGCAGAGGGAAGAGTATGGATGGTTGTTGGAGGAGTTGGTTGAGGTGGACAAGAGATACGCAGGGGCCCCTACAAAGGAGCTGTTGGCAGAGATAAAGAGATTGCAGGGACGGTTTAATAGGCTGACAATGGCGAAGGCAGTAAGGTAGTCAATAAAGGAGAGGGGGGGTGCAGGCTTCCGGTATGGACCATGGAGTAAGTGGTCACACACAAGGCAGCTCCTGCCCAAGGTTACAGAAAATAGCTCTTTTTTAAACAATCCGGGGTGGAATTTTGATGAAAAGGCGTAGGTGAATGTTGGAGGAGTACTTTCCCCCAGGAATGGTATGTTTCTTGTATGTTTCTTGGTTACCAGACCCGCAGAAACAGTGAAAGATTTGGCTGAAGCTGCAGCAAAGACAAAAGCCTCTTCCAGCATGCAGGCGGGGGAAGGGCGAGCTTAAAGGCCTCAAGCTGACTTGAGGGCCTTTATTAAAGCTGAATTCCAGCAGCAGAGGGAACAACTGTGAAAAGATCTCACCGAGGCCATTGAAGAAGCGGTGACGGCTGACTTCCGGTGACGGCGGGCGGGAGGCAGCTGCGCGTTGGAGGGTTCCCGTTCGGGAACGGCATTGTCGGGGATTGACGCCCGGTCCTAGGGGCAGCGAAGGCGGTGAAGGCCAGGAGAAAGCACAGGGAAGGGATATGTCGAGGTCCACTAAGAAAACGGCTGTGAAAACAGCTGAAAGTTCGTCGGGGAGTAGAAAGGTCACCGCGGGGTCACCAAGGAAAATGGAGGCTGGAGCATCAGGGAAGGCCGCATTGCTTACGGCTGAAGAAATAAGTAAGGTGATGGCTGCGGAATTCGAAAGGCAGTTTACAAAATACATGGAGACAATGAGGAAGGAGATGAGGGAGATTTTGAGTGTGCTGGTGGAGGAGGCGATTTCCCCGGTGACAACGGCGTTGGCGAGCGCAGTGGCGGAGGTGCGGGAGCAAGGTGAGGTGCTGAAGGAAGTGGAGGAGACATTATTGCAGCATGGTGATCAACTTATGTCGATAGGGAAGGAGATGCGGAAGGTGCTGGAGATTAATAAGGATCTGCGGATATGCGAGGAAAAATGGAAGACCTGGAAAACAAGTGACTCTATGGTGACCATGGGTGGTCCCGGACTCCTTTCTTCTTTTTCTCCCTTGTTTTTTGTTTCCACCGTGGGAGGGTTTGTTTTATTGGATGCATATATTGACGTTGTTTGGGGTGGTGGGAGGATGGGATCGATGTTTTTTAAAAAAAATAATTTTTATTCAAGTTTTCACAAATTTGTACCAACGAGAACAGAAAGAAATAAGAACAGTAACACCCCCCCCCACGGGATCATTGTATTGTTAAGGGGATTGATTTTGTATTTGTTACCATTTACTGTCTGTGGGTGGGGTGTAAATTTTGAAGGAAAATGTGAAAATGGAGAATATAAACATTTATTTAAAAAAAGGAGAGGGGGGTGCAATACGAATACGGGAGAAGGTGAGACATCTGCTGGCCCACTAACTGAGGAGGCAGGCTGCATCGAGATCAATTTTAAAAGTAAGAACGGAGAGGGGCGAGGTGGTATCAGAGCTGGGGGAGATAAACGGAGATACGACGAGAAGTAATATAGGTGGATTATAGCTAATATAGGTGCAAGGTGGAATGGAAGGGAACATGGGAAGGCTCCTGGACAGCTTGGAGTTTCCGAGGTAGGAGGACGAGAGGAGGCAAGCATTGGAGGAACCACTGGGCCTAAGGTAAGTGATTTATAGTGTTAGTGGAATGAAGTCAGGGCCTGATGGCTTTCTGGTGGAGTTTTAAAAGCACTTGTAACAGATTTGGCACCGCACTTGTTGGGGATGTTTAATGAAGCTGTGGAGAAGGAAGAGTTACCAGAGACATTAATGCAGGAAGTGATTACATTGGGGCAACACAGTAGCACAGTGGTTAGCACAGTTGATTCACAGCTCCAGGGTCCCAGGTTCGATTCCTGGCTTGGGTCACTGTCTGTGCGGAGTTTGCACGTTTTCCCCGTGTCTGCGTGGGTTTCCTCCGAGTACTCCAGTTTCCTCCCACTGTGCAAAGATGTGCAGGTAGGTGGATTGGCTATGCTAAATTGCCCTTAGTGTCATAAAAGGTTGGGTTAGGTGGGGTTACGGGGATAGGGTGGAGCTGTGGGTTTAGGTAGGGTGTTCTTTCGGAGGGCCGGTGCGGACCCGATGGGCTGAACGGCCTCCTTTAGCACTGTAAATTATATGATTCTACAATTCTATGAATACCAAAAAGTAGCAGGGATCAGTTAGAGTGTGGGTCATATAGGCCCATTTTGTTCTTTTATACTGACTTGAAGGTGCTAGCCAAGATGCTGGCGGGAAGAATGGAGGGATATGTGCCAGGGGTGATGGCAGAAGACCAAACGGGTTTCATAAAAGGCAGATAACTCTCCAGTAATATCAGGAGGCTATTGAATGCAATAATTTTTAAAACATAAATGTAGAGTACTCAATTCATTTTTTCCAATTAAGGGGCAATTTAGAGTTGCCAATTCACCTACCTTGCACATCTTTTGGGTTGTGGGGGCGAAACCCACGCAAACACGGGGAGAATGTGCAAACTCCACACGGACAGTGACCCAGAGCCGGGATCGAACCTGGGACCTCGCGCCATGAGGCAACAGGGCTAACCCACTGCGCCACCGTGCTGCTGCCCATTGAATGCGATAATTTCACCGTCAGGGAGAGGGGGGACGTGCCAGAGGTTGTTGACTCCATGAATGTGGAGAAGGTGTTTAGGGTAGGATGGATTTGGACTGAAGTTGGTGGCATGGGTGTGCTCGTTGTCTAAAACAAACTGAATTAGCTCATGGAGTTTTGGGCTGTACAGAGGTAAGAGACAGGGATGTCCACTGTCACCGTTGCTATTTGCGATAGCGATTGAACCCTTGCCGATGGCCCTTAGGTGGTCTGCAATGTGGCAGTGTTTGGGAGGGGGAGTAGTGAACAACGGGTATCGCTATACGCGGATGACCTGTTGTTGTTTGTATCGGATCCACTGGAGAGTAAGGGTAGGATCATGGAATACCGGAAAGGTTTGGGGTCTTCTCGGGATATAGGCTGAACGTAGGGAAGAGCAAGATATTTCCGGTGAACGCGCTGGGGCTGAAGGCCAACTTAAAGATGCTACCATTTAAGTTGGCTAGGGGAGTGTTTCGGTACTCAGTGATTCGGGTGACAAGAGAATGAGCCACGACGCACAAGGGAATTTGACCACGCTGGTGGAAGAGATTAAAAGGGATCTTAAGAGATGGGAAACACTGCATCTGGCGTTAGCAGGGAGAGTGCGGGTCATAAAAATGAACGTGTTGCCAAGGTTCTTGTTTATCTTCCAGGCCCTCTCGATCTTTGT
This sequence comes from Scyliorhinus canicula, assembly GCF_902713615.1. NCBI lineage: Eukaryota > Metazoa > Chordata > Chondrichthyes > Carcharhiniformes > Scyliorhinidae > Scyliorhinus > Scyliorhinus canicula. The sequence continues at coordinate 109,758,577 of NC_052155.1, read as the reverse complement.
CCCAAAGGGTTTCTTTCGGAAATTAGAGGCAATAATCTTGAAATTTGTATGGGTGGGGAAGGTGCCGAAGGAAAGAGGGCATTGCTACAGAGGCGGAGCCAGAAAGGGGGGACGGCACTCCCGAAAGAGCTACACTACGACGGGGCAGTAAACGTGGAGAGGGTAAGGTGGAGAGGGGGGGGGGGGGGGGAGGTAGCAGAATGGGTTAGGATGGAAGAGAAGTTCTTCAGGGGATCTAGCCTGAGAGCTGTGGCCCCTCTACCATTTGCCCTGGGGAAATACACAGAGAGCCCGGTGGTGCAATCGACAATCACAGTCAGGAACCAACTGAGGAGATACTTTAAATTGGAGGAGATGTCGGCGTTGACACAATCATGTTGGTACCACAGGTTTAAGCCGGGGGAGGTGGATGGGATGTATAAGAGGTGGAGGTGGGTGGGGCTGAAGAAGGTGAGGGAACGGTACCTGGAACGGCAATTTGCAGGTTTGGATGAGTTATGGGAAAGATTGGAGCTGCCAAAAGGGAGTGGGTTTAGATATGGGAGGTATGGAAAATAAGAAAAGAGTGGAGGGCTTCTCCCAAGTTGCCATGGTATACTCTGCTGGAGCATTTGCTGCTTCCAGACGAGCCTGGAAAGGGCTGAATTGTAGATATATACGGGTTGCTTGGGGAGCAAGTGAGGAAGATTCAATGTAAGTGGGAGGAGGAGCTGGGAGGGGTGAAATAGACTGGGGACGGTGGTGCGAGGCTATGTGTAGGGTGAACGCTACTAATTCTTGCGTGCGGATGAGCCTGATCCAGTTTAAGATGCCACACAGTGTGCACAAGACTCGAGCACAAATTAGCAAGTTTTTTTGTGGGGTGGTTGACGTGTGCGAAAAGTGTGGACGAGGGCCGGCAAACCATGTGCACATGTTCTGGGGGTGCGAGAAGTTGGTAAGGTGTGAAGTTGTAAGAATTAAGTAATGGCATGATGGGAAAATCAGTCAACTACTTGGTACAATGTAAGAAAGGCTGACTCCGCATAACTTAAAGTATGAATAAGATCAGAGAAGGTCAAGCTATTCTAAAATGCCTGACCACTGTAAATTCTGATAAGATTAACTCCTCATGACCCAGGGCTCTATGAGAAAGATAAGATAAGGTCAGGGAAGAAGGAGTAACCGGCCTTTTAATGTTCTATCAAAGGACAAGATAATGGTATGAGTGATGAGACTAAGATTCCTAGGAGGTCAGCAGGTTGTGCCATGTTTTAGGACATTGCTTATGTTTTTACCTCTGATCAAATTCCTGACTAAGCCGTAGTCACGCAATCCTGATAATGATAATGTATAAATACTGAACTGATTCTCTGTGTAAGCGCGGACTTGTGGAGGAATAAGCAGTGGGTAATAACTGCTCTCTGAACTCAAGTTGCAGCCATTACTGCATGCAGTCTTTTCGTAAATAAAGGCTCCTTATTTTGTTGAAACTAACTTTGTTGTGTCTTTCTACCGCAGTCCAGAAGCAGGAAAAATATTGACTTCTACAAAGGTACTGGGAAGCGGTATTTGGGACATCAGCCAAAATTAAATGGTGGCGATCTTTGGGGCCTCAGAGTTGCCAGAGCAGGTGGAGGGAAAAGAGGGCCGACGTTGTGGCTTTCGCTTCTCTAATTGTCTTCTCGTCCTCACTGTCAACAGGGGTGGTACCAGGGGATTGGCGAGTGGCGAATGTCGTGCCCCTGTTCAAAAAAGGGAATAGGGACAACCCTGGGAATTACAGGCCAGGTAGTCTTACTTCGGTGGTAGGCAAAGCAATGGAAAGGGTACTGAGGGATAGGATTTCTGAGCATCTGGAAAGACACTGCTTGATTAGGAATAGTCACAGCACGGATTTGTGAGGGGTAGGTCTTGCCTCACAAGTCTTATTGAATTCTTTGAGGAGGTGACCAAGCACGCGGATGAAGGTAAATCAGTGGATGTAGTGTACGTGGATTTTAGTAAGGCACTTGATAAGGTTCCCCATGGTAGGCTTATGCATAAAGTAAGGAGGCATGGGATAGTGGGAAATTTGGCCAGTTGGATAACGAACTAGCTAATCGATAGATGTCAGAGAGTGGTGGCGGATGGCAAATATTCAGCCTGGAGCCCAGTTACCAGTGGCCTACCGCAGGGATCAGTTCTGGGTCCTCTGCTGTTTGTGATTTTCATTAATGATGAGGGAGTTGAAGGGTGGGTCAGTAAATTTGCAGACGATACGAAGATTGGTGGAGTTGTGGATAGTGAGGAGGGCTGTTGTCGGCTGCAAAGAGACATAGATAGGATGCAGAGCTGGGCTGAGAAGTGGCAGATGGAGTTTAACCCTGAAAAGTGTGAGGTTGTCCATTATGGAAGGGCAAATATGAATGCGGAATACAGGGTTAACGGTAGGATTCTTGGCAATGTGGAGGAGCAGCGAGATCTTGGGGTCTATGTTCATACATCTTAGACAGTTGCCACTCAAGTGGATAGAGCGGTGAAGAAGGCCTATGGTGTGCTAGCATTCATTAGCAGAGGGATTAAATTTAAGAGCCGTGAGGTGATGATGCAGCTGTACAAAACCTTGGTAAGGCCACATTTGGAATACTGGGCGGGATTCTCCGACCCCACGCAGGGTCCGAGAATTGGCGGGAAGCGGCGTTATTTCCGCTCCCGCAGGTTTTCGAATTCTCCCGCCGGTAAAAAACCGGCGTTGTGCAAATCCCGTCGGCAGCCTGTGAAAACAGCTGGCGCCGGCGGGATTTCATTTTATTTGCACTGACCTTAAATCTCCGGCCCGGATGGGCCGAAGTCCCGCCGACGTGGCCACGGGTCACGTCGGCGAAATCACAGTTGATTAAAAACGGCGTCAACCATTGATGATGGTTGACGCCGTTCAGTGTCGGGGGTGGGTTGCGGCCATCGGGGGGGGGGGGGGTGGGTCGCGGCCATCGGGGGGGGGGGGGTGGGTCGCGGGCCATCGGGGGGGGGGGGTGGGTTGCGGCCATCGGGGGGGGGGGGGGTGGGTTTGCGGCCATCGGGGGGGTGGGTTGCGGCCATCGGGGGGGTGGGTTGCGGCCATCGGGGGGGTGGGTTTGCGGCCATCGGGGGAGTGGGTTGCGGCCATCGGGGGAGTGGTTTGCGGCCATCGGGGGAGTGGGTTGCGGCCATCGGGGGGGTTGCGGCCATCGGGGAGTGGGTTGCGGCCATCGGGGGAGGGGGTTGCGGCCATCGGGGGAGTGGGTTGCGGCCATCGGGGGGTTGCGGCCATCGGGGGAGTGGGTTGCGGCCATCGGGGGAGGGGGTTGCGGCCATCGGGGAGGGGGTTGCGGCCATCGGGGGAGTGGGTTGCGGCCATCGGGGGAGTGGGTTGCGGCCATCGGGGGAGTGGGTTGCGGCCATCGGGGAGTGGGTTGCGGCCAATCGGGGGGTTGCGGCCATCGGGGAGTGGGTTGCGGCCATCGGGGGAGTGGGTTGCGGCCATCGGGGGGTTGCGGCCATCGGGGGAGTGGGTTGCGGCCATCGGGGAGGGGGTTGCGGCCATCGGGGGAGTGGGTTGCGGCCATCGGGGGGTTGCGGCCATCGGGGAGTGGGGTTGCGGCCATCGGGGGAGGGGGTTTGCGGCCATCGGGGGAGTGGGTTGCGGCCATCGGGGGAGTGGGTTGCGGCCATCGGGGGAGTGGGTTGCGGCCATCGGGGGAGTGGGTTGCGGCCATCGGGGGGTTGCGGCCATCGGGGGAGTGGGTTGCGGCCATCGGGGGAGTGGGTTGCGGCCATCGGGGGGGTGGGTTGCGGCCATCGGGGGGTTGCGGCCATCGGGGGAGTGGGTTGCGGCCATCGGAGGAGTGGGTTGCGGCATCGGGGGGGTTTGGGGGCAGCGGCGGGCAGAGAGGGGGGGGGCGACGGATGCCCGGGGCCAACGCACCGTCGCCCCCCCCCCTCTGAACGCCGCTGCCCCCTACCCTAACCACCCCACCCCCTCACCACCCCTACCTCCCTCCAACGCCCCTACCCCCCTCCCCACCACCCCTACCCCCCTCCAACGCCGCCCCCCATCTCTCGCAACGCCGCAACCCCCCCCCCCTCAACGCCGCAACCCCCCCCCCCTCAACGCCGGGTCCCCCCCCCCCCCCTCAACGCCGCAACCCCCCACCCTCAACGCCGCAACCCACACCCCGTCCCCCTCCCTCTGAAGGCCGGTACCCACACCCCCCCCTCTCTCCTCCTCCCCCCCTTCCTTCCTCCTCCCCCCCTTCCTTCCTCCTCCCCCCCATCCTTCCTCCGTTAGTGGGGGGGGGGTGCGGCGTTAGTGGGGGGTGGGTGCGGCGTTGGAGTGGGTAGGGGTGGTGAAGGGGGTAGGGGTGGTGAGGGGAGGGGGTTGGGGTAGGGGCAGCGGCGTGCAGAGGAGGGGGGCAGCGGCGTGCAGAGGAGGGGGGCGACGGATGCCCGGGGCCAACGCACCGTCGCCCCCCCTCTGCACGCAGCTGCCCCTACCCCAACCCCCTCCCTTCACCACCCCTACCCCCTTCACCACCCCTACCCCCCTCCAACGCCGCACCCCCACACCCCCACTAACGCCGCACCCCCCCCCCCACTAACAGAGGAAGGAAGGGGGGGGGGAGGAGGAGAGAGGGAGGGGGGGGAGGAGGAGAGAGGGAGGGGGGGGGAGGAGGAGAGAGGGAGGGGGGGGAAGAGAGAGGGAGGGGGGGGGGAAGAGAGAGGGGGGGGGGAAGAGAGAGGGAGGGAGGGGGGGGGGTACCGGCATTGAGGGGGGGAGACCCGGCATTGAGGGGGGGGGGGACCCGGCATTGAGGGGGGGGGGGGGACCCGGCATTGAGGGGGGGGGGGCCCGGCATTGAGGGGGGGGGGGGTGCCGGCATTGAGGGGGGGAAGAGACCCGGCGGTGGAGGGGGGTAGGTGTGGTGGGGAGGGAGGTAGGGGTGGGGGGGAGGGGGGTAGGGGTGGTGGGGAGGGAGGTAGGGGGGGGGGGGGGGGGGGGGGGGGGGGGTGGTTAGGGTAGGGGGCAGCGGCGTACGAGGGGGGGGGCGACGGTGCGTTGGCCCCGGGCATCCGTCGCCCCCCCCTCTCTGCCCGCCGCTGCCCCCAAACGCCGGAACACACCCCCCACCCAAATGCCGGAACACACCCCCCCCCACAATGCCGGAACACACCCCCCCCCCCAAATGCCGGAACACACACCCCCCCCCCCCCAAATGCCGGAACACACACCCCCCCCCCCCCCAAAATGCCGGGAAACACACACACCCCCCCCCCAAATGCCGGAACACACACCCCCCCCCCCAAATGCCGGAACACACACCCCCCCCGAAATGCCGGAACACACACCCCCCCCCCCCAAATGCCGGAACACACACCCCCCCCCCCAAAATGCCGGAACACACCCCCCCCCCAAATGCAGGAACACCCCCCCCCCCCAAAAATGCCGGAACACACCCCCCCCCCCAAAATGCCGAACACACACCCCCCCCCCAAAATGCCGGAACACACCCCCCCCCCCAAAATGCCGGAACACACACCCCCCCCCCAAAATGCCGGAACACAACACCCCCCCCCCCAAAAGCCGGAACACACCCCCCCCCCCAAAATGCCGGAATACACACCCCCCAACCCCCCCCCCCAAAATGCCGGAACACAACCCCCCCCCCCCCCCCAAAATGCCGGAACACAACCCCCCCCCCCCCAAATGCCGGACACACACCCCCCCCCCAAAATGCCGGAACAAGACCCCCCCCCCCCCAAAATGCCGGAACACACACCCCCCCCCCCCAAATGCCGGAACACACCCCCCCCCCCCAAAATGCCGGAACACACACCCCCCCCCCCCCAAAATGCCGGAACACACACCCCCCCCCCCAAAATGCCGGAACACACACCCCCCCCCCCAAAATGCCGGAACACACCCCCCCCCCCCCAAACGCCGGAACACCCCCCCCCCCCCAAAAATGCCGGAACACACCCCCCCCCAAATGCCGGAACACACACCCCCCCCCCAAAATGCCGGAACACACCCCCCCCCCCCCCAAAATGCCGGAACACACACCCCCCCCCCCCCAAAATGCCGGAACACACGCACACACACCCCCCCCCCAAATGCCGGAACACACACACACACACCCCCCCCCCAAAATGCCGGGTCTGTCTCTCTCCTTATCCTCCAAAAAACGCCGGGTCTCACCACTTCCGCAGCTGGTGAAACTGACGCGTATCGCGTCAGTCAGCCGCTAGCCCCTCCGGGAACGGAGAATAGGGGCCTTAAAGAAGGCCCCGGCGCCGGAGTGATTAACACCGATTTTTTTCGCAGGCAACCCGCGTTACAAAGGGCTACGGAGAATCCCGCCCACTGTGTGCAGCTCTGGTCGCTTCATTTTAGGAAGGATGTGGAAGCTTTGGAAAAGGTGCAAAGGAGATTTACCAGGATGTTGCCTGGAATGGAGAGTAGGTCTTACGAGGAAAGGTTGAGAGTGCTAGGCCTTTTCTCATTAGAACGGAGAAGGATGAGGGGCGACTTGATAGAGGTTTATAAGATGATCAGGGGAATAGATAGAGTAGACAGTTAGAGACTTTTTCCCCGGGTGGAACAAACCATTACAACGGGACATAAATTTAAGGTGAATGGTGGAAGATATCGGGGAGGATGTCAGAGGTAGGTTCTTTACCCAGAGAGTAGTGGGGGCATGGAATGCACTGCCTGTGGAAGTAGTTGAGTCGGAAACATTAGGAACCTTCAAGCGGCTATTGAATAGGTACATGGGTTATGGTACAATGATGGGGTGCAGATTAATTTGTACTTAATCTAGGACAATAGTTCGGCACAACATCGTGGGCTGAAGGGCATGTTCTGTGCTGTATTTTTCTATGTTCTATATCTAAGGCTACTTTGTCTTTGGTCACTCGGTGCTTGGGTCACTCTGTGCTTGGGTCACTCTGTGCTTGGGTCACTCTTCTATGCTTGGGCCACTCTGTCTTGGGCCACTCTATCTTGGGCCACTCTGCTGTGATTGAGTTAATCTGTCTTGGGCCACTCTGTGCTTGCGTCACACTGTCTTGGATCATTCTGCTGTGCTTGAGTCACCCAGTCTTGGGTCATTCTGTCTTGGATCATTCTGCTGTGCTTGAGTCACTCTGTCTTGGATCATTCTGCTGTGCTTGAGTCACTCTGTCTTGGATCATTCTGCTGTGCTTGAGTTACTCTGTCTTGGGTCACTCTGTCTTGGGTCACTCTGTCTTGGATCATTCTGCTGTGCTTGAGTTACTCTGTCTTGGGTCACTCTGACTTGGGTCACTCTGTCTTGGATCATTCTGCTGTGCTTGAGTTACTCTGTCTTGGGTCACTCTGTCTTGGGTCACTCTGTCTTGGGTCACTCTGTCTTGGGTCATTCTGCTGTGCTTGAGTTACTCTGTCTTGGGTCACTCTGTCTTGGGTCACTCTGGCTTGGGTCACTCTGTCAAGGGTCACTCTTCTATGCATGGGTCACTCTGCCTTGAGTTACTCTGTCTTGGGTCACTCTGCTGTGCTTGAGTCACTCTGTCTAGGGTCACTCTGTCTTGGGCCACTCTGTCTTGGGCCACTCTGCTGTGCTTGAGTTAACCTGTCTTGGGTCACTCTGTCTTGGGTCACTCTTTCTTGGGCCACTCTGTCTTGGGCCACTCTGTCTTGGGCCACTCTGTCTTGGGCCACTCTGTCTTGGGCCACTCTGCTGTGCTTGAGTCACTCTGTCTTGGGTCACTCTGTCTTGGGTCACTCTGTCTTGGGTCACTCTGTCTTGGGTCACTCTGTCTTGGGTCACTCTGTCTTGGGTCACTCTGCTGTGCTTGAGTTACTCTGTCTTGGGTCACTTTGCTGTGCTTGGGTCACTCTGCTGTGCTTGAGTTACTCTGTCTTGGGTCACTTTGCTGTGCTTGGGTCACTCTGCTATGTTTGGGTCACCCGGTCTTGAGTCACTCTGTCTTGAGTCACTCTGCTGAGCTTGAGATACTCTGTCTTGGGTCACTCTGCTGCGCTTGAGTTACTCTGTCTTGGGTCACTCTCTCTTGGGTCACTTTGTCTTGGATCACTCTGTCATGGGTCACTCTGTTATGCTTTGGTCACTCTGCTATTCTTGGGTCACTGTCTTGGGTCACTCTGCTATTCGTGGGTCACTCTGCTATTCTTGGGTCGCTCTGCTATTCTTGGGTCACTCTGTCTCGGGTCACTCTGTTTCGGGTCACTCTGTCTCGGGTCACTCTGTCTCGGGTCACTCTGTCTCGGGTCACTCTGTCTCGGGTCACTCTGTCATGGGTCACTCAGCTATGCTTGGGCCACTCTGCTATTCTTGGGTCACTCTGCTGTGCTTGGGTCACTCTGCTGTGCTTGGGTCACTCTGCTATGTTTGGGTCACCCGGTCTTGAGTCACTCTGTCTTGAGTCACTCTGCTGAGCTTGAGATACTCTGTCTTGGGTCACTCTGCTGCGCTTGAGTTACTCTGTCTTGGGTCACTCTCTCTTGGGTCACTTTGTCTTGGATCACTCTGTCATGGGTCACTCTGTTATGCTTTGGTCACTCTGCTATTCTTGGGTCACTGTCTTGGGTCACTCTGCTATTCGTGGGTCACTCTGCTATTCTTGGGTCGCTCTTCTATTCTTGGGTCACTCTGTCTCGGGTCACTCTGTTTCGGGTCACTCTGTCTCGGGTCACTCTGTCTCGGGTCACTCTGTCTCGGGTCACTCTGTCTCGGGTCACTCTGTCTCGGGTCACTCTGTCTTGGGTCACTCAGCTATGCTTGGGCCACTCTGCTATTCTTGGGTCACTCTGCTGTGCTTGGGTCACTCTGCTGTGCTTGGGTCACTCTGCTATGCTTGGGTCACTCTGCTATGCTTGGGTCACTCTGTCTTTCTTGGGTCACTCTGTTTTGGGTCACTCCGCTGCACTTGGATTACTCGGTCTTGGTTCACTGTGTCTAGGGTCACTCTGTCTTTGTTCACTCTGTCTTGAGTCACTCTGCTATGCTTGGGTCACTCTGTCATTCTTGGGTCACTCTGTCTTGGGTCACTCCGGCCTTCTCAAGGGTTCAGAAGAGATTTACTAGAATGGTACCAAGCATTCGGAACATTTTAAAATTTGTTAATGAAATTACTGCAGCATTACTGGGAATACTATATTCATTGCTCATCTTTTAAAAAAAAAATTTAAAGTACCCAATTCATTTTTTTTCCAATTAAGGGGCAATTTAGCGTGACCAATCCACCTACCCTGCACGTCTTTGGGCTCTGGAGGTGAGACCTAGGCAAACATAGGGAGACTTTGCAAACTCCTCACGGACAGTAACTCAGGCCGGGATTCAACCCAGGTCCTCGATGCTGTGAGGCAGCAGTGCTTACCACTGCTCATCTCTAATTGTCCTTGGTATGATTTAGGTGCACCAACAATGATGTCAGGGAGAATGTTCCAGAATGTTTAACCCATCAACAGGAAGGAGCTGCAATAAAATTCCAAGTCAGGATGGTGTGTGCCTTGGAGGAGAACTTGCTGACGGTGGCCCTTATTCTTCGAGGTAGTAGAGATGTCAGGTTTCAAAGGAGCCTTGGTGAATTACTACAGTGCACCTTGCAGATGGTACACACTGTTGACACTGAACTAGTGGTCCAGTGCATGAGTATTTCAGATGGTGGATGGGGTGCAAATCAAATGGGCTGTTTTGTCCTGGGTGGCATCAAGTTGCCTCAAAGTTGTTGAAGCTGCAGTCCACCAGAGAAATGGGAGTATTGCCTACACTCTTGACTTGTGCCTTGTCGTTGTGGACAGATTTTGGGGTGTCAGGATTTGAGGCACGGTGGGGGTTGTTCATGACAATGTTTGAAGCATCGTTCGTCGTGGGGGAGGAGGTAGGGTAAGGAGTCAGGAGCTGAATTACTCGCGGAAGAATTCCCTGCTTTTGTATCCACACTATTTATACGGCTGCTCCAGTTCAGTTTCTGGTCGACTGTAAACCCCAGGATGTTGGCAGTTGGGGTTTCAGTAATTTCATTGAGGCTAAAGGAAAAGTGAATAGATTCTCATTTGTTGCAGATGATCATTACCTGACACTTGTCTGGCATGACTGTTGCCTGTCACTTTCAGTCAAGTCTAAATGTTGCCTAGGTATTGCTACATACAGCTTCAGTATCTGCCTCAGTATCTGAGGAGTTGCAAATAATAACGAACACTATGCGAATATCCCCGCTTCTGACCTCATGATGGAGGGAAGGATATTAATGAAGCAGTTGAAGGTGGCTGGGCCTAGGATACTCCCCTGCGTATGAGGAAAGAACAGGGCAGTGAGGCGAGTTGGATAGCTCTGCCAAACAGTCAGCTCCAGACACAATGGGCTGAATGGCTTTCTTCTGTGCTGTATCATTCCATAATTCCAAACTTGTGTACTTCTTATTGAATACACAGAAACTCTTCCTTGTTTTGGAGATTTTAAACAAAGGAATTGGTCATTTTGCAAATCAAACACCTGAAAGTAGAAGATCAATTTAGTCAGTCATGAATCAGTAGATTCATTTTGTTTTCAGGATGTGGGGATGCTAGTAAGGTCAGATTTACAGCTCACTCCTTGTGCCCTGTAAAAGTGCTGGTGATCCTTCTATTTGCTTTCCAGTAATTGTTTTATTACCAGGTGCCTTGCTATGCCACATCAGGATATTCAGTCAGTCACATGGTATCGCACTGAAGTTATGAAGTAATGTATTGGCCAGACCGCAGAGAAGAGGGTAGAATGGTAGCAGAGTGGTTAGTACAGTTGCTCCACAGCTCCAGAGTCCCAGGTTCAATTCCCGGCTGGGTCACTGTCTGTGCAGAGTCTGAACCTTCTCCCCGTGTCTGCGTGGGTTTCCTCTGGGTGCTGCGGTTTCCTCCCACTGTCCAAAGATGTGCGGGTTAGGTGGATTGGCCATGCTAAATTGGCCTCAGTGTCCAAAAAAAAGGTTAAGTGGGATATGATAGATATGTGGCCTTGAGTAGGGTGCTCTTTATAAGGGCCGGTGCAGACTCGATGGGCCAAATGGCCTCCTTCTGCACTGTAAATTCTATGAAGTGTTGGCTTTACTTCCATGAAGAACATGAGTGAACAAATTGTGTTTTTAGTGATAATTCAGAAGCTTTGAGGGTTTCCCCCTGGTGCTAGCCAACCAATTCAGTATCAAACTTTCCATGGTATTGATGTCATAAGCTCTTCGTTGTGAGAACAGTACCATAACCACTCTGCACTACAATATTCACCATAATATCCACATTTGTGTAAATGAGTGCCTGATGAATTGCACAGACCATAATCAGACAATCCACCCATCTTTCCAGTTCAGTGGCTGCTGTTATCAAACAGCAACAGCAAACCAACTAATATGACATTTCATTATTTCAATTATACAGAGCAGTTACCTTGGGGCTGACTGTGGTGTTCGGTCCCTCACTCCCAGATTCTTAGCAGAGTTCTGCACTCTTGCTCCCTAAAATAAAGCAAACACTTTCTTACTACACCTAAAGCCAGTCCAATTGTTTTAATGCATGGTTTGAGAAGCCACAGTGATGAAAATGCATCTTCAAATTAACATTCCCCATTCATAACATATAGCATCTGCAGTGCAGAGTTTCATGGATTATAGTAGGTTAACTGATGAACTGATTTCTTCAAGTAAATTGTCACTTTATGTCGGAGAGGATTTGCTGACAAATGATAATCAATCAAAAGTCAGAAAACGTACATTTTAATATTTATTCTAAATATCATAAATATTTCAAAGCCCTCAACATGTAAATTGATAACTTTGGACTGCAGTGACCATTGCCATTTAGGAAAACATGACAGCCAACAGAGCATAAGATCATGAAAGAAAATGAGATAAATGATCAGTTAATTTGTTTCTGGTGCAGTTGGCGATGGAGGAAAAAGCCCTAATAGAAGGAGAGCTTAAACCAAAACAGTAGATTCTGTAATACTCATAGGATCTGGCAGCATCTATGAAGAGAAATCAAGTTTTAGAGCTCATTTCATGGTCCCCAGCCGAGCATGTTTTTAGAGGGCTGGCTTGAAAACACAAGCAGTGGCAAGCCCACCACCTTCTTGCCCACCCTTGATCTGTCCCAATAACGTAGGGAGACATAAGCTACAAGATTAATTCCCACTTTTGTTCCTCCCCACCTGGCCACAAAACATGCCCTCCCACCCTGCTTGAACCCTCCCAAGGATGCCCTATTCCTCCCTATCCAACAACCCCAAACTTACCTGAGTCTGGCTGCTGTGATTGCCTTGATATGGGCCTGCCTGTCATCCCAGCAGGGCCCACTACTCAGTTCTGGCAATTATGGGACTGTTGTGCCATAATCATGGTGTGGCAATTACCTTGCTAAGAGAATTACTAGTTAAACACATTCATTGTATAATAAATAGAGACAGCTGGAACACTTTGGGAAAAGAGCTTCTTGTATGTTAGGAGTATTAAGGAAGTGCATTACAATAAACTAGCTTGAACCTAAAATGATTCTTCCACCACAGCCACTTATTGTGAGTGACAAATGGTAGCAGAGAATGAGCCTTAAGTTCGGTGACTGACTGCTGTATGTGAAGCCTTTTTGTTTCACCCTTCTGAGGGAAAAGAAGTGTACTCTTGCTGACAATTTAAGTTGTGGAATGGTGGAAGGATAGTGCAAAATTGCAAACTTTGACTATCCACCAATTTTTTCTGACGCTGAACCAAATCAGCAATTGAAGGATGAAGTTGAAAAATGGACCCAGGTTACTTCCATACCCTGTAAGAAACAAGGTATGGCATTAACATTATTGACCCAGCCAAAAGTAACAGTGGAAATTACCTGATCTGACTAAAGAAGAGGGATTGGACCTCTGTTTTAAAGTTTTATAAAAAAGATGTGTTATAGGAAGTGTATGAAGCTTGGGCAATCTTTGATAGGTTTAGGAGAATGGAAGACTGTATCATGGATTTTGATGGATGTTGTTATAAGAGACTGTGGAGAGTTGAACATGGAATTCTGGAATTTATAATTGTGTTTTGACTGAATGGACTATTCTTGCATTTCCCACGTTGATCATCTTTGATACGAATGGGAGTTGAATTCCAAGGGGAAGAATCCTTTCTAGATGAAACGATGGTAGACTTAAAACATTTCTGGGAAACAGTTGTTCGCAGCCACTTCCTTGGCAAAACAAACAACGTCATGAAACAAAGGATAGAGGATTAAATGGTGACTCAACTTCGAAGTCAATGTAACATTAAATGTAAATTCCAATAAGGAGATGGGGTTAATAACAGGAGGTTGGAAAATGGTCATGACCCTAGCCAGTTTGAAAGTTGGGACAGAAAGCGGGCCTGGGACGTGACTTGCGTTTAAACCCCAAAAATGCGTGGGGCATGGTTAATAGGTGTTTCCGGTGTAATTTGTAGCAGCATTATATGATGAACTACTCACAGCGAAGGAACAGTGTTTTGAAATAATCCACAACCCATGAGGTGGCATATCTGAGACTGAAAATTATGATGGTGACTGCCATGATGGCATTATATTGGTTACCGAGTTTGAATTCAGTAAGAGCATATTAATAGTTGACTCTTTCAACTGTATAGTTGTTGCATAGTATTTGCACTTCTACAGTGTGTGGTGTGGACTGGCTTACCTGCTATCTGGGGTCTCTGAGACAAACAGGTAGAAGGTTGGAGTATGAAAGCAACACCTGCTTCAGGTTCTGAGATGACAACACATTAACATTCTCCAAACAGGTGCTCATCCCTTGTGCAATTGCAGGGATCTATCTGTTTATCAATAAGGTAAAGTCACCATAGTCCCAGATGACCATAGGCTCATTTCCCCTTTCAGGAGGAGAGCTGACAGGTGGTGGTTTAACCTGAGGATCACTACACCTTCGGCGAGGGGTAAGTTGAGAAGGCGGGCCTTCATGAATACTCGCAGAACCCGTCCTGCTGGCCTTGCTCTGCATCACAAACCAGCTGTCTAGACCACCGAGCTAAAGTGGCCCCTTTACTGATGTGGTTTCCAGCTAAATCCACCTATTAAGTCGCTCTGTGATGAATCAGACTTCAATGATGCTGGATATGAAGAATGAGTGAGCTATAGTGTTTGGAAAATTTGTGGATTTGAATTTTATTCTTACTTTTACTGTATCAGGCCATTATCGCTGCCATGACGCATGTTGATGTTAACTGCTAGGGTGTTCCAACTTGGAACACCAGTCTGGGGGGTATCCCAACTTGGAACACCAGTCTGGGGGGTATCCCAACTTGGAACACCAGTCTGGGGGGTATCCCAACTTGGAACACCAGTCTGGGGGGTATCCCAACTTGGAACACCAGTCTGGGGGGTATCCCAACTTGGAACACCAGTCTGGAGGGTATCCCAACTTGGAACACTAGTCCATGAGGGTGTATAATATTTTTGGTGTGGGGAGACCAGTGAGAATAAATAGCTGAGTTGTGTAATAATAATAAAGGACACAAACTGGACTACTCGATCCTGTTGCAATTAAGGTGTGCGAATTACAAAACAAATTATATCAATTTAGAGAATATACTCCTCGTTACAAAATGTATCTACGGTATCTGAACTTGACTTCCCCCGTTTCCCAAAAATCCAAATTGAATAACCAGCTATAGTTGCCACAGAGAGCCCTCGGGCGGAATTCTCCGTGCCCCACGTGGCGTGGGAGGGCCTCCCGACATTTTGTACGCCCCCCTGGCGCCCCCAGCGATTCTCCCCCCCACCCCCCCCGGCTCGGAATAATCGCCGCTCGCCGTTTTTCACAGCGAACGGCAATTCTCTGAGCCCGATGGGCCAAGCGGCCAGCCCTTCACACCTGTTTCACCACGGCAGCAACCACACCTGGTTGCTGCATTCGTGAAACGGGCGCCAGATGCCCGTTTGGGGCATCTAGGGGCCCGATTTGGACGGGAGCACCGCGACCAAAACGGACGCACTCTTTCCCCTCCGCCGCCCGACAAGATCAAGCCGCCAGGTCTTGCCGGGCGGCGGTGGAGAAAGACGGCACCGCGCATGCGCCGAGGTGTGTGTCTCTGTGCTGGTGGAGGGTGGGGTGACAGCCATGACGGATCAGTGGTGATATGCTCAGAAGGTATTCTCGGGCGGTACGGAGAGGGGAGACGGGAACCACCCGGATGGGCTGGTGGTCCTGTGGAAGAATGAACACCTGGTCAGAGGGAAGGGATGGGTCCGTCTGAGTGGCATTAACAACTCAATGTGTGACAGTCCATCTGAGTGGGGACTGGTGGTTCCTCGCCTTTGTGGTGTGCGCCGACTTCCGCATTGGTGACCGCTCTGTCCTCTGTCACCTCGTAACCTCCATGGCCCAGTTCTTTAAGGTGGTGAGATTCTGATGTCCAGCATGCCGCTGCCAGTCTGGGCCCTCTCGAAGGTTGTGGGACATTGTCCCGAGGGGACACAGAGGGCCTTGTTAGCCGCATGCATGGTTCAGTGGGGAGGGGAGGGGGGAGGGGGGTGCTGTGGTTCGCCCGGGGGAGGGGGGTGGAAGGTTTGGTGGGGGGGTGGGAAGGTTTCGGGGCGGTGCGACTCTTGTGTGCGGAGAGAGAAGGAAGCTAATGTTTTGAGTCTGGATGACTTTGAAGTCATCCAGGCTCGAAACGTTGGCTCTCTTATCCCTCACCACAGACGCTGTCAGACCTGCTGAGACTGTCCACTATTTTCTGTTTTAGTTTCAGATTCCAGCATCCACAGTAACTTGTTTTTATATAGGAATGACACTGTTACACCTATCGCGAACGTGTTAGGAGTGACACTGAATCAGCAATCTTATCTAAAAAGTGTTACACTTATTTAGAAAGTGTTAATCATATCTCCATAACTCTGGTTAGATCCTCATAATAAAAGAGGATCCAGCTCCAAAGGAAGAAACAGAAGTTTGGTTGGGCACTGAAACTAGACCTATGATGTGTTAGAGCTAAGTACCAAGATGAAACCTGCTTCAGTTGAGGAAATCCTGAGAGCAAATAAAACACTAAGAGAGCGATCTACCGGCTTTGTTGCACCAGGTGCAAAAACAAGCGGGCCAGATAGATCGCGGGCGAGGCTGAAATCAGGAACCATGCCAGGCGCCGATTGGTTTTCAATCTAACTGGCCCGTTCAACACCATAGAGGTAACAGCCAACATTCTAACACCGTGTTTTGAGTCTGGATGACTTTGAAGTCATCCAGGCTCGAAACGTTGGCTCTCTTATCCCTCACCACGGACGCTGTCAGACCTGACAGCCATGGTCATGGACTCGTGTTATCCCTGTGACCAGAGGGTGTGTTGACCAGGGAGGGAACAAGCGCACGGTCCAATTAGTATTTCCAGGGGATGTCTAGCATCCGGCGTCCGTTCCCCAGGTGCGCCTGCTGCATCTGGGGGTGTGTGCAGGCTGTGTTGGATGCTGCCATGAGGGACAGCAGGGGATGTAAGAGTGGGGAGGCCAGGGAGCCCATGGGTCCAGGGTTAGTCTCTCACCCTCTCCAATTCCTTACAGATATCACATTATGGATGATAATGTGGACCCCATGGAAGCTGTGCTTGTGGTGCTGCTGGCAAACCAGGCAGCCAGATACTAGAGAAGATGATAGCAGCATTGATTGAGGCTCAGGGCGGTGACCCATGTCCACACCCTGAGGATCTGGCCACCCATCAGGCCAGGTAGTGACCCAGAGGAGGAGGTCGGCGATGGCCCAAGGACTACAGGCGTCACTGGTTTTTTGAGCTGATGCCGGCCAGCATGTGCCGCAGGAGGCTCTGCCTCAACAAAGTAATGGTGCGGCACCTGTGCCATGTCTTTGCTTAGCCTGGTACCACGTGCAGGAGGAGGCTACCCATTCCCGGTGGCCACCAAGGTCACCGCAGTACTAAACCTCTATGCCTCAGGAACATTCCAGGGCTCAAGTAAGAACTTGTGCAGCATTTCCCGGCCAACAGTCCACAAGTGCATCTGTAAAGTTATGGATGCCGTGTTTGCCCGGGCAGCTGACTACAATAAACTTTGACCTGGACCAAGCCCAACTAGTTGCCCGGGTACCAGGATCCTCCGTCATCGAAAGGATGCCCCAGGTCCGGGGATAATAAATACTACTAGACCTATTGAAAATTCCCAATCTTTATTTCCGAATTCCAGCATCCACAGCATTTCTTTTTGTGCAGT
Source organism: Scyliorhinus canicula (assembly GCF_902713615.1). Lineage (NCBI taxonomy): Eukaryota > Metazoa > Chordata > Chondrichthyes > Carcharhiniformes > Scyliorhinidae > Scyliorhinus > Scyliorhinus canicula. The sequence continues at coordinate 109,741,365 of NC_052155.1, read as the reverse complement.
GAGAACATATTGTTTGATATTAAATATTGGGCCAGATTTTCCACCTCCCCTGTAGTATGTTTCTCAGTGGCAGATTGAATGCATGGCATGGGTTAGCCATCAGTGCGACTAACGATCCTGCTGGAGACAACACCCAGTAAAATCACCCCCCCCACCCCAATTGTCTTGTGATTTTTTTATGCCCATTAAGACAAATGGAAATTTGGCTTCACATCTGACCCAAAGGGTGGTACCTCCAGCGAAACCAGTACAGTTCTGGAGTTCAAAGGACCACTAATATGATTTTCTTGAAATATTTCCCTCTCCGAGATGAGCAAGGGCTCACTCTAAATCGAGGGAGGTTGTGTTGCAGAATAAATTGGGCCTATATTTTCTGGAGTGTAAAAGAAAAGCAACTCATTGAAACATACAATATTCTGAAGGGGCTTGATAGTGTAGACATGTAGTGGCATTAGAGGCAGTTCAGGAGGTTCACTTGGTAAATTCTTGAGATTAGGGGTTGTCAAATGAAGAGAGATTGAACAGTTTAGGCCTATATTCTCTAGAGTTTAGAAGAATGAGGGAAGATCAAAGTGAGGTATACAAGATGATAAAAGCTATAAATAAAGTTAGATGTGGAGCAGATGCTTCCTCTTGTGGGGCATTCCAGAACGAGAGGTCATAGTCTTAGGACAAGAGGTAACAAGTTTAAAACTGAGTTGAGGAGAAACTACTTCTCCTAAAGGGTTGTGAATCTGTACAATTCGCTATCCCAGAGTGCAGTGGATGCTGGAACAGTGAGTAAATGTAATAATAATCATCTTTTAGTGTCACAAGTAGGCTTACATTAACACTGCAATGAAGTTACTGTGAAAATCCCCTAGTCACCATACTCCGGTGCCTGTTCGGGTCCACTGAGGGAGAATTCAGAATGTCCAATTCACCTAATGAGCACGTCTTTTGGGACTTGTGGGAGGAAACTGGAGAAAATCCACACAGACACGGGGAGAATGTCCAGACTCCGCACAGACAGTGACCCAAGCTAGAAATGGAACCCGGGTCCCTGGTGTGTGAAGCAACAGTGCTAACCACTGTGCTACCATGGACAGATTTTTAATTGGTAATGGTTGAAAAGTTGTGGAGAATGGGAAGGACGGTGGAGTTAAGGCCAGGATGAGATCAGCCAAGGGTGGCATGGTGGCGCAGTGGTTAGCACTGCTGCCTACGGCGCTGAGGACCTGGGTTTGATCCTGGCCCTGGGTCACTGGCTGTGAAGTGTTTGCACGTTCTTCCTGTGTCTGCATGGATTTCACCCCCACAACCTAAAGATGTGCACGGTAGGTAGATTGGCCAGGCTAAATTGCCCCTTAATTACAAAAAAATAAGTGGGTACTCTAAATTTATTTTTTAAAAAGGATGAGATCAGCCATGATTGAATGGTAGAGCAGACTCAATGGGCCAAAAGCCTAATTCTGCTCCTATATCTTATGAACATGGAGAAGTTTGGTAATGGAATTGAAAACATGGGGTGCAGCCTCCGAATAGAATAAGGGCCTGATAAAAGTCTGAGGTAAAGAGCAATTACTTCAAAGGGTTGCAAATCTTTAGAACCCTCCACTGCAGAGGGTTGTAGATGCTCCATCATTTAATACCCTTAAGGCTGGGATAGACAGATTTTTGGTCTTTGGGAATCAGTTGGGAAAGTGGAGTTGAGGTAAAAATTAGCCATGATCTTATAGAAAGGCTGAGTAGGCTAGGTGGGCCATATGGTCTATTTCTGCCCTATTTCTGTGTTCTTATGAACAGCTTTCAATATGTATAAACCAATATGATACTGCAAAAAGGAAACAGTTTAACTTGCCCAGCACAAGAATGAACTCTAAGGATGCAAACTGCCAAGTTACTGCGAAAATCTACAGCTACCTACAAAGTTTTCAAGAAGTTTAATTTTTACAATGTCTAAATATTTGCACTTGCTCATAACAACTTTATGGATAAATATTTTTCAATGATCTTTAATATTTTGAGTTGCTGATTAACAATGACATCAAATTCAATAGCAATGGCTCATTTATCTTATTATGCGATTGTCACAGTGAAATATTTTTGTTTTAAACTGACTATTCACAAGTTTGCAAATTAAATATGCTATTTAGATTTTCACAAGTTTGCAATTAAATATACTATTTAAGGGAATATATTCCATGTGTAATCATGAGCTGTAATTGAAATATTCATGACTCTATTAGTTTTTCATCAAAAAGCTTCCAAATTTTTCATTTCCGAGACATCGAAAGTTAATTTGAGTAACAAAATGAATTTTAAAATATATTCATTACACACAAGTACTTCATCTTGTCCTCTGGCAATTTGGAGTTCTGTAGCCCATCTGTAACCCATACCTAGCATCACTGATAATCTTGCAATTGGTTAATATTAAGTAATGAAGAGGGATTCTTAATTAATGTAATGTATTGCAGTGCCATCATGTATTTTCCAAAGGATTATATACAAAGAACTGGGAGGGAGGGAAGCGAGAAAGAAATGTAATCAATCTGTCTAAGGACATAATCAATTATCTGCAGCTAAGTAATAGCTGTAAATATATCATTAAGTCATTAATAATCTTTGACTAAATTGAAAACCGACAGGCCTATTCCTCTGCCATGCAAAATCATTACATTTTCATGTCTGCATTGTAATAAAATGTGCTTTCTTTAGTACACACCAAGATCTGAGTGCAATGAAGAGATCTTAATCTTCTTACTGCACCCACTGTTCGATGTTAAAATAAACATCCTTTTATGCTGGTTTGGTTTCCTTCTTATTATAGATTTTGCAAAGAGTCATGAAGTTGTTTATAAATTGTGCATGCTAATTCATATAATTAATAAAATAATTTGTTTGGTCTGTCAGTTACATTGTGAAAAATTCAGAATTGTTTGCGTGAAGATTCCCTGGACTTCATCCACACTAAAATGATAGGACCTCTAGACACATCAATCTTCTCTCTCTCTCTCTCTCCAACAAAACATTATGGAGCTGGTCTTACATTACATTTGCTAATCCGTCAAATAACTTGCAGTGAGCAAAAATAGCTCCATGATTTATTTGGAATAATTCAGTAAATTATTTGTACATTATACGAATTCATCTGAAAATGAGGTGTGTATGTATATATGAAATAATTTGGTATCGAACTGAAAAGGTTATAATATAAGAATGTGTTTCTGGTAGTGCCTCACCAATTGAGAACAACCATTTCTATTTGTTTCCAGGCCAAGTACAAAAAAATCTACGTAATAACAGAAATAATTTTCTTACTGGTGAGGAGCACAATAATTAATAAGCTTAGTAATATGTCACTGGGTGTCACATCTCATGAATTTCTATATTTGGTACACGTACTGAAGCCTGCTGGAAATTTTCATAAATCCTGGGAGGACTCCACAGTATTAGGTTCTGAGTGGATCTGAGCATTAAAAAAAAAAATTCTTTGCCCTATTATAACTGAGTTTGTAAGACATAGCAAAAGAACAACCAGAAAGTGAGACATGTATAGGGCAGAATCTTCCCATAATTTATCGTGTTGGGTTCAGCAAGAATATCAGTGTGTAGCTCTCCAGTTGCACAGCCAGGTTTTCTACCCAGATCTCTCTCGCCGTACACAAGAGTCAAGGGACATTGTTCTGCCGTCACTGGCAGGGCCTGATAAAGCTGGCAATGCTGTCTCTACCATCTTTAAAAGGTACCCTAATCAGCATTTGGGATAAAATACCATGGACACGGGGGGGGGGGGGGGGGGGGGGTTGCACACAAGCATCAGGGTGACGCCACTGCACATGCACACATATCCTTGGAGGTAGAGAGATGAAGCTGACCTGTGCATGGATCAGAGTAAATGTTAGATCTATTGTCCTTGACACAGCCTGCGATTGGGAGCTGGTATTTAGCAGTTTAAGACAAAATTGGAAAGGGGGGGAATATGACGAAGATATATTTAGCCGGAACAAAAGGGAAAAAAAATCTTTCAATGCTTTCAATAAATGACAGATAGCTTCTTGCAATTGGCTTGGTTGAAGTTTGAAACCGTAGAGAACAATTGGAAACCAAAGGTATTTTCTGATGTCTTAAACCTCTGCATAGCAGTCACTTGTGCTGGAGCTGTGAAATCTAAACTCGCGAGGTTTTAAAAGGAGGTGGGTCGTTTGGAAGGAACCCTTAAAGGATAAGCGAAGCTGGAACACTGAAGAAAAGTGTATTCCAGAGAACAGTGGTGTACCTTTGGTTTGTTTCCGGAGAAAAAGTGAATGAACCTTCACCTTCAGGATTTTGTAAGATAATTGGAGCGAAAGTACAAGTAGAGCAGAGTTCATAGCAAACATCTTTATAAGCTGTACCATTAAGTTAGTGGTGCTTGTTTTGTTTAATTTCTCTTTGTTTAAAAACATGAAGCCTTGTGGCGTAGTTCTATCAGTTGTTTGCTCGGTGTTTAGACTTTTTTTTTTCTTTAAATGTTTATGGTCTAAACAGGCTTGTGAGAACCTGATCTTCTCCCCTTTCTTTCTTTTATAACAATTGGATCAGTAAGGTTAGTTTTACAGAGTCAAACTATACTTGGCTATTAGATTTGTTCCCACTTCACAGGCTTCAGTGGAACAGGCAGAAAATCCCATAATGTTTCGCTTGGCATTATTGGACAATATCAATAGTATTTAAAAAGCCCACCTCAGAATTATCTCATGTATACAAAATATATATTGTTTTAACCAACGATTTGAAAAGCTCAAACTCCATTTTTATACATTTAGCTTGACAGCGTTGAGCTATATGGTAAGTGGCTCCTTGGTCAAAAGAACTGAATCAAGCTCCACAACTTGCTCAGCTGGTAAGTCTGCTTTCGGTTGAACTAACTGCAGGAGGAACAACTCAGAATTTTCAAGTCTATTATGATACCTTGTGACAAAATATATTGGTCATCAGGGATCAGACAATACATTTTTAAAATAAAAAATGGTTAAGTTGAAAAACATGTAATTTTCTATTAATATACCTGCTTCCTCATCATATCAGTAGCCTGCATTATGTAACGTGGAGGTAGCCCATGACATCTTGCAAGAACAATTGCCTGTTCTAGAGTGACACTTAGTGTACATCTGGAAGAAAAAAAAGATATTAAATCAAAGGATATTCCTTTGGGATTGGATACATTTTTCTGAAAAGTTGGAAATCTTAAATTGTCAACAAAATTTAAAGCTACCCTGCAGATTTTAAAATATATTAAGCAATTTAGTTTCCCCAGCTTTGATCATTTTTCTAGCTACTCTGCTGAAATTAATGTAATTGTATCCATCTTCAACTTATTAGGATTTCTAAAAAGCTGACCTGAAAATTCACTGCTACACACATGCCAGAGAGTTTGATGAACAAAGACTATGGTGCACAGTTTGCCGTGGGAATAACAGGTAAGCTTCAAAATTCACCGTTATTTACGGATAAATAGGATAGCAACCTCCAGTGGCTGCTCATGCACAATTATTTGTAGAAAGTACTTGTCTGAGATGCCCTGCTCCTTCAGTAGATGAACAATAACAGTATCTCCACCCAAAGACTCAGCAGATATACGGAGTGTGTGATTAATGTAAAAAATGTTATATATTGTGCCAGTAGTGTTACTTAAAAACTCTGGTTTAAAATATACAGACATTATGCAGCTAAAGCTGAAATTAAAGGGTAGTAAATGGTGTGGTAATCATTCCAACCATTTACTTGGTTACAGAAAAGGGCTAACAGAATTGTATTTTGATTGCTGGAGATCCCTGGAGTTTGGATAATTTGTGTTACGTAGTCCTAACAAAGCAGGTCATGGGACATCTTAGTGGAATACAGATGATATAATTAATTGGACGAGCCAGGTCTGTCTGTAATTTTACAATTTGCTACAGGATTTGTGTTTGACAAGACAGAAGTGTACTGGATCTACTCGTGAAAGGGTCTCTTTCTAAAAGTATTTACACAGGTAAACAAGTAACCTGTTCAGTTATCTTCGTTTAAAATGGCATTTGAACTGCATTGGGTTGCTTAATTAAAATTAATAGCAGGTGTAGAAAATGTCAAGTTTTTCCTTTTACTTAAGAACTGTTTAACTGATCACTGTAAAGCTATGTTGTTGATGTCAATGTGGTTAATTCTGTGTTTAAAAGTTTTAACATATGATACCTATTGGTCAGAGTTATCACTTATGTCATGAAGTATCATTTCCTCACAGTTTTACAAAATAGAAAAAATGTTTGGGGCTCTCTGTTATCCTCCTAATTGAGTTCTAGTCTCCTACAATAAAGGTATGACATTGGACACTTAGCCACAAAATATGCATTAAATGAAAACGGGAAGAGCCAGAAATTTTGGCTCATAGCATTGGAGCTGTCATTGAGTCTGTGGCCAGTGTCAGGGCTGAAACCATAAAAGGTACCCTCATACCAAATCTCCATCACCCCACTATCTCCTCTGATTTACAAGCTACATATGGTGTAATTACGCACCTCTTGGTTTCCCCTCCCACTTGTGCCTTTTTCCTTCCACATACTCGACCAGCAAATTGGTCAGACAGTGAAGGAAGAGCAAGAGGTAGGAGGCCAGAAAGAGTGATGAAGAAGAAACATCAGCACTTGGGCTCAGTTTTACAGCTTCCAGTACATATACCAATATTAGAGCAGTTTTGTTCAACCCCACGCCTGCAGACCAGTTGCGGCTCCCCATGCCTCCCTATCCTGCCAGGTGGAGCCACTATTCAAATTGCCGTTAAGATGGGTTAAGTGGAATTGTGTATTAAATGGAGTGGGCCGACGCCGGAGTGGTTCATGCCACTCCCTCCCACCGGGTACGGGAGAATCCCGCCCGTTAACAGAAAGCAACTTGAACGTAGAGAAGGCTTGAAGTCACTGGGCGCAATTCAACCAGTTTCCCGCCGGCTTTTTGGGTAAGGTCCAGACTGGTATTCATTCACAAAGGGCACGATTTAACCAAAACATTTCTAAAGTATGATAGCGAGTGGAAACTGCTGCATGCTTCCCAATCTAGGCATGGCAAGGCTATCACTGCTATAAAAAGTTAATGGGTACACTGAACGAGGCCAACCCCCTGCTAACTAGGGGGAGCAGCACGTAAACCGATCCTGCACCATTAACCCCACACAGCTTGCAGCCATGCCACCGAGAAGACCAGCCCCACAAGTTGGCAATGCCAACCTGGGCAGATTACTGAACACGGTAGAGGCCAAACAGGATGCCACGGAACAAGAGGACTGGCACCCAGTGCCGCAAGAAGATCAATGACCTCCACCGGGTCGCATGGGTGAGTTGGTATCGGAACCGTGACCTTCACCACTTTCTCCCTGCCCTCCAACCCAAGATAAATGACACGTGCGGCTGTGTCCCCACAGGAGACATTTGTCCACAAGAGGCGGGAGAGGCCCCAGATGGGCAGCAGAGTGCCCCGTACGAGGAATGGGCCCTGGGAGTCGCGGGGGATGGTCAAGGACAGATCAGTAACCAATGTACGAGTTGGCGTACGGCAAAAAGGAGGTTCCACCAGCCCTCACCGAGGTGGCCTGTCACACAAGAGCTGTGAATGCCATACAGACTGACTCACCTCTCATTGACCACGTATTCATTCTCCTGCAGTATCTCCATCCTACTGCACCTGCCCATGCGAGGTGGTTCTCTTTTACCCCCCCCCACCACACCTCCCATGCGAACACCTCAGAGGAGAGCTCCAAGGAGACCATCGTTGAAGCATCACAACTGTCATCCTCACCTTCCACCAGTGCAGAGACATACACCTTGGTGGGCAACAGTAGTGGTGATGTGACCATCAATTCACACGACACGTGGTTAGAAGTGAACAGTGGTTTTAATATTCTTACAACAGAGCCTGCCTGTGACGAGATGAACTCCAGATGAACTGGCAGGCAGGCTCTCAGCATCAATCTTTATACATCCGGTTAAGGGGAGGAGCCATGGGCGGAGCCAAGGGTGGAGCCCAGTACAAGCTCCTCATCTCCCCCTATGGGTAGAGCCACGCAACTACACGTGATCCAATACAATATACAGGCTCAACACATGTTCTACAATACAGTGTGGATTATTAGTATTTATAATTCACCACATTAACCCCCTGTAAAAAAATGAAGTCCGGCGGGGGTGATGGTTTACAGATTGAGTCTGTCCGGTGGTCGAGTTGTCCGTTGTGATCGGCGGAGCACCGGGGTTGCAGCCCCTTCTGGTGGCTGGATGATCACGGTCGGTTGGGGTACGATGGCGGACTCCGGGGATGATTCTGTCCGAGCTTCATATGCGTCTGGTTCGACTGGGGAGTGGGCGGGCTGGAAGCTTGCGAGTGCGCGGAACATGTATAGCGAACTGGTAGGCGCGGGGGCTTGGGGCGCAGCGAGTTGGGTGGGATGTAGTGTGAGGGGTACCTTGGCGGTGGTAGTGGTGGGATTAGATCCTGCAGGCGCTAGGTCCCGGAGGGATACAGTGTCCTGTCGGCTGTCAGGGTACTCTATGAAGGCGTATTGGGGGTTCGAGTGTAGTAGAAGCATTTTTTCTACGAGTGGGTCAGTTTTGTGTGCCCTGACGTCCTTCCGGAGGAGTATTGGGTCCGGTGTCTTCAACCATGCCGGGAGCGAAGCCCCCGTGGTAGTGCCCCTGGAAAAAGTAAAGAGCCGCTGGTAAGGGGTCTGGTTGGTGGCGGTACATAAGAGGGACCTAATAGCGTGGAGCGCATCTGGGAGGACTTCCTGCTAATGGGAGATCGGAAGATTCCTGGACCGGAGGGTCAGTAGGACGGTCTTCCAGACCGTCGCATTCTCCCTCTCCACCTGCCCGTTCCCCCTGGGGTTATAGCTGGTAGTCCTGCTCGAGGTGATGCCCTTGCCGAGCAGGTACTGACGCAGCTCGTCGCTCAGAAAGGACGAACCCCGGTTGCTGTGTACATAGCTGGGGAACCCAAACAGGGTGAAGATACTATGCAGGGCCCTGATGACTGTGTGGGAGGTCATATCGGGGCACGGGATAGGAAAAGGGAATCGGGAGAACCCGTCGATGACATTCAGGAAGTACACATTCCGGTTAGTCGAGGGGAGTGGCCCTTTGAAATCGATAGCGAGGCGTTCAAAGGGCCTAGAAGCCTTGACCAGGTGGGCCCTGTCTGGTCTGTAGAAGTGCGGTTTGCACTCCGTGCAGATCGGGCAATCCCTGGTGACGGCTTTTACCTCCTCAGTGGAGAAAGGCAGATTTCGGGTTTCGACGTAGTGGGTGAGCCGGGTGACCCCGGGTGGCAGAGGTCATTGTGGATGGCTTTTAAGCGGTCGCTCTGCGTGCTGGTGCACGTGCCGCGGGATAGGGCATCTGGGGGCTTGTTGAGCTTCGCCGGTCGATACATAATATCGTATTTGTAGGTGGAGAGCTCGATCCTCCACCTCAGAATTTTATCATTTTTAATTTTGCCCCTTTGCGAGTTGTCAAACATGAAGGCAACCGATCTTTGGTCGGTGATGAGGGTGAACCTCCTACCTGCGAGGTAGTGCCTCCAGTGACGTATAGCCTCCACGATGGCTTTTGCTTCTTTATCAACTGAGGAGTGTCGAAGTTCCAAAGCGGAGAGGGTTCAGGAGAAAAATGCGACTGGTCTCCCTGCCTGATTTAATGTGCCTGCAAGAGCTACCTCTGAGGCATCGCTCTCAACCTGAAAGGGGACGGATTCATCCACCGCCCGCCTGGCTGCTTTGGCGATGTCCTCCTTGATGCAGTTGAAGGCCTGGCGAGCCTCAGCCGACAGGGGGAAAAGTGTGGCCTTAAATAGTGGCCGGGCTTTAATCCAGATACAAGTCTCTCACTCGTCCCACTTCCCGTAATCCCATCCACCTCCCCAGCCTTAAACCTGTGGTTCCCGCGCAGTGACGTCAACAACTCCAACTTAAAATGCCTCACCAGCTGATTCCACACCCTGACCATCGACTGCACCACCAGGCTCCCTGTATACTTCCCCAGAGTGAATGGCAGAGGAGTCGTTGCCATGGCCCTCCGGCTCGATCCCTTACAGGACCCCCCCTCCACCTTGACCCTCCCCCCCCCCCCCCCCCCCCCCACCTCCTCCACAGTCGCTGCCCAATAGGAGTGCAGCCGATACGGCACCTTGCCCACCCATATAAACACCTCTGCACTTTCCTCAAGCTGAGCCTCACCTCCAGCCAATGCGGCGCATGATCCAAAATTATGATTCCTGCATGTGAATGCTCCAGCCTTGTCTTTTGCACAATGTGCTGGACTCCTCCATAATTGAGGATTGGGATATTTGTGGAGCCTCCATAGTATCATAGAATCCCTACAGTGCAGAAATGACCATTCAGCCCAGAGAGTCTGCACTGACCCTCAAGCACCCTGCATAGGCCCATATCCCCACTCTATCCCCATAACCACACCTAACCTTTGGACAAAGGAGCAATTTAGCATGGCCAATCCACCTAACCTTCATATCATTTGACTGGGAGGAAATCAGAGCACCCAGAGGAAACCACGCGGACACTGAAATAAAATGTACAAACTCCACACGGTCATGTCAGAATTAAACCCGTGTCCCTGGTGCTGTGAGGCAGTGGTACTGTGCCAACTCCAGCAAATTGCTTAATCGTCCACCATCATTCAGAGCTGGATGGCGCAGGACTACAGAACTTAAAACTGATCCATTTGTTGTGGGATTGCTTAGCTCTGTCTATCACTTGCTGCTTATGTTTGGCATGCAAGTAGTCCTGTGTTAATGCCTCATTTTTCAGTGTGCCTAGTGCTATTCCTGGCATGCCTTCCTGCACTCCACCTTGAACTAGAATTGATTGCCTGGCTTGTAAGTGTGGGGGATATGCCAGACCATGAGGTTACATATTGTGGTTGAGTACAATTCTGCTGCTGATAGCCCACAGCGCCCCCTGGATTCCCAATCTTCAGTTGTTAAATCTGTTCTGAATCTATCCCATTTAGCACAATGATAGTGCCATACAACAGCATTGAGGGCATCCTCAATGTGAAGATGGAACTTCACCTCCACAGGGGCTGCACAGTGGTCATTCCTACCAATACTGTCATGGACCGATGCATCTGTGCAGGCATGTTGGTGAGGATGAGGTCTCGTATGTTTTTCCCTCTTTGGTTCTCTCACCACCTGCCACAAACCCAGTCTAGGGGGCTTTGTCAGTTGTAGTGATGGCCATTGAAGTCCCCTACCCAGAATGGTTTGCTAGACCATTTCAAAGGGCATTTAAGAGACAACCATATTGCTGTGGATCTGGAGTCACATGTCGGCCAGACCAGACAAGGTGGCAGATTTCCTTCCCTAACGGACATTTAATAAACCAGCTGGATTTATTTTTACAACAATCAAATGTTTTCATGGTCATCATTAGACTTTTAATTGCAGATATTTATTGGATTCCATTTCCACCATCTGCCGTGGGAGATTTGAACCCGGGTCCCCAGGGAATTATCCTGTGTGTTTGGATGACCAGTCCAGTGACAATGCCACTGCCTCCCCTATGACATATTGCCATAAAACACTCAATTTACCATTTGTAAGCATATAATCTTTATTAGTGTCACAAGTAGGCTTGCATACATTAGCACTGCAATGAAGTTACTGTGAAAGGCCCCTAGTTACCACACTCCAGTGTCTGTTTGGGTACATAGAGGGAGAATTCAGAACGTCCAAATTACCTAACAGCACGTCTTTTGGGACTTGTGGGAGGGAACCGGAGCAGCCGGAGGAAACACACGGAGAACATGCAGACTTCGCACAGACAGTGACCCAAACCGGACATCGAACCTGGTGCCCTGGCGCTGTGAAGCAACAGTGCTACAATGCCACCCATAAAACCTAGACCAGGGAAGTTGTTCCGCAAGGGGCTATATCAAGGTAAATGCATAGCCAAACGCACAGACTGCAGACTTGTCCCTACATATTGTTAAGGTAACTCTCCAGCCCTAATGGGGAGAACCTAGCCGGAGAGAATCCAGCTAAACTAGGCCAAAGCGCATCTCATGTCAGGAGTCCGGTGCATGTCTACTGAAGATTTTAAAGATTCAGGACTAAAGCCAAGCAAAATGCTTAAATATTAGGACAGAACTGTACACAATCAGGTCGAAGGGCGAGGCACATCTATAGAGGCTGCTCAAAATGAGGTACCTCAGTCAATACAAGTGATTGAGCCACACCCCTCAGTATGTATATGTGATGATTTTTCAAGTCTCTATCAATCTGGTACTGTGTGCAGAACAGTACGCTCTGTCTTTTTATTTGCTGGGTTGACTGGGGGCCAATATTTAAATAAATTGACCGTGGTCAACTTTAATATCCAGATTCACAACAATATTTGACAATCGTGACACAAAGGGCTATTCAGATACAAAAGACTTCTATTTAGCATCAAGCCTGCATCTGTGTTGTTCCAACGTGCCATAGATCAATTTCTAAGCAGACTAGTACAGTTCTACTTAGACAATATCCTAGATTCTGGAAAGAATGAAAAATATGCTCAAAATTTAGATGCTACACTCCAGAGACTTGAGGATTAAGAACTATTAATACAGAAGGATAAATGTGAATTCTTTAAACTTCCTATTGAATACCTGGGGAATGTCATAGATGAAAAGGAGTTGCTATTCTCAAACCTTTACACAATTTATTGTGTGAAAGCAGGAAATGGGTGGATCAGTGCAAGAAGGCCTTCATACAAGCTAAGGAGGCACTACTAAAGTCAAGTTCTGGCACACTTTGATGCAACTAGCTTGCAAGGTGGGAGTAGTGGTTTCCATCATAATGCCCAATGGTGAAGAGGAACCAATAGCGTTTGTATCAAGATCCTTGAACAAGGCAGAAATGAACTTTGCACAGAAAGACAAGGAAACTGCGCATCATTTTCAGAATCCAGTGTTTCTGGATTGAAACATACTTTACTAATAGATCATTGACCACTGGCAATAATACTGAAGCTACACACCAGTATTCTATCTCCAGCAGCAAGCCTAATGCAGAGATGGGCTTTGCTTTTGTCAGCACATACACAATAAAATATTGTCAATCAAATCTCCATGGGAACAATGAGTTTCTCTCTAGATTACCTTTTTGCCTAACGAATGAATAGTGGTAATATTTTCAATTTTGAAGAAATTATTAATTTGTCCCGTGGTTACAGGAATGTTAGAAATGCACCAAAAATAATCGACTACTGTCAGAAGTTATGGATGTGGTACTTCATGGCAAGACCATGGGGGCAAACCCAGAGTTGAAGCCACATGTTATCCAAAGACTCAAACTATCTGTACAGGCTGGTTGGCTCCTCTGGGAAATGAGGATCATCATTCTACCCTTGTTAAGGGAATGTGGCCTAAACAAACTTCATGAAGGTCATTGTAGGGCAGCACAGTGGCGCAGTGGTTAACACTGTTGCCTCACAGCACCGAGGTTCCAGGTTCGAATCCGGCCCTGGGTCACTGTCCGTGTGGAGTTTGCATATTCTCCCCGTGTTTGCTTGGGTTTCGCCCCCACAACCCAAAGATGTCCACTGTAGGTGGATTGGTGACAATAAATTTCCTTACTTTGAAAAAATGAATTGGGTACTCTAAATTTATTTAAAAAAAATTAATTTTCCATTAAAAAGTCTATGTTCTCTAAGAGAACAATATAAAGACTGGGTGAGATTTTTGCAAGATTGGATTACCCTGAACAGCTTGTTGGTGACAATGGGCCATAGTTTATTTTGCAAGTATTCACATTATCTAAAGGAGAACAGAATCCAACATATCCACTCCTTATTCTGCCTCAAATGGGCTTGCTGAAAGGTTTGTTCAGACAGTGAAGCATCAATCGAAGGTAACAAGTAAGCAAGGATCATTGTCAATGACTAAGCTAATTCCTGATGAGAGACAGGAATACAACACATTCCACCATTCAAGTTCTCCGGCATTACTCATGGTAAAACGACAGTTAGGCTCAGCAATTGATTTGTTGAAGCCACCGAAGACCAGAGAAATTTTGAGAGGACGCAGCAGCAAAGTCAGGTTTTATTATTTGAGAGCAGGGCTAAATGCAGTGTTGTTCATAAATGTCAGGAAGTATTGGCAAGGAGGCAAGTGATTGAGCCACACCCCTCAATACGTATATGTGATGATTTTTCAAGTCTCTATCAATCTGGTTAAGTGGACACCTGCCCACACAGACCAGACCAGTTCGCTAAGCTGTTTAAATGCAGGATGACATTTGTGTGGCTAAGACACAAGAGAGCCTACACCAAACTGTGTGCCAAGTGAAGACCTAGACGTTCCTGAGAACCTGACAGTGAACAACTGTGGAAGACCGTAGCCCAATTGAGGACACTTCAACACCAGTCAACCTGCAAATATGACGTTGACTCCAGTTGAGAATAGGAGAAACACCAGAGATTGCAGTCATCATGAAAAAGCAGACGCCTGAGGTTCGCCAACACTGCAAAGAAATCTACGTCCTCCGAAATGTCTAACTTGACTGTGCTAATTGTTCACATTGTAAATTTTGATTTCCCTCTTGTTTTCATTGCAAGAACCTTGAATGTTAAGGGTGGGGGGGGGGGGGGGAGAGAGAGAGAGAGAGAGAGGAAACTGTATATTAATGTTTGTTCCTAGTTGGAACAAGGTCGCTACACTCCGAGCATGTGGTGTACCAATGTCATTGGCTATTTGCGCATGTAAACAGGAAATCTATCTTTGCAGCCTGTTGAGTAAACACCTTTCCAATAAAGCTCTTGTGGGTTCGTGGTCTGCAAGCCTATCCTTGAAAAAATGCCACAGGAGCGGAGCATTCTACAAGGAGCTGCTCCTCCAATCACAGGCCATTCCTTTCCTACATTTCTGTGGGAGTGAAACTGTGATTGGAGGAGCAGCAACACTGGTGGTGGCCGTGAGTGTGCTCCGTAAAAAGAGGGTTCAGGGCGAGTTGGTGGGGGGGGGGGGGGGGGGGGGGGAGGGGGGGGGGGGGACTCACTGCTGCTCTGCATATTTCTTGTGGACTGTGCACACAGATCCTAAATCCCCTATACAGAGGACATCACACTATATTTCCTAAAACCCAAGTTCCAGTGCAGAATCCCAAGAATCCGGTGTACTAAATAGCTAGCACAGTTCATTCACTTCACTACTGACCACAAAGTCCTGGCCATTAATATTTCCAAAGGTTTGGACAAACTGTGAAATGAAGAAACTCAGCAATATCATAACATGTGAATTTGAATCTGAACTTCATACTAGTAGTGCAGCAATATAAAGCAGGCACCAATATTCATGCTTTAAAAAAGCAATACGTTTGCTGAAGAATTTAAATAGGGTTTCTATTGAACTTGTGTTGAAGTAATGGTGGTTGAGTACTGGAAGCCTCCTGAGGAAATTCAACCTCAAACTGAAAACTAGTGTCAAATAAATGTCAGGAGGACAGCATCGATACGTTGGTCCAAATAGCTTGTTGCTGTTCTCTCTATAAGGATGCAGGTAAGAAGAAAATCATTGATATAATAACAGGCAATGAAATTGAGAACATTTTGGACAGCTAAGGGAAACACTGGCACATAACTTCAGTAGTTGTCGTTAAATGCCTAATGGATTTGATCATTTAAAAATTAATGTTATTGAGCTCTCATTTTTTGACACACTGGCAAAAAAAGTTAAATAAAATCATCGTTTCTCCCGATCAAAAGATTCCAATAACCATGTTCATAAAAATAAGATTTGTAGCCTAAAATATGACCATGGTTCAACCTTCAGTCCCACACTCTGAAAAAACATTCTCTACGCCCAGACACATTGCTTCCTCTCCCTAACTTCAGAGGCAGCCTGAAACCAAACTCCTTTCACCGAGCATTCAATCATTTATGCCAATAATTCAGATGGTGGCACAAGAGGTAATATCACCTGGACTAGCAATCTGAGGGTGATGTCCAAGGGATCTGGGTTCGAATCCCACCATGGCAGATGGTGAATTTTGAATTTCTGACACCATTGTCAATTGTGTAACAATTCATCTGGTTCACTGATGTCCTTCAGGGGAAGGAAATGTAACTTCTTGTGACTCTGAACAAGGACAATTAGGGACGGGCAATAAACGCAAACCTAGCCCATGAATAAAAACAATGCTCAGTATCTCCAAGTTATTTAATCACATTCCATAAGTCGCCCAATCCAAATAAAACTCAGTCGATTTTGGTACAAAAGCTAATTCTATATTTTGATTGTTAATTACATTTGCTTAATAATTAAATTAATGCTTCACTCTTTGGAACAAATACAATTGTACTTAATTGGAAACTGAAAGTTGAGCTCCCTGCAGGCTTAACACAAGCAATGATGGAGAGTGGAGTATATTTCCCAGAAAATGTAATTTGATAAGCAATCTGCCAAAGAAAGGGGATGAAATCAATCCAAACACTTGTCAGAGGTACATAAGAAGATCATCCCACCTTCACTGAGTACAGTCATTTGGACTTGGTGTTGTTGAATTCATTTCAATGTTGGAATTTAGTTCAGGTTCATAAATATGTTAATGTTTTTCATCCATTCTTTGTAATGAGAGAAAGTTCTGCCTGAGGTAGCAGCATTTCACCCAATACTTTAAAGAATTAGTTACCTATTATTGTTGGGGGAGGGAGGCAGACGTGGGCGTTTAGTATTCTTGTTGGGGGTAGGTTACTTTTGTTGGGAGTTATAAGGTTGGTTGTGGGTTTCTTGTGTTTTTTTATATATCATAGAATTTACTGTGCAGAAGGAGGCCATTCGGCTCATTGAGTCTGCACCAGTCCTTGGAAAGAGCACCCCACTGAAGCCCACCCCATCCCCGTAACCTAGTAACCCCATCTCACCTTTTTTTTGACACTGTGGACAATTAATCATGGCCAATCCACCTAACCTGCACATCTTTGGACTGTGAGAGGAAACCAGAGCACCCGGAGGAAACACACGCAGACACGGGGAGAATGTGCAGACTCCACACAGGCAGTGACCCAAGCCGGGAATCGAACTGGGACCCTGGAGCTGTGAAGCAACTGTGCTACCATGCTGCCCTAAAAAGCATCTGCTTTACATTCGCGCAACAGATGATGTCTTAAAGTGTTTTCCAGATGATGGCTGCAAGGATTTTCTAAATTGTTGCAACAAAGGAAACGTGACAGCCAAACACCAAAGGGGCCACCTGGATTTGAACCAGAAACCTCATGATCTGCAGTCAAATATTCTACCACTGAGCTATACCACCATACTTGAAGAAGCTTTTTTTGGTATCAAGCGTTTGTTTTTCTGCTAGTTTCCTTTCTTAGTTCATCTTAGCTCTTCTGATTTTATTATTAGTAGCCTTTTGCTGAACCTTAAAGTTCTCCCAATCCTCCAGCTTACCACTAGCTATTGTATGGTGTGCCTTAGTTTTCGCCTTTATGGTTTCCTTGACTTCCTTGTTTGGCCATGGAACGTTTTTCTCCCTTTTATAATTCCTCTTCCCCTCAGGCATATGCTTTATTTATTTATTTTTCCAATTGAGGGTCAATTTAGCATTGCCAATCCACCTACCCTGCCCATCTTTGGGTTGTGGGGCTGAAACCCACGCAGACAGGGGGAGAATGTGCAAACTCCACACAGATGGTGAACTGGTGCTGGTATCGAACCGGGTCCTCAGTGCCGTGAGGCACATTGTGCCACCCTATTTGTACAGTGCAATATGTATGAACTGCCATTTGGGCTGTTTGTGGTGTCTGTTATCAATGAAAAATGTTATTAAAATATTTTTGACCCATTATTATAGTCATACACAGTACAGAAGAGGCCCTTCGGTCCATCGAGTCTGCACCAACAAACTAAACTAAATCTGCACTAATCCCACTTGCCAGCATTTGGGCCATAGCCTTGAATGAAAGTAATAACATTTCAAGTGCCCATTCACATACTTTTTTTGAAGGTTGAGGTTTCACCTCTACTACCCGCTAATACGATCACAGACCAGACCCCAACAGTGTCTAGGATACTGCAGCAAAACCCCAATATTTAGTTTATTTTAAGCCTGTATGGAAAGAATGATTTGCTCCAGGAGTGAATGCACGGAAAGAAAATTAGGCTTTGGTATTTCTAAAACAAAACTTGATTATAACTAAAATATTAAACTTTTTAACTTCACACACGAAAAAGAACAGCTTACCCCTTAACACTGCTCCATCTCCCATTAAACAACAATAAAATAAACTTACAGCTCTCAATCCAGCTTAAACCAGCATTGCATGAAGTAATACTTGCATTACAAAACAGATTCTGGCTCTACTTATAACCCCTTCAGACTCTGGCTGAATATCTTCAAATGGCTGCTTCAACTTGGTTGTTTCAGCCTCTTCCTTGCTTTGCTTTGAACCTTCCTACTGGGAAAGAAAACAGTTTTTTCTTGTGGTCAAAACAAGCAAGAGTTGCCAGATCAGAGGCAGACTTCACTTCCACAAGCCCTTCTCCAAAACCTATCTTTCTCCAGAGCTTTTCCAAAACACTCTGCCTCAATGCGGCAACATCCTAGTGAATCTCCTTTGCAACCTCTCCAGTGTAATCACATCCTTCCTAGAGTGTGGTGACCAGAATTACACACAGTATGCCAGCTGTGGCCTAATCAAAGTTTTGCACAGCTCCAACATAACTTCTCCCCCCTCTTAGAGTTTATGCTAGGACTGATAAAGGTTCCATATGCCTTAACTACCCTATTAACCTGTCCTACTACCTTCAGGGACTCTGTGGACAAGCACCCAAGATCCCTCTGAACTTCCTCGTACACTCCCTTGTCTTGTTACTCCTTCCAAAGTGCAGCACCTTTCAATTTGCAGTGTTAAATTCCATCTGACCTATCTGCCTATATCTTCTTGCAACCCAAGACCACAAACTCGCTTATCATATTTCTGCCCCCCCCCCTCCCTAATATCCTCATCTATATTATCATTTACTATATCTATCACTTTGAATAAGGGATCGAGCACTGACCCCTGTGATATGCCACTGGACGTTATGTATTTTGATGTATCATTTAGTTTGTTTGCTGCTGAGTTCAAATGGCCATTTGGGTTACTGAAGTTTCTTCATAGGATATGTACAGTCGACTGAGGACAAAATCATGACCCACAATATTCTTAAATGCATGTGATCAATCTAAATATTCTGGCTCCTAAGGAGATGAAGGGAGATTTGAAAGAAAATACTCCAGTCTCAGTCGCAGAACTATGAACTTGCCACAGGGTTAAACAAGAAACCTGAACAAATAATGGTAGCAATTTTGTTATCAGTGCTGGGGAAAGACTCCTACATCTTGCTTTGCACCTGACACCACAATGAGGAGCAGAAACGCCAGTCTTCTGAAATTTTGGAGGCCTTGAAGACCCACTTTAAGCTGTCTACGAATGTTACTTATGAACACTACCATGTTCAGCACCGAAGGTCAGAAAGCAGGGAGAATATTGATGAAGTATGTGATTGCATTGAAGCATCCAGAAGAATAATCTGATTAGAGATATAATTGTTTTAGTATCAGATCCTGCCAAGAAAGCACATCTAGACACAAAACTTGCTCTAAGAAAGCTCCGAGGTGATCATTAATCAGCTGATGGGGCGTAATAGAACTGATGAGGCTTTGCAATGTGCTGAGTCAGTTCAGGCCTTCTTAGCATAACAGAATGGAGAAAAGGAAGAACTATTTACCAGCAGAAAGATCAAGGCCAGAGTACTGAATGTAAGTACTGCAGATGGCACCAAACACAAGAAAAATGTCCAGCATGGGGAAAGCAGTGCCCTAATTACAAGAAGCTGAATTACTTTGCACGCAAGTGTTTTGCTGGAAACAGCAGGGTAGCATGGTGGTTAGCATAAATGCTTCACAGCTCCAGGGTCCCAGGTTCGATTCCCGGCTGGGTCACTGTCTGTGCGGAGTCTGCACGTCCTCCCCGTGTGTGCGTGGGTTTCCTCCGGGTGCTCCGGTTTCCTCCCACAGTCCAAAGATGTGCGGGTTAGGTGGATTGGCCATGCTAAATTGCCCGTAGTGTCCTAATAAATGTAAGGTTAAGGGGGGGTTGTTGGGTTACGGGTATAGGGTGGATACGTGGGTTTGTGTAGGGTGATCATGGCTCGGCACAACATTGAGGGCCGAAGGGCCTGTTCTGTGCTGTACTGTTCTATGTTCTAAAAGAAAGCCAATAAATGTGGTTGCCGATGATTCTGACTAATCACTCTACACCAAGGACCGGTTGGCACCATCAAGTCTCCAGGAAAGAAATGGTTTGTGATTATTGGATTGATGACTGCATCAATTTAATATGCAATGTCAGATAGACACTGGTGCTCCATGCACCATCATGACATTTGCAGACGAATGCGACGTTGTTTAAGATTGGGTCCTGAAAATAAAGCTGTCAAATATAAAGTTGATGCTATATAATAGAACAATGTTCACCCCAAGAGGACAAACTAAACTGAGAGCCCAATGCAACGGAAAATAAAGGTCTACAGTTCCAGATAGTAACCACTCAGCAAAATCCACTCATCTCAGTTCAAACATGTCAAAAGCCTGGACGAGTAACACGCAATGTACCAGAAGATGTTGCACAGTTTAATGCAGCATGACGGGCATTGACTGCTGAACAAGTCCTAAAAAATTAAGATGATTTTACAGTACTTTGCCTTCCTGGTGAATGTCATCTTGAAGCAGATGAGTATTAAACCAACTTGGCATCATCCGAGCATTCCAGCTGTCCTCCAATCCAGCCTGAAGGACAAGATAGGGGAATTCGAAGATGGGAATAATCAAGAAAGTAAACACTTCTATCGACTGGATTAGCAGCATGGTAGCAGCAAAAAACCTGGAAAGCTGAGCGTGCATTGATTCAAAGGACCTCAGTAAAACTTTGAAGAGAGTTCTCACTACACCATGTAATCATCGAAGGTGTCATGGGAATGTCACTTTAAGAAATGTTTGTCTTCTCAAGTGGCTGCAGTGATGTCAGTGTGTGGGTGGGGCTGGACTGTGGCTCTGATTTTTACTTTCATTTTGAGCTGGAAGCTGTTCTTGGCTGAGTTTTAGTTTTGTTTTCAGTTGGGGAGCTGCATTCAAACACAGGAAGTGTATTTTGGTCTCTCTCTCTGCTGCTAAAGAATGTCTCCAGATCATTTGATGATTTCAAAGTAATACCTGTTTCTGTAAGGAATGCAAACCTATTGTCTTTGTTAAAAAGGGTCTTTGACTTATGGATGTTGTTAGGAAAGTTACTAAGAGTTACCTATAGACTACTGTATCTTTGGGGGGGGGGGAGGGGGTATCAGTGTTGGTAGTTGATAAGGTGTTTCCTTTGTTTGTAAAATGTTAACTAGATTCATAGAATAAACATTGTTTTGTTACTTTATATCTCTGTTGCAGCATACCTGCAAAGTGGTCCCATGTGCTCCTCATAATTATAATCTATTAAAAGTTATGGGCCAGGTGAACTCCATGATATACTTTGGTGTTCTCTAAACCCTGGCCATAATAAAGGCATTTTGCAGCAACCTGTCAAACAATCTGTTGGAACTATAAACTTTGATATCTGAGTATCATGCAAAGAGAAAAGGTAAGGAGGTGTCTGGACTCTAGATTCATTAAAGTGTTGCTGTAATAACCTAAGATGGCGAATTGCCGAAGCCTGCGCAAACACTCTACTCATGCTACAGGTCAGGTGACGCTTCACCAGCAGGGATGTACTCACTGATACATAACATTTATACAAACCCACTTAAGCATTATCTCTATACCATATAAACACAAAGAGAAATTGGTGGGGGGGTTTTTCAGAAACCTCCTAAGACAGTTTATTGTTATGATTGCAAATTATTCCCTGAACCTAGTACGGGGAAATAATCATTTGTCGACAGATAGTGATCATGAAACTTAAGGTTGTGTGCATTTTGTTCAAAGATTTTAATTATCTGGAAGAATTGATTCTTCAGTGTTATTGGCTGAGTTTGAAAAGCAGCATTCTTACTGGAGGAAATTGCTGAAACATACTTTTGCCACGTCAAACTGCTATTTTCCTTGCGACTTGATTTAAGAGGATACGATGAGTCATCAGTGCCAAGTCGAAGAGGTATCTTTTTAGCCTACCTTGAATATCTGAGTGAATTTGATAACTTTTCAAACGTTCTTTGAGGAGTTCATCAATATTGTGGCTCAGGGAAGACCAACATTTTAACATCAAGAACCTACGATGACTTCATCACTAATAGCCGAGCAGCTCAGAAACAAATTCACTAATGAAGTCAGAGATGTCAAATACTATTCCATAATAGTTGATTCAACACCAGATTGAGTCATGTGGATCAACTAACATTAATCTTAAAATAAATGTAAGAAGTCTTACATCACCAGGTTAAAGTCCAACAGGTTTGTTTCAAATCGCTAGCTTTCGGAGCATAGCTCCTTCATCAGATGAGTCTGCGCTCCGAAAGCTAGTGATTCGAAATAAACCTGTTGGACTTTAACCTGGTGTTGTAAGACTTCTTACTGTGTCCACCCCAGGCCAATGGCAGCATCTCCACATTTAAGATAAATGACTAGCGATGGTGAAGTTGTAGAGCGAAGTTTTCTTTATTTAATCCAGCTACAGTCCACACTTCTGAGTATTTGGAGACAACTGTTATGCAAACTGTTGCAAATTTAGGTCTGGCCATCAAGTATTTTCGTCAGCAGAGCATTAACAATGTCACAAATATAGCAGGAAAATATTTCAGTCAAAAAGCAAGACTGAGCAATGCAAGCCCCTATTCATTATTCATCCCATGTTCCAGCCACTCCTTGAATTTAATCTGCAACGCTGCAGCAGAATCTGAGGCCTTTTTTTGACTTTGTTCAAAACTTGTATGCCTTTTTATCGTTTCTGACATATCGGTGGAATATGCTGCAATCATGCTTGGAGCAGGCACATGGGAAACATTCGACGGTCAAAAGAATATGACATCTGGATGGTCCACTTCTGCAGATGCTGTTTTGGCTTTGATATTATATCTTGTTGCAACCAACAGAGGTAGTTGAATAGCAGGGAGCCAGTTCATCCCCATCCCACCCGCCCCTCATCTGGGATTGTAACAATTGGGGGCATCCCAGCCGGATAGTGACCAATTGAGAGGTGTTGCCCACAACAACAACTTCACCTAGGGTGGGTTGTAACATAAGAAATGTACACAAACTAAAATTTGACTTCAAAATTTCACACTATTGCAGACTGACAGAAAATGCGTTGACTGAAAACTATTTATATTTTGCTGCAAATATCACTCTATCTGACCATAAACAATTTAATTATTCATACATTTCTATTTTTATAGATATGACCTCTATTATACCAAAGGATCACAACTATGGTCATTTTATAAAGCATCACTTCATTATCTTGTAAAATTGAAGCTGTTTATAGTCAACTGGGATGCAGTGGAACTTTTGATAGCACAAGTAAATTCAATTAATTTACTCCACAAAAAATAAATGAATTCTTGATGCAGCGAAACTACCATATTTAGAATAAATGCCAATCATCCGTTAGCGAGCGCAAGTCTTTTCAGTGCAAGTTGAAATGTTTTTTTACATTCAGTTCTGTATGAATTAGGGCTATATTGAGTTATTGAATTACATGTCCTGATATATTAACCCTGAAAATTAGATTCCGCACAAGTACTCAGTAAATGACTACCTTCCAGCACTTGACTTGAACACAGCCTTCATTAAAAGTTGCACAGGACGTATATACCAGTGACTAGATAATGTTGATTGAAAATTAAAGCAGTCTGATATTAAAGAACCGGGTGATGTCTTGAAGATGAGAACAGCTACTCTTATCTCTCCTCTGGATGTAACTATTCTGGGACCAAGGTTGTGATGTCATCTGGAGCCAGGTGCTCTGGCTGAACCTAAAATCAGGCAAAGCAGCTTATTGATGAATCAAGGTTTTTTGATGGCACTATTATGTCTTGAACTTTCTATTTCAACAAATATTATACTCAATTAGAAAACTCCAAAAACATGAATTTTCTTTTTTTAATTTACCCAGTTCTTTTTTTCCAATTAAGTGGCAATTTGGCATGGCCGATCCACCTACCCTGCACATCCTTTTGGGTTTTGGGGGTGAGACTCACGCAGACACAGGGAGAATGACAGTGACAGTGATAGGACAGCACGGCAGCATAGTGGTTAGCACCATTTCTTCACAGCGCTAGGGTGGAGGCGTGGGCTTGGGTGCTCCTTCCAAGAGCCGGTGCAGACTCATTGAGCCAAATGGCCTCCTTCTGCACTGTAAATTCTATGATTTCTATGACCTGGGGCCGGGATTGAACTCGGGTCCTCAGCGCTGTGAAGTAATCTCCCGGTGACAAACACCAGCGCTCTGTCATTAAAGTTAAGCATCACCGTAATTATGATAACCATGCCTGGTGAACCACCTCTCCTCTAAGGCTGACATTGGTACAGGGATCCACATCATATCCAATCTGCGAGTGCCTCCTATAGACTCCCAAGGGCGTGAGGCTTGACCACGATATTTGTGCTGACACCAAGATCCTTGTGTACAAGGCAGTCATCCTCTTCGATACAGCTCAGAAACCTGGGACTATGTACAGATGCCTCCTCAAGGCCCTGTGAGGGTACCATCAACGGTGTCTGATGAAAATCTGAGACAGATTTTCCACATCAGCTTGGAGGATAGGCGTACTAACATCAGTGCCCTTAAATGAGCCAAGAGTACCAGCATCGAGGCAATGATCATTCAAAACCATATCCACTGGGCTGGCCATGTGCTTGAGATTGGTGGGGTGATAAATAGTGAGGAGTATAGCCTCTTCGATTACAGGAGGATTTAGACGGGCTAATCAGTGGCAAATGAAATATAAGTGTGAGGTTATGCACTTGGGCAGGACAAACAAAGCAAGGGAGCACCTGATAAACAGCCGGACCCTGGGAAACACCGAAGATCACAGGGACTTTGGTGCTCCATTAAGGTAGCTGAGCAGGTGAATATAGTGTTAATGCGGCACATGGTATAATTGCCTTTATTAGCTGAGGCATAGAGTTTAAATGCAGGGAGGTTACGCTGGAACTATATAAAACTTTGGTGCGGCCACAACTAGAGTATTACGTGTAGTTCTAGAATCCACATTATAGGAGGGATGTGATAGCACTGGAAAGGGTGCAGAGGAGATTTACCAGGATATTACCTGGAATTGAGAGTTTTAGCTATGAAGAGAGATTGGATAAACTTGGATTGTTTTCCTTGGAGCAGAGGAGACTTGTGGGGGGAGGGGGGCATGATTGAGATGTACAAAATTATGAGGGGGATAAATAGAGTAGACAGGGAGAAACGTTTCCCCTTGGTGGAGATATAATGACCGTGGGCATAGATTTAAGGTAAAGTGCAGGAGGGGATGTGAGGAAAAGCTTTCTTACCGAGAGGGTGGTGGGTGTTTGGAATTGACTGTCTGAAAGGGTGGTGGAGGCAGAGATCCTCAGAACATTTAAGAGGCATTTAGATGTGCACTTGCAAAGGCATACGAGGTGATGGGCCAAGTGCTGGAAATAGGGATTGGCATAGTTAGGTAGTTGTTTCTGACCAGCGCAGACACGATGAGCGAAGGGCCTTTTCACTGCTTTTTGACTATATCAGCCACCAAAGCAAACATTTGTCCAGCTCAAGGAAGGCATCCGCACAGGAGGAGGCCAAAGGAAGCGCTTCAAGAACACCCTGAAGGCTTCCCTCAAGAAATGAAACATGGACATCTTTGCCTGGGATATTTGCTCAGAAGAGACCTACTTGGAAGAACCTCCTGATTGAAGGGGGACAGTTCTTCGAGGACACCCGATGGCAAGTGGAGGCTGGAAAAGGAGCCAGAGTAGGGATCTATAGTGTGAGGAGGGCGGATCCCTCCTCCCAGAAACTCCTGCCAAGTGTGTGGTCAATTGGGCTCATTAGCCATGCAAGAACCCATGACCAGTAACACCTAATTCTCTCAGGTGGGGTGGACAATGACATATTTGTTAGCCGAGTGATCGCTGAAGAAGAGAGAACATGGGGTCACAGGCTGTGCTACAGAGGGAATTCTTTTTTTAAAATTTAGAGTACCCAATTCATTTTTTCCAATTAAGGGGGCAATTCAATGTGTTCAATCCACCTACCTTGCACATTTTTGGGTTGTGAGGGAGAAACCCACGCAGACACGGGGCGAATGTGCAAACTCCACACGGACAGTGACCCAGAGCCGAGAGACTGCAGTGCTAACCACTGCGCCACCATACTGCCCTTGCAGAGGGAATTCTTATTGTCTGGTAGCTGTAGACACTTTTTATTTTAACCTTTGTTTGAAGATTCTTCAGAGGGTGACTCCTTCTTGAAGTGTCCTTTCTCTTTCTACCGACATCACCATTGATAATGAAGCTCGAGGGCTTCCTATTGGCCCTGCAGCTTCCGACACTTGTCTGCCATCTTTAGCTGGACAACAAACTGACTATCTGGCCACAAATTGGCCATCTGCTTGAAAACTGCATTGGGCGTCAGACACTGATCGGGTACAGGGTTGTAACTCAGAAATGCTTCTGAAATCTGGGGCGGGATTCTCCCCTACCCGGCGGGGCGGGGGGTCCCGGCGTAGCAGAGTGGCGCCAACCACTCCGGCGTTGGGCCTCCCCAAAGGTGCGGACTTCTCCGCACCTTTAGGGCCAAGCCCTCACATTGAGGGGCTAGGCCCGTGCCGGAGCGGTTGGCACCACACCGACTGGCGCCCAAACCGACTCCAGCGGCCGTTGCCGCCGGCAGCAAGGCCTTCGCCGGTTCGTGCATGCGCCGGTGCATCAGCTGCTGCTGACGTCAGTACCGGCACATGCGCGCTGGGGGATTCTCTTCCGCCTCCGCCATGGTGGAGGCCGTGGCAGCGGTGGAAGAAAAAGAGTGCCCCCACAGCACTGGCCCGCCTGCCAATCGGTGGGCCCAGATCGCGGGCCTGGCCACCGTGGGGGCACCCCCCGGGTCCGATCGCCCCGCGCCCCCCCAGGACCCTGGGGGTCCGCTCGCGCCGCCGATCCCGCCGCCACCAGAGGTGGTTCAAACCACGGCGGCGAGAGAGGCCTCCCAGCGGCGGGACTTGGGCCCATCGCGGGCCGTAGAATCGCCGCAGTGGGCTCGCCGATCGGCGGGTGGTGTTTCCCGCCCCCGCCAATTCCCGGGTGGCGGAGAATTTCTGCCCCGGCGGGGGCGGGATTTTCGGCCGCCCCGGGCGATTCTCCGACCCTGTAGGGGGTCGGCGAATTTCACCCCCGTCTCTACTCAAAAATAAAAATTAATTGCAAGGTTTCACTTTAAAATAATATTACATTTTTAATTCCAGCACTGGGGTTTATTTCTGGAGGGATAGATAGCAAAATGGATAATTGCAAGGATTCACTTTAAAATAATATTGCATTTTTTATTCCAACGCTGGGGTTTATTTCTGAAGGGATAGAAAATAGAGAATTACATTAAGCCGATATCATTTAACAGCAGTTACCAAACAATTCTCTTCAAATTAGATTGTGAGACATTCTGATGTGTTAAGGAGTTGTGTAAATGCAAGTTCTGTTTTACTGTATATATTTTATCTGATACCTGCTGCTTCCTTATCCTGCATTTCAACTGCCCTCAAATTAAACAGCAGGGAGAAAGGTTTCAAGTATACAAGGGACTGGAGTGGAATGGTAGCACAGTAGTTAGCACTGTTGCTTCACAGTGTCTGAATCCTGGGTTCGATTCCTGGCTTGGGTGACTGTCTGTGCAGAGTCTGCACGTTCTCCTCGTGTCTGTGTGGGTTTCCTCCGGGCTCTCCAGTTTCCTCCCACAAATCCCAAAAGACATGCTGTTCGGTAATTTAAACATTCTGAATTCTCCCTCCGTGTACCCGAACAAGCGCCGGAATGTGGCGACTAGGGGCTTTTCACGGTAACTTCATTGCAGTGTTAATGTAAGCTTACTTGTGAAAATAAAGGGGCAGCACGGTAGCATGGTGGTTAGCATAAGTGCTTCACAGCTCCAGGGTCCCAGATTCGGTTCCCGGCTGGGTCACTGTCTGTGCGGAGTCTGCACGTCCTCCCCGTGTGTGCGTGGGTTTCCTCCAGGTGCTCCGGTTTCCTCCCACAGTCCAAAGATGTGCGGGTTAGGTGGATTGGCCATGCTAAATTGCCCGTAGTGTCCTAAAAAGTAAGGTTAAGAGGGGGTTGTTGGGTTACGGGTATAGGGTGGATACATGGGTTTGAGTAGGGTGATCATTGCTCGGCACAACATCGAGGGCCGAAGGGCCTGTTCTGTGCTGTACTGTTCTATGTTCTAAAGATTATTATTCTCCGTTTCTGTAGCTAAGTGGCACGACGGGAAAATTGGTACAACTCCCTCACCGATTCCGGTACCAGTGAGGGGCTAGCACTGGTGCCGCGTGGACCACCCGCGGATCGAGTGGAGAATGGCCGGAGAGTCACCAGGTCCTGGGCCGGGCATGCACAGGGCTGACAAGCTTCAGCCGCACACGCCTACGCCCCCACCGGACATGGCGCCGGCCGTGCTGGTCTGCGTACTTACCCACGTCGATCCCACAGCCCACCCCTGGCCATCCCCCACCACTCGCCCTAGCAGACGTCTCCCGGCCAGTGACACGGATCCCAGTCGAATGCGGGGCGCTGGACAATGTCCGCAGCCGGCATGCCAGGTTCCCGACTGCTGGGACCAAACGTGGCCCTGCCGTCGGGAACTCGGCCCATCGGGGTTGGTGCATCGCGGGTCGGCTGGCTGATGACGCGCCAGTGGCGTTGTGACCGCGCATAGCGCGCGTCCTGATGATGCCGATTTGGAGGGGGCGGAGCATCGGCATCCGGCATCAAACTGGGGCCTTCCCCAATTACAGATTCGGAAGCCATTCACCGCCCGATTGCCAATCCCAATTTTGGCTACGGAGAATCCCGCCCAGGATTCCTTTCTCAGTCAGTATGTAAGAAATACAAGAAGAAAATGATCACTCCTAGATCTTGTACTGGATAAAAAAGTCCAAATGTATGGGAGAAAAATGATGTATTACATTGAATGAAGTGCACCAAAACAGGACATTCAGTACAAGGCCATGCTTTGCTCAAGCCTTCTCTCAACCTTCCTCTTCTATCAACAGATGCTGGGGTTCTCCGTTCACAAATCACAAATCCCTCCGGCAGCCCGTCCCGCACAACACACATCCCCACTTCAATCACCAAGCGCTAGCATTACCATTGGTGCACTGTGCCCTGTGCATTGTGCCCTGGCACTTCAACCTTGGCAGTGAAACCCATGCCTGCCATGGTGGACCCTAAGAGGTGGGTCAGTGCATTGATAATGTGCCCCACTGCCAGCCTGCAGAGGTGGGGGTGCGGGTGGGGGGGGTGCTGAAGAGCAGGGTAGACTCAAAGCAGAAACATTTTCCCTTTCCTAAAATCTGTTCCCTCAGACAAAA
The DNA here is from genome assembly GCF_902713615.1 of Scyliorhinus canicula. Taxonomy (NCBI): domain Eukaryota; kingdom Metazoa; phylum Chordata; class Chondrichthyes; order Carcharhiniformes; family Scyliorhinidae; genus Scyliorhinus; species Scyliorhinus canicula. The sequence continues at coordinate 109,711,801 of NC_052155.1, read as the reverse complement.
GCCTTTAAAACAGCGGCTGTTACAATGTTAGAGGCTTCCTTGAAATCCCACAACATTGAAAAGGCTTCAAATCCGCTGAAGCCCTTTGAAATGCAAAACTTCCATTCAATTTCACAGATAAATTCCTTTTGTCCGGTTTGTGATTGACAGTTTAATAGTTCAGGCGCAGCTGCTTGGTGGATTGTTTATTTATCTTTCCCGTCATGCTTAATGCATCTCAAATAACCCTGCTTTGATGTTAACCACAATGTTTATAAACAGTCTTGCTCTGATTGTCAGTTCCTCACTACATCAAAAAAGCTAACTGGTTTCTGCTGTGATGAGAGGAAGTTGGGGCGGGGAGGAGGGAAGAGGATAGTGCCCATAACCAGGATTTCATTAGCATGACTGCAATGCCACAGTGGGATGGGGGGGTGGGGGAGATGACCATTAAGTTGCCATCCTCTTGGAAGAGATGGAAGATGTGCTGGTGTTGCGCTTCCAACCTAGGTGTGGGGGTTGGCTATGCATGCTGCAATTAAATGAATGGGGAGGCACGTTTAAGGATGCATACTGTGATTTTTAAGTTAATGGTACTTACCCTGGTGAATAATTTCTACTTGTGCCTAAATTCACTCATGCCCACGCTGTGACTATCTTTTCTGAACCTTCCACACCCCACCATTACGTCTAGGTGTCTCCCCAGGATCCACAGCTGAGGAGACGGCCGCCTGTTACCTGCCACACCCTGGTGCCTTGGCAGGCGTTCCCTGGAGGGCCAAGACCTTGAAGTTCCGGGCCTGCTGTTGGGCAGCATGGGTGTTGTAATCTAGCCTACTTTTGTGTATGGGGCTGGAGGTGTGTTGGTTAGAGAGAGGAGAAGGTCAGATTGTCTGGACTCCCCCAGGGTGAAAGGCCCTGGGCTGTGCACCGAGCTATTTTCTTCCATACGGGATCTTCCATGTCTCACTCCTTTATTGAATAAAAAGTTATATTTCATTATCTTCCAATCTAATAGAACCTTTTCTTGAATCTAGGGAATTTTGGAATGGATCAACTATCTCATTAATCACTTATTTCAAAACGTTAGGGTGAAGTCCATCTGAACCTGGAGCAAATCCCCATCAATGTGCTCAATACCACTTCCCGTCTGTCTGTAACTTTCCTGAATTCCTCCCTCCCTTCCATTTCCTGACTTACAGCTATTTCTAGGATGTAATTTGTGAAAACTGATACAAAATACTGGTTAAATTCATCCATGATCTCCCTACTTTCCATTATCAATTCTCCATATGCACTTTCTCATGCTATTTCATTAACCCTTTTCCAAGTTAAATATCAAGAGAAACTCTTACACTCCATCTTTATACTCCTAGCTAGCTTCACTCCAGCTCTAATTTTTCCTTCCCTGTCATTCGATTTTGTTATTATTTTCCACTCTTTATATTCTTTCCATCTTCTGACCTACCACCAATTTTGCACAATTATATGCTTTTTCTTTAAAGGGTGCCTATGCATGGAGCTAACACTATTCAAGCAATAAGAAGCTCCTGGAGAGTCCTGGCCACCAAATAGATGCCCAGTCTTCAGATTGTTGATTCCTGGCCAAAACACCGGCCACATCTGCCCTACACCACGTGACAGAATGGTGAGTTTTGGTCACTCAGTTGCATCCTGTACTTTCAGCACAAGCGCAGGCATTAGCCTAACCTGTGCTCCCTGGTTGTGCTTGGACCATGAAGATTAATGTCCAATGCCCATATAACTATAATGCTAGGTATTCCGAGCACCACCCTGAACGAGTGATCCATGCCCAGCTTTCGTCAGTGGATCTTCAAACTTGTCCAGTCACCCAATGATTCTGCCGCCTTATAACACTGGGTTGATTTGGACGCCTGCATACACGAGATTAACACTGCAGGAGTAATCATCAGCACTCTTCAGAATTAGAATTGCATGAGTGGGCATCATTGCAAGGTTGTGGAGGCCAGATCACTAAATATATTTAAGAAGGAAATAGATTTCTAGACTCTGTCAAGGGGTATGGGGAGAGCACAGGAGGAGGGTGTTGAGATAGAGGAATGGCCATGATCATGTTAAATGGTGGAGCAGGCTTGAAGGGCCAAATGGCCTACTCCTTTTCTATATATTTCTTAATGTTCATGTGTGCACTCAGTTTCTTGCAAGCGGCAATGATCTCTAACTTTTTCCAGTTCTGATAAAAGATCACTGACCTGAAATGTTAACACTATTTCTCTCTCCATTGATGCCGCCTTGCCTGCCTTTCCAGAACTCTCCCTTTTTGTTTCCAATAGAGCCTTGCATGTACAATGTTCCAATAGCAGTGGAAATGACTGCTTTCAGTAAGTATCCCCAATTGAGTTATCAACCTTCACAGTCCAAACAATTAAATACAAATAAATTCGCAAATTAATCAGAGCAGGAAAGGAAATGATGAAGTTGGCTGGGAACACTTATTAAGCATGCTCATATGAGAAGAAATAGGGTAATTATTCCAAAATGCATCAGTGGCCATGTCGTATCAATTGTAAACATTAATTCATTTTCTTTGTACAGTCAGCTCAATATTACCAAGCTTAATTCTCCAACAGCTTCATTATTCCTACATTTCTACCTGCTCCCCCAGAATCTTGCCCAGAAAGATTTGCACTATAATTCCAAATATGGCTTGTGACTTTTCATTACATCTGATGGACGTAATCCTGCGGCTACGCTGCATCGGAAAAGCAGCTCGTCACAACGCAGCATGGCCAGTGAAAGCCGTGAGACCCCGCTCCCGGGATCTACCAGGCTCACAACGCCTTGCGAGATTCAGCGCAATCTCGCAAGACGTTGCAAACTGAATTCTGCCCACAATGGGCGGGATCACTTAGCAAATCTACATATTAGAGCGAGACAGTAAGCCTTATTCTAATGTGCAGATTCCCGAGGTACCTGAGGCTTTGGAATTCAACCCTTCACCTCGGGCGAGTGCTGTTTTGTACTGGTCCCTAAAAACGGCACTCGTTCCCCAAGGGGATCGGTGGACCCCAGCTGCATGTCCTTTGGGCAGGGTGGTGCCCTGGCATTGCTGGTGCCAGCCTGACACTCTGGCAGTGCCACCTGTGTGCCAGCATGGCACTGCCAAGGTGTCCAGGTTGGCACTGCCAGATGCACATTACTGATGTTCCTAAGGCTTTGGGATTCAACCCCTTCGCCTCGGGACCTTGGGCGAGTGCTATTTGGTAATGGTCACCACAAACGGGGACCAGACAGAACAACACTCGTGGGGGCTTCCAAGGGGACCGGAGGCCCCCCGCTGTATGCGCTTTGGGAAGGGTAGTACCCTGGCAGTGCCACGTGTGTGCCAGCATGGCATTACCAAGGTACCCAGCTGGCACTGTCAACTGGCAGGGGTACTGCCAGGGCACCAGGTTGACGCTGCCAAGCTGGCATTTTTTGCGCGATCAGGACGGGGTTGCCCAGTGTGGGTCTCGGAGATTGGGACGCCATTTTTATCTCTTGCTGCAACTGGGTATTCTGGTGAGTGACGCTCCCCATTGTAAAAAAAACGGGGAGATGTGCAGCCTCGGTCGTATGTTCCCCATTCGGGTCCCTTATTCAAAGCGTGTCGCTTGGGGACTGTCGTGATCTGTACATCTGCACATACACCAGGGACTACAGCACAGATGGAACAGTCACAGCATCACTCGAGGGCAGCATCAGAGAGGGGATAAAGGGTCCAATCCAAGGGAGGATCTGCCTCTTTCAGAAGCACAGGGCTAGTGAGCAGCAGCAGCACAGAGACAGAGACAGCTCAGCTTAGGCAGTTTACCTTAGCTTCACTGGTGATACGTCTTGACTGTATTACATCTAGTTGAGCTCTGGAAACAGAACGTACCCTCTGAATAAAGTATTTGTGTTAACTGGAAGTCTACAATCTTTATTCAGACTTAGAGAATAACAGGGACTTTGTTCCCTTTTGGGAAGATCTTGTACAATTAGTTTTAAACGTGTGTAAATAACCTGTGCTCACAACAGAAGCATTCTTTTATTGTGATTATATGACTTCATGTTGAAAGGATTTGATTATATCTTAATTAATAAAGTCGTACTGAAGAAAAATCATTATCTTTGTGAAAGTTTGATATTGAAGAGGTACCTTAATCATATAGTACCCACTTTAAATAACAAAACTTTGTCACTCCATTGCATCTCAACAGATTTCTTTGCTCTGGGTCAGGTGGGACTGAAATTGACCGTGCACAGGCCCAGGGGTCGTAACAACCCTACAAAGTGCGTATTTATCCTTCCGTTTGTTAATATATACTTGTGGGGGAAAATGCCATTCAACCACAATGTGTTGTTGTCATCCAGGTCACAGCAATGTTGAACGGGTTGGCTCGGCATTTCACGTGTTGCATTTAGGGTCATTTTGAAGAAAGACTTGCATTTCTGTAGCACCTTTTCATGGCCTCAGGATATCCTGAAGCTTTTCGGTAACCAATCGAGTGCTTTTGAAGTGTAGTCGCGGGTGTAATGCAGCAGCCAATTTGTACACAGCAGGATTTAGGACAGCACGGTAGCATGGTGGTTAGCATAAATGCTTCACAGCTCCAGGGTCCCAGGTTCGATTCCCGGCTGGGTCACTGTCTGTGTGGAGTCTGCACGTCCTCCCCCTGTGTGCGTGGGTTTCCTCCGGGTGCTCCGGTTTCCTCCCACAGTCCAAAGATGTGCAGGTTAGGTGGATTGGCTATGCTAAATTGCCCGTAGTGTAAGGTTAATGGGGGGGATTGTTGGGTTACGGGTATAGGGTGGATACGTGGGTTTGAGAAGGGTGATCATGGCTCGGCACAACATCGAGGGCCGAAGGGCCTGTTCTGTGCTGTACTGTTCTATCTATATTCTTTGCGATGGCATAAACAAAAATCCCTTTCCTAATTAGGAATTTTCTATTGCTATGTCTCAAGTTTAGCAGTTGGGCGCGGAGAACCATCTTTAGACGTTCTATCCAATAAAAATTCAGGTAGTTATTTTGTAGCAACATAAGATGTGCTTCCATATAATTGAAAAATATACTTAAAGAACTATCCTTAAAACAAATTGCCTGTGTCTCAGTTTACACCAATTTCTGTCCATGTACCCTCTTATGTGTCGCTTACCCGCACTGCCTTTTGGTCAAGCGTCATATTGATTTTAAAATTCTTACACTTGGTTTCAAATCCCTCCATGGCCTCACCCTCCCTATCACCTGGACCTTCCTCTCACCCCTAAATGCACTGAGATATCTGTGCTCCTCCTATCTGGCCAGTTGTACCTCCCGATGCACCATTGGTGACTGTGCCTCCAGTTGCCTAAGCTCTGGAATACCCTCCCTATACCTCTTAGCCCCTCCACCTTGCTTTCCTCCTTAAAACGTGCTTCATTGTGGTCACAGCGCTGATATCTCCTTGTGTATCTTGGTGTCATACTTTTGTGTTATAATGGTCCTGTAAAATACATTTTTTTATGTTAAAGATGCTACATAAATGTCACTTGTTGCTTTTGATGATGACGGCTTGTGAAATCAGTCACACTATCCGTGGGTGTACTAGATTGAATGACAGGGTACTATACAATGACGAAGATTAATTAATATCCCCACTAGTAGCCTTGGACAATGCGTGTGGATCTGTGCACAGTATGTCCTGAACATTGTATTTCACAGTAATGAAAAATAGACAGCGTTTGGAAAGCTGCATTGGGCTTCACTGCAAGTCTCATTATACTTATCAAATTGTTGGTGATTGGTCCCATGTAGCTTCTACATTATTCTCAACAGGATCTCTCCTTCGCACAGCTCACCCACATTAAATGGACCATGATTGTTTGGTTTGTCTATCCCATCAATGTATGCTTCTTAAAGCCTATTTGCGTGACACATTTTTGCCGAGCAAATTAAATTGCATAGCAGTTTATTATTTTCCTGCAGTCATGTTTGACCCCCTGCAAGTTCATTTGCAGCAAACAATATTCTCAGACTGGGAATTCATCCTGTGATTCTAATCACACTGCAAAATTTAGATAATAAGACAAGAGAGACAGATGTGGTCACATCTGATACATTATGTACACACCCAATTTCACTCCAGGACACACATTTACAGATCAATTCTGAGCCACCTAGAAAGCGCAGAGGAGATTTGTATTCAACACTGCACAAAGAAAATTGGCACAGAGTTAAACCATCTGCTCCAAGCTGCCCTGAAGATAAACTTTGAGAACAAGTATAGCTCTTCCCATAGAGGTAACACTGCATTAAGGTTTAATGCAGCCTGATCCTTCCAAGTCATATTGGCGACATTGGCAGATCAGCTGCTTCACAGTACCAAGCAAATTACACAATGCTGTCTGTTAGAGGCAGTATTTTCATCACTTTCTCTGCCAAAGGAAGACAGAAAACTGATTTTATGCAAAATGATTGGATTTCCAAGAGAACAAAGCACAGTAGATCATACCTTTTATCCACTCAACAGTCATAACAGTGTGATGGGCATGAATTTTAGGGTATCCTTGTTGCCTTCAGTTACATTTTACAAGGTTTAGGTGCGGCAGTGCAAGCTATTCAATGTCCTGCGAGTTTACTGTCATGAACTGGTATGGAAAAAAGATCACCATGTTTTGCATACCGCTTCCCTGGGGGCACAACACATTATTTCCTGGTTATGATGAATATAAGTTTCAATGATCTGTCCAAATGTTAGCACACATACGTAGGCATTTTGCCTCAGGTCCTACATTCTTTTGAGAATTTGTAGTCAGGCAGCTTGGACTCTATTTGAATGGGAAGGTGCCTGTCTGTTCCTTTCCCGCACCGCCTGCATTACTGTTTAAACGTTGCACTGATATCGGGGTTCTGTTGTAAATCACCGACTGACCACTAGGAGTCTCATTAGTATATAAGTGAATGTTAGAGTCAGGTGACCTCAGACTGACAAGAGAACTGGCAGAGAGGTTACTTGTGCATGTTCATACTGTTATTCGTCTCTGTTTTGTATATATTTGACTCACAGTTAATGTCATTAAATTGTTTATAGCTTTAGCTACAAGTGTTCTTGTAATATAAATCAGGCCATCCAACAAGAACATCACAAATGTGTGCCAATAAAATAGTTTATTTTGCTTTAATTTAAGGCATTGGAAATATATTTACATACATACTTCATAAAGTTTCTCCATACAACTTATCTTGTATCTAATTCATTTGGCTAAAATGCATTTCTAAGATTTAAATGGTAAATTATTGCCACACAACAGGCTAAGCAAATATTAAGGGCGCGATTCTCAGGCCTCATTGCGCTCACGCTCGAGCGAAACACTGCCGGTGAGAGGCGGGAGAGGCCGAAAATGAGAACCGCGGCAGGGGCCAACAGGTCTCAATTCAACCGGCCCACTCCCATAGGCGGAATCGGGATCTTGCTGTGGCGTGGCAAGAAACCAATTATTACCATGTAAGCCCGATTTCACAAATTACAAATCTGCAGGCCAGATTGTGAGCTAAATTCTCACATTCCTTTAAAATATCAGGGCCTCTAAGGGTAGGCAAACTCAACGGCAACTGATATTTTGTTCCAGTATTGGGCAGCATAGCCTACTCTTCTACAGAGAGAGAGTTATCTGCCTCCCTCCTCTCCTGTTTCTTCCACACCACCATCCTCAGATACTCTAACCTATTTCTGCAGAATGAACCCCTCTCAAACAATCAATTATCAGTTTGACAAAAATGGTGCTCGAAGCAAACCAAAATTCAAGGTTCACAGATGCTGGCACCAACTAATGCTACTTGCCAATAAGATATATTTATAGAACATTGACACATTGGCTGGGATTCTCCGAAATCCAGGCCAAGTGTTGTCACTGGCGTAAACACCGGAGTGGTGCATGCCAGCATCAACGGGCCTCCTCGCCAATCAATTCAGCGGCCCTCAGGGGCCAGCATGGCGCCGGAGTACTCCACACAGCTCCGTCGCCGATATGCGGCCCTGCACTACCAGGCAGGCCCATGCATGCGCACGCCGGCCATCTCCGTGCCGGCGCATGCGCATGCACATGGCGGCCGTCTCCACGCCAGCGCATGCATGTGGTGGCCGACTCGGCGCCGCGTAACATGCCGGATTACAGTGGGCCCACATGGGAGGAGGTAGGCCCTCTCCAGATCGCGGGCGTTCACCGATCGGTTGCCCCCGATCGCAGGCCTAGACAGCATGGCCCCCCCCCCCCCCCCCCCCCCGGACGGTCACCGCATCTGTGGGTTCGAGATCCCGCCGCGTGGTACCAGGTTGGAACCATGTTGGCTGGGATTCGACCGGTTGACTGCGGAGAATCGGCGCCAGGGCTTCTTTCAGCGGCCCCCGACCGGCGTCGCGTCGACTGCGCAGGCACCGATTCTCCCGTCACCAGAGAATCACGTCCCGGCGTCGGAGTGGCATGGCAGGAATTTCCCTCGTCACTGCCAATTCTCTGAGCACGGGCTTTCAGTAGGTCTATTTCTCACTTAACTCGACCTTTCTTTTGCTTTATTAGTGGAAATATGCTTTGAGATCTATTTCAATTATTTCTTGTCTGCCTGATTTTATTAGTACTAGTTTTTGTAGCTTGAAGTTTAAGTAACCCATTTTGGGGTTTTATATTGGACAAGGCAGTAGTTTTGTTGTTGCATGTTTTATAGTACTTATCCACTGCCAAGCCAAACATGTTATTCACCTGCAGTGACAGTGATAAGATCAGTGCCTATTGCCCATGAGAAGGTGGTGATGAGCCATCCTCTTGAATGCAATTGAGCAGCTTTCTGGGATATTTCAGATGGCAGTTAACAGTCAACTGCTGTTGTGGTTCAGCTGTCCAATGTAGACTTTGTAAGGATGTCATATTACCTTCCCTAAAGGACATTAGTGAGCTTGAGGAGTTTTCACAACAATCCTGTAGTTTCATGGTCACCATTCCTGCTATTGCTTTTTTAATTGCAGTTTATTAAATTAATTGAATTTAAATTCCCCAGCTGGAATCAAACTCTGGTCCCTGAATCATTAATTCAAGCTTCCTGATGATGAGTCCAGTGACGTAACCACTGTGATACCGTATACCCCACTGTAATTGCACCATATGTAAATTGTGCTGACGAGTATCATAAGAAGATTTCTTAAGTTTTGAAATTCCTTATTTCACTCAACGAAGGAGTCTATAATTAAGAATAGGATGATGGGACGTTTTTCTGCAGATTAGAAGAATTAAGCGTGGATCTGTAAAGGGTCGTTCATGCTTGATGAAGCTGCTCGAATTTCTTGAAGAGGTGTCTAAAGTAATAGACGGGAGAATGTCTATGGATGTCATTTATATGGACTGTCAAAAAGCATTTTGTAAAGTCAATCTTGAGGAACTGTGATCTAAATATGAATCTCATGGAATTGAAAGCAAATTATTGACCTAGTTAGGAAATTAGCTGAGTGGAAAGAGACAGAGTGGAGATAATGGACAAGTGGACAGGAACTCTAATTGACAGGATGTAGCTCGTGATACTGACGAGGATCTGTGGTGGGATCTCAAATACTCATTGGATTCATTAAATACTTTGATCGAACGGAAAGCCACATATTCAGATTGCTGATAGCACAAAGATAGGCTGTATTGTAAAGCAGTATAACTGGGAATGCAAAATTCCAAAGAGTGAGTGAAAGGTCAAAACAGTGGTAAACAGATTTTAAGCAAATGTGAGGTCAGCTGCTTTAAAACTAAAAAGGATAGATGTGAACTTTGAAAATAACAAAAAGCTAGAAAATGTGCAGGTCCAAATAATCTTGGGGATCTGGGTACACAGATCCTGAAAATGTCATGAACAGATATTGAAAATAATCAAAAAGGCTGACAGCATGTTTGCCTTTTGTCACATTTCTTTGTTGCCGCAAAGAGAAAAGGCACGGAGGTGCCCACACTCTAGATTCTTGTAAAACACCATGAGAGGTTTGTTAAGGGTATTGCTCATGCAATCAAGATGGTGATCTGCTCAAAGCCTGTGCAAAACACTGCTGATGTCACGACACATCACGTAACACAGAACCAGCAGGAATGTATTCCCAGATACAAAACACCCTCCCTCTTTACTTCATTTTTTTTTAAGAAAATATTTTATTGATGCATTTGTAATTTTCACAGTTTAACAAGTTAACATCTCTTAAATACCCATGCGGACTGACACATGCAAAGAATGAAAAAACAACCTACAGAACAATGCCCCCTACTCCCTCTGCTCTATTCCCCAGCTACCCGTAAACTATATCCTCTGTCCCGTTGTAAGATTGCCATGCTGATATACCATCAATGACCACGAGACGAAAATGGTGAAACTATTGAGGCTTTATTGCACAAGATGTTGAGCCTCCTGCAGCTGGAACCAGAATGGAAGCAGCTCAGGAGAGCGTACACTTTTATACGTCACATGCTGGGAGGAGCCAGCATGCTGGGATTTACCGTGTTACCTGTAGTACAGTGGCAGTGCCGTAATACACGTAGTGTGTTACCAGTAGTGTTTACCACATTCACCCCCTGTTTATAAAAAAAAGTCCAGCGGGGGTGAAAACAATGTTACAGATTGAGTCTGTCGGGGGCCTTGACTCTCCGCCGCAGGGGGGCCTTCCAGCATACCGTCACGTTCTCCCTCTCCACCTGTCCGTTTCCCCGGGGGTTGTAGCTGGTCGTCCTGCTCAAGGCGATGCCCTTGCTGAGCAGGAACTAACGCAGCTCGTCGTTCATGAAAGAGGATCCCCGATCGCTATGGATGTAGGTGGGGAAACCGAACAGGGTGAAGATGCTGTGCAGGGCCTTGATGACCGTGGCAGACGTCATGTCGGGGCATGGGATGGCGAATAGGAAGCGGGAGTACTCATCAATTACATTGAGAAAGTACACGTTGCGGTCGGTGGAGGGGAGGGGCCCTTTGAAGTCCATGCTGAGGCGCTCAAAGGGGCGGGAGGCCTTCACCAGGTGGGCTCTATCTGGCCGGTAGAAGTGCAGCTTGCACTCTGCGCAGACTGGGCAGTCCCTGGTCATGGTCCTGACCTCTTCGATGGAGTAGGGCAGGTTGCGGGCCTTGATAAAATGGAAGAACCTGGTGACCCCCGGGTGGCAGAGGTCATTGTGGAGGGCACGGAGTCGGTCCACCTGTGCGCTGGCACATGTACCGCGCGTCAGGGCATCTGGGGGCTCATTGAGCTTCCCCGGGCGATACAAGATCTCATAGTTATAGATGGAGAGCTCGATCCTCCACCTCAAGATCTTGTCATTCTTGATCATGAAGGCAACCGACTGTTGGTCAGTGAGGAGAGTGAGTCTCCTGCCGGCCAGGTAATGCTGCCAATGTCGCACAGCCTCCTTTTCGATAGAGGAGTGCCGAATTTTGGAGGCATGATGGGTGCGGGAAAGAAAAGAAAGCCACAGGTCTGCCCACCTGTTGAGGGTGGCGGCCAGAGCCATGTCCGATGCATCGCTCTCCAACTGAAAGGGGAGGGACTCGTCGACCGCGTGCATCGTGGCCTTCGCGATGTCTGCCTTGATGTGGTTGAAGGCCCGGCGGGCCTCAACCGTCAGGGGAAAAACTGTGGACTTGATGAGTGGGCGGGCCTTGTCCGCATAATTAGGGATCCACTGGACGTAATATGAGAAAAACCCCAGGCATCGTTTCAGGGCCTTGGGGCAGTGGGGGAGGGGGAGTTCCAGGATGGGGCGCATGCTGTCGGGTTCGGGCCCAAGGACTCCATTTTCCACAATGTAGCCAAGGATGCCGAAGCAGTTGGTGCGGGAAACGCATTTCTCCTTATTATAGGTGAGGTTAAGGAGTTTGGCGGTATGGAGGAATTTTTGGAGGTTTGAGTTGTGGTGCTGCTGATTGTGGCCGCAGATGGTGACATTATCTAGGTTACGGGAACGTGGCCCGCAGCCCATACTGATCAACCATTTGGTCCATCTCTCGCTGGAAGACCGAGACCCCATTGGTGATGCCAAAAGGAGCTCTAAGGAAGTGATAGAGGCAGCCATCTGCTTCGAATGCAGTGTATTGGCGGTCCTCCAGGTGGATGGGGAGCTGGTGGTAGGCGGACTTCAAGTCTACTGTGGAGAAGACTCGATACTGCGCAATCTGATTGACGGTGTCAGATATGCGTGGGAGGGGTACGCGTCGAGCTGCGTGTACCGGTTGATGGTCTGATTGTAGTCGATGACCATCCTGTGTTTCTCCCCAGTCTTAACTACCACCACTTGAGCTCTCCAGAGGCTGTTACCGGCCTCAGTGAACCCCTCCCACAGTAGCCGTTGGACTTCCGACCTGATGAAGGTCCTGTCCTGGGCACTGTACCGTCTGCTCAAAGCCTGTGCAAAACACTGCTGATGTCACGACACATCACGTAACACAGAACCAGCAGGAATGTATTCCCAGATACAAAACACCCTCCCTCTTTACTTCATTTTTTTTTAAGAAAATATTTTATTGATGCATTTGTAATTTTCACAGTTTAACAAGTTAACATCTCTTAAATACCCATGCGGACTGACACATGCAAAGAATGAAAAAACAACCTACAGAACAATGCCCCCTACTCCCTCTGCTCTATTCCCCAGCTACCCGTAAACTATATCCTCTGTCCCGTTGTAAGATTGCCATGCTGATATACCATCAATGACCACGAGACGAAAATGGTGAAACTATTGAGGCTTTATTGCACAAGATGTTGAGCCTCCTGCAGCTGGAACCAGAATGGAAGCAGCTCAGGAGAGCGTACACTTTTATACGTCGCATGCTGGGAGGAGCCAGCAGGCTGGGATTTACCGTGTTACCTGTAGTACAGTGGCAGTGCCGTAATACACGTAGTGTGTTACCAGTAGTGTTTACCACATTCACCCCCTGTTTATAAAAAAAAGTCCAGCGGGGGTGAAAACAATGTTACAGATTGAGTCTGTCGGGGGCCTTGACTCTCCGCCGCAGGGGGGCCTTCCAGCATACCGTCACGTTCTCCCTCTCCACCTGTCCGTTTCCCCGGGGGTTGTAGCTGGTCGTCCTGCTCAAGGCGATGCCCTTGCTGAGCAGGAACTAACGCAGCTCGTCGTTCATGAAAGAGGATCCCCGATCGCTATGGATGTAGGTGGGGAAACCGAACAGGGTGAAGATGCTGTGCAGGGCCTTGATGACCGTGGCAGACGTCATGTCGGGGCATGGGATGGCGAATAGGAAGCGGGAGTACTCATCAATTACATTGAGAAAGTACAAGTTGCGGTGGTGGAGGGGCGGGGCCCTTTGAAGTCGATGCTGAGGCGTTCAAAGGGGTGAGAGGCCTTCAGCAGGTGCGCTCTACCTGGCCGTTAGAAGTGCGGATTGCGCTCTGCGCAGACTGGGCAGTCCCTGGTCACGGTCCTGACCTCCTCGATGGAGCAGGGCAGGTTGTGGGCCTGGATAAAATGGAAGAACCTGGTGACCCCCTGGGTGGCAGAGGTCATTGTGGAGAGCTCAGAATCGGCCCACCTGTGAGCTGCCACATGTGCCGCGTGATAGGGCATCTGGGGGCTCATTGAGCTTCCCGGGGCGATACAAGCTATCATAGTTATAGATGGAGAGCTCGATCCTCCACCTCAAGATCTTGTCATTCTTGATCATGAAGGCAACCGACTGTTGGTCAGTGAGGAGAGTGAGTCTCCTGCCGGCCAGGTAATGCTGCCAATGTCGCACAGCCTCCTTTTCGATAGAGGAGTGCCGAATTTTGGAGGCATGATGGGTGCGGGAAAGAAAAGAAAGCCACAGGTCTGCCCACCTGTTGAGGGTGGCGGCCAGAGCCATGTCCGATGCATCGCTCTCCAACTGAAAGGGGAGGGACTCGTCGACCGCGTGCATCGTGGCCTTCGCGATGTCTGCCTTGATGTGGTTGAAGGCCCGGCGGGCCTCAACCGTCAGGGGAAAAACTGTGGACTTGATGAGTGGGCGGGCCTTGTCCGCATAATTAGGGATCCACTGGACGTAATATGAGAAAAACCCCAGGCATCGTTTCAGGGCCTTGGGGCAGTGGGGGAGGGGGAGTTCCAGGATGGGGCGCATGCTGTCGGGTTCGGGCCCAAGGACTCCATTTTCCACAATGTAGCCAAGGATGCCGAAGCAGTTGGTGCGGGAAACGCATTTCTCCTTATTATAGGTGAGGTTAAGGAGTTTGGCGGTATGGAGGAATTTTTGGAGGTTTGAGTTGTGGTGCTGCTGATTGTGGCCGCAGATGGTGACATTATCTAGGTTACGGGAACGTGGCCCGCAGCCCATACTGATCAACCATTTGGTCCATCTCTCGCTGGAAGACCGAGACCCCATTGGTGATGCCAAAAGGAGCTCTAAGGAAGTGATAGAGGCAGCCATCTGCTTCGAATGCAGTGTATTGGCGGTCCTCCAGGTGGATGGGGAGCTGGTGGTAGGCGGACTTCAAGTCTACTGTGGAGAAGACTCGATACTGCGCAATCTGATTGACGGTGTCAGATATGCGTGGGAGGGGTACGCGTCGAGCTGCGTGTACCGGTTGATGGTCTGATTGTAGTCGATGACCATCCTGTGTTTCTCCCCAGTCTTAACTACCACCACTTGAGCTCTCCAGAGGCTGTTACCGGCCTCAGTGAACCCCTCCCACAGTAGCCGTTGGACTTCCGACCTGATGTAGGTCCTGTCCTGGGCACTGTACCGTCTGCTCCTCATGGCGACGGGCTAACAGTCCGGGGTGAGGTTCGCGAAGAGTGAGGGCGGATCGACCTTCAGGGTCGTGAGGCCACAGATGGTGAGGGGGGCCAGGGGTCCGCCGAATTTTAGAGTAAGGGTTTGGAGGTGGCACTTAAAATCGAGACCTAGCGCAGAGATAGGGGAGGACGTAAAGCCTGAAGTTGCTGTACTCTATGCCCTGGACGGAGAGGGTCGTGACGCAGTGCCCCCGGATTTGCACGGAATGGGATCCGGAGGCCAGGGAGATTTTCTGGGTGATGGGGAGGACCGGGAGGGAGCAGCACCTTACCGTAGCAGGGTGGATGAAACTCTTTGTGCTCCCGGAGTCAAAGAGGCACGTTGTCTCGTGCCCGTTGATCTTTACAGTCGTCGTAGCGGTTGCGAGGTTGCGGGGCCGAGAAAGGTCGAGGGTGATGGAGGCGAGCTGCGGAAGATGTTGGGAGTTGCTGGGCTGATCAGCGGTGGCGGAGGTATCAAAAATCACCATCTCTGGACTCGGAACCCTCCGTACCTTTAATACCATGGACATGACATCGACTAATCCTTGCCAGAATCCCTTAAGCATCGGACATGCCCAGAACATATGGACATGATTCGCGAGCCCCCGCACACACCGTCCGCACCTGTCCGCCACCACTTCAAAGAACCTACTTATCCAGGCAATAGTCATGTGCACGCTGTGAACCACCTTGAATTGTTTCAGGCTAAGCCTGGCACAAGACGAGGACGCATTAACCCTACTCAAGGCATCCTCTCACAATCTGCCTCTAATTCCTTGCCCAACTCTTCCTCCCATTTACGCTTTCCCTCCCCTATCGGGGTTCCCTCCCATTCCATGAGCTTTTTATAAATTTCCGAGACCTCCACCCCCCCCTCTCATTTTCAACACTACCTTGTCCTGTGTCCCCTGGGACGGTAGGAGCGGAAAGGTCGAAACCTGCTTCCGTGCAAAGTCCCTCACCTGCAGGTCGCAGGAATCCATTCCCACCTGGCAGCTTAAACTCCTCCTCCAAGCACGGAAAGCTGCTGTTGATAAACAGGTCCCCTAACCGCTCGATCCCAGCTCGCTCCCACCTCCGAAGCACCCCAACCAGCCCCCCAGATGCAAACTGGTGATTTCTACAAATTAGAGCCCATACCAATGCTCCCTCCACTCCAATGTGCTTCCGCCACTGCCCCCACACCCTCAAAGGCGCCATTACCACCGGGCTTGTGGAGTGCTGAGCCGGCGAGAATGGCAGAGGTGCCATTACCAGTACCCTTAAATTTGTGCCCCTACATGATGTCGCCTCCACCCGCTCCCACATCGACCACTCCCCCACTACCCACTTCCTGATCATTGCTATGTTCGCCGCCAATGGTAATTCCTGAAATTCGGTAGGGCCAGCCCCGCCCCTCCTCGACCCCGCTCCAACAGCGGCTTCTTTACCCGCGGGGTTTACCCGTCCATACGACCCAGAGATCACCATGTTCACCCTCTTAAAAACACCCTTTGGGATAAAAATAGGCAGGCACTGAAATACAAACAAAAGCCTCGGGAGAACCGTCATCTTTACCGCCTGCACCCTCCCCGCTAGTGACAATGGGAGCATATCTCACCTTCTAAAGTCCTCCTTCATCTGCCCCACTAATCGAGCCAAGTTCAGCTTGTGTAGCTGCTCCCACTCCACCTGGATTCCCAAAAACCAAAAACTCCGCCCCCCCCCCACCACCTTGAACGGCAACCTCCCGAATCGCCTCTCCTGCACCCACGCCTGGATCGCAAAGACCTCGCTTTTGCCCATATTTAATTTGTAGCCTGAAAACCGGCCAAATTCACCGAGGATTCCCATAATCTCTCCAATCTCCCCTAGCGGGTCAGAAATATACAAAAGTAGGTTGTGTGCATGTAACAGGACCCTGTGCTCCACTCCCCCATATCTATCCCCTGCCAGTCCATTGACGCTCTCAGCGCCATCGCCACTGGCTCTATAGCTAAGGCAAACAGCAGTGGGGAGAGTGCACATCCCTGCCTCGGCCCCCGGTGCAGCCTAAAATAATCCGAGCTCACTCAGTTTGTCCACACGCTCGCCATCGGTGCCTGGTACAGCAACAGGACCCCGCCCACAAATCCCTGCCCACACCCAAACCACCCAGGACCTCCCACAGGTGCTCCCACGCCACCCGATCAAAGGCCTTCTCCGCATCCATGGTGACCACCACCTCCTTTTCCTCGGACGGCATCACAATCCCGTTTAGCAGCCTTCTGATGTGAGCCATTAACTGCCTCCCTTTCACAAACCTAGACTGGTCCTCCCCTATCACCCTGGGCACACAATCCTCTATTCTCGAGGCCAAGAACTTGGCCATCCGGGTCCTTATCCCGCTTCAAGATGAGAGAGATCAAGGCCCGTGACATCATTAGGGGGAGTACCCATCATTCCCTAACCTCATTGAACGCCGTTACCAGCACTCCTGAAAACCTTATATAAAACTCCACCGTGCACCCATCCGGTCCCAGGGCCTTGCCCGACTACATAGCCTCCAGCCCTTCCACCACTTCAACAGCCCAATCGGGGCTCCGAGGCCCTCCACCAGCTCTTCTTACACCCTCGGAAACTCCAGTCCCTCCAAAAACTGCCTCATTCCCTCCACCCCGGCTGGAGGTTCCGACTCGTACAGCCTAATATAAAAGTCCCTAAACACCCCATTCATCCCCACCGGGTCAAAGATCGTGTTCCCCCTCCTTTATCCTTCACTTTCCCTATCTCCCTCGCCGCCTCCCATTTCCTTAGCTGGTGTTCCAGCATTCTACTAGCCTTCTCCCCATATTCATACACCGCCCCTCTCGTCTTTTCCAACTGGCCCACTGCCTTCTCTGCAGATAGCAACCCAAACTCCATCTGCAGCTTCTGCCGTTCCTTCAACAACCCCGCCTCAGGATCCTCCGAGTACCTCCTGTCTACCTGGAGATTCTCCTTCACTAGTCTATCCATCTCAGCCTGCTCTACCTTCTCTCTGTATGCCCGTATTGAGATAAACTCCCCTCTCACGACTGCCTTCAATGCCTCCCAGGGCGTAGCTGCCGAAACCTCCCCCGTATCGTTTATCTCCACATATCTCCGAATGGTCTCCCTCACCCGCGTACACACCTCCTCTTCCGCTAATAGTCCTATACCTAACCTCCAGTGCGGGCGCTGGCCTCCCTGCTTGCTCACCCGCAAATCCACCCATGATCCGACACTACTATCGCCGAGTACTCGGCATCCACCACCCCCGTCAGCAACGTCTTATCCATGACGAAAAAATCAATCCAGGAGTACACTTTGTGTACATGGGAGAAAAAAGAAAACTCCTTCGTTCTCGGCCACCCAAACCTCCACGGATCCACCCCTCCCATCTGTTCCATAAACCCCTTTAGTTCCTTCGCAGCCACTGGCACCCTCCCTGTCCTCGACCTCAACTGATCCAGCCTTGGATCTATAAACATATTGAAGTCCTCCCCCAATAATCAGCCGATGCAAGTACAGAGCAGAGATCTTCCCCAATACCCGCCTCATAAACTCTGCAACGCCCCAGTTCGGTGCATAAATGTTCATCAGTACCACTGGCATCCCCATCAACTTCTCGCTCACCATAATGTATCTGCCTCCCAAGTCTGCCACTATGCTTCCCACTTCAAATAACACCCGCTTATTAATCAGAATCGCCACTCCCCTTGTTTTAGAATCTAGCCCCGAATGGAATATCTGCCCAACCCACCCCTTCCTCAGCCTCGACTGATCCATCGCCCTCAGGTGTGTCTCCTGTGTGATTGCCACATCCGCCTTCAAGTTTTTCAGATGCGCGAACCCACGGGCCCTCTTGACCGACCCATTCAACCCAATCACATTTCATGTGACCAGCCCTGGTCGGGGGAACGCCGCTCCCCCCACCCCCCCTGCCGATCAACTATAGCCCTTCCTAGGCCAGCACCCAGAAGGGATCTTTTATATTGAAGCAAACCTATTCCAACACAGGATTAACCCTATTAACATCCAAAGAAAAATTAGCTTTTCAATTAACAGTTAAACAATTATTTTCAAAAACCGAAGAAAGGTCTTGGAGCTTACTTTACCATCTACTTCTAAACCTTCAATTAAGCAAAATCCAGACACAGGTTATCTGCCACTTATTAATAAAGTTAACACCCAGTGGTTTACACATTTATTCACAAAGTCCTTGGGAGAGAAGCTTTCAGACGTCAGTCTGAGAAACACACTTTTCCTCAGAAACCAGAACAGGACTCTCAAAAATGATACGAAAAACTGACACAGGGCAGTGCTGAAAACAAAACTTAAAACCAGACCCAACCCTCCCATGAGGGACATTACAACCTACCTCGCTGTTACCCCCTTAATCACAGCTTTCAGATATATAATCTGGACCTAAGTAACCTAAATACTTGTAATAACATGACTGCAAAAGACACACAATGCAATATATATAAAAAAATTCCTACATTCATCACAACATGCTGCTATTTTGAACAACAAGGGAATTATTAACAGTGCCCTGGTCAAAGCTTAGTCCTCAATTAGCAGGGAGTTTGTTATATGCAAACTGGTTCCCACATTTCCTACATTACAAAAGTTACTACACTTCAAAAGGTTTGTGACTAGCTGTAAAGTACTTTGGAATGTCCTGTGGTCATGAAAGGTGCCACATAAAATCTAAGTCTCTCTTTCTTCTTTCAGCAGAATTGTTCATTTTCTTGCTTGCAAATAGTGAAAGGATAACATATGTCCAATCTGGACAGCTATAATTGTGACAGTGAGCTGCTTGTAACCAGATAACTACAAAATATCTCGCTTGTTAACCATTCCAAACTCAATGACAGGCTTGATCGATCTCCTGCTGTCTGACATAAGCAGGGTGGTGCAGTAAGTGGCTCCTATGGCAAACAACGGCACCAGCACTAAAAATAGCCAACACTGTGCCGATGCTTTGCTTTCAAAATTGAGAATTCAGTATTTATTTTATTCAGTCTTTTAATTACAATCATTTTCTACAATATTATGAGGGTAAATTCATTTGTGTTTTCGGTTGCTTCCTGGTAGAATGCAGCACCTGAGCAGCTTATGCTGCATTCATTGTTATCATTAGAAGAATGCGATGTGGGCTGCCTACGATCAACATGGTCAGCTCGGTGCCATGAGAACCAACTTATTCCCCTAGTTTTTCTTAGTTTAAGGATTTTCTTCTCTTTCAGTCTTTATGCTTAAAATGATGACCAACAAATGTGAACTTGAATAAAATATTTTAAAGTTAGTGACACTTGTTCCACTGATAGCCTTTTAAATCTACTCACCAATGTAATAAATAGCATAATATTTAAAGTGTTAAAATCCATAGAAGGCAGATATTACCAATGAAGTCTGGGGCTATTATAATATAATCCGATTAATAACTAAACTACTCCATCTATCGCCAACAAATGCTTCTTCTGGAATACCATGACACATGAGGAAAATTGAATTAAAATGGAAGAGGCAATGTAGCTGCATTTAATCTGTTGCTGTTCCTGTTGTTGTTCACATTGACTTGTGGTCAATGAAATGTGCTGGCAGGATGCCTAAGGTTAATAAAGTGGGCTAAATCTGAAAGCTCATCCAAGGTTTTCAATTAGGAGTCTGGCAGTCCATTGCTCTGAGCTTTATCAAAATGTCAGTCATAAATAACAAATCCTGTTCTGGGACTTGGGTAAGAGGAAAGAACTACCGTATATACTCGCGTAACATGCGACTTTTGAGCACCTAATTTGAAGCCTAGATTTCGGGGGTCGCATGATACGCGAGGTACAAAAATCGCGGGTGTGAAATGCTGGCCAAGATAAGTCACATAGCATCCAGCTGGCTTTACTAGTGTCGTTCAGCCACTTGCCGTTTCCATTCATAAAAACATGAATGGAAACGTCAAGTGGCTGAACATCTTCCCATCAGAATGCTGTGGTCAAAATCTGAAGAGTAGCATTCTGATGGGATGATGTTCAGCCACTTGACGTTTCCATTCATGTTTTTATGAATGGAAACGGCAAGTGGCTGAACGACGCTAGTAAAGCCAGCTGGAAAGCTGTTCGAATCGCGAACAGCTTTCAAAGCAGAATCCACTCTGCAGAAACCACACACAATTATACCATTTGGAAGTTTTAGTTTCCAAAATTAATTTCCAAAAAAGTGACTCGCATGATACATGAGGTATACCATAAAATCATGTTTTGGGGATGAAAATTTAGGGGTCGCATGATACGCGAGATCGAAGGATACGCGAGTATATATGGTAAGTGAATACTGTGTTTTGTAGAGAACAAAGAACAGCTGTATGGTGGAAAAGACAACGTTGTTAAGTATAAAAACATAAACCGGTATTTTCACTCCTGTGTACAGTGGGCGTCATGGAGTGCCCAAGAGCTAAATCTCGCGAGAAGGCCCAAAACCAGTTTTACCATGATGTAAAACGAGGAAGTGATTGTGCACTTCAGCCATCAATGGCGGGCTACGTTTCCGAATGCCACAAACATAATGAACATAAATCAGCATCTCATTAAGACATCTGCTCAGCTGAATCAGCCCCCCACGCTGCATTGGGACCCCACGTTGGCATGCAATTCGAACATGTTCCACAACATGATTCAAACAACGTGAAGCTGGTGACCTGCACTTTGTTCCTGATTCTGTGGTTAGTTTGTGACGAGACCATCAATTCACACGACACGTGGTTGGAAGTGAACAGTGGTTTTAATCGTCTTACAACAGAGCCTGCCTGTGACGAGATGAACTTCAGATGAACTGGCAGGCAGGCTCTCAGCATCAACCTTTATACATCTGGTTAAGGGGAGGAGCCATGGGTGGAGCCATGGGCGGAGTCAAGGGTGGAGCCCAGTACAAGCTCCTCATCTCCCCGTATGGGTAGAGCCGCGCAACTACACGTGATCCAATACAATATACAAGCTCAACACATGTTGTACAATACAGTGTGGATTATTAGTGTTTATAATTCACCACATTCACCCCCTGTAAAAAAAATCAAGTCCGGCGGGGGTGATGGTTTACAAATTGAGTCTGTCCGGTGGTTGAGTTGTCAGTGGGAGTTATGATTGGTGGGATAGGCAGGCATGGGCTAGGGTTGCCCCTGCTATGGGATGACATGGTACAGGGGTTGGCAAGATGGACCAGCGCCTGTCTTCCTCCCCCCCCCCTGCCCCCCATGACAGCCTGCCCCCAACCAAGGTTGCACCCCTCCGGTTGCCCCCACCCCCCAAGCACAGGGGCAGCATGCCCACTGCTCCCGTGCACATTGCCTATGAGCAATGATGGCTGCTCACTTCCTCAGCTTCCTGCCAGTTCATGTTTTTCAAAAGGATTCCTAATTGATGCCAATGTGAGCAATTGCTGGGGATGCCGCTGAATCATGGAAGCCAGTTGGATATGGGATGGCTCCTGTTAATTGTATACAAATAGGGCTTAAGTGGTGATAATTGATTTCTCGCCATGCCCCAATTTTGCCGACGAGAGTGACCGGTTGCATTGCCAATGGTTTGGCGCCCAGCGCGGTTCCCGTTTTCCACCTCTCCCGCTATTCATCAGCATCGTCTCGCTTGAGCGAGAGCACAACAAGGCCAGAGAATCATGCGCTATATTGCTATAAATGATGTGATGTTGATTGAGGGATGAATTCGGGAAGGATGCCCAGGATACCTCTCTTACTTTTCATCAAAATAGTGCAACTGAAGCTGAAGCTGAAATGAGTTCTGTTGATAACTTTAAGGAGACCCAGAACTCGCCAAGAATAACGTAATTGAATCTGGAATTCTGCTAATCAACCATTGGTGTAGATTTCACTGATGCATCCTTGCATCTTTTACATCCATTTACGAGAGCAATTGAGGCTTGGCTTAACGTTTTATCTAATAGATGGCACCTTCAACAGTTGCATTCTCACATACTGCAATGGAGTGGCACCCTAGATATTTGTGCTCATAACTCTGCATGAGCCTTGAGCTATTCAGAGACAAGAATATCAATAACTGAGCCACAGCTGAACTCAGAACATCTGTTCTACAAGAGTAGCCACTCCCATCCATAGAAGAACATTTCTGCTACTGAGGTAGGTACCTTGAGTTGGGAAGTGTCCTGACTCGGCAGACCCAGTTCCATTTAAAGGGCCTATTAAGACCCAATTTTCACTCTGAGGATATGGGGCTCTGACCAGGTTAAGCCCACAGATTCCGGAAGTAGATCCTAGCCAGCCATGGGGACGGGCGGTGAGGTGAGCAGGTTAGAAGGCCCCACCTCAGTTCTTTTGGACTTTGTCCCCATTTCCTAGATACTGCTAGGCCCTCTGGCCATCACGCAACTAGCTACCCTCCTCCATGCTTCCGCCATGTGAACTCAATGCTTCTCACCCACCCTCATGCTATTTCATACCCCCCCCTTAACACCTCTGTGCCAACTCTTGTCCCATTGCTCTCTCCATAGCGACTAATGAAGTAATTATCATGGGCAGGCCTCGGGGGCCATGTGAAGATTTCAAAAAATTCTATTAATCTAATACATTTCTTACTCTTACATTCAGGCCTATATTTTTCATTAATTGGGCATGCACACTTGGCGGTCCCAGAAGCAGGTGTGAAACACGTTCCTGGATGCGGTAGGCCTCAGAGCACCATTTTATGTTGGCTGACCAATTAGCAGACGGCCACCATGAAAACATGCTGATTGAAAGACTGAGCTCTGCCGGGAGAGCGGTAAAAGGGTAGGTGCCGAGAAAAGGAATGGTACGGGCTGGTGCTTCTATTATGCTCCCTCAGGGGGGTGGCCACTATGAAGCTGCTGACCCATGGAAAAACTGTGAAAAGAGTCTCTCGGCAGCACATTCAAACACAAACCTCAATGCCCCACACACCTTTTTAAATGTTATTTCAGCCCGGACAGTTCATCCCACCCTGGATTAAGTCTGAAGCTAAAATGTAAAGGCTGCCAGGTCAATCGGCCAGCCCATCTACTGTAAAAGCAGACAGGCCATACAAAATTACATTTAATTGGCCCCTTAATGGGCTAAATTGGCATCTTGATTGTTGGCCGGTGCACTTCTGACTTTAGCACGTGCCCTCCGACCGAGTAGTGCACAATAACACGGAATGCACGCCTCAAGTGGAAAAAAACTCCCATTCAAGAATCCATTCAAAACTTTCAAATCTCAAGTGGTTCTCTTATAAAGACAGACATACTTATATTCAGACCCTACATCAAATTCAACTAATCCTTTAAAAGTTTAATCAAACTGTGAAGAGAGAACCCCCTACTACCATAATTGTAGTTTATGAAACTGAGCCAAGTATTCATCACAAGAGGGTTTGGGGAAATACCAACAAATACCGCTGTTGAAACTGTACAAGCAGATGGTAATGCTTTCTTCTCCCCTATACCAATCAAAGCAGTCCAGCAGAGTATTTTTTAAACTCCAACTGACAAATTTAAGTCTTTTTAATTCATGGTTATGTGTAGGTAATTCAATAATCTTTAGATCATGAAAAATTCTCTGCCTTGAAATCTGTATATGCTGTAGGATATAATTTAACAATTTGCATCCTGTTATAATATGCTCACAAGATGTCTTTTTGGGACAATGGGTAACATCGCTGCCTCTTAGCCAAAAGCCTTGGGTTTGAAACTCTCTCCAGGTCTTGTTGGACAAAGAGGGTGAATTCATAATGCAGCCAAACATGTTGATTATTAACCTGCAAATCCTTCAAACACTCACTCAATGGCAGGTGGTAAGTGTGGGAGAGATTCTTGGTCAGCATTGTGATGGAAAGAAATTTGGAACCTCTACCATCACTTTCCATGGCCCCAGACAACAACCTACATGTAAAAATGCATGTTGCCACAGCAATTCAGACTCCCTGAGTAATCTGTAACACACCACCACCACCACCATTATGATATGCCTAGTCATTTGTTGGATATCTTATATTACTGTCATCCCTTCTGGTAGGAAATCATGGAAATGGTTTAGTCAGCAGAGGAAAGCCAGTGGCAAAAGTTCGACGGTTAGCATTCCTCCCCAACTCAACAAGATTCCATCATTCTACAATCACTGTTTAACGGCTGATGACCCAAGGTGCACTACATTTACACTAGCAAGCTTCCCATGCTGGTTTACAATGCGGGTACAAATAAAGACATTTCAGTGTAATTTATTTTTGAAATGTCCATTTAAATCTCATGTGCCAGATAATGGTGACTTTAACCACACAGTTTATAATATGAATCTAAAAGACACAGGCATAGACAAAGACATACCGGTGAACTCCACTATTGCACATCATGATCTGGCAGGCTCCCAAACGATTGCAGAGTTCAGAAGAGACTGACAACAAACCAACTCCTGAGGCACTACAGGCTGTATAAGCACAGGGTGCTGTACGTTTTGACCTGATAAAGGATTCCAGCAATCGGTGAAGTTCATCCACTGCATTGAGGGGCCGCATACACTGCAGGCAGAAGGAAGACAACACAAAAGTCAACACCTTTTTCTTCAGGTAGGTAAGGGACAACAAGTTGAGATAGGGATGCTGATGTAGAACAAAAATTGTTCAGTTCATAACTGTGTATAATTTTCTGGACTCTACAAGGAAATTAAAGATATTTATTTTCTTACAAAAATTGGACTTTTTTTTTTACAAATTAAACAATTTTACAAATTTGAATCCATTCAGTGAACAACTGCAATTGAGATGAATTTAAATATAAAGATTCATGTTTGTCTTAATTACCTTATCTATTGCAGCAGCTTTGGATGAATTCGGAGGCAAATTTGATTTTGCCAGATAGAAAGCCCTGTTTAAAGAATATAGCCATTAGATAAAGTTCCAAGAACAAGCTAAATAAAAAATGCAGAAGAAATAATTCCAGAAGTCCTGCTTTTCTGGTAGAAGTGAAGTGGGGTGGAAGTGCTGTTTCCCCAGAATGTAAGCACATATCCTGCCCCAAATTGTAGGAATGGTGTCTTCAACATCTGTTAGAATGGACAGTCCACACTTGTAAGGATGCATCAGTGAAATCCACCCAATGGTTGATTAGCAGAATCCCAGATTCAATTATGTTATTCTTGGCAAGTTCTGGGTCTCCTTAAAGTTATCAACAGAACTCATTTCAGCTTCAGTATTTAGGTCGGAAGTTCATATTGATCTAACAAAGTTTAATTTTGACTGTCCTTGGTGATCAGCAATAAAGTGCCGGCCTTGCTAGTGTTGCTCATATCCCAAGAATGAATTGACAAAAAATAAACCTGGTTTCCCTTAAATTGTGTAACATAGGGGCAGCACGGTAGCATAGTGGTTAGCACAATTACTTCACATCTCCAGGGTCCCAGGTTTGATTCCTGGCTTGGGTCGCTGTCTGTGCAGAGTCTACACATTCTCCCCGTGTGTTCATGGGTTTCCTCCGGGTGCTCTGATTTCCTCCCATAGTCCAAAGATGTGCAGGTTAGGTGGATTGGCCGTGCTAAATTGCCCTTGGCGTCCAAAATTGCCCTTGGTGTTGGGTGGGCTTACTGGGTTATGGGGATAGGGTGGAGGTGTGGGCTTGGGTAGGATGCTCTTTCCAAGAGCTGGTGCAGACTCGATAGGCCGAATGGCCTCCTTCTGCACTGCAAATTCTATGATTGGTCATTCTCCAACTACTTCTTCAGCTCCAGCCATTTCCTTATGTATTTAGTACACCCAGCAAAAATCAGTAAGTCAACAGTTTATAAACTTTCTCAATGGTTAATGAGAGCACCTTCTTTGGGCAATTCTGCAATCTATAACACCCAGTGTGGAAAAGACCTTGCTAGGAGAGTACATTCCAGGAAATTGCCAGCATAATTTTTAGATGTAGTATATGTAACCGCCAATTTTCACTGGGAGCACTGGATCATAGATTCCCTTATGGATGTAATGTAACATAGAATTTGAAGATTTCTTGATTACTTATGAATAGCTGCTAAGGCAGATTTTCAGCTGTAAATGATTCCTGATTAGGGAGAAATTACTGTGAGCTGCAAGTAACTGATTAGTTGTAACTTGAGAATTTAATTTGAGTACAGCTCTCCGGGGAAGTAACAAACTAAAGAAAGATTAAAATAGAGTGTGAGGTAATTACCTACAAATAAATACAGACTTTGATGAAGTAAGGATCAAAGATAAAGAATTATGATAACTGGGTTTCAAAAGCCTGAGATTTTTCAGCCAGTTCTGATGAAAGATCATCAACCTTAAATGTTTCTCTCCACAGATCATTTTTATAATTAATTCAGGAGCTGGTGATGTCACAAGATAGTAGGTTGGTGAATAATAATTTTTTTAACTCTCTTTGGCAGGATGTGGTGTAAACTCGGAACCTGTAAGGAATAATTTATGAAATTAATAACTTCAACTAGCTAGTTATTAGTTTTTGAAAACACTAAAAACAAACCACCTCAATTCATTACATAACTAGTTAGATAAAACAAGATGAGATAGAGATGACGGTGTAGGTGGTGCACCACATCTGCAGCATGTTGGGGTTTGTGGAGAAAAGTTGGTGATCCCATTTTTGCAGTAAGCACCTGTAACTTGAGAAACTTAGTTTTCGCGTTGTTGAACTGGGGTGCAAGATTTAGATATTGAGATGTTGTGATGTAACAGGGGCAAGAGTTACCCAGAAATTTTAACTCTGGAGGTAGTCACATCTATTAAGTTAGGCAATGGATTAGATTTAATTAGTAGTCAGGGAAAGAATGATGTGACTGTGGCGAATAAGCAAGGGACTGCAGTGCAGTGGTGGAGGGGCCTTGGCGTTCACCATTGTCCAACAGAGGTAATTGCTATTGGATGAGAACAAAGGTAGAATGGGAAATATAACCACAGCACTGGTACAGAAGATGATTTGAGTAGAAGGAGTGAAAAGTAGTGATTGTAGGGGATGCTACTGTCAGGGGATTGGACAATGTTCTTTGCAGCTGTAACTGACAGTGCAGAGGATCGTGGTGCCTGCCTGGTGCCAGAGTTAAGAGTGTCTTCTTGCGGATGTGGAAGAACTTGGGGAAGGATCTATTTTTCGTGGTCCACATTGGAATCGACAACATAGATAAAATTTGAAATGGGGTTCTGCTAGGAGTCGGGAAACAAATTAAAAAGGCAACATTGAAGGTAATAATTTCTAGGTAATTCCTTGAACCACAAGTAAATTGATGGGGCAAACAAATCAGGAAGTTTCAATTCATGGGGCACCAACACAGTTTTGAGGAAAGAGGGAGACAGACTACTCAAAAGCTGTGCTGGGACTATGTTCTGGCAAATCAAATAATTAGGGCAGTTGATAAAACTTTTAACTAATATAGGGAGAGGCAGGGTTTGGGTCAAATGGCAGGAAACACTGGTAGCAGTGCATATCAGGCCCCCTAACAGCAATCAAATTTGGTGTTCAGAAAACCTGTAACAAGTATAATGCAATAACAATGGGGGACTTTTCTGGAGGAAAATATCAACATGAATTAATGTACAAAAAATGAAGACCAAATAAACTTGTCAGCTTTGAGTTGATAAGGTGCCACAAGAATCAGGACTTGGACCGCAGCTTTTTAAAAATCTTTACACTCATTCCCCTCATCTACATCATTGATAATGTCATACAGTCAGCGGGCTGGACTTAATGTTGTTAACGGGGATCGCCGGGGGACGAACTTGCTCATTGGTTGGAGAACCAGTCTTACCTTCTCTGTGATATAGGACCCACCCGATGGGAGCTGCCAAACAACAGCTCTCCTTTCTCTCCTTTGCCAGCAGCTGCTATTAGCAGTGGCTGTTGCTGGCAATGAATCATAGAATCTACGGCACGGAGACAGGCCCGTCAGCCCAAACTGGTCCATGCCAACCAAAAAGCCCATCTAAGTTAACTCCATTTACCTGCATTTGGCCCCTATCCCTCTAAACATTTTTCTATACATGTACCTATCCAAATGCCTTTCAAAATGTTGTTAATGTCCCTGCCTCAACCACTTGCTCTGGCAGCTCATTCCATATATGTACCACCCTCTGTGTAAAAAGGTTGCTCCTCAGGTTCCAATTACTTCTTTCCTCTTTAACTTAAACCTACGCCCTCTAGTTCTCGATTCCCCAACACTGGGGAAAAGACTGAGTGCATTCATGCTATCCATGCCTCATATGATCTTATGCACTTCTATAAGATCCCCTCAGTCTCCTACGCTCCATAGAAAAAGTCCTAGCCTGTCCAATCTCTCCCTATAACTGAATCCCTTGAGTCCTGGCAATATCCTTGTAAATCTCTCCTGCACTCTCTCCAGTTTAGTAACATCTTTCCTATAGGAAGGCAACCAAAACTGAACACAATACTCCAGTTGCGGCCTCACCAACGCCCTGTACAATTGCAACATAACTTCCCAACTTCTATACACAATGCCCTGACTGATGAAGGCAAGCATGCCAAAAGCCTTCTTCACTGCCCTATCTACCTGTGACTTCATCTTTGGAGAACCGTGCACCTGAACTCCAAGGTCCCTCTGTTAAACGATACGCCCAAAGTCCTACCAGTCACCATGAAAGTCCTACCTTGATTTGACTTTCCAAAATGCAACACCTCACACTTATCTGTACTGAAAGCCATTTGCCATTTCTCGGCCCACCTCCCCAGCTGATCAAGATCCTGCTACAATTTTTGATAACCTTCCTCACTGTCTACAATACCACCTATTTTAGTGTCATTTGCAAACTTACTGATCATGCCTTGTACATTCTCATTCAAACCATTGATATACACAACAAACAGCAATGGGCCCAGCACTGACCCCTGAGGCACACTACTAGTCACAGGCCTCCAGTCTGACAAGCATCCTTCCACCATTACCCTCTTTTTCCGACCATCAAGCCAATTTGCCAGCTCTCCCTGGATTCCATGTGATCTAAACTTCCAGAGTAGCCTACCATACGGAACTTTATCAAATGCCTTACTGAAGTCCACATAGACTACGTCTACCGCTCTGCCCATATCAACCTTCCTGGTCACTTCATCAAAGAACTCTAACAAATTTGTAAGGCATGGTCTCCCTTGCACAAAGTAGTGCTGACTACTCCTAATCAAACCCTTTCTTTCCAAATGCCTGTATTTCTTGTCCCTCAGAATCCTCTCTAGTAACTTACCCACCACAGATGTTAAGCTTACCGGTCTATAATTCCAAGATTTTTCTTTGCAGCCGTTCTTAAATAAGGGCACAACATTTGCTACCCTCCATCTTCTGATACCTCACCGGTGGCTAACAATGATTCAAATATCTCAGCCAGGACTCCCGCAATGTCTTTGTTGATGGATCCCTGGACACAGCTGAATGAGGATGGGTTGCACGTTGTAGAGAGAGATTTGTGCAAAGAAGCAGGCTAAGGGGTTCGGAAGAAAGAATGAGGGGGTGACTTTATAGCTCCTATGCCAACTTAGTACCAACTCATGATACCCCATGGCTTCCTACAGCCCCATTTCAACTTAGTACCAACCCTTTGCCCTATCACCGATTCTATGCCAATTCTATGTTAATGTAATAATATTTATTGTCACAAGTAGGCTTACATTAACACTGCAATGAAGTTACTGTGAAAAGCCCCCAGTCGGCACATTCCGGCGCCTGTTCAGGTACACAGAGGGAGAATTCAGAATATCCAATTCACCTAACAGCACGTCTTTCGGGACTTTTGGGAGGAAACCGGAGCACCCAGAGGAAACCCACGCAGGCACAAGGAGAACGTGCAGACTCCACACAGACAGTGACCCAAGCCGGGAATTGAACATCGGACCCTGGAGCTGTGAAGCAACAGTGCTACCCACTGTGCTACCGTGCCGCCCACATAAATGAGATATTTCACTTATGATCAACCTTAAACAGACTTCAAGAGTCATGCTGGGATGGAATAAAGTTCTAAATATCGATTATTGAGTTCCCTATATTAAAATGTCCCATTCGTGTAAGGCCATTCAATACATTTAAATCCCCAATCACCTAATCTCAGACCAATACAAACACTTGAAATTCACAGCTCCACGTCCTTTAATAGCTTCTTTGGGATGTCAATGAAATTGTGAATTTATATCCCCCCCTGCCAACTATGATAATGTGATAGGTCATGGAAATCAGACAACCACTAACAGTGCTGTAATGTTAGCAGTGAGGGTTATGTCAACAAACAGCTATTGAAACGACTGGAACAGATTTATTTTAAGTCTCACAGTTACAGACAGGCAGTTCATTTCATTTTTTTAAAGAGCTGTCCATTTAAATAACTTGACAGTTCTACAGATTTGTCTGTTCCTTAGGGCATTTATTATTTTAAAAACATTTTAGTGAGGCATTTATGATTTTATAACAATAAACAATCCGAAAACAAATGTACACACAGTTCAATGCATAACACATCCCCCCCATCTTCCTTTGTTCCCACCTACTCTAAGCATAAAATAGCCTAACTCTCCCCCCACCCCCTAACCTCCCTGCGCCCCCCCCCCCCCCCCCCACTCCGCCCTCATCGAATCTGCGGACAGCTTAGATTTCTCCAAAGAATTCGATGAACGGCTGCCACCTCCGGCCGAACGATAACATTGATCCTCTCAGGGCGAAATTAATTTTCTCAAGTTTGAGAAAACCAGCCATGTGACTAACCCAAACCCCTGATTTTGGGGACTTCGAGTCCCTCCATGCTAATAAGATCTTTCTCCGGGCTACGAAGGAGGTAAAGGCCAAAATGTCAGCCTCTCTCGCTCTCTGGACTCCCGGATCTTCCGACACTCAGAAAATTGCCACCTCTGGACTCAGCGTCACCTTTGTTTTTGGTATCATGGACATGACATCCGCAAATCCCTGCCAGTATCCCCTAAGCTTCGGGCATGTCCAAAACATATGGACATAGTTTGCTTGCCCTCCGGCACACCTCATGCACTTGGCCTCTATCCCAAGAAACTTGCTCATCTGGGCCACCGCCATGTGTGCCCGGTGAACCATCTTGAAATGTATCAGGCTGAGTCTGGCACATGATGAGGACGTGTTGACTCTCCCACAGACCCACCTCTACCTCCTCTCCTAGCTCATCTTCCCATTTACACTTTAGCTCACCTATCTGAGCATCCTCTCACTCCATGACCGGGATTCTCCCCTACCCGGCGGGATGGGGGAGTCCCGGCGGGATGGAGTGGCGTGAACCACTCCGGCGTGGGCCGTCCCAAAGTTGCGAATTTCTCTGCACCTTTAGGGGCCAAGTCCTAACCTAGAGGGGCTAGGCCTGCGCCGGGGTGGTTGGTGCCCCGCCGGCCGGCGGGAAAGGCCTTTGGCGCCTCGCCAGCCGGGGCCGAAGGGACTTCGCCGGCCGGCGGAAGTCTGTGCATGCACCAGGGCGTCAGCGGCTGCTGACATCATCCCCGCGCATGCGCAGGGGAGGGGGTCACTTCCGCATCCGCCATCGTGAAGACTATGGCTAACGCGGATGGAAAAGAGTGCCCTCACGGCACAGGCCCGCCCGCCGATCGGTGGGCCCCGATCGCGGGCCAAGCCACGGTGGGGGCAACCCCCGGGGCCAGATGACCCCGCGTCCCCCCCAGGACCATGGAGCCCGCCCACGCCGCCTGATCCCGCCGGTAAGGTAGGTGGTTTGATTCCCGCCGGCGGGACCGGCATGACAGCAGCAGGACTTCGGCCCATCGCGGGCCGGAGAATCGCTGGGGGGCCGTGGGGGGGGGACCGAGAGGCGCGGCGCGATTCCCGCCACCCGCCGAATCTCTGGTGCCGGAGACTTCGGGAGACGGCGGTGGCGGGATTCATGCCGGCCCCCGGCGATTCACCGACCTGGCGGGGGGTCAGAGAATCCCGCCCCATGAGTTTTTTTATAGATATCAAAAACCTTCCCCTCCGCTTCTCTCTGGCGGCCGCGGCGACTCGGAGATAATGCCCGACCCCTGTGGTGGAGAAAGTAGTAGTTTCCCCTCCCATACCCCCATTTTAGATACTACCTTGTCCGGTATCCCCTGTGGTGGTAGAAGCGGAAAGGTCGCAACCTGCCTTCGCACAAAATACCTTATCTGCAGATATCGGAACCCATTCCCTCCCGACAATTTAAACTCCAAATCCTTTAGCTCCCATCAATAAATAGATTACCCAGTCTCTCAATTCCTGCTCTCTGCCACATCCAAAAACCCCCATCCAGCCACCCGGGACAAACCGGCGATTACCACAAATTGGAGCCCGAACTGACGCTCCTTCCACTCCCATATGTTTCCGTCACTGCCCCCAAACAGCGCGGTAGAACAAGTGGATAGCACTGTGGCTTCACAGCGCCAGGGTCCCAGGTTCGATTTCCTGCTGGGTCACTGTCTGTGAGGAGTCTGCACGTTCTCCCCGTGTCTGCGTGGGTTTCCTCCAGGTGCTCTGGTTTCCTCCCACAGTCCAAAGACGTGCAGGTTAGGTGGATTGGTCATGATAAATTGCCCTTAGTGTCCAAAACGGTTAGGAGGGGTTACGGGGGGTGGAAGTGAGGGCTTAAGTGGGTCGGTGCAGACTCGATGGGCTGAATGGCCTCCTTCTGCACTGTATGTTCTATGTTCTAACTCTCAGGGCCGCCACTACAGAGTACTGGGCTGGTGAGAACGGCAGAGGAGCAGTTACCAATGCCCTCAAACTTGTGCCCTTTCATGATGCCGCCTCTACTCGCTCCCACACCGACCACCACCCCACCCCCCCACTACCCACTTCCTGATCATGGCTATATTTGCCGCCCAGTAGTAAATACTAAAGTTCGGCAGCGCCAGCCACCTCCCCCCCCCACCCTCCTCGGCTTCGCTCCAGTAGCACTTTCTTTATTCGCCCACACAAAACCACAGATCACCTTCTTCACCTGCTTAAAAAAGGCCTTTGGTACGAAAATATGAAGGCACTGGAAAAAAAACAGAAATCTCGGGAGGACCGTCATTTTTACGGTTTGTACCCTCCCTGCCAGTGACAGCAGGAGCATGTCCCACCTCTGAAAGTCCTCTTTCATTTGCTCAACTAGCTGGGTCAAATTCAACTTATCTAACTGCTCCCATCCCCGTGCTACCTGAATTCCCAAATAATGGAAGCTCCCTCCCACCACTTTAAACGGCAGCTCCCCCAGCCTCCTCTCCTGCCCCCTCGCCTGGATCACAAAACGTCACTTTTACGCATATTCAATTTGTACCCCGAGAACCGGCCAAATTCCCCTAAAGATCCGCATAATCGCCCCCATGATCAGCATAATCTCCCCCATCCCTCCTAACGGGTCAGAAATGTATAGGAGTAGGTCGTCTGCATATAATGAGACCCTGTTTTCCATGCCCCCCTGGACTAGCCCATTCAGCACCATCACCAATGGCTCTATGGCCAAGGCAAACAACAGTGGGGGGAGAGGACATCCTTGCCTTGTCCCTCGGTGCAATTTAAAATAGTCTGAACTCGGCTGATTCGTCCACACACTCGCCATTGGTGCCTGGCATAGCAACCGAACCCAGTCAATAAAGCTCTGCCCAAACCCAAACCGTCCCAGGACCTCCCACAGATAATTCCATTCCACCAGGTCGAAGTCATTTTCCCGCGTCCATAGCGACCACTACCTCCGCCTTCTTCCCCCTCCCTCCCCTCTGAGTGCATCATGATCACATTTAGGAGCCTTCTAACATTGGCTGTTAGCTGTCTGCCTTTAACAAACCCCGTCTGGTCTTTCCTTATCACCTTCGGAACACAATCCTCTATCCTTGAGGCCAAACGTTTGGCCAACAATTTGACATCGACATTCAGTAGGGAGATTGGTCTGTATGATCCACATTGATCTGGGTCCTTCTCCCACTTCAATTTCACTGATATCGAAGACAGCGACATTGTTGGGGGAAGGACACCTCGCTCTCTAGCCTCATGAAATGCCCTCACCAGCAGCGGTCCCAGTTTCCCAGAGAACGTCTAGTAGAATTCCACTGGGTAGCCATCGGGGCCTTGCCCAACTGCATGGCCTTCAATCCCTCTACGAATCCCACAATCCCGATCGGGGCTCCCAACCCCTCCACTAACCCTGCCTCCACCTTCGGAAACTCCAACCATTCCAAAAACTGCCTCATCCCCTCCATCCCAGCTGGGGGTTCTCATACAGCCGACTGTAAAACTCCGTAAACATCCCATTCATCCCTGCTGGGTCCAGGACCTCGGTCCTTCACTCTTTCTATCTCCCTGGCCGCCTCCCTCTTCCATAGCTGGTGTGCTAACAACCTACTGGCCTTCTCACCATACTCATATATCCCCCCCCCCTTGCCTTTCTCAACTGCCGCACCGCCTTTCCTGTGAATAGCAGACCAAACTCCATCTGCAGCTTTTGCCGCTCCTTCGACAACCCCGCCTCAGGGACTTCAGAATACCTTCTATTCGTCTGGAGTATTTCCCTCACCAGCCTATCCATCTCTGTCCGCTCCAACTTCTCCCTCTGAACCTGTATCGAAATTAGGCCCCCCCTAATCACTGCCTCCAGTGCTTCCCATACCACTGCTGATGAAACTTCCCCCATATCACTTATCTCCAAACAGTTCTGGATGGCTGCCCTCACCCGCCCGCACACCCCTCCCGCTCCGCTAACAGTCCTACATCCAATCTCCATCGCGGCCACCGACCCCCCCTTCTTGCTCACCCGTAGATCAACCCAGTGTGGGGCATGATCCGACACAACAATCACTGAATACTCGGTATCCACCACCCCCGCCAGTAAAGTCCTGTTTCAAATAATAAAATCAATCCGGGAGTACACCTTGTGCACGTGGGGAAAAAAAAAGAAAACGCCTTTGCTCTTGGCCATCCAAACCTCCATGGGTCTACCTCCCCATCTGTTCCATAAACCCCTTGAGCTCTTTCGCCACGGCTGGCACCCTCCCTGTCGTTGAACTCGACCAGTCCAACCTCGGATCAATTACTGTATTGAAGTCCCCCCCCCCCCCCCCCCCCCCCCCCCCCCCCATGATCAGCTTATGCAAATCCAGGACCGGAATCTTCCCTAACACCCGCCTCATAAACTCCGCGTCGCCCAATTTGGTGTGTAAATATTCACTAATACCACCGGCATCCACTCCAGCTTCCCGCTCACCATTATACACTTATCCCCATTATATTCCCTACCTCAAATGACACCAGCTTATTGATCAGGATCACAACTCCCCTAGTTTTAGAGTCTAGCCCCGAGTGACATACCAGCCCGACCCACTCATTACTCAGTCTAGTCTGATCCACTACCCTCAGGTGTGTCTCTTGTAGCATTGCCATGTCCTCCTTCAACCTCCTCAAATGCCCAAATACGCGAGACCTCTTGACCGGCCCATTCAGCCCTCTCACGTTCCTTGTGATCAGCCTGGTCGAGGGGGCAGAGGGGCAAAGGGTTCCCCCGCCCACTGATCAATCATCACTCTTCTTCGGCCAGCCTCCAGCCCGCGTCCCGTGCCTCCTCAGGCCCACCCTCGACCTCCAATTTGTCTCCCAATGCTAGTGCTCCCCTGTCAGCAGAAGAATTGTCCCCATCCCACTCCCTCACACCTACTAACAAAACAACAATCCCAACCCCCCATATCAAACTAGTCACCTACGCGCTCCCACTGCGCTTCCGTGATCTAGCCCGCCCAGCTAGCCTGGTAGCCCCCGCCCAGCTAGCCTGGTAGCCCCCGCCCATGGCGGCAAGCATCCTACCCCCTAATGTTCTCCCTTGCCCCTGTTTGAACATACATATGCAAAACATCACAATCCCCAACAAACACAAAGAAAATACCACCCACCATCCCCCCACAAGAACAAAGTTAACCTGCACACAAAACAGAAACTTCCCAAACATTTGGTACAAAAACACTACATACACAGCTCAAAAAGAAAATAAATTTAGCAGCACAGGCACAGAGCTACTTGCCCCCAAGTTCAATGTCCTCAATCACCAAAAGAGAAGTTTCTTAATTAGAATTTTGTGAGCCTTTGGAGAAATTTACATGGCATTAAATCATACCATGCTCTTGATTGCAATATTGGAGCTCAATTGTTAAATGACCTGGTTTGTGCATTGAGAATAACGGTGAAGCTTCGGTCACTAACTATTATCAACAAGTAGATTGGACAGTAACTTCTTGAGTACAGTAACTCCCCATTTAAAGTTACCCCACTTCAAGTCATTCTGCTTTAAAATCATTTATTTTAGGGCTGGTCTTCCTAATTTGCGTTTTCCATTTCAATGTAACATCATTTTGCATCTACTGCATCATTGGGGTTTTCACGAAGAATAACCAAACAAAGAATTTTGTTTTCCAAGGAAGAAAGTGAAAACCTCGGCTTCTCATTTCTGTGCCGAAAAGGCCCGTTTCTTGACTAGCAAGCTGATTTTAATTTGGGAGCCCCAGGTATACCTGCTGTGAAATGTTACATTGGTGAGGCAGAGATACCACTTTAAAGTCAATGAGTGAGAGGCTTTTGCTACTGTACACTGGTAAAATTACTTTCCTTGTCTCAGGAAATTACAGGCCAGTTAGCATGACATCAGTCATCAGGAAAATGCTGGAATCTATTGGTAAGGAATTGTTCACAATGCACTTAGAAAAATCACACTACAATCAGAAAAAGTCAAAATGGTTTTATGAAAGGGAAGTCATGCTTGAGAAAGCAAGAGGTTTTTTTTTATAATGTAACTAGCAGCATCGATAAAGGGGAACCAGTCCAAGCTATATGTACTTGGATTTCCAAAAGGTATTTAATAAGGTGCCACACTAAAGATAAATACACATAATAGTCTGTGGAGCTGGGGGTAATATATAAACACGAATAGAGGATTGGGTAATGGAGAGGAAGCAAAGAAAAGGGATAAATTGGGCATTTTCACGTTGGCAGGCTGTGACGAGTGTAACAGCACAACAATCTGCGCTGTGGCCTCAGCTTTTTAAAGCCTAGATTAACGACTTAGATGAAGAGGCAGAGTTATAAATCAAGTTTGTGGTTAATACAAAGCGAGGTAGGATCGTAACCTGTTTGGAGGCACAATAAGGCTGCATAGGGATAGAAATAGGTTAAGTGAGTGGGCAATAAGATGGCAGATGGAAGTCCGGAAGTTATCCACATTGATAGTGAGAATACAAAAGCAGAATATTTTTAAAAAGGTATGAAACTTGTAAATGTTGACATTCAGAAGGACTTTGGTGATAGAATGGTGGAGCAGGCTCGAAAGGCCAAATGGCCATCTCTTGCCCTATGTTCTTACGTAGAACACATGGAATACTGTGCATAATTTTGGTCTCCGTATTTAAGGAAAGATATACTTGCCTTGGAGGCAGTAGAGCAAAGATTCACCAGAATGCTTACTGGGATGAGAGGGTTGTCCTATGATAGGCTAAGTAAAGTAAGTCTATATTATATGAAATTTAGAAGAATAAGATGTTGAAGCATACAAGATTCTGAAGGGGTTTAACAAGGTAGACTCTGAGAGGTTGATTCCTCTGGCTAGGGAATCTAGAATGTGGGAGCAAAAGGTAAGGGGTCACTCATTTAGGACCGAGAAGATGCCAAATTACTTCACTTGAAGGATAGAGTGTCTTTGGAATTCTCTACATCGGAGAATGGATGCACAATTATTGAACATATTTAAGGCTGTGATAGATATATTTTTGGTCTTTCAGGGAATCAAGAGATATGGGGAGAGGGCAAGAAAGTAGAGTTGAGGTAGATCAGCCATAATTGCACTGAGTGGTGAAGTAGGTTCGAGGGGCCTTATGGTCTCTTCTATTTCTATTGTTATGTTCCACCAATAATACGCAGCAGGTTTTTAAAGTACAGGTTTAGCGTATGAGTGGCTAATTGCCTGACTATTTTGACAGATTCCTGCAAAAATAAACAGGCTCAGCATTGTTGTCACCCAACATTCTATTGTGTGAACTGATTTGTTTTTCAGTGATCCACCCACTCAGTATTGTCATGATGTAAACATGTTACTAATTGGAGTGACTGTGCTTTTTCCCATTTACTAACTGCTGAATGGCATTACAGATCATCTAAAAGAAAAGAGTACTCCTTTTGACTCAACGAGAAACATTAATCACAAAATGTAGGACAATCTTGCCCTTACCTGAGCTTTTGACAGTATTGTTTTATATTCTCCAGAGAAGCTGCATTGATCTGTGCTTGGAATTCTTCCACAGACACATTATCCGTGTAGTAATAACCCTCCATACTTTCCATTGCTATAGAGAAGAGACATTTTATATTTCAGATTCATGAACATAAGCATTAGACAGGATCAGAAAAAATGCAGCAGCTGAAAAACTATGATATATAAAAAGTATTCTGTACCTTGTGTGAAGAGTATTGGGTGAACTTTAAAACCTACTCCATTCTTTAGACGCTGAGGAAGTTGTTCAAAGTTGTAGCTGTCAAGGTAGAAGAACACTTTTAAGGCTTGTCGATTTCCTTCAACTTTGTACAGGATAGGATTATCTGCAAAATTAGAGGGAGAAAAAAACAAGTGAAAACAAGTCACCATATTTTCCTTACTCTGATGAGGGCCCCAATTTTAATTTGGGTCGACAACAGAAACAAGTGGAAAACCTTCTTGAGCTTGGCAGTGTGAGGCCCAAGACACAGGTAGGCCAACGAGCAGTTTTCATTACTTGACTTCACCATGTTTTGTATCAGGGTTAAAAAATATTTGAACATTGCTAGAAACTACTATTGGGATCTGAACAATACGGGGTGTTTAGCTTTTTTTGAGAAGGTAATAATTTCTCCTTTTTAAGACGGGGGGCGGGATTCTCCGAAATGGAGGCAGAGTGTCCGCGCCGTCGTGAACGCCATCGCGTTTCATGACAGTGCAAAACGGGCGCGGGCACTACCGATTTTAGCCCCCACAGGGGCCAGCATGGCATTGGAGCGGTTCACGCCGCTCCAGCCTTCCTTCCCAGCGCCAACTGGGTGCCGTGCCAACCCGCGCATGCGCAGTGGCGCCGCACCAACCCGCGCATGCGCGGGGGACTTCCTCAACTGGCCGGCCCCGATGCAACATGGCAAGTGGGTTCAGGGGCTGGCTGCATAACAAAAGAGGGCCGGGGCTGGAGACGACGGCCCGCCTATTGATGGTGGTGGACCCCGATCGCGGGCCAAACCCCATCGGAGGCCCCCACCGGTGAAGGAGCCCCCCCCCCCCCCCGGACAGAGCGCAGAGTTCCCGCTGGCTGCAAGCTGGTGTGGATGGCGCCAGCGGGACTCTGCTGTTTCCGCGCGGCCGCTCGGCCCATCAAGGCCTGAGAATTGGCGGCCCGCGACCGGTGCCGCGCCAAACACGCCAGCGCAAATGTCGCCGATTCTCTGCTCCTCGGAGAATCGCGTGCTGATGTCGGGGCGGCGTGGCACGGTTGCGGCGATTCTCCGGCCCGGCACAGGGTTCGGAGAATCCCGCCCAGGGTTTATCACTTCCCTATTGGGTTGTTTGTGCAATATATCAATGTTAACTCAGAAGGAGAGGTCGGCAGTCTACTCCCTGAAAGACAGTAACATTTGGTTTGACATCCTTTTTGTTTTAACGACATCTCTGTAAAGTACCTTCATGTTTCCCTATGTTAAAAGTACTGTAGAAATGAAAGGTTGTTGTGGTGGGTTGATAGTGTATCCAATATGGGGTTAGGTGGGG
The DNA here is from genome assembly GCF_902713615.1 of Scyliorhinus canicula. Taxonomy (NCBI): domain Eukaryota; kingdom Metazoa; phylum Chordata; class Chondrichthyes; order Carcharhiniformes; family Scyliorhinidae; genus Scyliorhinus; species Scyliorhinus canicula. Next base: position 109,671,332 of record NC_052155.1, on the reverse strand, counting down.
AGTTCCAGAATTCTGATCCATCAGCGTTGCAGAAATGGCAGTATATGCCCTAGTCAGGATTGTAAGATGCCTCAAAGGTGATAGTGTTCCCAAAGGCATTCTTGCTCCTTTCCACTTGAGAAGATGAAGGCCCTAGAATTAATTTGTAAAATATGACCAAAGACTCTGGAAATCACAGGAAGACAATTCAATTTAGGGGCGATGGCAGTCTAGTGGTAATGTCAGAGGCCTGGTAATTTAGAGACCCAGGTTTATACTATGTGGACATGGGGCCAAATCCCACCATGGCAGGTGCCTGAATTTAAACTCAATTAATAAATCTGGAATATAAAACTAGTCTCAGTAATGGTGACCATGACAATTATTACTGATTGTTGTAAAAATCCATTTGGTTCACTAATGTCCTTCAGGGAAGGAAATCTGCCACCCTTAGCTGGTCTGGCCTACATGTGATTCTCAACCCACAGCAATGAGAAAGACTCTCAACTGCTCTAGGAACTGGCCTGACAAGCCACTCAGTACAAGGGCCTGGAAGGGTAAAGGGCCTGGAAGGGTAAAACCTATCATTCGATTCATGTTGGACAAAAGTGTTTGTATGTTTGTGGGTAGGTTAAGTTCCAACTGTGTTTCTATTGTGCTTAAAGAGAGCTGCAGCATGAAGAATACATAAACCAGTAATGATTTATTAGTAACTGGGGCCTTAGAGAGAAGTTTGTAAGTTTTGGTTTAACTAATTTGATAGCAGTTGGAGATAGATAGTGAGAAAGAAAGTAGCTCTCACAGCTCTACTAGAAGTGGTTGGTTTAGAAGACTAGAGAGGGATCATCTCTCTCAGGTTTTCTGGAGGAAAACCCATACTGTAGGTTAAGAAAACAAGTGCTGAGATCTGAAGAGCAACGAGTTAAGGAAACAAGAACAAATGAAGAGAAGTTTCCAATGTGTCTGAGGTTAAAGGTACTAGAACAGATCACTATTCAGTAAAAGGTACCAAACAGAGAAGAAGGTTGAGATGCCACAAAGATTTCTGAAGTGAGTTTTAGGTTTATGAAATTTTACGATAACCTGTGGAACGCGAGTTCAAATAACTATGGAAATCAGTGGCTGAATCTCGGAGTTTGTGTAAAAGCAGTCAAGACAAAATAAACTTAAAAAGGGGTGGTGTAGAATTCTGTACTGGATTCGCTGTTTAAAAGTAGAGTGGAAGTTTTGTTTATAAGTGTAATTTGGAAAGCCTGGTCTGGATTCGGAATGCAAAATGCCAAGGGAAAGCATCATTATTTTAAAGCATGTTTTTAGGAGTGGATTTGGAAATTCTCATGTGACCGTCATCTGGGGGGGATTCTGATGAGGAATCCACACACACTAACTTGGGTTCAGAGTAGAGTGTGCGTATTTGACCAGTCATCTTGTATGCTTAAAAGGCACTTAACATAGAACAGTACAGTACAGAACAGGCCCTTCGGCCCTCGATGTTGTGCCGAGCCATGATCACCCTACTCAAACCCACGTATCCACCCTATACCCGTAACCCAACAACCCCCCCGCCTTAACCTTGACTTGTTGTGTCAATTAGACCATTGTAGTTTAAGATGCAATCCCTGTTAATCCTAATACCTAATAAAAAAAATTAGGTCTCTATGGTAATGTTGATTATCTATGATTCATTTATGTAGGTTTAATTCTGAATTTATGGGAGCTTAGCAAGGCCAATTAATGTGCATCAAACAGAAAATGTCCTTCTTGGGTTCTCCCCCGGTGGGATGCTCCATTTTGCCAGCAGCCCGGGGTTTCCCGATGGCGTGGGGCTGCCCCACAATGGGAAACCCCATTGACCAGCTGGCGTAACGGAGCAGCCCGCCGGTGTGCTGAAACAGAAATGTGGCAGCGGGGTGGGAAATCCAGCCCAATGTTTCTGTGATATTTTTTCTCTTGTCGGTATTGGAGGGTTGCCTTCAGTTCTCCAATGAGCTCGAGCTCTATCCTTCCCAGTCTGTATTTCTTTTTTAAGATGGCCGAAGAGAGCTTCTCTCCAAACACGATTCAGCATCAGATAGAGCCGAAACTGTTCCACCGATGTGTAACTTGAAGCGTGTCTTATTCCCCTCCACTGTGATCAGAATTCCAGCAGGTTCTCCTTGGTTCCTGAATATCCCCAAAAAGGGCAAAGGCTCCCTGTATTCTGTACAGGCTTCTTGCTACGTCACATAGTCTGGAAGTGGTTCATCTTTCCACATAAATGCATATGGGCTCTTTAACAGATCAGTTTCCGTGCCTGTATTTTTCCCTGCCACCAATTACGGTTAGCTGGAGCCATTGATGAATGTTCTCCTGTCTCCTTCCTTCAGTATGACAGTTTGTCCGATTTTAAATTTGACACACTCTACTGAGTCAGCTGCTTTTGAGATAGAGTTCTTCCAGTCACCTTGGATCACAGATCGATTTTGCTTCATGGCCTCAGTTTGTCTGCTCAGTTTGATTGCTTTTTCTAAGGTGTTAGATCATCTCGCAACTCCAAGTGGTCCGACAAGGCATCAACCAATCATCTAACACTCCCATGACAATTCTGTCTCTGACAAGCTGCCATAACCACATTTTTCTGCAAGACTATGCAGGTCATTTTAAAATGAATCCACGCATTCCCTTTGCCGTTGTGTATGTTTGTTAAATTTAGCCTGCTTGACAATTGCCTCTATGGCAACTGCTCGGCCCAAGACTGGAAGAAACTACAGAGAGCCGTGGACATCATACGAACTCGCTTCCTATCCATTGACTCTGGCTATATCTCCCGCTACCTTGGGAAAGCGAGCAGCATAATCAAAGACCCCTCCTACCCAGTTATTCTCTCTTCCAACTTCCTCCATCGGGCAGGAGATACAAAATTCTGAGAACACGCACTAACAGATTTAAAAACAACTTCTTCCCCGCTGTTACCAGTCTCCTGAATGGCCCTCTTATAAACTGAACTGATCTGTCCGGATTGTACGCAGAACAATACTTTAAGACTTCCGGTGACGGTGATGTGCTGAGTGGACGCATACCAGGTGGCTCTCCTCCCAACCAGAATCAAATAGGCACTTTTAGGCAAATTGTGTCCGAAAAATCAATAGCAAAGTAACCTCAACGGAGGAAAGAAAACAACCGTAGAAGAAATGCCAGCAAATGGGAGTTCGAGGGGCCGAAGGGACGGCAGAACTGGCCGTAACGAACCCGTGGACCCACGAGGCAAGGAGGCCCCAGCTGCCCAAGAGAGAGGGAGACCATCGCCCTGAGCATCAGCCTGCCCCTCGCCACCTGGTGACAGATGGAAGACCTTCCTCAATAAGGAGGCGATCAGAATCGAAATCCAGCTCGCGGTCAAGGTGATGACTGAGATGATGGCCTCCTTACAAAAAACAATCGACGGGTTGTGGAAGAAAGTGGAGGCGCAGGAGAGGATGATCCACGATCTGGAGAAAGCCTTGATGAACCAGAGTGACAGGATTGTGGTAGCACAAGGTAGCTTAAAGGGGAAGGTCGAGGACCAGGAGAACAGGTCCCAGTGTCAGAATGTTCAAATTGTGGACCTGCCAGAAGGCATCGAGGGTAGAGACCCAACTGGCTACATTGCCCAAATTTTGGGCAACCTGGTCGGGAGAGACCACTTCACCAACCCCCCAGAACTCAACAGAGCAGTTGCTCAGCCCAAGGTGGGGGAGTAGGCGAGAGCGATCATTGCGAAGCTGCACTGATATCAGGGCAGGGAAAGGGTCCTGCAGTGGGCAAGATGGACTGGAGCGAGCACGCAGGAACGGGGGCTGGGGGGGGATAGAAACCCACCAGAATTATCGCCTGGGTTGTCAGGGGACTCAACAGCCAGTGAAAAGCTCCAGAGTCTTTGCACACTTAAGAGGACTGAAAGCCGACAATCTTCCTGCAGGAGACCCACCTGAGGGAGAAGGACCGACTGCGGGTAAGAAAGGGCTGGGTGGGACTGACATACCACTCATGCTTCGGAACGAGGGCTAGGGGAGTAGCCATACTTATTAGCAAGAGGACAAGGTTCACGGAGACAAGGATGGTACGCCATGGTCAGTGGTGTCCTGGACGGGGAACTGGTGGTGCTGGTAAATGTGCACACGCCCAACTGGGATGACACAGACTTTATAAAGAACACCACGGCGGAAATCCCTGACATTGACACACACCAACTGATCATGGAGGGGCGACTTCAACTGCTACAGGACCATCTGACGGACCAATCAGACTCCAGAATGGGGAAAAAAGACAGGCTTGGGTAGGGAACTGGCAGTATTCATGGAGCAGATGGGGGTGGTGGACCTATGGTGGTTTCTACACCCCGGGGAGAGGGAATTCCCGTTCTTTCGCCGGTGCACAAGGTGTACACCCGAATCGACTTCTTTGTAGTGGGGGAATCGGTGCTTCCAGGAATAGCAAGGGCAGAATATTCAGCGAAAGTCATCTCCGACCACACTCCACATTACATGGATAAGATTGGAGATGGGTCGTGCCCAGTGCCCCACATGGAGGCTGGACACGGAACTCTTGGCCAACAAGACCTTCTGCCAAAAAACAGCACAGGCCATAGGCAAGTACCTTAGTAATAATCAGAATGGGGAAGTCTCACCTTTTACGTTCTGGGCTGTGATGACGGGAGAAATTATAGGCTACAAGGCACATAGAGACAGCGAAGAGACGGCGGCCAGGAAACAACTTATCGACTCCATCCTGGAGGTTGACAAAAAGTACTGCGAGGCCCCAACCGCAGAGCCTCTGGCGGACAGTAAAAAGCTGCAAATGGACTTTAACCTGCTATCTACCAGGAAAGCAGGATACCAACTCCGCCAGACACGGGGGACCTTCTATGAGTATAGAGAAAAAGCTGGCAGCCGACTGGCTCACCAGCTGAGAAAGCAGGCACCACGAGGGAGATAGCGCAGGTAAAGAATAGCAGAGGCAGACTGGTAACCGAGCCAAAAGAGATCAATTGGGCATTTGAGACCGTCTACTGAGGGCTGGACACCTCCGAGCCCCCCGACGGGGGCGCGGGGATGAAACAGTTCCTCAATGGACTGGACATGTCAGCCTTGGGGGACGTTGGGCGGGGGAAACCGGAAGCACCAACAGGACTGCGAGAGATCATGGAGCTCCATGCAGTTCCCAGCGGACTTCTAAAATAAAAAAGTTGCGCCAAGCCCTGACCCACACCTAAGGGACATGTTCGCAGACTCGCTAGTGAGGGGCACCCTGCTTCCTATACTAACATAGGCCATGATATCATCCTGCTTCCTATACTAACATAGGCCATGGTATCATCCTGCTTCCTATACTAACATAGGCCATGATATCATCCTGCTTCCTATACTAACATAGGCCATAGTATCACCCTGCCTCCTATACTAACATAGGCCATGGTATCATCCTGCTTCCTATACTAACATAGGCCATGATATCATCCTGCTTCCTATACTAACATAGGCCATGATATCACCCTGCCTCCTATACTAACATAGGCCATGGTATCATCCTGCCTCCTATACTAACATAGGCCATGATATCATCCTGCTTCCTATACTAACATAGGCCATGGTATCATCCTGCCTCCTATACTAACATAGGCCATGGTATCATCCTGCCTCCTATACTAACATAGGCCATGGTATCATCCTGCCTCCTATACTAACATAGGCCATGGTATCACCCTGCTTCCTATACTAACATAGGCCATGATATCACCCTGCCTCCTATACTAACATAGGCCATGGTATCATCCTGCCTCCTATACTAACATAGGCCATGGTATCACTCTGCTTCCTATACTAACATAGGCCATGGTATCACCCTGCTTCCTATACTAACATAGGCCATGGTATCACCCTGCTTCCTATACTAACATAGGCCATGGTATCACCCAGCCTCCTATACTAACATAGGCCATGATATCACCCTGCTTCCTATACTAACATAGGCCATGGTATCACCCTGCCTCCTATACTAACATAGACCATGGTATCATCCTGCTTCCTATACTAACATAGGCCATGGTATCATCCTGCTTCCTATACTAACATAGGCCATGGTATCATCCTGCTTCCTATACTAACATAGGCCATGGTATCATCCTGCCTCCTATACTAACATAGGCCATGATATCACCCTGCTTCCTATACTAACATAGGCCATGGTATCACCCTGCCTCCTATACTAACATAGACCATGGTATCATCCTGCTTCCTATACTAACATAGGCCATGGTATCATCCTGCTTCCTATACTAACATAGGTCATGATATTGTTGCTATCCAAAAAAGACAAAGACCTGATGCAATGCAGATCATACAGACCCATTTCGCTGCTCAAGGTTGACGCGAAGAGACTCGCGAAGGTCCTAGCCAAGCGACTGAAGAACTGCATACCAGAGGTATTCTCAGAGGACCAAACGCGCTTTGTCAAGGATAGGCAGCTAACTGCAAACATCAGGCGGCTGCTGAACGTAATAATGACCCCCCCCCCCCCTTCCTGGAGAGAATGTCTCCCTGCCTGGATGCAGAAAAGGCCTTCGACAGAGCCGAGTGGAAGTACCTCATAGAGGTACTGGCGAGGTTTCAGCTGGGAGAAGGGTTCCCCACCTGGATGAAACTCCTGTACAATGCCCCAAGGCGAGTGTTCGGGCCAACAGCACCAGCTCAGAATATTTCCAGCTGCACAGAGGCACCAGGCAGGGACGTCCACTATCCCCTCTCCTGTTCGCCCTGGCAATCGGACTCCTGGCGATCACTCTGTGAGATGTGAAAAACTGGACAGGTATCCAAAGAGGAGGCAGAGAGCACAGAGTTTCACTCTATGCATATGACCTCCTCCTCTACATCTCGGACCCACAGAACGGCCTGAAAGCATCATGCAGCCCCTGGAAGAGTTCGGAGCCTTCTCGGGCTGAAAACTCAACCTGGGCAAAAGCAAGGCTTTCCCGGTGAACCCAAATCGGGAGGAACAAAGCTGGAGGGACTACCATTCAAACTAGCCCAAAACAAATTACGCTACCTGGGGATCCAGAGAGCCCAATACTGGACATGGATCCACATGTGGAATCTGACCAGTCTGGCGGAGGAAATGATAAAGGACATAGAGAGATGGGGCACACTTCCGCTTTCCCTGGCAGGGAGAGTGCAGACGATCAAAATGAACATACTGCTGAGGTTCCTCTTCCTGTTCAGATCCATACCGATCTTCATCCCCAAGGCCTTCCTCTATCACATAGACAAAATGATCATGGCATTTGTGTGTGTGTGTGGTGCTGGGGTGTGGGTGGTGCGGGGGTAAGAACCTAAGGATCCCTAAATCAACACTGCAAATGAGGTAAAATATGGGCGGTCTGTCCCTGCCGAATCTACAATACTCCCACTGGGCAGCTAGAAGCAAAGAGGGTGAGGGGATGGACACGTGAACCCAATATGGAATGGGTGAGGATGGTGGCGTCTTCCTGTAAGGGAACCACCCTCTGGGCCCTCGCCACGGCAGCGCTCTCATTCTTCCCCCCCCCCGGACGAAATACACATCCTATCCAGTGGTGGTAGCCATACTAAAGAGATGGAACCAGATGAGGCAGCATTTCGGTTGAACCAAGCTGACCCCATCTGCGGAAACCACAGATTCCCACAGCCATACCACCTTTAAAAAATGGAGACAGGTTGGGGGGCAGTCACAGTCAGGGACTTCTACATAGGGGACAGACTAGCGACCTTGGGTGAACTAACGGAAGGCCTGTAACTACCGAAAGGACAGGAACTCAGACACCTCCAAATCAAACACTTTCATCGCAAGGAGACGGCGAGATACCCCAGGGCCCAGAGACACACTATGAGAGGAACTGATAAACATGGACAATAAGGAGGGGGGAAGGGTGGGAACATCTACGGATGGTTACAGGATAGGGCAAGGCTAATGGGAGGACGAACTGGGGACGGAAGTGGGTTGGGGACTCTGGAGCGAAGCACTGAGCAGGGCCAACTCCACCTCCTCCTCCGCAAGGCTCAGCTTCATGCAGTTTAACGTGGTGCACAGAACGCACCCAACCAGAACCCGAATGAACAGGTTCTTTCCGGAGGTGGAAGGTAAATGTGAACGGTGCCAGGGAGGCCCAGCCAACCACACCCACATGTTCAGGGCTTGCCCCAAACTTGTCCAGTTCTGGACAGCCTTCTTCGAGGCGATGTCCAAGATTGTGGGGGTGAGGGTGGAACTGTGCCTGAGAGTGGCAGTCATCAGAGTATCTGAACAGCCAGAACTACATATGGGCAAGAGGGCCGATGCCCTTGCTTTTGCTTCCTTAATTGCATGTTGAAGAAACCTGCTCGGTTGGCAATCAGCCAACAGACTGGCTGGCTGACCTGGCGGAATTTCTCCACCTGGAGAAGATCAAGTACACCATCCGAGGATCGGACGAGGGCTTCCACAAAGCATGGGGGCCATTCGTCGGCCTGTTCAAGACCTGCTCGAGGCCGACAGCCACGAGGGAAAGAGGGAGGGGCGGGGAAGAGCAGACAAGAACGCATGCAACGAGGAAAGGTAGGAGGAGATGAGGAGGGAACCCAAGGGAGCCACAGAGCGAAACATGGGGGGGGGGAAAGGGTGAGGGGAGTGGCCAGGAAGCCCCCCACCCCCACCCCTCCGAACAAACAAGGTCAACAACAAATGCCGCATAAAAGAGGAGGAGCTCAGCAGTGGGACAGCCAGGGCGGAAGAGGGGGCTACCAACGAGGGGACAGGGAGAGGATAAGGGGGGGGAACGGGGAAAATGTATGTTAAGAAATATGAATGTCAATAAGAAACAGTACAACATGTAAATACCAGGTACACCATTCGTTAAAAGTGTCATTCTGCAAAATTGAAAAACGCCAATAAGAACATAAGAACAATACTTTTCCCTGTACCTCGGTACACATGACAATAAATCAAATTCAATTCAATTCATCGATTCCCTGACGAGGATATAATCTATAAAGTCATCATTGCATCTAAAAACATACTAACCCTGTTCATTTCTTCCCTTGGCAGTGAGACATGACATAGTTCAATAGCTAGCAAATTTCCTATATTAATTCAGCCATGCTTCTGCTTTGGGACATCTGACTTTCTTGAATCTTGTAATGGTGAGACTTTGCCATAACTGCTGTTTCACACATTACCACCATTTAAATATTCTTGGTATTGTTTAACTAATACTAATAACTAATAATGGGCAGCACGGTAGCATTGTGGATAGCACAATCGCTTCACAGCTCCAGGGTCCCAGGTTCGATTCCGGCTTGGGTCACTGTCTGTGCGGAGTCTGCACATCCTCCCTGTGTGTGCGTGGGTTTCCTCCGGGTGCTCCGGTTTCCTCCCCCAGTCAAAAGATGTGCAAGTTAAGTGGATTGGACATGATAAATTGCCCTTAGTGTCCAAAATTGCCCTTAGTGTTGGGTGGGGTTACTGGGTTATGGGGATATGGTGGAGGTGTTAACCTTGGGTAGGGTGCTCTTTCCAGGAGCCGGTGCAGACTCGATGGGCCGAATGGTCTCCTTCTGCACTGTAAATTCTAATACAGAATACATAATGGGTATGGAGAGGTCTATAGAACATGAGTTTTCTTGTAACACATCTTACCGCCTTGGCTCCATCTTCCATGGGGCTATATGAGAGAGCAAAGCAAGTGGTACTGCATCACCTCCTGTGATGATGGACACGGTGTCTGATTAGCATATTAAAGTCAGAATTAACCTATTACAATAGAACTATACCAATCCACATCTACTAAATTACCACAAATATAAGCATGTGCCAATAAAGCATTACACCATCTCTGCATCAAACAAGTCCAATAATACTCGTGCTGTATGGAGGAATCATCACTTTGCTCTGAGTGATCTGGCAGCATTAACTGTGAGATTATCTTATATTATTGTGCTTGTGAGAATTCGGTCATTATCCCATCAATCTCTCTGGCTGTCACCTCCAATGGCGTCAGGATGTGCCGATCCTTAACATCCTATTCAGTTGGACGATCTGATGCTTCTCCATGTTTCTTTTGTTAAAACTAATTGATTCACCACTTCCAAGGTGTCCGGGTTGCACTGCTAAACTGGCAGATGCACTGCCCGGGGGCCAGGATGGCAGTGCAAGGGTGCCCGGGTGGCAAATTCAATACCAGTTACTTGTGCTTAAACAAAGGGAGCAAAGACTTTATGATCGGACAATTGAGGAACAGTGGAGGACTTTCAAAGAGATGTTTCACAGTGCACAGCAAACTAATATAGCAGTGAAAAGGAAAGACTGTAGGAAAAGAGATAATCAGCTATGGATATCTAAGGAAATAAAGGAGAGTATCGAATTGAAAAAAAATGCATACAAAGTGGCAAAGATTAGTGGGAAACTAGAGGATTGGGAAATCTTTAAAGGTCAACAGAAAGTCATGAAAAAAGCTGCAATGAAAAGCAAGACAGGGATTATGAGAATAAATTAGCACAGAAACTAAAAGCAGATAGCAAAAGTTTCTACAAATATATAAAACGAAAAAAAGTGCCTCAGGTAAACATTGGTCATTTAGAGAATGAGAAGGGGGATTTAACAATGGGATATGAGGAAGTGTCCAAGGAATTGAACAGGTATTTAGTGTCGGTCTTCACAATGGAAGACACAAATAACATGCCAATAATTGATGGCAAGGAGGCAATGGCAGGTGAGGACTTAGGAATAATCATTATCACTAAGGAGGTAGTGTTGGGCAAGCTAATGGGGCTAAAGGTAGACAAATCTCCTGGCCCTGATGGAATGTATCCCAGGGTACTAAAAGAGATGGCGGGGGGAAATAGCAAATGCACTCATGGTAATTTACCAAAATTCGCTGGACTCTGGGGCGGTTCCGGCAGGTTGGAAAACAGCAAATGTGACGCCACTGTTTGAAAAAAGAGGTAGACAAAAGGCGGGTAACTGTAGGCCAGTTAGGTTAACTTCTGTACTGGGGAAATTGTTCCATTGGGCAGTCGCAGTATGGGTTCATGAAAGGCATGTCACGTTTAACTAATTTACTGGAATTCTTTGAGGACATTACGAGCACAGTTGACAATGGGGAACTGGCGGATGTGGTGTGTCTGGATTTCCAGAAGGCATTTGACAAGGCGCCGCACAAAAGGCTACTGCATAAGATAAAGGTGCATGATTACGGGAAACGTATTAATATGGATAGAGGATTGGTTAACTAACAGAAAGCAAAGAGTGGGGATAAATGGGTGCTTTTCTGGTTGATGATCAGTGGCTAGTGGTGTGCCTCAGGGATCAGTGTTGGGACCGCAATTGTTTACACAGATGATTTAGGTTTGGGGACCAAGTGTAATGTGTCAAAATTCGCAGATGACACCAAGATGAGTGGTAGAGAAAAGTGTGCAGAGGACACTGAAAGTGTGCAGAGGGATACAGATAGATTAAGCGAGTGGGCAAGGTTCTGGCAGATGGGTTACAATGTTGGTAAATGTGAGGTCATCCATTTGGGTAGGAGTAACTGCAAAAAGCAATTATTCAAATGGTAAAGCATTCAGCATTCTGCTGTGCAGAGGGACCTTGTGCATGAATCACAAAAGGTTGGTTTGCAGGTACAGCCGGTAATTAAGAAGGCAACTGGAATTTTGTCCTTCATTGCTAAAGGGATGGAGTTCAAAAACAGGGAGGTTATGTTGCAGCTGCATAGGGTGTTGGTAAGGCCACAACTGGAATACTGTGTACAGTTTTGATTTCCTGGATGTACTGGCACTGGAGAGGGTGCAGAGGAGATTCACTAGGATTCTGGAGTTGAGAGGATTAGCTTATGAGAAGAGACTGAGTAGACTGTGACTATACTCATTGGAATTTAGAAGAATGAGGGGGGATCTTATAGAAACATATAAAATTATGAAGGGAATAGATAGGATAGAAGCAGGGAGGTTTTTTCCACTGGTGGGTGAAACTAGAACTTGGGGGCATCGCCTCAAAATAAGAGGGAGCAGGTATAGGACTGAGTTGAGGAGGAACGTCTTCACCCAAAGGGTTGCGAATCTGTGGGATTCTCTGCCCAGTGAAGAAATTGAGGCTACATTATTGAATGTTTTTAAGGCAAAGATAGATAGATTTTTGAACGGTAAAGGAATTAAGGGTTATGGTGAGTGTACGGGTAAGTGGCGCTGAATCCACAAAAGATCAGCCATGATCTTATTGAACATAGAACATAAGGTGCAGAAAGAGGCCATTCGGCCCATCGAGTCAGCACCAACCCACTTAAGCCCTCACTTCCATCCGATCCCTGTAACCCATAAACCTCATCTAACCTTTTTGGTCACTAAGGGCAATTTACCATGGCCAATCCACCTAACCTGCACTTCTTTGGACTGTGGGAGGAAACCGGAGCACCCGGAGGAAACCCAAACAGACACGGGGAGAACATGCAGATTCCGCACAGACAGTGACCCTGCGGGGAATCAAACTTGGGAACCTGGCACTGTGAAGCCACAGTGCTAGCCACTTGTGCTATCGTTCTGCCCAAACGAATGGCAGAGCAGGCTCGAGGGGCCAGGTGGCCTAATCCTGCTCCTAGTTCTAATGTTCTTATGAGATCTACTTGGAGGAACCTCCCGATTAAAGGGACGATGGCAACAGGAGGCCCGGAAAAGGAGCATGAGGAAAGAATACCTGTGACCTAGAGTCCAAAGGACCAATCCCACCTCCTGGAAACACCTGCCAAGTATGCAGTCGAAGATGCGGAGCTAGGATTGGGCTCATCAGCCTCGCATGGACCACAGAACCCATCACCAGTAACACAGAGTGCCTTAAGTGGATAGCCATACTCATTAGCAACTGATCGCGAAGAAGGTGATAAAGGAAAAGAGTGGTCTCATGTCGACTTCAACATTGAGTCCAATTTTCTCTCTCAGATACGCACAACTGAATATGTGTTCAGCAGCAGGAAGGACCTCCCAAAAGCACTCTTCAAAGGGATCATTAGCTAGATTCAGGTTATTGGTGATTGATTTGCTGAGTCTGAGAAGTGTTGTGAGTTTTTAATTTTATTTTTGTTTAAAGTTTGAGAAGTCTGCAAGGAGTGGTGTTGCATGTGGTGAATGTCTTGGTTGTGATTTCAAAGGTTGAGATTAGACCACTTGCTCTCAGTTATGGGTTCCATAGTTATCAATCCCTTTGAACTGCAGCATGACTTTGCCAGGGTGGGCAGCCAACCCCTTGGGGCAGGGTGCTGTTGACTACACACGACTGACTTTGTGAGTGCTGCACCTAAGTATGGAGATGTATCCCAAGTACAAAGTGTTCCACTTTGTATGCGTTTGGTTTCTGAAAAAACACAGCACATCATTACAGTGGAATGGCCTGCATCCCGACAGCAGTCATAATGCACAAGGTCACTGTAATATTGGTATTTGAGCCACGATGATGTCCAGTAACCAGCCTTGGACTGACTAAGGGCTAGCCGCTGACCACCTGGATCATGACTTTGGTGCGCAATCTAGGACGCATAAGTAAAATGTATGTAATGGGAGTCATGAATCACCTGCATAATCATCAAACTGCAGTGGTACTACCGAGCCACTCTTGGTGATTGAAGACCCCCACCTAGTATACATTCTGTGCCCTGCCATCCTCCCGTGCTTCCTCCAAGTAGTGTTCAACATGGAGGAATACTGAATCAATTGCTGAGGGGGAATGGTACGTGGTAATCAGCTGGAGGTTTTTGTTTCCCACGTTTGACCTGATGCCATAAGACTTCATGGGGTCCAGAGTCAATGTTAAGGACTCCCAGGCAACCCCCTCCCGACTGTATACCACTGTGCTCCCACCTCTGCTGGGTCAGTCCTGCCAGTGAGACAGGACATACACATAAAGGATGATAGTAGTGTTTGGGACATTATCTGTAAGGTATAGTTGCTGCTATTGACTCCTCAGAGGTTGTCTGAAGGGCTGCCTAGCCCATTGTGGACAGAGGACCTCTCATCTCTTAACCACCACATGCACAAAACTCTCCAATGCTGTGTCAGAGAACCTTGGAACCCACCCTTTGGCATATGGTGTAATTCCTTTGTCTTTCCCAGCTCCTTTGCATGCTGTCTGCATGACAACAAACGGATCACAGGTTAATTGTGCAAGTTGATCCCAGTGCCTTATCCAATATCTACAATTAATATGGATGTCACAGAGGATTTAGGTGAATGGGACAATTGCTGTTGTCACAGGTTCCTCCTTCAGATTTATAGCCGTTCTGCAAAAAGCAGATGACTCAAGCACAGCACAAGGTATTGTTTTGCACATTTTGTGGCAATGACAGCAAACATTGGGTTTTACAGAGGAACACAAGCACTTCTCTGAATCCAATTACATGAAAATAATTGCTATGGCAAATGAATGCAATTATAATTTGCACCAACGAGCAGCATTGCTGTTTCCACAAACTTCGGCAGGCCAGGATTGTCAGGTTAAAATATCAAAAACAAGCCCCTCCGATCGGATAAGGGATTTCAATTGCTAAACATTAGCAGTCTCAATGTGGTATTTCCCACTTTTCTTCCCAACCGAAGAATTTACTTTACTTGAGGTGTGACTTTGCAGACAAAAACAGAAAGTGCACAATAGAAACATACATTTGCAGTTCTCACAGAATAAAATGTATAAAATCTTGCCAGTTGAAACATCAAGATGGCATGGGGAAAACCCACACGTTTAAATAGAGGAAAATGTATGAAATGGTCTTTTGCAGCAATGGCACAGCTCCGCACACAGCAAGAGACAATCGCAAAAACTAAAAACGATCATGACCTTAAGTCCACTAAAGACCAACTAGCCGCAGTTGTTGAAGAATTACGAGATGCAAAATCTAAACTTGAAAAATGTGATCAGATTAAAACATTATTGGAAAATGAAACCTTTAAAGTTCAACAACAATCATTACAAACTGATGAAGTCCAAAAGAGAAGTACTGACTCAGAATCCAAACTTCAACAGTTAATATCAGAAAATTATGGTCTTAAAAGTCAAAATTGCCAGTTACTTCAGGAAAACTGTATTTTGGAAAGTGACATGGACACCATGAAATGTCGTAACAAATTACTGACAGACAAATTAACAGCGCCACCAACGGGAAGAGTTAAAATGATTTTAACTAAGGTCCAAGCTGTACCAGTGATATCTAAATCAAATCCTGCATTATTGCAAGCTGCTACTGACATGAAAACAATGAATACACTGATTGAAGTTCCACAGGGGGAATCTGGCCGAATGGACTATCTGTCCATTCCAGGTTCATGGACCCTTTTACCCCAGAACAAACCGGTATCTTACTCTGAAACCAACCAAGAAATGCTGCTGGCCCCGATCGAAAAGCCTCTCATGGCAGCTTTAATAGACTGTAAGATTGTTAAACAAGAAAACAACAAGCCTCGTGGCAAACAAAGTGTAATACAACTTAACCCATTAAGCACCAAACAGCTTGGAGTTGAAGTGATAAAGACAACAGCCTGGGATTTAAACCATTTAAAATAGCTCAAAAACTATGATGAAATGTTTGAAACAGTTTGAAAGGAGTTTTATGGAATGGAACTCTAGCCAAAAGAGGAAAACTGTGAAACGAGTGCATTAGGATCATTTAAGACCCATTTTGCCACTGGTTTAAGACCAGAACTGTCTGCAGCTTTCAACTTGATCCTACCCAGACCTCAGTCCGAAACAGCAACTGCTAAAAATAGCATGTCAGTCATTGCTTCCCCTCCTCTGTTAACAACAAATCCAACCCCTGTACTCACTCCGAAAAAGAATTCCAGAAAAAAAATGATATGCGAATTTCAGATTTCATGATTACAAACTGGACTCTTCCCCAGGGTAGAGGGGTCAATTACTAGGGGGCATAGGTTTAAGGTGCAAGGGGCAAGGTTTAGAGGAGATGTACGAGGCAAGTGTTTTACACAGAGGGTAGTGGGTGCCTGGAACTCGCTGCCGGAGGAGGTGGTGGAAGCAGGGATGATAGTGACATTTAAGGGGCACCTTGACAAATACATGAAAAGGATGGGAATAGAGGGATACGAACCCAGGAAGTGTTGAAGATTTTAGTTTAGACGGGCAGCATGGTCGGTATGGGCTTGGAGGGCCAAAGGGCCTCTTCCTGTGCTTTACTTTTCTTTGTTCTAATTTTAAGAAATTAACAAATCTTGTTAGCTGTGCTTTCTTTAACAGAGCCGACAAATTTATCTACAGAAAACCAAGTTCATTCAGCGCAAGATGGGTTCAGTCATACGTTCAATAAGTTATTGTGTTTGATATTTTAAAATAAATGTTTAAAATTAGCTTGGAAATTAAATCTTCAGACAATGTGGAAGCTGTTTTTTAAAAAACAACTCTGATTAATCAATGTTTGAGAACACACTGTTCTAAGACAATTGATCAGCAGTACTCTGTCAACAATCCAATCAAGTCCACTTGAGTGACATATATAAAAAAAAGTTTGAGAAAGATGCGAATGGCATCATTCCAAGCTATACGCCCCTTTTTTTTTCTGCAGGGAAATTAACCCTTTCAACAGGCTTGTCTGTATAATCCTGAAGATGTCAAAGACTTGGCAATTCACATCCAATACAAAGTTTAAATAAAAACTTGACCAACCCTTTGATCACACTCTTTGGGATTGGCTTTCCAATTGGTTGGGTGGCACAGAAATGATCATTTAGGGACTTTTCCAATTTTGCATATTTGGACTTATCATTTACGTACTAATGCTGCTGATCAGATACTTTGGCTAATGCATGCCTACCCATAGTGCCCCACCAATCCACGTGGTTCATATTAATTCATATGCACCACTAGCCAATAACATCAAAATGGAAAGTTTCTGTTGAACTATTATTTACTGCATTATTATTAATTTATTAGTAAATTACATCAATTTTGATAATAATTTTACCAATTATTACTAAATCATATACTCAACTTCAGTTATTTTACTGTATAATCATTTTATATGTCTACATGAAATTATTATTAATTGTTTATTACTGAATTATGTAATCATGATATCGATTTTTAATCAGTATATCAATGTTTTTAGCAATACTAAGGAAAGAAAAGTTGGATCCACGCATCACATGTGAAGCGCGCGTATAAGTATTAAGATCTGTAAAAATGTTTACCATAATATTCATTTTCAGTTATTTGACTGCCTTTGTAAATGTTGTACCAGAACTGAATGAGAACACATTTCTTTACACATCTAAGATATATGCTAAAAATGTCAGCTTTTCAATTGTTGAATATTCACTGCAACCCCTACTAACTCGGGAGAAGGTATTCCTTTCTTAACTATCCCCTTTAATGCTTCAGAAACAGCAGAATGGTACATCTATCAGAGTGTCCCTCGCTCTGTAGTGGTCCGTTCTGGAGCATATTCATGTGAAAAAGGAAGGTACAAGATTTATCTAAAGAAATTTATTAACTTATGGAAATCTGCAGGCTATCCACTAAACACCTTTTCAGGATGGCATCAACTTAAATATAACCCTACCAAAAATCCTAAATATATTAGCCTTCCAACTAATATTAAACAAAAAGGATCAATATGCCTTACTAGTAATCACTCTGAAGGGATGAAAATGGGCAATAGTGTTTGTACTAATTATTTTGATGTTAACACAGTCTATAAATGTATCAATAATGTAAAACAAAGAACTGAACGGTCCTCAACAATAACAGGCATATATAACATCACAAATAATAAAACATTCTCAGATCATTGGTACTTAGAAGATATTTACTTATACTCCTCTTATAATGAAACTTATTTTATTTGTAATGACAAAGCATATGCCTGGCTCCCAAAAACTTGATCAGGATCTTGCTATTTAGGATACATAGTACCTGCCACCCGTCATCTCCCTAATCTCCCTTATGTTTCAGAACCAACCACACGAAGAAATAAACGTGCCACAACCTTACGAGACGCAATCTATGCTAAAATTATTCCTTTCTATTGGGAAGTAAGGGTGACCAATGAATTGAATAAAATAACAACCATCATACAAAACGTAGCTGATTACACCGCCACTGCCCTAGATAAAATTTCTGATGAAATGTGAGCAATTCAAACCGTGGTATTACAAAATCGAACGGCACGTGACTATGTGCTAGCTGATAAAGGTGGCACCTGTGCCCTGATTGGTGCGGAGTGTTGCACTTTCATCCCAGATAACTCAAAGGAAGTTAAAGATCTGGCAGCACACATTCAAAAGGAAGTCAAGAAACCTGACTCACCCTCAGATACCTCTATCTGAGAGAAACTTTGCGGGTGGTTGGGATCCACAGGAATGTCCACAGTAAGATTAATCTTTCTCTTCTGTGTAGCAGGATTTATCATTTACATTACATTCCTGGTGATCAAATGCATTAAACGCCTATTCACTAAACACAAGGGCCTAACAGTCAGAATGATTCACATTAACCCCACTGCACCACCATTAGATGAAATAGAACTGCAATATTATTGTTTAAATGTTACTGATCAATCAATTATTTGACTGTATTATTAACATATTGCTAATAGATTAATACTGAATCAGTAGAATCAAATTTGATTAATCGATTAATTGTTGTTTTATAATAATGATTCTTTAAGAATTATAATATTTTTTGCTTTAATGCTTATAATGCAAAGCTTGCCCTATTATTGAAAACTGCAATGACAATATGAATGAGTTCTTCTTCACGCTTTTACCTATCCTGTTACATTTATTCCTTTGTTTTATCTTATTGTGATATATCTCACATATTTAAAAGGGCAGACTGAAGGGGATTTACTATTCTCTGATAGGTAAAAAGGCTATTTTAATGTAAACATTAAAGCCCAGTTTTCATACCCATTTTAAAATAAGAATTTCAGTACTCATAACCTCAGGCCATGACAAAACATATAACTTCAACAGAAGCACAAAAGCCTGACACAAGCATAAACTAATTGTAGATTAAAACAACATTTTAGAACAAGCTATTGTTCTAATAAACAGATTTTCAAAGTCAGTTTGACATTAAGAAATAAGCTGTACCAGTAATTGAGATCAAGGTCAAAGTAAGCACCATAGTAATATGAAGGCATCATTATCCAGAATATGGAAAAAGCATTGAGGGTTGACAGTTAACCACTGAATCAAATGTATTTGATTCTCACCGAAACCAATTAGGATGACGTAGAAGTGTAGATAGATGGCTTCAGACTGATAAAATTCTCCTTAAACATGATGGTCCATACGGCCATCTTTATTCCAGGATCATTCTATACTTTGATCTGACTATTCGCTATCTCTATTTTCATATTTTCACTTTTCCATTCTAACTCTTGAAGTAAATGCAAGCTGTTTTGCCGTAAGCAAGAAACCATTTCTGTATTATTTTGAAAGTTAAATTATTTATAAGTTATTTCTCTTTAAGTCCTTTTGCTAGCCGGACTTTATTGAGAATAGATTGAAGTTTCTCTTGATTGTAATCAAGTAGAGGCAAAAGAAGATTCTTATTTGTATCCGAGACGTTTAACCCAAATTTCTACTGAGTTTTAGTGTTGCGAGACTTCACCAGATCCTCATGGTAGATCTCTTCATTTAACCAGAAATTCTTTCCGACCAATTCACTCTATTGTTCGGGCGCAGGCAAGAGTATGTGTTTATTCTAGCGGTTGTAAAAGCATCATTACCTCTTTTCTGAATTGTATCACAAAATGTCTGTTAAATTTAGGTTAGCAATATATTTCTGTGAAATTACGAAGCAAACGCTACCTCTGCAGCCTCCATATATAGGCATTTCTAACAAAGTAGGCTAATTGGGACATCCATTTATAGCAATGTGCAGTAGCTGTCAGTTATGTCCACATAGAACAATATGAGATAATTGGCTGATTTTAAATGCTACATTGTTGCTTTTCTTTAAAATGGCTGCTTCTGCACAATATTGTATTCGCATTTCACACAATTATCTCATATACCTATCACTTTTACTGTGGGTCATTCTTCTGAACTTTTTGGCAGCATTTCTTAATTTCCTTATGTCATTTACTCTTTTATCTATAATGTGGGACTTTCTACATTCTACTCCTTCTATCAGTGGTTAAGTGTATGCACTGCAGCACAATTGACTATGCCGCATTATTTAAATCATGTGGCCATTATTTGGATTGACAAAGGCAGAAAATATTTATATAGTGCCTCTAAAGTGATAAAATATCACTAGACACTTCACAAGAGTGTTACAAAACAGAATCAGGCACTGAACAACAGAAGGTAATACTGAGGCAGATGATACAAGATTGATCAAAGAAGTAGGTTTAAAGGAGCATCTTAATAAAACTAAGATGTACTAAATTGGAGAGATTTCAAAAGGAAATTCCAGAGATTAAGCCCCAGGCAGCTGAATGCTCAACGACCAATGGTAGAGAAATTAAAATTGGGAATGCACAAGAAGTCAGGACTAGATTAATGTAGCTATTTCAGAGGGTTGGGGTGTTGGTGGAGGGATAGGAAGGCACAAGGCCATGATAGAATTTGTAAACCAGGATGAGAATTTTAAAATCCTAAGACGTTGCTTGACTGGGAGTCATTGTAATTGAGCAAGCACAAAGGAGGCAGGCGAACAGGGTTTGATGAGATGCGACAAGGACACAGGCAGCAGAGTTTTGGATGACATCAAGGTTACGGAGGGTAGAATGTGGGAGACCAACCAGGAGTGCATTGAAGTGGTCAAGTCTCGAGGTAACAAAGGTATGAATGAAGGTTTCTGCAGCAAGGGGCCGAGGCAAGGCTAAGTTGGGCGAGGTTACGGAGGCCAGTGAGCAATGATGCCGTGAATATGTGGTTGGAAGCTTATGTTAGGATTAAGAAAATAAAAAATAATAATCTTTAATGTCACAAGTAGGTTTACATTAACACTGCAATGAAATTACTGTGAAAAGCCTCTGGTCGCAAGATTCCGGCGCCTTTTCGGGTGCACGGAGGGAGAATTCAGAATGTCCAAATTACCTAACAGCACGTCTTTTGGGACTTGTGGGGGGAAACCGGAGCATCGGGAGGAAACCCACGCAGACACAGAGAGAACGTGCCGACTCGGCACAGACAGTGACATAAGCCGGGAATCGAACCTGGGACCCTAGCGCTGTGAAGCACAGAAATGGTGTCAGAGAAGCAGTCTGATACTTTAACAGCGGGAGTAGTCGAGAGAGGTGGTGGTGTAGTGGAGCTGGGTACCCGCAAGTATACAAATGAAAACTAACGGTGCTTTTGGATAATGTATGTAAGAAATAGAAGGGGGCCAAGCATAGATCCTTGGAGTATATCTGAGCTAATGGTGTTCGAGTAGGAAAAGAAGATATTGCAAGCGATTCTCTGGCTATAACTAGATAGGTCATAATGGAGGCAGGCGAGTGCATTCCCACCCAGCTGTACAACAGCAGAGAGAAGCAGAAGGATGGTGTGGTCAAACAAGTCAAATGCTGCAGACAGGTTGAGAAGGACATGGGGAAAATATTTACATATGTCACAGGCACATAGGATGTCACCTGTGACTTTGATAAGAGCTGATTTGTACTGTGGCAGGGCAGAAACCAGATTGGATGGATTCAAACATTAAATTCCAGGAAAGATGGATTTGGGAAGTGACAGCATACTTGATGACTTTGGAGAGTAAAGTAAGTTGGAGAAATGGGCAAGAGCTTGCAAGAACGGTGGGATCAAGGGTGTTATTTGAAAGGGAATGATGACGCAGATAGAAAGGATTGAGGTATAGCACCAAAAGAGAGAGAACCATCATCAGAATCACAGAATAATACAGCAGAGAAGAGGCTTTCAGCCCATCGAGTCTGCACCGATGTATGAAAAACACCTTACCTGACTGCCTTTTAAAAAAAATTAGAGTATGGAATTCCTTGCCCAGTGAAGCAGTTGAGACTCCTTCATTAAATGTTTTTAAGGTAAAGATAGATAGTTTTTTGAAGAATAAAGGGATTAAGGGTTATGGTGTTCGTGCCGGAAAGTGGAGCTGAGTCCACAAAAGATCAGCCATGATCTCATTGAATGGTGGAGCAGGCTCGAGGGGCCAGATGGCCTCCTCCTGCTCCTAGTTCTTATGTACCCAATTTTTTTTTTTCAATTAAGTGGCAATTTAGAGTGGCCAATCCACCTACTATGCACATCTTTGGGTTGCGGGGGTGAAACCCACGCAGACATGGGGAGAATGTGCAAATGCCACAGGGACAGTGACCTGGGGCTGGGATTAAACCCGGGTCCTCAGCGGCGTAGGCAGCAGTGATAACCACTGTGCTACCATGCCGCCTAGTTTACCTGCCTACCTGATGCCATTTGCCAGCCATTGGCCCATAGGCTTGAATGTTATGACGTATGAAGTGCTCATCCAGGTTTTTTTAAAGGGTGTGAGGCATCCAGCCTCTACTACCCTCCCAGGCAGTGCATTCCAGACCATCACCACCCTCTGGGTAAAAAGGTTTTTCCTCATATTCCCCCTAAACCTCCTGTCCCTCACCTTGAACTTGTGTCCCCTAGTAACTGACCCTTCAACGAAGGGGAACAGCTGCTTCCTATCCACCCTGCCCATGCCCTTCATAATCTTGTACAGTTCGATCAGGTCTCCCCTCAGTCTTTGCTCCATTGAAAACAATCCAAGCCTATCCAACCTCTCTTCATAACTTAAATGTTCCATCCGAAGCAACATCCTGGTGAATCACCTCCACACCCTCCAGTGTAATCACATCCTTCCTATAATGTGGTTAATAATTGCACACAGTACTCCAACTATGACCTCACCAAAGTTCTATACAACTCCAACATGTCCTCCCTGCTTTTGTAATCAATTCCTCGGTTGATAAAGGCAACATATGCCATATGCCTTTTTCACCACCCTATTAATCTGGCCATCTGTGTTCAGAGATCTATGGAAAAACACGCCAAGGTTCCCAGTGTCATACCATTCATTGAATACTTCCTTGTCACATTACACCTTCCAAAATGTCACCTCACACTTTTCAGGGTTAAATTCCATTCGCCACTTTTCTGCCCATTTGACCACCCCATCGATACCTTCCTGTAACGCAAGACACTCAACCTCACTGTTAACCACCCGGCCAACCTTTGCGTCATCCGAACACTTACTGATCCTACCCCCCACATAGTCACATGTGTCATTTATATAAAGAACAAAGAATAAGGGACCCTGCATAGATCCCTGTGGTACACCACTGGACATTGGCTTCCAGTCACTAAAGCAGCTGTCTGTCATCACACTCGGTCTCTTACAACAAAGCCAACTTTGAATCCACCTTATTAAGTTACCTTATATCCCATTTGCCTTCTTTATAAGTCTCCCATGTGGGAGCTTGTCAAAGGCTTTGTTGAAATCCATGTAAATGACATCAACTGCACTATCCTCATCTACACACCTGGTCACATGCTCAAAAAAGTCGATCAAATTTGTTAGGCATGACCTCTCTCTGACAAAGCCATGCTGAGTATTCCTGATCAAACCTTGCCTCTCCAAATGGAGATAGGTTCTCTCCTTCAGAAATGTCTCCAATAGTTTCCCTACCACTGACGTGAGAAACACTGGTCTGTAGTTCCCTCTGCTATCTTCAGCAAACATCAGCCGGGGGGAACAGTGGGTGGTCAGCAGTTTAGCGAGGATAGGATCGATGATAGAGGAGATCAGTCTCATGCACAAGAAGAGCTTAGAGTGGGAATGAAGAGAGAAAGGAGAAAAACAAAAGAAAAATGAAAGTTGAGGACTATGGCAGGAGGGAAGTTCACAGGAACAGACAAATGCTGCAAAAACTCAGCAGGTCAGACAGCATCTGAAGAAGACTCATACAGACAAAATGTTAACTCTTCACTCCACAGATGCTGCCCGGCCTGCTGGGTTTTTCCAGCATTTTTCTGTTTTTGTTTCAGATTTTAGCGTCTGCAGTATTTTATTGACTTTATCGGGAAAAGTGAGGGTGTTGTACCTAAATGCACGCAGTATACAAAACACAGTAAATGGGGTCATTGCGCATATTGAAATTGGCCAGTACGATGTTGTGGGCATCACAGAGACATGGCTGCAAGGGGATCAGGGCTGGGATCTAAATATCCAAGGATATGGTCAGAGGTAGGTTTTTTACGCAAAGAGTGGTGAGGCCGTGGAATGCCCTACCTGCAACAGTAGTGAACTCGCCAACATTGAGGGCATTTAAAAGTTTATTGGATAAGCATATGGATGATAATGGCATAGTGTAGGTTAGATGGCCTTTAGTTTTTGACTTCCCATGTCGGTGCAACATCGTGGGCCGAAGGGCCTGTACTGCGCTGTATCGTTCTATGTTCTATGTGTCCTATTGAAAGGACAGGCAGATGGGCAAAGGGGGCGGGGTTGTATTGTTAGTAAGGAATGAACTTAAATCGATAGCAAGGAGCGATATAGGATCGGAAGGCATAGAATCTGTGTGGATAGAGTTGAGGAATCGCAAAGGTAAAAAGACCCTGATGGGAGTTATGTACAGGACCCCTAGCAGTAGACAGGATGTGGGGCAGAAAATAAATCAGGAGATAGAAAAGGCATGTAAAAAAGGCAATATTACAATAATCATGGGGGACTTCAATATGCAGGTGGACTGGGAAAATCAGGTTGGTAGTGGTTCCCAAGAAAAGGAATTTGTGGAATGTCTACGAGATGGTTTTTTGAAGCAGCTTGTGACAGAGCCCACAAGGGAACAAGCAATTCTAGATTTGGTGATGTGTAATCTTTTTTAAAATCTTTTTATTAATGTCACAAGTAGGCTTGCATTGACACTGCAATTAAGTTACTGTGCAAAACGCCTAGTCACCAAACTCCAGCGCCTGTTCAGTTACACTGAGGGAGAATTCAGAATGTCCAATTCACCAAACAAGCACGTCTTTTGGGACTTGTGGGAGGAAACCGGAGCACACAAGGCAGACCTGATTAGGGAACTTAAGATGAAGGAACCCTTAGGGGGCAGTGACCACAATATGATAGAATTTACCATGTAATTTGAGAGGGAGAATCTAGGATCAGATGTAACGATATTACAATTAAATGAAGATAACTACAAAGACATGAGGGAGGAGCTGGCCAGAGTTGATTGGAAGGGGAGCCTCACATTGAAGATAGTGGAACAGCAGTGGCAGGAGTTTTTGGGAGTTATTTGGGAGGCACAACAGAAATTCATCCCAAGGAGGACACATGCGAAGGGGTGGATGAGGCATCCAGGGCTAATGAGGGAAGTCAAGGACAGCATAAAAGCAAAAGAAAAACCATACAAGGTGGAAAGGATTAGTGGGAAGCCAGAGGATTTGGAAGACTTTAAAAGCGAGCAGTGGGCAACTAAAAAAGCAATAAGGGGGGAGAAGTTAAAAAATGATTGTAGCTCGCTAGTAATATTTAAAAAAAAGCAAGAGTGTTCAATATATAAAAGGTAAGAGAGAGGCAAGAATAGACATTGGACCACTGGAAAATGAGGCTGGAGAAGTAGTAATAGGAAACAAAGAAATGGCAGAGGAACTAAATAGTTACTTTGCATCAGTCTACATGGTGGAAGACAGCAGTGAGATACCAGACCTCCAGAAGTATCAGGAGGAGGAGGTGGGGCTTCTGGGGGACGTTTGCAAGTTCTTCA
Source organism: Scyliorhinus canicula (assembly GCF_902713615.1). Lineage (NCBI taxonomy): Eukaryota > Metazoa > Chordata > Chondrichthyes > Carcharhiniformes > Scyliorhinidae > Scyliorhinus > Scyliorhinus canicula. The sequence continues at coordinate 109,645,627 of NC_052155.1, read as the reverse complement.
GGGCAAAGGTCGAGAAGCAGAAGAACAGAGCTAGAAGGCAGAATCAGCGTATGGTCAGCTTGCCTGAAGGTGTGGAAGGCACGAGTGCTACGAGATATGTCTCAAGGATGCAAAAAGCAATAAGCGGGGAGAAGATGAAGTATGAGTGCAAGCTAGCTAGTAACATAAAGGTAGATAGGAAGAGGTTTTTTCAATATATAAAAGGTAAAAGAAAGGCAAAAATAGACGTTGGACAACAGGAAAATGTGGCTGGAGAAGTAATAATAGGAAACAAAAAAAATGGCAGACGAACTGAATAATTACTTTGCATCAGTCTTCACGGTGGAAGACACCAGTGGGATGCCAGAGCTCCAGGAGAACCAGGGTGCAGAAGTGAGTGCAGTGACCATTACTAAGGGGAAGGTTCTGGGGAAACTGAAAGATCTGAAGGTGGATGAGTCACTTGGACAGGATGGACTACACCCAGGGTCCTAAAAGAGATAGCTGAGGAAATTGTGGAGGCATTGGTGATGATCTTTCAGGAATCACTGGAGGCAGGAAGGATCCCAGAGGACTGGAAAGTGGCGAATGTAACACCACTGTTTAAAAAGGGAGGGAGGCAGAAGACAGGAAATTATAGGCCGGTTAGTCAGACTTTGGTCATTGGTAAGATTTTAGAGTTTGTTATTAAAGGTGAGATCGCAAAGCACTTGGAAGTGCATGGTAAAATAGGATTGAGTCAGAACGACTTTGTTAAAGGGAGGTCGTGTCTGACAAATCTGTTGGAGTTCTTTGAGGAGATAACAAGCAAGTTAGACAAAGGAAAACCAGTGGACGTGATTTATTTAGATTTCCAGAAGGCCTTTGACAAGATGCCGCATAAGAGACGGTTAAATAAGTTAAAAGCCCATGGTGTTAAGGGTAAGATCCTGGCATGGATAGAGGATTGGCTGACTGGCAGAAGACAGAGTGGGGATAAAGGGGTCTTTTTCAGGATGGCAGCTGGTGACTAGTGGTGTGCCTCAGGGGTCTGTGCTGGGACCACAACATTTCACAATATACATTAATGATCTGGAAGAAGGAACTGAAGGCACTGTTGCTAAGTTTGCAGATGATACAAAGATCTGTAGAGGGACAGGTAGTATTGATGTAGCAAGGGGGCTGCAGAAGGATTTGGACAAGCTACGAGAGTGGGCAATGAAGTGGCAAATTAAATACAATGTGGAAAAGTGTGAGGTTATGCACTGTGGAAGGAGGAACTTAGGCGTAGACTATTTTCTAAATGGGGAAATGCTTAGGAAATCAGAGGCTGTAAAAGAAAAAATGGGAAAATATGTCATTTGAAACATGGAAGTCTGGCAATACCTGACCTAAGGCTACATGAGAGAATGTAGGGAAAAATCCGCGAAGGGTTAACAGCAACTGCAAAAGAAGGTTTTGAAATGCAGATAGCCTTTATCAAACAGGCGCTAATAAAACAGCTTGTGACTATTCAAGCTGCAAAACTGATGGATGTTGTTTAAGTCACAGCAGATTGAATTTTTAGTTATATGGAAAAAAGCAATATTTCACACCTTCTTTGAAGTTAATTATTTTAGTAAGCAGCTAGAAAAGAATGGCTAGGAATTTTAGTTGAATTTGGTGACAAAGGTTTAGGTGTGAAATTCTGCTGACAGCAGGTGAATATGGGAAGCTGGAGACAACGTGTCCATGGGAACACACGTTAGACCCAAATTGGAGTCAGAGTTCTGAGCTGGGGGCACTATTTGACAATAAAGCAACTTTAGAAATGCCAGACACCAGATGTAGCACTCCTCTGGGATCAAAGTACTTTTGAACATCACAAAGGAAACAATGTAATCAGAGATCGATGAGCTGTAGTCATGTTCAATATGAATACATAATTAGAAACAATTCAGAGTAAAGGTACCTTGTACAATCAAGATTAAAATAAAGTTACTTTACGATAATGTCGTAAAAACTTAATAACTGCTAGAAGGGGAATATAAACCCTAAAAAAAGGGGACAACCAGCAGAGTCAGCTCTTATAGGTGCCCTCGGTCACGGGAAGGATAGAGCATAGAAACCGAGCGGAACAGCAAACCCATCTGAGAAAGACCAAAAGCTAAAGAAGAGAGATTGTCAAGGTGGACCTGAAGGTCTTTTCAACCAACCAGGGGAATCCAGAAGCAGGATCTTTTTACTTTTTTGTAAAGGCAGTGATTGCATCTTTTAAAAGAAAAAATATAATAATATAATAACTTAAAGTTTTAACCTGAAACAGTGGTTATTACAAAGTCTACTTTACTTACTTAGCAATGCGGGACCCAGGATTGATGCTACTAAGTAATAAGTAGATAAAATTCTTCTATGAAGATATGGGATATACCGGGGGAAAAGTTGAAAATATAGTTTGACCCGAATAGCACCCATCTAAGTCTGCATAGGAATCAGGGGGTGAGAATTCCTGTTCACCATTTAGAATGTCTTATTGACCATTTTTGGTACGGGGGAATTCTAAGAATAGTGGTGAGTTTTTTTTACTTCAAAGCACAAAGGGACTTGGGAGTCCTTGTTCACAATTCTCTTTAGTTTTTTTTAGTATTTTTTATGCTCCTCCTTTTTCACATTTTCTCCCAAATTTACACCCACCAGCAATAAACAATAATCAGTAACAAATATGCCAATCCCCATATCAATAACAACTATCCCATCCTCCGACCAACCCCAAACATTAGCCCGCATGGTCACACAAAAAGGAATTAGGGATCACCCATAGTCGCCATTAACTCACACAGCCTCCCTCCCCCCAACCCTTCAACCCACCTGCCCCAACTAATGTTCGATATTATCCAGTTCTTGAAAGTGAATAATGAATAATGCCCATGAATTGTGGAACCCTCAGTCCATCCTTCCCCTCAGTTCAAACTTAACCTTCTCAAGAGTCAAGAATTCCAACAGGTCCTCCTGCCACGCCAGGGCACAGGGTGGAGAGGTTGCTCTCCAAACTATCAGGATCCGCCTATGGGCGATTAACGAGATGAAAGCTACAACATCTGCCTCCGCACCCATTTCCAGCCCTGGCTGGTCCGACACCCCGAATATGGCCTCCCAGGGACCCGGGTCCAGTTTCACGTGCACCACTTTAGAAATTACCCTAAAAACCTCCTTCCAGTAATCCTCTAGCTTTGGACAGGACCAACACATATGAATCTGATTAGCGGGGCCCCCCGCAATGTTCACACACATCTTCTACTCCTTCAAAGAATCGGCTCATCCTCGCCCTCGTGAGGTGTGCTCTGTGTACCACCTTCAGCTGTATCAGCCCCAACCTCGCGCATAAGGTGAAGGCATTCACCCTCCGGAGCACCACACATCAGAACCCCTTGTCCATATCCTCTCCCAACTTTTCCTCCCACTTTGCTTTGGTCCCTTCCAGTGGTGCTTTCTCCTCTTCCAAAATAGCTCCGTAAACAGCTGACACGACCCCCTTCTCCAGTCCCCCTGTCGTCAACACCTCCTCCAGCAATGTGGAGGTCGGCTCTGTATCTCCTTTCTGGCAAAATCTCGAACCTGCATGTATCTAAACATTTCCCCCTGCTCCAGCCCATACTTCGCTTCCAGCTCCTTCAATCCTGCAAACCGACCCCTAAGAAACAAATCTTTTAATCCCCTTATCCTCCCATTTCCGAAAATTTCCATCCCACTTCCCTGGCTCAAATTTGTGGTTCCCCCGAATCGACATTTCCCTTGACCCTGCCCCAACCCGAAGTGTTGGCGAAACTGCCTCCAAATTCTCCATGAGGCTGTTATTACCAGACTTCCTGAGTATTTCCCCGGGGCCATCGGGAGCGGCACTGTTGCTAGACCTTATAATCCCGACCCCCTGCACAAACTCTCCTCCATCCTGACCCACTGGGAATAAACCCCTCTGATCCAGCTCTGAACCTTCTCCACATTCGCCGCCCAGTAATAATACATCAGGTTCGGAAGGCACACACCCCCTGCCTGCCTTCCCCTCTGTAGCAGCACCTTTCTAACTCTGGCCACCTTCCCTCCCCATATGAATGAAGTAATCCTTCCTTCAATCTCTCTGAAAAGAAGCCTTTGGCAGGAAAATCGGTAGGCATTGAAAAATAAACAGAAATCACGGCAACACGTTCATTTTAACCACCTGTACCCGACCTGCCAGTCGTCAGATGGTCAGAGGGAGACCATCCCACCTTGCCAGATCAGCTTTCACTCCCCACCAAACTAGAAATGTTGTACCTGCGGAGCCCCTCCCCCCTCCCCACTCCCAGGCAACCTGCACCCTCAGGTACCTAAAGTGAGTCCCTGCCCTACGGAATGGCAGCCATCCCACCCCCGGCTGAGACACCACAAAATACTCACTCTTGTCTAGATTTAGTTTGTACCCCGAAAAAGACCCAAACATTCGAAGCAGCTCCAATATTCCCCCTATCGACACACTCGGTTCTGACATGTATAACAGCAAGTCATCGGCATATAAGGACACCCTATGCTCTATCCCACCCGCACTATTTCCATACCCCAAACTTCTTAATGCGATGGCCAACGGCTCAATCGCGAGTGCAAACAGCAGGGGGGACAAAGGACATCCCTGCCTAGTCCCACGGTGGAGAGAAAAGTATCTCGAGCTGATGTTGTTTGTGTGGACAGTCGCCCTTGGCTCCTGAGATAGTAGCTTTACCCAGTTCACAAATGTTGGTCCAATCCCAAACCGCTCCAGAACTGCCATCAAGTACCCCCATTCTACCCGGTCAAACGCCTTCTCAGCGTCCAATGCCATAACCACCGCTGTTTGCTTCCCCTCTGCTGGTGCCATAACGACGTTCAATACCCGTCTAACATTTGAGAAGAGCTGCCTCCCTCTCACGAACCCCGTCTGATCTTCACCTATCACCTTCGGGAGGCACTCCTCCAGCCTACCTGCCAGTACCTTCGCCAATACTTTTGCGTCCACATTCAGAAGTGATATGGGCCTATAAGATCCACACTCCGACGGATCCTTATCTTTTTTTAGCAACAGGGAAATCAATGCCTGCCCCAAAGTTTGTGGCAACACCCCCTTCCCTATCGCCTCTTCAAACATCCCCACCATCAGGGGTGCCAGCTTATCCTTGAATTTTTTATAATATTCCACCGGAAACCCATCCGACCCCGCCACCTTCCCCGACTGCATCCTCCCAATTGCATCCCTTATCTCCTGCTCCACTATCGCTCCTTCTAATGTAGCACGATTCTCTTAAGGTTAACATGCAGGTTCAGTCGGCAGTTAAGAAGGCAAATGCAATGTTAGCATTCATGTCAAGAGGGCTAGAATACAAGAACCAGGGATGTACTTCTGAGGCTATATAAGGCTCTGATCAGACGCCATTTAGAGTATTGTGAGTCGTTTTGGGCCCCGTATCTAAGGAAGGATGTGCTGGCCTTGGAAAGGGTCCAGAGGAGGTTCACAAGAATGATTCCTGGAATTAAGAACTTGTCGTATGAGGAACGGTTGAGGACGATGGGTCTGTACTCGTTGGAGTTTAGAAGGATGAGGGGGGGATCTTATTGAAAATTACAGGATGCTGCGAGGCCTGGATAGAGTGGAGAGGATGTTTCCACTTGTAGGAGAAACTAGAACCAGAAGACATCATCTCAGACTAAAGGGATGATCCTTTAAAACAGAGATGAGGAGGAATTTCTTCAGCCAGAATGTGGTAAATCTGTGAAACTATTTGCCACAGAAGATTGTGGAGGCCAAATCACTGAGTGTCTTTAAGACAGAGATAGATAGGCTTTTGATTAATAAGTGGATCAGGAGTTATGGGGAGAAGACAGGAAAATGGGGATGAAAAACGTATCAGCCATGATTGTATGGCAGAGCAGACTCGATGGGCTAGATGGCCTAATTCTGCGCTTATGTCTAATGGTCTTATGATCAAAGTGGTTAACTGAGGATAGTCTTGATCTTAGTGACAAATAGGTCCATGAGCCCCTTGCACATATTGCAGAAGGTGAGCATGGGGGAGATGGGGAGAGGTTTAAGGAAATAATTAGCAATAGGGAAACAGAAGCTTGGGATTGTTTTTGCATTAAACGATTATCCTAGAATGGTGAGAAGTTTTAGCAGTCGAGGACAGGGCCAGATCGTGTTTTGAGTGGTTCAGTCAGAACTGGCAGTGAATAGCTAACCATTCTTGTGCCATATCCTTTCAAGTCTGCATTCCGTGGACTTATAGGAGTAGATATGAGCGGTGTTAACAGGGTGAAGAGCAGGGTGAGAGAGAGGAACGGTTTAATTGGGAATGAGGGCATTAGAAGAGGAGGTGAGGGTGCAGTTGAAGCAACTCAGTAGCTGCAAAGATGTTTTGGCGAAGGGAGGGCTAGAGCTCAGACGGCTGGTACTTTGAAAATGCAGTTGTAAGCTAACTGCGGATAGTTTTTTCCAGGGTCAGATACTGAAGGGGCAGGATTGGGGAGTGGAAATGGGGTGTATCAGGTAGTTCAGAGCTATTATTCTGAGTTTTTACTTAATACTCCCTTAATTGTGCTAGACAATAAAATTAAATACCCTTGAACATCTGATATGAGAAACAAACTGTTGCAGAAATGTCAACTCCCACAAATTTATCACAAGGGATGTGATTGCTAGGTAATCACCCATAATTTTGATAGGACAAATCATAGCAAACATAGTATTGTATTTCCAAATCAGGACTAAGAAAGTGCAACAATACTGAGAGAGGATACTTACAGGTGCACGGAATGTGCTTTTGTGAAATGAGGAAAGAAATATTCAAATTGAAGCAAAAAACTACTTTTATATTGCATGAAACTCATTGCCTGATAGTGCAGCTACCGTAGCAAATCTAGATAGGTTTACTTTGGAGTTGCATTCGGTTTGCAAGCACAAACCTGCCGTGTTGAGCTGATCCGCTGTCACACACACGGTGTTTTTTGTCATTCTTACTGACTGCCACCGTGTTACTATGACCAGCAGCAGTGTGAACATGGCAATTGTAGGCCCAAGCCCAGCCGGGGAGTTTGTCTCTGTGACTGCTGTCCAACACATATTTAGCCCAGGGAACATGTTAAACGTGTTACTTCATCAACAATTTTTTTCTTTTTAAAAAATAAATTTAGAGTTCCCAATTATTTTTTGTTCCAATTGAGGGGCAATTTAGTGTGGCCAATCCACCTAACCTGCACATCTTTGGGTTGTGGGGGTGTAACCCACGCAGGCACGGGGAGAATGTGCAAACCCCACACGGACAGTGACCCAGGGCCGGGATTCAAACCCGGCTCCACCCTGCCGCTACTTCATTAACAATTGGCACAATTTTGTCACCCCGTTGCGCCTGGCATCGATCTCGTTGCAAAAGGAGCATCGCAGGAGAGGCCCAAACTAGGTTTCCTGCTGGGCTCAAACTCACGCACAAGTCACCCATCCTGCGGCACCCATGTGATCTGGATCATGCCCTTGCTGGTCGTAATCCAGGTAACTACATTTAAATGAGGCATTGGGCTCCTTTAAATTTCCGTGACCTATTGAGGCCACATTCTCCCGGTGACTGGGAGTCACCGACTATACCGGCGAGACCTCAATCTGTCGACGGTAAGTACTGGTCTCCACAAGCTAGGGTGAGGCTATTGGAGTCCCTGGGTGGTTGGGGCAGTGCATGCAACCTGGCACTCCCCCGGCACATGAACATCTTGGCAGTGACAATCTGGCACTGCCATGGTGCCAGGGCATTGTTCGAGTGTAAGGCTGGCAGTACCCGGCTGCCGGCACAGGTCGGAGAATCCCGCCCTCGCCGGCTGCCGAATTCTCCAGCACCGGAGATTTGGCGGGGGTGGGAATCGTGTCGGTCGGCGGCTGCTCGCAGTGGCCCCCCCCGGCGATTCTCCGCCCCGCGATGGGCAAGTCCCGTCCGTTCTATGCAGGTCCCGCAAGTGTAAATTGAAGTAGGTCTGGCGGCGCCGTCTGGCGGAGTCCCTTCGCCCCCGGATAACACGGCGCCAAAGGCCTTCCTCGCCGGCCGGCGGGGGGTCCGCACCTTTAGGGCAGCCCGACGCCGGAGTGGTTCACGCCACTCCACTGCGCCATTTCTGCCTGCCCCGCCAATTCCCAGAGAATCCCGCCCTTGGACTCATAGAATCTTAGAATTTACAGTGCAGCAGGATGCCATTCGGTTCATTGAATCTGCACCGGCCCCTGGAAACCGCTGCTGTGTTAGGTTGTAGAGGACAAAGGGGACACCACAAAGTGTACTGCAGTACACCACCGGAGCAGTCGAGGCATCGGAACCGCATTTTGAGCAGTCTGATGCACCGCTTACTGACAGCCCGGGTGGCCACAAGGGCCTTGTTGTATTGGGTCTCCGGCCTCTGTACGCGCGTCATTAGCCAGGTCCTCACCTGGTACCCCTTAGCCACCAAGAGGCAGCCGCCCATTCTGGGGTGGTCCTCAAAGAGGCAGGGGATGACAGACCGTCCCAGGATGTAGCTGTTGTGCACATTGCTTGGAAAGCATGCACACACAAGCATGATCTGTGTGTGGTGGTTACACATGAGCTTAATTTTCAGGAAGTGGAACCCCTTCCTGTTAATGTAGGACACTCTCAGGTGGCCCGGGGAGCGCAAGGCAACATGCGTGCTGTCTCTCAGCCCCTGGACCTGGTGCATCCCAACGATGGCAGAGAATCCTGCTGCCTGGGCATCGTATTGGGCTTGGTCCATGTCAAGGTTCATATAGTTTTCCGCCCGGGCAAACAGGGCATCCATGCTTGACCTGTCGGATGCACCTGTGGGCTGTGACCAGTGAGATGTCACACAGGTCCCCGCTCGAGCCCTGGAATGATTCTGAGGCGTAAAGGTTCAGGGCTGCAGTGACCTTAGAATCATTGAATTTACAGTGCAGAAGGAGGCCATTCGGCCCATCGAGTCTGCACCGATCCTTGGAAAGAGCACCCTACCCAAGCCCACACCTCCACTCTATTCCCGTAACCCAGGAACCTCACCCCACCTTTTTGGACACGAAAGGCAATTTTACCTTGACGGCGACTGAGAGCGGGTGTCCACATGGCCAGGAGAACACGGCAGAAGTGCTGCACCATCGCCTTGCTGAGGTGAGCCTCCTGCGGCACACACTGCCCTTTATTTGTTCAAGTGACCAGTGATGCCTGGGTACCTTCGGTCGTCGTGGGACTCCCCCCACCGGGCCCCTCCCTGGTCTGATGGACGGCCAGGTCCTCAGGCTGTGGGACAGGATCCGGCACGTGGGCCGCCGCTTTGGGCATCTGCAGACGCTGCTGCTGCTGCCATCTCCAGCATTTGGTCACCCAGCCTATCAGCAGCACCACCAGGGCCTGTTCTGCGGGGTCCAAAATACCATCCATACTCTTTAATATCTGTAAGGAATTGGGAGAGGGTGTTAGATGGACGAACAGCGGTAGCTTCCACCTTGGACCTTCCATTTCCCCATTGATCCCCTCCCTCCCCCACGCCCAGAAAGCCCTGCCCACTCACTCCCGCCCACAGCAGGCCCTCCACCAGACTCCAGCACATAATATCACCTGGACCGGGAGCTGGTCCCTTCTTCACGTCCTCCCCGTGTGTGCGTGGGTTTCCTCCAGGTGCTCCGGTTTCCTCCCACAGTCCAAAGATGTGCGGGTTAGGTGGATTGGCCATGCTAAATTGACCGTAGTGTCCTAATAGTAAGGTTAAGGGGGGTTGTTGGGTTACGGGTATAGGGTGGATACGTGGGTTTGAGTAGGGTGATCATTGCTCGGCACAACATCGAGGGCCGAAGGGCCTGTTCTTTGCTGTACTGTTCTATGTTCATTGCACTCACCAACCCTCCAGCTGTCCCCGGAGCTGTATACCATCCCCTGGATGTCCGGATTTTAGCTGCTGCCTGGGGGTGTTGCCTCCCGCAGTGTCCAGCATCACGGTCTGAATGGGATGCTGGGTAATAACTCCAACATGCTACATGGCCTGCCCACCCACGGGAATCCACTTGGATTGTGTGAAGTGCTCACTTACCATGATTGCCAAATCTCTATTCTCAATAGCACTCGACCGCACAGCAAGAGGCCTCGGCAGTCAGTGGAGGTTATGGGTGGTTGGTGCGGCAGATGGGCATTGACAAGGGTTGCCCCCGTACGGGTACAGACGATTCAGAGGTTGGCATGGTGGAGCCGCACGCAGTTTTCCCCCCCAGGGTCACCCTCCGCCTTCCCATGGTGGGCCACGCCAGCAGAGGGTGCATCCCCCAGCCGAGGGTCCCCCACCCCCCACCAAGCACTGGGGTGACAAGCCTAGTGTGACCGGACTCTTTGCCAGTGAGGAAAGATGGCTACCCACCTCCTCGGCTCCCCGCAGAAGACCTTCCGACAGGTTCATATATTTAAAAAGGAATACTAACCGGCGCCAGGGTGACCACTTTTTGGGGAGGCCGATGAATCACAGGAGGCCATTGGATAGAGTCATAGAAGTTGACAGCATGAAAACAGGCCCTTCGGACCAACTTGTCACTGCCACCCAGTTTTTACCACTAAGCTAGTCCCAATTGCCCACATTTGGCCCATAACTCTCTGTACCCAGATTTCCCATACAACTGTCAAAATGCTTCATAAAAGACAAGATTGTATCCACCCCTACTATTGCCTGACAGCTCGTTCCAGATACTCACCGCCCTCTGAAAAAATGGTCCCTCTGGACCCTTTTGCATTTCTCCCCTCTTACCTTAAACCTATGCCCTCTAGTTTTAGACTTCCCTACCTTTGAGAAAAGATGTTGACTTCCCTTACCTATGCCCTTACTTATTTTATAGACCTATAAAAGATCATCCCAAAGCCTCCTACGCTCCAGGGAAAAAAGTCCCTGGGCGAGATTCTCCGCAAATGCGGAGAATCGTAAAGGCTGCCGTGGGACAGGCCGTGCCCCACGGCAGCCTTCACGCCCACTTCCGGGGCTGATTCTCCCCCCCGGGCGGGGCTAGGAGCGCGGCCCCGTGCGTCACGGCAGCGCGGCCCTGACGACGGTCGTCAAGGCCGCACGCCAAGCGTCACGCCGGCTGACGCAGCCGATGACGTCAGCCGCGCATGCGCAGATTGGACAACGCCAACCCGCGCATGCGCAGTTGCCGTCTTTTCCCTCAGCCGCCCCGCAAGACGTGGCGGCTTGATCTTACGGAGTGGCGGAGGGAAAACAGTGCATCCATTACGGATGCACGGCCCGTGATTGGTGGGCACCGATCGCGGGCCTATGCCCCCCTTGGCACGGCCGTGGTACTGCCGTGCCAATCGGGCCCCCAGATGCCCCAAACGGGCATCTGCAGGCCGTTTCACGACGGCAGCGAGCAGGTGTGTTTGCTGCCATGTTGAAACGGGCGTGAAGGCCCGGCCACTCGGCCCATCGGCCTCAGAGAATCGCCGCTCGCCGTAACAAACGGAGAGCGCCGATTCGTGGCGTGGTTCGGGCGTGGGGGGGAGAGAATAGCGGGAGGGCATGAAAAATGTCGGGAGGCCCTCCCGCTATTCTCCCACCCGGCGTGGAGGGCGGAGAATCGCGCCCCCTGTCTATTCAGCCTCTTCTTATAACTCAAACCAGCAAGTCCTGGTAGCATCCTAGTAAATCTTTTCTGCATACTTTCTAGTTTAATAATTTCCTTTCTATAATAGGGTAACCAGAACTGTACACAGTATTTCAAGTGTGGCCTGACTAATGTCTTGTACAACTTCAACAAGATGTCCCAGCTCCTGGATTCAATGTTTTGACCAATGGAACCAAACATGCCGAATGCCTTCGTCACCATCCCGTCCACCTGTAACTCCACTTTTAAGGAGCTATGAACCTGTACTCCTAGATCTCTTTGTTCCGTAACTCTTCCCAACTACCTACCATTAACTGAGTAGATCCTGCCCTGATTCGATCGACCAAAATGCATCACATTTATCTAAATTAAACTCCATCTGCCATTCATCGGCCCACTGGCCCAATTGGCCAAGATCCCGTTGCAAACCTAGATAACCTTCTTCATTGTCCCCTATGCCACCAACCTTGTTTTCTCATCTGCAAACTTACTAACCATGCCTCCTAAATTCTCATGCAAATCATTAATATAAATAAAAAACAACAGTGGACCCAGCACCGCTGGTCACAGGCCTCCAGTTTGAAAAACAAACCCTACAACCACACTTTGTCTTCTGCTGTCAAGTCAATTTTGTATCCAATTGGCTGTCATCCTGGATCCCGTGAGATTTAGCCTTATGCAACAACCTACTATGCAGTACCCTATCAAAGGCCTTGCTAAAGCTCGTAGACAACGTCAACTGCACTGCCCTCATATACCTTCCTGGTTACCCCTTCAAAAAACTCAATCAAATTTGTGAGACATGATTTTCCACTCAAAAAGCCATGCTGACTGTCCCTAATCAGTCCTTGCCTTTGTAAATGCCTGTGGATCCTGTCTCTCAGAATGCCTTCTACCAACTTACCGACCACAGACATTAGGCTCACCGATCTGAAGTTCACAGGCTTTTCCCTGTGGCCTTTCTTAAACCAAGGCACAACATTTGCTACCCTCCAATCATCAGGCACCTCACCTATGGCTGTTGACGATTCAAATATCTCTGCTAAGGGAGCCGCAATTTCCTCTCTCGCCTCCCACAACGTCCTGGGATACATCTCATCAGGCCCTGGGGATTTATCTATCTTGACGCGCTTTAAGACTTCCAGTACCTCCTTCTCTGTAATATGTACATTCCTCAAGACATGAATATTTATTTCCCCAAGTTCCCTAACATCCATGCCTTTCTCAACAGTAAATACGGATGAGAAATATTCATTTAGGATCTCACCCATCTCTTGTGGATCCGTACGTAGATGACCTTGTAGACCCTCAAGAGGCCCTACTCTCTCCCTTGTTACTCTTCTGCCCTTTATGTCTTTGGGTTCTCCTTTGCTTTATCTGCTGAAGCAATGTCTCCTTTTTGTCCTCCTGATTTTTCTCTTAACTCTACTCTGACAACCTCTATACTCTTCAAGGGATCCACTTGATCCCAGCTGTCTCTGCCTGTCATATGTCTCCTTTTCTTTTTAACCCGAGTCATCCAGTGTTCCCTCCTTCTACCAGCCTTGCCCTTCTCTAAAAGGAATGTGCTCAACCTGAACCCTGGTTAGCAAACTTTTGAAAGCCTCCCGCTTACCAGCCATCCCTTTGCCTGCCAACAGACTCCCCCAATCAAATTTTGAAAGTTTCTGTCTAATTGCATCAAAATTGGCCTTCCCCCAATCTGGAATTTTAACTTTTGGGCCAGACCTATCATACTCCATAGCCACCTTAAAACTAATGGAATTATGGTCACTTGTCCCAAAGTGACCCCTCACTAACACTTCCGTCACCTGCCCTTCCTTGTTTACGAAGCGGAGGTCAGGTTTTGCCCCCTCTCTAGTCGGGCGATCCACATACAGAATGAGAAATTCTTCCTGAATACACTCAACAAATTTCTCTCCATCCAAGCCCCTGATGCTATTGCTGTCCCAGTCAATGTTGGGAAAGTTAAAGTCCCCAACTATTACCACCCTATTTTTCTTGCAGCCATCTCCTTAAATATTTGCTCTTCAATTTCCTGCTGACTATTTGGGGGCCTGTAGTACAATCCTATCAAAGTGATCTCTCCCTTCTTATTTTTCAGTTCATAGGATGATAGAATTTACAGTGCAGGAGTAGGCCATTCGGCCCATTGAGTCTACATTGGCCCACCGGCGAGAGCACAACGAGGCAGAGGATCGCGTCCGTTGTCATTTTCTGGGAGAATCACAACCAATGTGTTAAATCCGAATGGGGTAAATAGTAGTTCAGCTTTTAGAGGTAGTAGGAAATGTCTTTTGAGAATGTGATGGGAGGAAATACCATTTGAGAAAGGTGCTTAGGCTCTGCTCGCAGGGACAGTTGGGGTGGACATCTGGAATGGCAAAATATATTTTATAATAATAATCTTTATTGTCACAAGTAGGCTTACATTAACACTGTAATGAAGTATGGTTAGTTGCTGAGGTACAGAAAGTGGTGCTGTACTCTGACCGTCCCTTTTTCAACAAAAAGTCATTTAATGGAATGATGCAGACAACCTTTTGCACACTTGTGTGATTAATGCCGCTGTGTTATTGGTTATCTAGTCATAAATTAGACCAAACAGAATAGCATGTCACCCATTTTTCACCTCCAACTAGTGGATTGGAGGATTCAATTATTTGAGCACCTGTTTTGTCCTTTTATTTCATGCTTCTTATCATGGCACATGTGAGTCATGCACTCTGAGAAATTAATGTTTTGGCACCTAGTTTTAGTCATTTTAACTGCCCTAATATTTTATTTGGACTTGCTAATCTTGGGAAATGGAGTAGGTAGGGGAACATAAAAAATCATTTGGTTCTATTTTACACAAGTTATTTTTCTGTTTAAGTTTAAGATGTTTCTATTGCTATTTTCTTCATTTTTGTCTTTGCAAAGTGAAGTTAATAATTCAGAACAAAATATTTCTGTAACTTCCAGAGAAATGTTTATTTGTAGACTCAGAACATTAGGTGTGCAAAAAAATGTACTCATGGCCCATTGTCAAAGATTGTTTTTTAAATCGGTGTTCCTATCTGCTGTTCAAAATATGAATTAAACATGGAAATAAATGTTATGGAAAATAATCCCTCAAATTGCACGAGAAGCTACAATTGAAAAGCTTATATTTCTACTTACACCACACAATTCTTTTCCCACCTCATTTAATCTAACTCCCATCAGCACATCCTTCTGCCATTTTCTACCATGTCTAATGATTATTATCTAGAATGTACTGCCTGAAAGAGTGCTGAGTGCATATACAATCGTAACTTCAGAAGGAAAATTGTATAAATACTCGGAAATAAAGAAATTCAGAGGACCAGAAGGAAAGAGCAGGGGAGTGTAGCCAATTGTATAGCTCTACCAAAGAGCTGGCACAGACATAATGAGCCGAATGGCCTCCTTCTGCGCTGTATTATTCCGTACTGATAGACGGGCAGGTCCTTCTTTCACATATGTGCCGATAACAAGTAGGGTTTTTGAAACCGTTAAACAGTACAACGCTTTTGTAAGGGGCTCTGAATGTTGTAGATTGATTAAGACACGAATGAGGTTCATAAACCAAGTGTCAAACTATATTTAGTTCATGTTTGGAAAAAAGAAACTCCTGACTTTTATACCAGATGTCTTGATTTTTAAGAGTTTATCTCTATTTACGAGACAATGGGGTTGATACATAATAATGATAAGAATTTTTATTAGTGTCACAAGTAGGCTTACATTAATACAGCAATGAAGTTACTGTGAAAATCCCCTAGTCGCCACATTCCGAAGCCTGTTCGGGTACACTGAGGGAGAATTTAGAATGTCCAATTCACCTAAAAAGCTCGTCTTTAGGGGCTTGTGGGAGGAAACCGGATCACCCAGAGGAAACCCACACAGACACGGGGAGAATGTGCAGACTCCGCACAAACAATGACCCAAGCCGGGAATTGAACCTTGGGTCCGGCCGTTGTGAAGCAACAGTGCTATTTCATGTTGTTTCTCTTTTATATATATCTTCTGTACATATAGTTAATTTCTGTAACAAATTACAAAACCTTTCTCCAAGTAGAGTAAATTAGATCATACACAGTTTCGATCAGGCAAGATGTAGGTCCTACTTTTATAACTCAACATATAATAACTCAGTTAGCTTAACAAGTATATTAATTTGTTTTGTACTGCAATAATATAGAATACTTCATTCACAGTTTTCAGTAATATGAATTTAAACAGATAATGGAAAAATATTTTTTAAAGGGCTGTTTGGCAGGAAGAACTGAATGATGGTGATTTGACCTGAAGATCACCAGACCTCAAGCAAGGGGCAAGGCTGAGAAGGTGGGGCCTTCATGAATAACGTCAGCCGGTGAGGGAATTGAACCCACACGTAGCGAGCAGAAACTGCTCGTTGAACACGATCGTGGTGGTCAAGCTGCCAAGACCCTTGGGACACACCGGCTCAGATTCACAGGTCGGTACTGTGTGTGTCCGACGGGGGGTACTCGGCCCGGCGAGCTCGTCACCATAAGACAACGTTAATTGATCCACTTAAGGAAGCCCCACAGGCTTCATGCCGCAAATGAAGACTCGCCAGCTGATTCGCCGGTACCACGCTCGCCAGCCCTCCTGCTAACAAGGTAGAGCAGCACATAAACTGCTCTTGCACAGCCAACCCCACTCAGCTCACAGCCATGGAGTCGACATAACCGGCCTCACGATTCAGTCTTGGGGAGGCTCGAAGAGGCAGCTGAGGCCAGGAGGGACGTCCTGTTCCCCCAGGGTTCTGGAGGGTGAGCCACTGGGCAGCCAGTTCTGACTAGGATGAAATAGCAGTGGCCTTCAGCTTGGGCAGCGTGACCAGGAGGAGCGGCCCACAGTGCCGCAAGAAAATCAACGACCTACGCCAGGTCGCATGGGTGAGTTGGCACCCCCACCCATGCAGACCCCGAGCTGAACCACGGCTGTGGCTAACAATGCCCTCTCTGTGTCTCCATAGGAGAAGCTGTCGCAGAAACTTCGGGAGATGGCGCAGGGTGCCAGACATCAGAATCCTCACCACCTTTGAGGAACAGACTATGGAGGTTACGAGGGTGGCCAAGGCCAGAGCGGTCACCAATGCAGAGGTCAGCGCATGCTGCAGAGGTGAGGATCCACCGTGCCCCACTCAGGTGGACTGCCACATGTGAGTTGTTATTGTCTTACTGATTGGCCCATCCCTCTCACTGACCAGATGTCCATTCTCCTGCAGGACCTCCAGCCGTCGGCGTCGGCTCAGCCAGGGTTCCCTCCCACCCCAACAACATCCCAGGAGACCACCTCGGAGGAGAGGAGATGCGTCACAGCTATCAACCCAACCCTCCACCATCGCAGAGACACACACCTCGGTGGGCAATGTTAGTGGACAGGCTTCTGGGGCACATTCTGGTGAGCACCACATAGTTACTGATGCACATCAGGTGGATGCAGTGACGCCTAGGTGAGACAGCAGTAAGAGGGCTGCTGGATCCTGGGAACCAGCTGGGTCCCAGTCAGGTGATGAGCCTCTGGAACAGGTTTACTCGGAGCTGATGCAGATGATAGGGTGTGGCTGTGACATTCAGGGGGAGATATCAGCGACCCTCCAACAGATCCATGGATGATTGGAGGAGTCCCAGAGGCTATGGGCACAGGAGATGTCGCCGGCAATGCGTTGCACTGAGGTCAACACTGCTAGGGTGGTGACCGCAGTGGAAAGCCTGGTGCACAATGTCAGAGGCATTAAAGGTGTCCAAGGGGTGGCGCAATCGGTGACTGCCATGGCTGAGGGTCTTGGTAGATTGTCCGACTCGATGGGAGATGTTACCCAGTACCAGGCTGATCTTGATGAGGCACTGCGGGACATGTTCCGGTCTCATAGCATCACCCAGTCATTGAGGAGCATCACCGAGGGGTTGACACTCGAGTGCAGACATTGGGGAGCCTCCAAGGCTGGCAGAGCCAGATGACGCAGGGGAAGTCGGGGCACAGTCCAGCTGCCCCTCCATCCCGAGGTGAACCCCAGGGTCCTATGGCACTGGGGCTTCGCGGTGGCACAGTGATTAGCACCGCTACTTCACAGCTCCAGGGACCCAAGTTCAATTCCGGTCTCAGGTGACTGTCTGTGTGGAGTTTGCACTGTCTCCCGTTTCTGCTTGGGTTTCTTCCGGGTGCTTAAGTTTCCTTCCACAGTCCAAAGATGTGCAAGTTAGGTGGATTGGGCAAGCTAAATTGCCCCTTTGTGTCCAAAAGGTTGGGGGGGGGCTACTGGGTTACACAATGGGGTGGAGGCGTGAGTTTAAGTGGGTGCTCTTTCAAAGGGCTGGTGCAGGTCGATGGGCCGAATAGTCTCCTGCTGCACTGTAAATTCTATGATTCTATGACCGGTCAGAGGGGGCACTGGATGCCAACCTGGACCTGTCCCATGGAGTGGGGATGATGGTCACCAGCTCCCCTGAGTTCCACCTCTCTGTCCTCATCCTCCTCCCCCCTCAGAAGTGACCGCGTGTTCCTCGTCCTCCACTTCCAGCACATCTCCCCACTGCAGTGCCAGGTTGCGGAGGATACAGCAGACCACCATTAAGCAGGCAACCCCCCAGGAGGTGTACTGCAGGACACTGCCAGAGCAGTCGAGGCATCGTAACCGCATTTTGAGCAGGCCGATACACCACTGAGTGACAGCCCAGGTACCCACATGGGCCTGGTTGTATCGGGTCCCTGCATCGGTCTCGGGTTCCATACTGGTGTCATTAGCCAGGTCCTTAGCGCTCCTTATCGCCCAAAAGCCAGACGGCTATCCTGGGTGATCCTCGAAGAGGTCGGGATGTCTGACTGCCCCAGGATGTAACTGTTGTGCACACACCCTGGGAAGCATGCACACATGCATGATCCTAAGGTGGTGGTCGCGCACAAGCTGGATATTCAGGGAGTGGAACTCCTTCCTGTAAATGTAGGGCACTTCCAGATGGCCTGGTTCGTGTAAGGCGACATGCGTGCAGTCTATCAGCTCCTGGACCTGGGGCATCCTGGCGACATAGAACATTGCAGTGCAGTACAGGCCCTTCGGCCCTCGATATTGCACCGACCTGTGAAACCACTAAAGCCCATCTACACTATTGCCTTATCATCCATATGTTTATCCAATGACCATTTAAATGCCCTCAATGTCGGCGAGTCCACTACTGTTGGAGGCAGGACATTCCACGCCCTTACTACTCTCTGAGTAAAGAACCTACCTCTGACATCTGTCCTATATCTATCTCCCCTCAATTTAAAGCTATGTTCCCTCGTGCTAGCCATCACCATCCGAGGAAAAAGGCTCTCACTGTCCACCCTATCTAATCCACTGATAATTTTGTATGCCTCAATTAAGTCACCTCTTAACCTTCTTCTCTCTAACAAAAACATCCTCAAGTCCCTCAACCTTTCCTCATAAGATCTCCCCTCCATACCAGGCAACATCGTGGTAAATCTCCTCTGCACCTAATCCAATGCTTCCACATCCTTCCTATAATGCAGCGAACAGAACCGCAGGCAATACTCCAAATGCGGCCGCACCAGAATCATGGCTCCGAAACTCAATCCCTCTACCAATAAAAGCTAACACACCGTACGCCTTCTTAACAACCCCATCAACTTTCCGGGATTTCGTGGACAACGAGATCTCTCTGCTCATGCACACTACTAAGAATCTTACCATTAGCCCAGTACTCTGTCTTCCTGTTACTCCTTCCAAAATGAATCACCTCACACTTTTCTGCATTAAACTCCATTTGCCACCTCTCAGCCCAGCTCTGCAGCTTATCTATGTCCCTCTGTAACCTGCAACATCCTTCCGCACTGTCCACAACTCCACCGACTTTAGTGTCATCTGCAAATTTACTCACCCATCCTTCTACACCCTCCTCCAGGTCAATTATAAAAATGACAAACAGCAATGGCCCCAAAACAGATCCTTGTGGTACACCACTGAACTCCAGGCTGAACATTTCCCATTAACCACCACCCTCTGTCTTCTTACAGCGAGCCAATTTCTGATCCAAACTGCAAAATCACCCTGAATCCCATGCCTTCATATTTTCTGCAATAGCCTACTGTGGGGAACCTTATCAAACGCTTTACTGAAATCCATATACACCACATCAACTGCTTTACCCTTGTCCACCTGTTTGGTCACCTTCTCAAAGAACTCAATAAAGTTTGTGAGGCATGACCTGCCCTGCACAAAACCGTGTTGACTATCCCTAATCAAATTATTCCTTTCTAGATGATTATAAATCCTATCTCTTATAAACCTTTCCAACACTTTTTCCACAACAGAAGGCTCACTGGTCTATAGTTACCGGTGTTGTCTCTACTCCCCTTCTTGAACAAGGGGACAACATTTGCTATCCTCTAGTCTTCTGGCACTATTCCTGTAGGCAATGACAACATAAAGATCAAAGCCAAAGGCTCAGCAATCTCCTCCCGAGCTTCCCAGAGAATCCTAGGATAAATCCCATATGGCCCAGGGGACTTATCTATTTTCTCACTTTCCAGAATTGCTAACACCTCCTCCTTATGAACCTCAAACCCTTCTAGTCTAGCAGCCTGTAACTCAGTATTCTCCTCGACAACATTGTCTCTTTCCTGCGTGAATACTGACGAAAAATATTAATTTAGCATCTCTCCTATCTCCTCGGACTCCATGCACAACGTCCCACTACTGTCCTTGACTGACCCTACTCTTACCCTAGTCATTCTTTTATTCCTGACATATCTATATAAAGCTTTAGGGTTATCCTTGATCCGACCTGCGAAAGACTTCTCATGTCCCCTCCTGGCTCTTCTTGGCCGGGTTTCTCCCCTACCCGACGCCCGCCGGCCGGCGTCGGGGCTGGCCAAAAGGCCTTTGCCGGTTTGCGCATGCGCCAGTGCGTCAGCTGCCACTGACGTCACCACCGGCGCATGCGCGGTAGGGGGGTTCTCTTCCGCCTCCGCCATGTGGAGGTCGTGGCGGTGGCGGAAGAAAAAGAGTGCCCCCACGGCACTGGTCCGCCTGCCGATCGGTGTGCCCCGATCGCGGGCCAGGCCACCGTGGGGGTACCCTACGGCGGCGGGATTGGCCTCTCAGCGGCGAGACTTCGGCCCATTGTGGGCTGGAGAATCGTGCAGGGGGCTCGCCGATCGGCGCAACACGATTCCCGCCCCCGCCAATTCCCGGGTGGTGGAGAATTCCGGCCACAGCGGGGGCGGGATTTTCGCCGGCCCCGGGCGATTCTCCGACCCTGCGGGGAGTCGGAGAATTTCGCCCCTTATCTCTCTCTTTAGGTCCTTCCTCGCTAACTTGTAACTCTCGAGCACCCTAACTGAACCTTCATGTCTCATCTTTACATAAGCCTCCTTCTTCCTCTTGACAAGTAATTCAACTACTTTAGTAAACCACGGTTCCCATGCTCGACCACTTCCTCCCTGCCTGACAGGTACATACTTAGCAAGGACACGCAGTAGCTGTTCCTTGAACGAGCTCCACATTTCAATTGTGCCCATCCCCTGCAGTTTCCTTCCCCAACCTATGCATCCTAAGTCTTGTCTCATCGCATCATAATTTCCTTTCCCCCAGCTATAACTCTTCCCCTGCGGTATATACCTATCCCTTTCCATTGCTAAAGTAAACGTAACTGAATTGTGGTCACTATCACCAAAGTGCTCTTCTACCTCCAAATCTAGCACCTGTCCTGGTTCATTACCCAGTACCAAATCCAATGTGGCCTCTCCTCTTGTTGGCCTAACAACATACTGTGTCAGGAAACCCTTCTGCGCACATTGGACAAAAACAGACCCATCTAAAGTACTCGATCTATAGCGTTTCCAGTCAATATTTGGAAAGTTAAAGTCCCCCATAACAACTACCCTGTTACTTTCGCTCCTATCCAGAATCATCTTTGCAATCCTTTCCTCGACATCTCTGGAACTTTTTGGAGGCCTATAGAAAAACTCCCAACAGGGTGACCTCTCCTTTCCTGTTTCTAACCTCAGCCCATACTACCTCAGTAGACGAGTCCTCATTAAACGTCCTTTCTACCACCGTAATACTGTCCTTGATTAACAATGCCACCCCTCCCCCTTTCTTACCACCTTCCCTGAGCTTACTGAAATATCTGAACCCCGGAACCTGCAACAACCATTCCTGTCCCTGCACTAGGGGCTGTTTAGCTCACTGGGCTAAATCGCTGGCTTTGAAAGCAAACCAAGGCAAGCTAGCAGCACGGTTTGATTCCCGTAACAGTCTTCCCGAACAGGCGCCAGAATGTGGCAACTAGGGGCTTTTCACAGTAACTTAATTTGAAGCCTACTCGTGACAATAAGCGATTTTCATTTCATTTTCATTTCTAGCCATGTCTCCAAAATGGCCACAACATCAAAGTCCCAGGTACCAACCCATGCTGCAAGTTCACCCACCTTATTCCGGATGCTCCTGGCGTTGAAGTCGACACATTTTAAGCCACCTTCCTGCCTGCCGGTACATCCTGCAACCTTGAAACCTTACTCATGACGTCACTACTATCAACCTCCTGTATACTGGTGCTACAATTCAGGTTCCCAACCCCCTGCCGAATTAGATTAAACCCTCCTGAAGGGCATTAGCAAATTTCCCCCCCCAGGATATTGGTACCCCTCTGGTCCAGGTGTAGACCATCCCATTTGTAGAGGTCCCACCTACCCCAGAATGAGCCCCAATTAACCAGGTATCTGAAACCCTCCCTCCTGCACCATCCCCGTAGCCACGTGTTCAACTGCTCTCTCTCCCTATTCCTCGTCTCGCTAGCACGTGGCACGGGTAACAACCCAGAGATAATAATTGTTTGTTCTCGCTCTAAGTTTCCACCCTAGCTCCCTGAATTCCTGCCTTACATCCCTATCCCTTTTCATACCTATGTCGTTGGTGCCTATGTGGACCACGACTTGGGGCTGCCCCTCCTCCTCCTTAAGGATTTCGAAAACAGAGAATCCTGCTGCCTGGGCACCTTGTTGGATTTGGTCCGTGTCAAAGTTTATATAATTTTTTGCCCGGGCAAACAGGGCATTCATGGCCTGTTGTGTGAACCTGTAGGCTGTAGCCTGAGAGATATAGCACAGGTCCCCGCTTTAACCCTGGAATAATCCCGAGGCATAAAGGTTCAGGGCTGCAGTGACCTTGACGGCCACGGAGAGCAGGTGTCCTCTTCCTCCATGTGGTGCCAAGTCTTATTGAAACTTACAGGATACTGCGAGGCCTGGCTAGAGTGGACATGGTGAGGATGTTTCCGCTTGTAGTACAAACTAGAACCAGAGGGCTCAATCTCAGACTAAAGAGACAATCCTTTAAGACAGAGATGAGGAGGAATTTCTTCAGCCAGAGGGTGGTGAATCTGTGGAACTCTTTGCCGCAGGAGGCTGTGGAGGCCAAATCACTGAGTGTCTACAAGACAGTGATGGATAGGTTCTTGATTAATAAGAGGATCAGGGGTTATGGGAAGAAGGCAGGAGAATAGGGATGAGAAAAATATCAGCCATGATTGAATGGGCCAAGTGGCCTATTTCTGCTCCTATGTCTTATGTTAAAAAGAATGCATGTTTTCAAGTATCCACTTCAGCGAGAAGTGACTGGTCAAAACTTACTGTGTTTATGATTGAATAATAAGACTTCAACAGAGTCATGTATTGATATTGTAGCTGGCCTCTTTTACAAGATTTCTACAAAACCCATATTTAAGATTACACATGAGGAAGGAAGTATCTTACTTGCTACCAGTAGTTCTTCTTCAGACTGTTGTAAATAGAATGTGACCTTTTCCAAGTCAGCCAAGGCAACCAGAGTGTCTTCCAATATAGCCTGCTCATCCATCTGGAAGATATTAGCAAACAGACAAAGAAATTAAAGGCTCAACAGGGGATTGGGTGGAATTGGATATCTAATTAATGTATCATAATTTAAGATGTACTTGCATGAATTACAGTTGCAATACCTGTAATGAAGTAGATTTGCTGCAGGCCTTTTGATCAAATATACCAGGATATTGTTAACAAAATCAAGAAAAATTATAAGCTACTGATATTAAGAGAGAAAATATTCTTAATGACTGTTGTAATTTTTAGTGACCATTTTTCTGAAATATAAAGGCTGGGATTCTCCGAGCCCACGCTGGGTCGGAGAATCGCCAGGGGAGGCACGATAATCCTGCCACGCCACTCCGATGCCTGCCCGCCGATTCTCTGGCAACCGGAGAATCGGCGGCAATCGCGCCCGCCCGGTCGCCGCGGCACTGGTCGGGGGCCTTTGAAAGCATCCCCCCCCGACGATTCTCCGCGCTCAACGGGTCGAGTGCCCACCGAGTTCTGCCGAGTCCCGCCAGCGTGATTTACATATGGTCCCCCCCGGCGGGACCTCGGCGTTCTGGCTGCGAGGGCCATCCTGGTGGGGGGCGGGGGGATCAGACTTCGGCGGGGCCACCCTGGTGGCCAGGCCCACGATCGGGGGTTACCGATTGGCGGGCGCGTTCATTCCGGCGGGGGGCCTATGTTCCTCCGCGTCAGCCCCTGTAGGTCCGCCATGTTGCCTGAGGGCCGGTGCGGAGATGACAACCACTCGCATGCGCCGGTGCGGAGACGGCCATGGTGCACATGCGCGGATCCTTGTCGGCCGTGGCACACATGCATGGACCCGCACCGGCCGTTCGAAGGGCAGGCTTTCGGCACCGGAGCAGCGCACAGCACTCCTGCGCCGTTCTAGCCCCCGGGGAAGAGGAGAATGAATGGGCCTGGAGTCCCAACGTCGCTGGCGTCGCTCGTGCCTGTTTTGACGCCGGTGTCAACACTTGGCCGCGATATCAGTGAATCCCGGCAAAAGAATCTCACGGTTATCTTCATTTGCTGCTGTCTGCCTTTAAAGAATAATCTAACTTTGGTTTGCTTGTTCCTGTTTCAATTAGCTAAATTTTTCCAGATGGCGGATAGCCTCCCAGTATCCAGAGAGTTGGCAGGGAACACATTCCTGCCGACTCTGACTGCCTCACAGCCAATTGACGCTCCAATGAGTATTGATTGGGTGCAAGTGGGATTTCCACCCTCACTTCGGAGGAAGTCACACCTTGGAGA
This sequence comes from Scyliorhinus canicula, assembly GCF_902713615.1. NCBI lineage: Eukaryota > Metazoa > Chordata > Chondrichthyes > Carcharhiniformes > Scyliorhinidae > Scyliorhinus > Scyliorhinus canicula. The sequence continues at coordinate 109,620,900 of NC_052155.1, read as the reverse complement.
GCTGCTCACCAAACCGATTGGCTGGCAAAAGTGCTGTGGTGGACAGAAGAGAAACTACACAAACCTGCCAGAGCCAGAGGACAAGGTAAGTGTTAGCTACCTCAGGGCGGGAAGGATAGTGAATGCCTGGGAGGAATTCAAGGGGAGTGTTCCCCCAGTCAGAAATGGGTTTCTGTTGGAGACCCCCACCTCCCTCCACCCACCTGCAGATTTCCTCCCTGGATCTAACTTTGATTCTCTCTTGCACATCCCCATGGATGTTCAAAGTTCCCGCCAGTCTAAAGGTTGAGAATGGATGGTCAATGGCCCTTCAGTGGCTACTTAAGCACATGCAAAAATTAACATCAAAAATGAGTCCCGCCGCTCCGCCTCCGAATTCTCCGCATCGGTTTTAGGGCGGGGGCGGGGATCACGCCGCGCCGTCGGGGGCCGTTGGCAGTAGCACCCCCCGCAATTCCCGGGCCCCGATGGGCTGAGCAGCCGCCAGTTTTCGGCCAGTCCCGCCGCCGTGAAATGGACATGGTCCGTACCAGTGGGACCTGGCTTGTTGGCCGTCTAGCGGGGTCCTCAAGGGGGCACGGAGGGATCCGGCCCCGGCCTAGCCCCCGGAAGTGAGGAGGATTCCGCAATTTCCGGGTGGCCCGATGCCGAAGTGGTTTGCACCGCTCTTGGAGCCGACGTCGGGCCGTCCTGCCAAGTGTGGGAGAATCCCGCCCCATATCTCTGAAATTAAATGCTCTCCAACCCCTCCAACCTTTCAGGGAGTTGTCCCCAAAGTCCATCGGAGGGCCACCTCCCCACACAATGTAAAACCTTCACACCCCACCTGTACTGTATTTGATGTGTTTCAAGAGCTGTCAATCATACCTGATGTTAGTTTCACAACTGGGTACTTCAAAGCCACTCAAGCCAAAAAGGAGATGAAAGAAACAATGCAGACAGCTGGGTGTGTGTGGAAGTTGTGGCCACCTAAAATGGTGTCCAGCAAGGGATGCTGGTAAATGTGGTCAAGGGTATGGACAAGCAGGCTGCAGAGCAGATCAAACAAAGTTGCAGTAAAACGCTTTGCAGACTTCAAACGATTTCACAGGTTGATGCAAACATAAGCAAATTGCCATCACATCGGCCACCCTAGGATCAATAGAACTGTCCTGTTAATCAAACTTGTTTATGTGGGTGGCATGTGGCGCAGTGGTTAGCACTGGGACTGCGCGCTGAGGACCCGGGTTCGAATCCCGGCCCTGGGTCACGGTCCGTGTGGAGTTTGCACATTCTCCCCATTGTTTGCGTGGGTTTCACCCCCACAACCCAAAAATATGCAGGTTAGGTGGATTGGCCACGCTGAATTGCCCCTTAATTGGAAAAAAAATAATTGGGTACTCTAAATTTATAAAACAAAATCAAACTTGTTTACCAGACACAGTGGCGCCTAACTTTCTTAAGTGGAAAGTCTACATGCATTCAACACCTTCAGGCATGGCCACTGAGTACCCACCCCAAAATTAATGTGGCAGCCCCTGATTGGACTTAATTGATATGGCTGATCGAGCCCTGATCAATTGATTGACAAATGACCCAGAGACCGCCTACCAAAGAGTCACGAAATGCAAACAGCATAAACGTTACTGCACAGATTCATTCTTTCTCTTGAGCGGCAGTAACTAACAATGGTAACTTCCACCGGCCGACGGAGGAGACAATCACCCAATAAACTGAAGGAAGATCAGAGCCAGGAACAGACCAGACCAAGGACTGAACATTGATAACCACACAAGATTCAGGACACAGATAAAGGCCAATATCTGTCTGATACTTGCTAGCCACTCTGAAGTTAAGTTAAGGTCTTGTGCACAATAACTTTGTAGTTTGACTTAGTTTGTGTGTGATCGATTAACAGTAACAATTATGTGATATTGAATAAGTATTGACTCATTGTATGAAACAGTCTCATGATCATTTGTCCACCGTATATGGGTTAAGACACATGGTGGTTTAGAAAGGGCAACAAAGCTGTCAATCACAGCCTAGTGAAAGCAGTTTCACAGAAATATGAATGAATAGCTTGCAGATCAGAGGTCTGAGCAGGTTTAAACCCAGCTGACTGTTCTTCTCTTTCCAGGAATTGGCAGGTGCTGCTTCCTCTGCCTGAGCCAGCAGCTATACTGCACAGATGAGTTTTAGAACAGTGATCTTTTTCACAGCCTCTGTCTGTACTTTTCTACAGCTTCCAGATAGGGGTCCCTTTAATGGGAAGCTTCCAGGCAGGGGTCTCACTAATGGGGGGGGGGGGGGGGGGGGGGGTCTCTGGTGGTGGTCTCTTGTGGGGGGGTCTCTTATGGGGGTCTCTCAAATTAGGAGTCTCTGGCGAGGGATCGGGTCAGCCTTGATCGAGAAAATCCCAGGGGAGGGGCTGAATTGCGTTGCAGGGGAGAAGGAGGCCCAGCCGCTGGACCTCTCTATTGGCTGCCTGCTCAAAATGGTGGCCCGATAGTGGAATCTGCAGGAATCCCTCATAATTTTTCCATATTTGCGCTTCAGGCGTGAGTGCAAATCAAGTGCGGTTCAGCTCTGACAGGAGAAAATAGTCCCCCAAACGGAGAATTCCAGCTGTATTCTTCTAATGACATCCAGGTTGGTGGGCAGATGTAAACGTTGATCTGCGGTAACAGTCCTTGTTATTTCAAAATCTAAAGACTACTTTCCACTTACAATAAATGGTGCAATGAAAGGCATAATCCAACTTGGGGAAAGCCTTTGGGCGCGATTCTCCCAAACCGGGAGAAATCGTAAGGCTGCCGTCAAACCCGGGCGGGTTTGACGCCAGCCCCCCCCCTTCCCGACCGGGAACTGATTCTGGTCCCCGGTCGGGGCTAGCAGCCCGACGCCGTAAGCTCCGGCATCACGGGCTTAACGAATTTCGTTAAGCCCGCTTGCCCAAGTTAGCGCCGGCTGACGCGTCAAATGACGTCAGCCGCGCATGCGCGGATTGGAAGATTCCAACCCGCGCATGCGCGGATGACGTCATCGCGTATTTGCGCGAAACCCGCGCATGCGCGGGCTGGGATGCCCCTCAGCCGCCCCGCGAATGGATACTGCGGGGCGGCGGAAGGACAAATAGTGCGTGGGTATCGGGCCCGCTGCCCGCGATTGGTGGGCACCGATCGCGGGCCCATGGCACCCTTGGCACGGCCGTGGTACTGCCGTGCCAATCGGTGCCATGGTTATAAAATGCGAGTGTTTACGGCCGTTTTTACGAACGGCCAGACCAGGTGTGTTTGCCGTTCGTAAAAACAGCCGTAAAGGGCTGGGAACTCGGCCCATCTATCAGCTGTGAATCGCTGCCGGCCGTAAAAAAAACGGCGGCAGCGATTCGTGTCGGGAGTTGGGCGTGGGGGGGTAGAATAGCGGGAGGGCGTCGGAACAGCGTGGCCGTAAAATTTTACGAGCCACGCTATTCTCCGCACCGTCGGGAGTGCGGAGAATCTCGCCCTTTATATTTGAGTGGAGCTCACAAAAGCAGTTCTCCTCTGACTAGCTTTGGCCTGTTCTATTCTGGAACTCTTCCTTGTCGCAACTTTCTGAGAGAAAGAGGAATTCCGGATGATCATATGTAGGAGTAGGCAATTTGGCCCATCAAGCCTGCTCTACCAATCAGTAGGATCATTCCTGATCTGACTGTGGCTTTAACTCCACTTTCCTGCCTGACCCCATAACCCTCAACTGCCTTGTGGATCAAAATCTGTTGAACTCAGCCTGGAATATATTCAATAGCCCAGCCTCCATTGCCCTCTTTGGAACAGAATTCTGAAGACCAATGACCCTCTGAGTGAAGGAATTCCTCCTCATCTGTGGCTTAATTGGAAGACAGCCACAACAGAAAACATCCTTTCAGCATCCACCCTGTCAAACACCCTCAGAATATGCTATGTTTCAATGAGAACGTCTCTCACTATTCTGAATTCCAATGAGCATAGACCCAATCTGTTCAACCTTTCCACAGAGGACAATCCCTCCATCCCATAAATCAGTCTTGTGAATCTTCTCTGAACTTTTTCCAATAAAAGTATATCCCACTTTAAGTAAGGAGACCAAAACCGTATACAGAATTCCAGCTGGAGCAAGGCTTCCCTACTTTTGTGCTCCATCCCCCTTGCATTAAAGGGCAACATTCAATTTGCCTTCCTAATGACTTGTTGTACCTGTATGCTACCTTTTTTAGGATTTATGTGGAAGGAGACCCAAAACCCTCTGTAGCACAATATTCTCTAGTCTCTCAGCTAAATAATATCCTGCTTTTCTATTCTTCCTGCCAAGGCAAGCAATCTCACATTTTCCCACATTATATTCCATTTCCCAAATTATTTGCCGCCCACTTAACCTATTTACATTATTTTACAGATTCTTTGTTGTTAGGTCAATCCAAAGCCAGTTGGTGAAGTATGAAGTTAGAGATTAACACTTTTCTTGATAATCGGTTTATTTAGAGTGCAGCACTACATATGTCTACTATGTATCTACTGAGTTTCTCGAGTTGATGTCAGCATTCGAAAGTGACATGGGGGCAAGCCATAGCTGCTGTTTAGGTGAATACATACTACAGTTATCGCTTATAGTTTGTGAAGATTTTATTTTGTGGTTTATAGTATGTAGGGGCTATATTCTGTATTACTGAGGCCAAGGGAAGAATTGCTCTAAAGTACTTGATATTATTTTTTTTAAAGAGTCCTTTAAAGATTTAATCTAAAGTGGTAAGTCATGGCAGGAGAGCTCCAAGCCATGGTTTTCTCTTCCTGCTCTGTGTGGGAAGCTGGGGACATTTCCAGCGCCTGGGGCCAGCATGTGTGCAGAAAGTGACTCCAGCTGCAGCTCCTGGAAGCCTAGGTTTTGGAACTGGTGGCTGGGGTCTCTGTAGAATATTTGCGAGGCAGAGAGTATCATGGACAGAACATACAGAGAGTCCACAGACAGGAAGAGAATGGGTGACCACCAGGCAGAGCAAGAGGACAAGGCAGGCAGTGCAGAAATTCCCTGCAAAACAGATATTCTGCTTTGATACTGTTGAGAGGAATGGCCTCTCAGGGGAAAGCAGCAACAGCCAATTTTGTTGCACCACGGTTGACTCTGCTGCACAGGGGAGGAGTAAAAAGTTTGGGAATGCAATGGTTGCAGGGGATTCAAATGTAAGGGTAATAGATAGGCATTTCTATGACCACAATCAAGGCACCAGGATGGTACATTGCCTCATTGGTGCTAGGGTCAAGGATGTCTCAGAGCGGCTGTAAGACATTCTAGAGGGGGAGAGTGAACAGCCAGTGGTTGTGGTGCATATCATTAACAATGACATAGTTAAAAAATAGGATGAGGTCCTAAAGCCGAACATAGGGAGTTAGGAAGTAAGTTGTAAACTAGGATCTAAAAGTAGTGATCTCATGATTACTCCCAGTGCCACATGCTAGGCAGAGTAGAAATAGCAGGATATATCAGATGAACACATGGCTGGAAGGATGGTGCAATGGGGAGGGTTTGAGATTTCTGGGGCATTGGGACTGGTTCTGGGGGAGATGGGTCCAGTAAAAACTGAAAGGATTACACCAGGGCAGAACTGGGATTGATGCCCTGTGGCGAGTATTTTCTCGTGTCATTGGGAAGAATTTAAACTAGAATGGCAGGGGGATGGAAACTTAAGCAGGGTGACAAGGGAAAGAGAAACAAGGACAGTAATGTAAGGACAGTAAAATGTAAAAACGGTAGACAGGGTAATCAAAGGTCAGAGGCAATGAGGGCCACAGTACAAAGAAAAGTTAGGATGATTAAAAATGACAAATAGGCAAGCCTAATGACTTTGCATCTTAATGCACGATTCATTCGGAATAAGGTAGACAAACTGATGACGCAAAGCGAGGTAAATGGATATGAACTCATAGCCATTACGGAGAAATGGTTACAAGGAAATCAAAACTGGGAACTTAACATTCAGGGATATTTGACTTTTTAGAAGGACAGGAGGGAAGGAAATAAATGGTGTAGTCGCACTCTTATTAAGAGATGAAATGGGGACAGTTGTGAGAAACAATCTAGACTCGGATGATGTCGAGTTCATTTGAGTGCAATTCTAAGAGAGAGTTATGGGGAACAAGGAATAGAAGAGGAGTTAAACAAATGTTTTGTATTAGTCTTTATGGTTGAAGATACTTCGAACTTCCCATTAATACCAAAGAATACGGGGAGGAATTGAATACCATCAGCATCATTAGGGAAGTAATATTAGACAAACTAATGAGGCTAAAGGCAGCTAAGTCCCCTGACCCTGATGGCTTGAATCCTAGGATGCTAAAAGAAGTAGCTACAGAGATGGTGGATGCGTTGGTTGTAATTTTCCAAAAATCTTTGGATACTGGAGTAGGACCAGAGGATTGTAAAACTGCCAATATAACACTTCTATTGAAAAAGGGAGGGAGGCAAATAGCGGATAACTATAGGCTGATTAGCCGAGATATGTATTATTGGAAAATTGTTGGAATAAATTATTAAGAATGTAATAGCAGCATATTTGGAAAATAATAATATCATCAAGCAGAGTCAGCATGGCTTCATGAAAGGGAAATCGTGTCTGATTCATTTATAAGAGTTTTATAGGAAGTCTCAATCAGAGTGGATAGAGGGGAGCCAATTGATGTGTTGTATTTGGACTTCCAGAAGGCGTTTGACAAGCTACCTCAGAAAAGGTAAAGTCATAAGATAAGAGCCCATGGTGTTAGAGGTAGTATATTGGCATGGATAGAGAATTGGCTAATGGGCAGGAAACAGTGAGTAGGGACAAGGGGTTCTCTTTCGGGTTGGTGACCTGTAATCACTGGGGTTCCACAGGGATCGTGCTGGAACCAGAACTGATTACAATATATATTAATAACTTGAAGGAAGGAAACGGATGTACTATGGACAAATTTGTACAAGACACAAAAATAGGTGGAAAGGCAAGTTGCGAGACAGATATGAAGAGCTTACAAAGAGATAGGGTAAGTGGGCAAAAAGTTGGCAAATGGAATATAATGTGGGAAAATATGTAGTACATTTTAGAAGGGGGAACAAAAGAACAGGATTACTTAATTGGAGAAAAACTGCAGAAAGCTGAAACACAAATGGACTTAGTATTTGTGCACAAAACACAGAAAGCTAGCACACAGCTGCAGCAGGTAATCAGGAAGGTTGATGGAATGTTGGCCCTTATTTCAAGGGGGTTGGAGGACAAACATAGGGAAGTCTTACTGCAAGTGTACAATACAAAGTCTTACAATACCAGGTTAAAGTCAAACAGGTTGCAAGTGTACAAGGTATCAGTGAGATCTCATCTGGAGTACAGTGAGCAATTTTGGTCTCCATATTTAAGAAAAGATATTATTTCATGAGAGGTGGTTCAGAAAAGGTTCACTAGGATGACCCCAATACGGAGGGATTGTCTTCTGAGCAAAGGCTAAACCGGTTCGGATTCTACTCATTGGGATCTAAAAGAATGAGAGGTGATCTCATTGAAACATATTGGATTCTTAAGGGGCTTGACAGGGTAAATGCTGAGAGGATGGGCGGAATTCTCCGACCCCACAGCGTCAATCTCACCGCCGTGTCCCGAATCGCGCCGCGCCAGTCGGCGGGCCCCCCGTGGCGATTCTCCGGCCCGCGATGGGCCGAAGTCCCGCCGCATACAGGCCTTTCCCGCCAGCGTGGTTTAAACTACCTCTGGTACCGGCAGGATTGGTGGCGCGGGCGGGCTCCGGGGTCCTGGGGGGGCGCGGGGGATGCCCCCACAGTGGCCTGGCCCGCGATCGGGGCCCACCGATCGGCCGGCAGGCCTGCGCCATGGGGGCATTCTTTTTTTTCCGCCCCCGCCATGGCCTTCACCATGGCGGAGACAGAAGAGACCCCCTCCCCTGCGCTTACGCTGGTATGACGTCAGCAGCCGCTGACGCTCTAGCGCATGCGTGGACTTACGCCGGCCGGCGAAGGCCTTTCGGCCCCGGCTGGCGTGGCGCCAAAGGCCGTTCGCGCCGGCCGGCGGAGTGGCCACCACTCCGGCGTGGGCCTAACCCCTCAACGTGAGGGCTTGACCCCGAAAGGTGCCGGGTAGGGGAGAATCCCGCCCGATGTTTCCCCTTGTGGGACCAGAGGTCATAGTCTCAGAATAAAGGGGTGCCAATTTAAGACTGAGATGAGAAGAAATATCTCCTCTCAGACGATTGATTGTCTTTGGAACTCTGTGGGTCAGAGTCTTTGTGTATGTTTAAGGCTGAGATATACAAGATTCTTGATCAGTAAGGGAATCAAGGGTTACAGGGAAAGGGCAGTAAAGTGGACGTAAGGAATGTCAGATCAGCCATGATCCTATTGTATGGCTTGGCAGGCTCGAGGGGCCGAATTACCTACTCCTATTTCTTGTTGTCTACTGCTCCCATGTTCCAACGGTCTCTCCTTATACTACTTTGTGCAAAACAAATAATCAAGTAACCCAATTAACTTAAGAATCACCCCTTAAGTGGGCATTATAACTAAATCAAAAGTATCAAAGGAAACTTAAATTGAGATAATGTTATCCAGCCCCATCAGCGCCTGTCAGTCAAAGAAGGTCTCAAGCATACTGGTCGACACCATGTGCTGAATCTCCAAGGATACCTTGACCAAAATATCCGAAGACTAACACATCAACTTGATTAAAAAAACCACACCCATCTACATCCCCAACTCCAATAACCCGCTGCATCCAGGCTTCCCCATTTTAACCCCCTTATCCCCCCCCCATCCCCCTGACCCACATCCCCTTGCTGACCTCCCAATCCTCTTTAAATAAATTGATAAACGGTTTCCATCTCCAGGTGAACCCCTCTGCCAACCCTCGTAGAGCAAACTTGACCTCCTCCAGCCTTAGAATTTCTGCCACGTCACTCACCCACTCTCCCGCTTTCTGCAACCCTGGAAAAATCTGTCTCCGGGCTACCTGGGAGACAAAGGCCAAAACGTTGGCCTCTCTCACCCCCTGGACTCGCGGGTCTTCCAAAACCCCAAACATTGCCACGTCCAGACTTGGGACCACCCACACAAGTCGAACATCACGTCCGAAAAACCCTGCCAGAACCCCCTCAGTCTTGGACACACCCAGAGCATGCGGACGTGATTCACGCCCCCCCCCCCCCTCCCCACCCCGCACATTGCCCACACCTAACCTCTATCCCCACAATGAACTCCTCATCGCCACCATAATATGAGCCTTATGCACCACCCTAAACTGGATGAGGCTTAACCTCGCACACGATGAGGACGTCTTCATCCTCTGTAAGGCTTCCGCCCTCGCCCTGGCTCCCATATCCACTCACAGTTCCTCCTCCCACTTACGTTTAATATCCCCCATCAAGGCTGGCTCACATTTCATCAATTCCTTAATCTTCCCCTCCTCTATTTTATCCTTCGACAGTACTTAGATCTGCAGCCTCAGGGACGGCAGCCCAGGAAAGGATGCCACCTCGCGAAATTCCAAACCTGCAGGTACCTAAAGCTATTCCCCTTGGGCAGCTCATTTACTTCCTCCAAGTTCTCCAGCCCTGCAAATGTGCCACCTATAAACAAGTCCTCAAAGTACTCTATCCCCACCTGCCTCCACCCCCTAAACCTCACGTCCAGCCCCGCTGGCGCAGATCAGTGCCCACAGTGAGGCACCCCCCCCCCCCCCCCCCCCCCCCCCCACCTCCCCCACCTCCAAATTTTCCCTTCACTTCCTCATGTGGTTAGTTTTGCGATCATAGAATCATAGAATTTACTGAGCAGAAGGAGGCCATTCAGCCCATCTAGTCTGCACCGGCCCTTGGAAGGAGCACCCTACCCAAGCCCACACCTCCACCCTATCCCTGTAACCCAGTAACCCCACCCAACCTATTTGAACACTCAGTGCAATTTATCATGGCCAATCCACCTAACCTGCACATCTTTGGACTGTGGGAGGAAACCGGAGCACACATGGGAGAACGTACAGACTCCGCATAGACAGTGACCCAAGCCGGGAATCGAACCTGGGAACCTGGAGCTGTGAAGCAACTGTACTAACCACTATGCTACCGTGCTGCCCGTGCTATGCTGCCAAGGCACACTCTATATAGAGACTCAAGGGTGGCGGAGGCAAGTGGAATAGTGTCAGAGGGAGGTTTAATGCACATTGTTCTCAATCAAGTCGGAGTGTCTATCGGAGGTTGGCACAGGGCCAGGAGGAGCAAAGGCCTGAGTGGCAAGAGGCAACAGAGCATCAAGAGGGTCAAGATGCTGATGAACAAGGTCCATTACAACAGCAAGCACTGGTCCAACCATGGGTATTTCACAGGCAGTTATCTCTTATCTAGAGATGTGCAAAATGCAATGCCCAAGGTGCCCTTGTATGTCCTGGGATGTGGTTCCTCGCATATGCCAGCTTCTCCAATATGAGCTGTGGCCACAACGATTCTGAAGGAGTAATGCAGAGCTCCTGGCCTGCATTGAGTGAATAACAGTCCAGGTGCCATTTAAATATTGCACCAGGACCTATGACCCCATGAGGTAACAGCAGGATTGGTGACTTCCTGCCTACCTTGTCACAAGATTGGCCAAGCTTCTTAAAATGCACAATTAATGAGCTGAACAGCGGAAGATGTTGCATGTTTAGTCACCCCTTCACCCAGTAGGAATTACACAAACTTTTCTGCCCACAACCAGATTTAGACCAGAAGAGAAAATTCCACCCAAATTCAGCAGTTTAAATTACAAGCTAGCATGTAACAATTTACCATTAAAAAAAATGTCAGCAGCAGTAACAAGAAAAGGAGTCATTTTAAAGATGAAGAAACTGTTCAGTTTTTCATATAATTGTCTCAAAATGCAATGGAAAGCATCATACTTATTATGAACCAGAGGTCTATAACCTGCCTGCACGCCCTTAACCATGTTCAAATAAAACAACAGAAAGTGTTTGAGAACCTCTGTGCAAAATTGAAGATGACATATAGCCTCAAAGGAAACACTGCAGGCCACCAACAAAGATATTTTGTTGAAAGTGGGGCGGGGTTCTCTCACCCCGGGGCTAGGCCAGAGAATCGTCGGGATGGGCGCGAATCGCTCCATGCCGCCCTGATGCTGGTCAGCCGATTCTCCGGAGAGCGGAGAATTGGCGCCATTGGCGCCAGCGTGGTACCAGTCGGGGGCGGCTCTCTATGCGCCGCCCACCACCCCCGGCGATTCTCCACCCAGGATAAGCCGAGCGGCCACGCAAAAAAAGCTGAGTCCCGTCGGCGCCGTTCACACCTGCTCTTACCTGGCTGGATCTCGGCGTGGATCCGTCCAGGGGCAGCCTGGTGGGGGGGGGGAATCCAACCCCAGTGGGGGGTGGTGGGCTCCGCTGTGCAGGGCCGGCTCAAGGCACCGGCAACTCGGGCTGTCGCCCGGGGCGCCATGTGCTAGGGGGCGCCAGACTCGGGTCCCGCGCATGCGCTGTTGGGCCGGCGCCAACCAGCGCATGCACGGTGGCCGCACTCCCCCAGGGCGCCCCCCCCCCCCCGGTCCGTCCCCTCGGTCCGCCCCCCCGCTCGGTCCGCTCCCCCCCCCGCCTCGGGTCCGCCCGCCCCGCCCTCGGGTCCCCCCTGCCCCCCCCTCGCCCCGCCCCGCCTCGCCTCGGGTCCGCTCCCCTCGCCCTCCCCTCGGATCCCCCCCGGCCCCGCCCCCTCTCGCCCTCGGCCCCGCCCCCCCCTTGGCCCCCCTCGGCCCCGCCCCCCTCTCGGCCCCCCCCCCCCAAGGGCGCCGAAGTTCAGCTTGCCCGGGGCACCAGCAACCCTAGGGCCGGCGCTGCCGCTGTGGCCTGGCCGGCGATCGGGGCCTATCGATCGCCGGGCCAGCCTCTTGGACTGGGGCCTCTTTTGTTTCTCGCCGGCTCCTGTAGCCCTATGCCATGTTGCGTCGGGGCCGGCGCAGAGAAGGGAGCCACTGCGCATGCGCGCATTAGCGCCGGTCCCACTGCGCATGCTCAGACCCACAGCGCCCACCTGACACCGGGGATTGGCAGCTGGAGCAATGTGGGTCGCTCCAGTGCCATGCTGGCCCCCTGTAGGGGTCAGAATCGCTGCTCCTGAGGCCATGCTGATGCCGTTGAGAAACGCGATAGCGTTTACGACGGCGTCAACACTTAGCCTCAGGATTAGAGGATCCCGCCCATGGAGCTGTGAGGCGCATGAATATTGACTACCCTAGCATTACGGCACACCATTGTTGACTATCCTCACAAAACCTCCTTTCCTAACCCGAAGAAGTACTACCCTGAGGCTGGTGATGCAGTGGGCATATTCTCCAATAACTTTGTCAACAAACTGTTTCAGCTCACCGAACAAGCTTGCTGGTATCATTTAAATGAGACCCGAGGTCCAATATCAGGTGCACCTTCAACCTACTCCATTCACCTGCAAGAGTGTGTCCTTCAGGGACTCAGTTCATGTTGGTAAATTAATTTCTCGGTCAATATGTTGAAGTAGACAAAAACCTTTTTTTGAAGAGATTTTTTAAATCATCAGCCTGATAATGCAATGCAAATATCATGGTTCTAATTGTATGTGTTACCATCAGAACTCTAGATGGAACATATGTGAAATCTACAATCTGGGATGTATTACGTATGTGGAGGTTACAAAAAAGGCTTGTACTTGAAAAATATGGAATCAATTGACCCGCATTCTTGAAAATCCTCCCCTCAACAAACCCATTTTTTAATGATAAATTTAAATCATGAAAGATCAAATTCATCAAAGGATAAAACAACATTTCATGCATTGTCTGCGTGATGCAAAAGGTAATGCTTAAACAAAACAGGCATTGAATGATTAATTGATTTTCTTTCACCACGAGTATTAAAGGTGCGTATGAACACATATCCTAAATACAAATAAGTGTAAATGGTATATCTGCACAGACATCAACACATAAGCAGATGGGATGGTGGAATGTTCTTTGTCTCTCACATAGCCTTCTGCATGCCAATATTTCTTACTGGATTGTTCTATCTTTTGAAAATAATTTATTCATAGCATGGGAAGAATAGAGCCTATCACTAAAGAAGAAAGCCAGCATGGATTCATTTTAAAATTCTGACACATGGACTTCCACTATGTCTACTCCATGTGATTCGGATTCTGCATGCAGTTTTTTGTCAATCAGTGTCATTCATGAACTTCCTGTAGACTGCTAAATGCTTCGATGAAATACTAATAACAATTCCATTTTGAAATGGGAGAAATCCCAGTGGTTCAAGCATTTTCTACTTAGGACCCCAGGCCACAATTAGTATTCAACATATAAAACTCTGTTTGAAACTGACACATAAAGACACCACATTGAAAGCTCGGTCTCTAATTATCATATTCCAACCATGTCTGTGCTTTATTTTACAATCTCCACTGAGTAGTTATTCCCATTACAGACAGCAGTTTCAATCTGGCGCCAAGTCCAGGGGCTGTCTTGGTGTGTAGTGATAGCAGGGTGAGTAGTCATGTACATCGGAGTATTCACACACAGCTAACCAGGAAGTTAAGATTACTTAATATTCTTCACTTTTAATCTTCAATGATTAAAAAAAAAATTTAAAAGAATATTTAAAAATGTGGTATTTTAATCATCTAAACGATAAGTGCTTTCACTTCCTCTTTTTCTCAGCGGAAAGTACTTAACTGCTTTTGATCTGATCAGAATCTGTCAGTCACAAACATTGTGGTGAGGGTTACAGCAGAGTACTTGAGATGCTTTCAAGCATGAAGGAAGATGAAAATAAACAAACAATTTGGACACATCTGGCCATCTGGAAGCTATTATTCTCTATTATAGCCTACCAAAAGCTATTTCTCTATGAATGTGAATAGAAGTCTCGCAGATCAAAGGATCTGAGTGGGTTTAAAGCTTTCCAATATGGTTTGGCTTTCTATGAACGACCAGCTGCTACTTTCTATATTTTTGGCTGAGGCAGCAGCTGTAAGGGACAAGTAAGCGAAAATAAATGATTTTTCACTGTTTCTGCCTGGATTATTCTTCAGAATTCAGACAGGGGTGACTGATGGGGGGGAAGAGTCTCTGATATGGGAAGGGTCTCTGATACAGGAGGAGTCTCTGATGCGGGAGGGGTCTCAGACACGGGAGGGGTCTCAGACGCGGGATGGGTCTTTGATGCGGGAGGGGTCTCTGATGCGGGAGTGGTCTCTCATGTGGGAGGGGTCTCTGATGCGGGAGTGGTCTCTGATGCGGGAGTGGTCTCTGATGCGGGAGGGGTCTCTGATGCGGGAGGGGTCTCTGATATGGGAGGGGTCTCTGATGTGGGAGGGGTCACTGATGGGGGAGGGGTCTCTGATGGGGAGGGGTCTCTGATGCGGGAGGGGTCTCTGATATGGGGGTCTGATGAGACTCTGATGGGGGGGTCTCTGATGGGTGTCTGGTGGGGGAGGAGGTCGGGTCACCCTCATAGATGTGCGCTGGTGGGTGCTGTTGACCCAGACATTCCCATGGTGGGGGATGGTGGTGGGAGATGCCCACTCTACTTGTCAGCAGAAATTGGCGTTGAAGGGGGCAGCCGCCAGACCTCAGTGCTTCACCCCGCCCACTCAAAATAGCTGCCCGATACTGGTATTCAGAACAGAATCCCAGGAGCTACCCACCATGCATAAATTAGCATGACAAGGGAGAGTGATTCACTCCTTGGCGACATCTTAGTGTCGTCTGCAAACTTGGACACATTGCACTTGGTCCTCAACTTCAAATCATCTGTGTAAATTGTGAACAATTGTGGGCCCAACACTGATCCCTGAGGGACACCACTAGCTACTGATTGCCAACCAGAGAAACACCCATTAATCCCCACTCTTTGCTTTCTATTAATTAACCAATCCTCTATCCATGCTACTACTTTACTCTTAATGCCATGCATCTTTCCCTTACGCAGCAACCTTTTGTGTGGCACCTTGTCAAAAGCTTTGGCACGACCTGCCCTTTATGAACCCATGCTGCGTCTGCCCAATGGGACCTGGGACAATTTCCATCCAGATGCGTCGCTATTTCTTCCTTGATGATACATTCCAGCATCTTCCAGCATCTTCCCTACTACCAAAGTTAAGTTAACTGGCCTATAATTACCCACTTTCTGCCTACCTCCTTTTTTAAACAATGGTGTCACGTTTGCTAATTTCCAATCCGCCAGGACCACCCCAGAGTCTAGTGAATTTTGGTAAATTATCACTAGTGCATTTGCAATTTCCCTAGCCTTCTCTTTTAGCACTCTGGGATTCATTCCATCAGGGCCAGGAGACTTGTCTACCTTTAGCCCCATTAGCTTGCCCACCACTACTTCCTTAGTGATAACAAGCATCTCAAGGTCCTCACCTGTCATAGCCTCATTTCCATCAGTCACTGCCATGTAATTTGTGAAGACCGACCCAAAAAACCTGTTCTGTTCCTCAGTCATTTCCTCACCTCCCATTATTAAACCTCCCTTCTCATCCTCTGATGGCCCAATAATTTAAGATTAAATAAAGACAATTAGAAAGGTATGAAGGCAGAGATGACTACAGTGGACTGGGGAAATGGGTTAAAGTGCAAGATGGTCGATCACCAATGGCAGTCATTTCAGGAGATAGTTCATAAATCTCAACAAAGAGATGAGAAACTAGAAATGAGCAAAGAATGACAAAATTAATAATAGAGGGAGAAATTTGGGTATGAGAATAAACTAGCAAGAAATATAAAAACAGACAGTAAAAGCTTCTGCGCGTACATACAACAGAAGACAGTGAGCGGGATTCTCCGATAATGGGGCTAAGTGTTGACATCGTCGCAAGCGCCGGAGCGTTTTACGATGGCGTCATCTGGCCACTAGAAGCAGCGATCCACCAACCCACATGGGGCCAGCACAGCACTGGACCGCTTCACACAACTCCAGCTGCTGATATGGGCCCCAGCACGGGAAGCGCGGGTCCGCGCATGTGCGCCACAGCCGGCACGGGTCCGCGCATGCGCGTGGGTTGCCGTCTCTGCGCCGGCCCCCACGCAACATGGCGGAGCCCTACAGGGGGCCGGCGCAGAGGAACATAGGCCCCCCCCCCCGGAATTAGCCCACCCACCGATCGGTAGCCCCCGACCACACTGGCGTCATTGGCGCCGATTCTCCGGCGATTGGAGCAGCGTCGCGGGATTCGCACCACCCCTGACGATTCTCCGACCCGGGCAGGATCAGAGAATCCCGCCCAGTAGCTTCAGTAAACATTTGTCCCTCAGAGGATGAGGCTGGAGAATCAATAATGGGAAACAAGGAAACTGAGACTTTGAACGAGTATTTTCGGCTGGATTTTCACATTTGAGATGAGTAGCAGGAGTTGAGAATATTCCACGGTCACCTTGCCCACCCAGGGAGAAAGTGCCCTTCAGGATAAGATTTTAATTTTGGGGGAAGGAAAGGCAGATACGGGCTGCAGTCTGGCCAGATGATATGGGAAACCATTCAGAGGCAGCCACGGGACCTGCAGGGTGTGGAAGCAGGCAGTTTAAAAGACCTGTCTTGGTGCTGAATGAATTTGTCCCAGTTAAAGTAAACACAAAAAGGTCCTCCAGTCCTCACCTTACCTCACACTCCCCATGCTCATCCATGCCACCCCATAGTCCCTCATTTCCCATGCCAAGTTATTCACTTACCCCTATGGCCACACATGACCCCATGCTGAGCTATGCCCCAAACAATTGTGATGGCCCCCACATACCCTCATGCCCATTCACAATGTATAGAAGTAATGAAGCCAATAATGACAGTAGCATGAGCAAAAAATGACTTTAAGCCAAATTTAAAAAAAACTCCTTTTTATGACAGCCCAATAGAAATATCAATCATCCAGATCCATTAAAGTATCAATAACAGAAACGGCAAACACTTGACACCTCTTTATCCTGTGTAAATAAATATTGTGAAATTGACCTAATCAGCTCCCAGCTATCATTTTTAAAGGGTTGCCAAGTCATCTCAGCTTGGCGAAAATTCAGCCCTTTGTATCTGCCTTCACGATAGAAGACACAAAAACGACCTACGAATAGCATAAAATCAAGAGTATAAATGAGGGAGGAACTTAAACAATCACTATGAGAAAAGGAACTGAGAGAAATAGCACTAGGTAAATTAATGGGACTATAGGCTGACAAATTCTCTGGAACCAAAAGCCTTCAACCTAAAAGAAGTGCTGCAGAGATTCTGGAAAGCCACAGCAGATTGGAACACCACAAATGTAACTGCTCGATTCAAGAAAGGAAGGCGCTCGTGCTTATACATTTTTGCTAACACAGGTGACATCCTTATTCTTCCTCTTGCCAGCTGCACCATCCAGAGTATAACTTGAGAACTACATAGTCTATGAGATTTTGTTTAATTTTGAATTTAACATTGCATTCAATAACATTGTATCCAGGGCACAATTTTGCAACTGGAGGTATGTTTAAATCCGAATGGAGGCCACAGGGTGTGTACCATTCGTTTCCCCGTGGCCTTCACAGAATATGAACTTCCCCAGTAATGGGGCTGGGCTTCCCATTTAACTAGGGGAGCCCTCACAGTATAAAAACCCCGACTGACCCTTCGGGGAGAGGAGATTTGTGTATAGTAAATAAAAGAGTATCTTTTGCATCCTACTCGCCATTTCCTGCTTATTCTCTTGGCGTGGATACTACAAGGTGCTGTATCTAAACTTGTTACATCTTAAATCAAATACATCAATTAGATTAACTTAGCACTAAACTGCAAATTGCAGCATCTTACCAGGTTAGGTGAGAGCAGTGACTGGAAGTTAAAGAGGATTCCTACATTGGCAATTTGCTCCAACCATTTTCTACTGGCTTCCTGTGTCTCGATTTCATATTCGCTGTTGGTATCATACATTTGATGCAATGCAGCCAATAGCTGTTCTGAGAAAGCACAAACTGTGGCCACTAAACTTTGGCAAAACACCATGTCTTGCCTGAGTTGAATTTCAGTGTCTGAGGGTTAAAAAAAATACAAAAGTGAAGAAACAGGTGATAAAAATAAATTAACAGATAATTTTTCTGCTGAAAGCAAGCTAACTTGGCTCCAGACAACAAATTTATGCTAGCCAACTGTGATGCTTGATAAACAAATTAAGTCTAAAATAGCTGGGAAATAGTAAACATAATTTAAAAACAAATTTAGAGTACTCAATTCATTTATTCCAATTAAGGGGCAATTTCGTGTGGCCAATCCACCTAACCTGCACATCCTTGGGTTGTGGGGGCGAAACCCACGCAAACAAGAGAAGAATGTGCAAACTCTCGATGGACAGTGACCCAGAGCCGGGATCGAACCTGGGACCTCGGCACCGTGAGGCAGTAGTACTAACCACTGCACCACCGTGCTGCCCTACACTAAACATAATTTAACGTTTACATCAAATATTATTGTGACGTTACAATATATTGAGACAGTTCTAGACTATCCAAAGATGTTTTTGTTGCACAAGTATACAAAGATTACTGAATTAAATTACCACACAGGAGGCCATTCAACATGCATCCATCATGTCTTTGTCAATTCTCTGCAAAAGTAACTCAGCTAGCCAATCACCTTAAATCGATATGCTCTAGTCTCGATCCTTCAGCCAATGGACACAGTTTCTCTCAACTACTCTGCTTCAGCTCGTCACGATTTTGAACATCTCTATCAAATCTCCTCCCAACCTCTTTTTCCTGAGGACACCCCCAGCTTCTATAATCTATTCAACTAACTGAAATCCCTCATCTCTGCAATAATTCTTGTTAATCTTTTCTGCATAATTTCCAAACCCTTCACATTCTTCTTAAAGAGTGATGTCAAGAATTGGATACAATTCTGTTGAGCTCGGACTAAACCGGTTTCTTATAAAGGTTCACCATAATTTTGTACTCTACTTAACACGCTCAGGAAGCCACATGTCTTATTATTCACTATCTCAACTTGCTAGCCACCTTCAATGATTTGTGTACATTTCCCACAGGTCCCACTCCGCCTGCAGCCCCTTTAGAATGTTGCCCTTTATTTTATATTTCCTCCCTTCGTTTTTCCTACAAAACAATATTTCACAATTTCCTGCATTAAATTTCATCTGCCCATTCCACCATTTGAAGGCTATCACTATCTACCTCAGAGTGAAAATGTTCTCCAAGTTGTGTGCCATCTGCAAATTTTGAAATTGTGCCCTGTACACCCATGTCATTATTTTGATTGAGAAAAAGAGGGCCCTCGTACTGACCTTGAGGGAGCTTCGTTATATGCTTTCGTCTTGCCTGAAAAGACTACTGTTCACCACTGCTTTGTGTTTCCTCTCACTCAGCCAACTTTCTATCCGTGTTGCCACTGTCTCTTTCATTACATGGGCCTCAGCTGTGCTGGCACGCCTATTCTGTGGCACTTTATCAAAATGCCCTCCACATCACATCAATCGCATTACCCTGATCACCCTCTTACCTCATCAAAAAACTCAATCAGGTTAGCTGAAAACCATTTACTTTCAACAAATCAGTGCTGGTTTTCCTTAATGAATCCCACATTTGTCCAAGTGACTTTGTAATTCTGTCCTGAGTAACCACTTCTGAAAGTTTTCGGACTACCGATGTTAAACCAGCTGCCCTATAGTTGTTGGACATCTCCTAGCCCCCTTTTTTGGATAAAGCTGCAACATTTGCAATTTTTTAACCCTCTGGTACCACCCGCATGTTTAAGGAAGATTGGAAGAATAAGGCCAGTATATCCCCAATATCTGCCCTAACCTCTCTCAGCATCCTTGAATGCATCCCATGTGGTCCTGATGACTTGTCAACTTTTAAGTACAATCAGCCTTTCTAATACCTCCTCTAAATCTTCTATATAAGTTTAACATAACTGCTCTGGTTTTGAATTTCATTCCTTAAGAGATGAACTCCAGTTTTTTGCTAGCACTTCTTATAGCTTTGTTGACTTGCGATGCTATTTATAATGATTTGTGTATTTATAACCCCAATCGCTTTGCACCTCTACCCTCATTAGACCTTTCACTGTTTTCTTCTTCTTGCCAGATTATTTAGAGAAAATTGGAATCTCTAATGACTATTATTCTAACAGTTGCTTGGTAGTGTAAACTTTGAATATTAATGAAGCGAGTTGTGTCTCCAAAACCTTTCAGCTTTGCCCTGGTGAGCGCAAGAAAAAAAATTATTCTATGTCTTTTCTATTTCCATAGATGTACCTACATAGTTCTCATTCCACTTCACATCCATTATTAAGTGGTCTGAAGTACACATGATCTTTATCCATTATCTCAATCTAAATGAATTCAATTTCTGATTTGATGCAATTTGTGGCCTTTTCTCCTGCAGCCATTATGTTATTTCCAAATAATACATTCACCCCCACCAAACCTTCGTCCCTCCCCTATTCTTTCTAAATATGTTAGAACCTGCAATTGCCATTCTTCGGCTCTGACTTCTACATCTTGAAATATGAATGAAAATCACTTATTGTCACGAGTAGGCTTCAATGAAGTTACTGTGAAAAGCCCCTAGTCGCCACATTCCGGCGCCTGTCCGGGGAGGCTGGTACGGGAATCGAACCGTGCTGCTGGCCTGCTTGGTCTGCTTTAAAAGCCAGCGATTTAGCCTGGTGAGCTAAACCAGCCCCTCTTGTTCCTCTCTGCGAATTATTGCCACCAGTTTTCTCATTCTCTTTCAGATGCTTTAGATATTACGTTATAGGCAATTTCATTTGTTTTTAGCAATAATTCATCACATTTTAATAGATATTTCTGTTGGTCCCCGATCCGAATGCAACCCCCCGCTGCCCCCACTGCAGCCAGCGAGAACGGAGAATTAGGCGCTCAGCAAGACTCCATTCACTCCAGCGGGAGTGGAGAATCATGCCGGCAGGAATGGACAGAAAATTCTGGTCAACCGGTCTGAATAATAAACCTTGGGAGTTGTTGCTCTTCAAAATACCATAACAGTAATGTGCCCTGTAAGTCAAATTCATTTGCTTTACAAAAGATTGAAACCAAGTTTATTTTCAACTTTTATCCTCTGCAAGGTTTCTAATATCAATTCCGATTTTGGTGAGCAATATTGAAACTCAAACTATTCTCATCAGACAACTGTCTGTTTGCCACCATATTTAAAATGCTGAGGACATTGGATTAAAGATTGGAAATTAAAATATCTAATTAAATTAGTTCTTATCTTGTATTAACCAAAAACAATGCATATATTTCAGACCTCAGCAATTTGCATTATTATAAAGATTATTAATAATAATAACAACCTTTATTGTCACAAGTAGGCTTACATTAACGCTGCAATGAACTAACTGTGAAAGTCCCTAGTCGCCATATTCAAGCGCATGTTCGGGTACACAGAGGGAGAATTCAGAATGTTCAACTTACCGAACAGTACTTCTTTCGGGACTTGTGGGAGGAAACCGGAGCACCCGGAGGAAACCCACGCAGATACGGGGAGAACGTGCAGACTCCACACAGACAGTGACCCAAGCCAGGAATCAAACCTGGGACCCTGGAGCTGTGAAGCAACAGTGCTACCCACTGTGCTACTGTGCTATTCAGTTCTGCCTAGTTGCTCAGGAAGGTTTATCAGTAGAGGACTCTTGAGCATAGAATTCATAGAATTTCCAGCGCAGAAGGAGGCCATTTGGCACATCGGGTCTGCACGGCCCTTAGAAAGTGCACCCTACTTAAGTCCCCACCTCCACCCTATCCCGGTAACCCAATAACCCCACCTAACCTTTTTGGACACTATGGTCAATTTAGCATGGCCAATCCATCTAACCTGCACTTCTTTGGGCAGTGGGAGGAAACCGGAGCACCTGGAGCAAACCCATGCAGACATGGGGAGAAAGTGAAAACTTCCACACAGTCAGTAACCCGAGGCCGGATTTGAAACTGGGACCCTGGAGCTGTGAGTACTAATCACTGTGCCACCGTGCAGCTGGGAAGTATAATAGCTGGGATTCTCCGAGCCCGCGCCAGCTCGGAGAATCAGAGATGACGCCGAGACGGTCCACGACGCTGGTCTGACGCCGGGACGCGATTCTCCAGCAACCGGAGAATTGCCGCCAGCCGCGCACGGTCGAGGGTGGAGCCACACAGCAGGCAGTTCAGGGGCCATATATCGGCGCCGGTGCAGCACTCTGGTGCCATTCTGGCCTCCTGTGGGCCACGGAATCGCTGGGCTAGGAGGCCCGTTGACGCCGGCGTGAAACACTCCGGTGTTTACGCAGGTGTCAACACTTAGCCACGACTTTAGAGAATCCCGGCCAATGTTTCTGTATTTTGTTTTAATAAACAATTTTATTGAGGTACTTTTTGGCTTTATAAACAGTTACAGACATCATCAGAAAGAAAGCCAATGTTTCTGTATTTGCGTGTGCATTGAGAGGGGGGAACCTGTGGCACAGGCCATGTCACTGCTGGTTTTACATTTCTATATTGGGACAAGTACGACAACATTATTGACACTGCAGTTTGGTCACACTTCTTCTATTAAAAAATTCTATTCTTTTCACTCTTTTTTTGTTGTATTTGCAATCAGTTTCCTGATGATTTCCTCAATATTTAGCAATGAAAGAACATACCATGGATGAAAAAGAATGCCTATTTTTATTTTTAAACCCATCCAAATAAAGAATTTTAAACCTAAAGATATATTTCAATGCTATAACAAACAGACAACTCAATTAGCTCAGTCATCCAATCCTTTGCATTCTTTGTTCAATTTTGGATCTTCCTTCCTCTGATGTTT
The DNA here is from genome assembly GCF_902713615.1 of Scyliorhinus canicula. Taxonomy (NCBI): domain Eukaryota; kingdom Metazoa; phylum Chordata; class Chondrichthyes; order Carcharhiniformes; family Scyliorhinidae; genus Scyliorhinus; species Scyliorhinus canicula. The sequence continues at coordinate 109,598,064 of NC_052155.1, read as the reverse complement.
GTGTTTCTTTTTCTCTTTCATTTCCCATGACTTTTTTCCTTTCCTTTCAATTCTGCTGTTTCTTTCCTTGTTGTTTTCATTCTCTCTGAGTCTCATTTGTGAATGCTAATGTCCCATTATGTCTGTTCTGTCCTTTTAGGACGCTTGTCAATCTACCTTCCTCTCATTCGCTCATGTCTGTTTTAGATCTTCATTCTCCCTTATTTTCATATTCCGTGAGTGCTGAGCTTGTGGCATTTGAGTGCTACAGTGAGAGTTTGGTGACTGAGGGAGTGCTGAGCTTGTGGCATTTGAGTGCTACAGTGAGAGTTTGGTGACTGAGGGAGTGCTGAGCTTGTGGCATTTGAGTGCTACAGTGAGAGTTTGGTGACTGAGGGAGTTAGGTGAGGAGGGAGTAAGGTACTCCTTTCATTTAATTTCCTATATTTATCAAAGAGCGTGAAGGGAACCAGGAGTTTAGAGTACAGCTGACTGGGAGCAGAGCCGGAGGGCGGAGGTCCAGTTGGTCCACAGGGCAGCTAATTCTGTAAAGTAAGAGGGGATGGAGGCTAGGGCAGTTGCATGCTCCTCCTGTAGGATGTGGGTGGTGAGGGATACCACTGGTGTCCCCGCTGACTATACCTGCGGGAAGTGCACCCAACTCCAGCTCCTCAGAGACCGTGTTAAGGTACTGGAGCTGGAGCTGGATGAACTTCGGATCATCCGGGAGGCAGAGGGGGTCATAGAGAAGAGTTACAGGGAGGTAGCCACACCAAAGGTACTGGACAAGAGTAGCTGGGTTACAGTCAGGGGAAAGAAAACTAACAGGCAGACAGTGCAGGGATCCCTCGTGGCCATTCCCCTTCAAAACAAGTATACCGTTTTGGATGCTGTTGGGGGGGATGACCTACCGGGGGAAGGCCCCAGCGGCCAGGTCTCTGGCACTGAGTCTGGCTCTGGGGCTCAGAAGGGAAGGGGGGAGCATAGAAAAGCAATAGTAATAGGAGATTCAATGGTTAGGGGAATAGATAGGAGATTCTGTGGTCGCGAGCGAGACTCCCGAAAGGTATGTTGCCTCCCGGGTGCCAGGGCCAGGGATGTCTCTGATCGTGTCTTCAGGATCCTGAAGGGGGAGGGTGAGCAGCCAGAAGTCGTGGTGCACATTGGTACCAACGATGTAGGTAGGAAAAAGGGTGTGGAGGTAATAAACAAGTTTAGGGAGTTAGGCTGGAAGTTAAGGGCCAGGACAGACAGAGTTGTCATCTCTGGTTTGTTGCCGGTGCCACGTGATAGCGAGGCTAGGAATAGGGAGAGAATGCAGTTGAACACGTGGCTGCAGGAATGGTGTAGGAGGGAGGGCTTCAGGTATTTGGATAATTGGAGCGCATTCTGGGGAAGGTGGGACCTGTACAAGCAGGACGGGTTGCATCTGAACCAGAGGGGCACCAATATCCTGGGGGGGAGGTTTTCTAGTACTCTTTGGGAGGGTTTAAACTAATTTGGCAGGGGAATGGGAACCGGATCTGTAGTCCAGCAACTAAGGTAGACGATAGTCAGGACGCCAAAGCACGTAGTGATGCAGTGGGGAAGGTAACAATGACAAAGGAGAGTACTTGCAGGCAAGGAGATGGGTTGAAGTGTGTATACTTTAATGCAAGAAGCATCAGTAATAAGGTGGGTGAACTTAAGGCATGGATCGGTACTTGGGACTACGATGTGGTGGCCATCACGGAAACTTGGATAGAAGAGGGCCAGAAATGGTTGTTGGAGGTCCCTGGTTATAGATGTGTCAACAAGATTAGGGAGGGTGGTAAAAGAGGTGGGGGGTGGCATTGTTAATTAGAGATAGTATAACAGCTGCAGAAAGGCAGTTCGAGGGGGATCTGCCTACTGAGGTAATATGGGTTGAAGTTAGAAATAGGAAAGGAGCAGTCACCTTGTTGGGAGTGTTCTATAGGCCCCCCAATAGCAGCAGAGATGTGGAGGAACAGATTGGGAAACAGATTCTGGAAAGGTGCAGAAGTCACAGGGTAGTAGTCATGGGCGACTTCAACTTCCCAAACATTGAGTGGAAACTCTTTAGATCAAATAGTTTGGATGGGGTAGTGTTTGTGCAGTGTGTCCAGGAAGCTTTTCTAACACAGTATGTAGATTGTCCGACCAGAGTGGAGGCCATATTGGATTTAGTACTTGGTAATGAACCAGGGCAGGTGATAGATTTGTTAGTGGGGGAGCATTTTGGAGGTAGTGACCACAATTCTGTGACTTTCACTTTAGTAATGGAGAGGGATAGGTGCGAGCAACAGGGCAAGGTTTATAATTGGGGGAAGGGTAAATACAATGCTGTCAGACAAGAATTGAAGTGCAGAAGTTGGGAACATAGGCTGTCAGGGAAGGACACAAGTGAAATGTGGAACTTGTTCAAGGATCAGGTACTGCGTGTCTTTGATATGTATGTCCCTGTCAGGCAGGGAAGAGATGGTCGAGTGAGGGAACCATGGTTGACAAGAGAGGTTGAATGTCTTGTTAAGAGGAAGAAGGAGACTTATGTAAGGCTGAAGAAACAAGGTTCAGACAGTGCGCTGGAGGGATACAAGATAGCCAGGAGGGAACTGAAGAAAGGGATTAGGAGAGCTAAGAGAGGGCATGAAAAATCTTTGGCGGGTAGGATCAAGGAAAACCCCAAGGCCTTTTACACATACGTGAGAAATATGAGAATGACTAGAGTGAGAGTAGGTCCGATTAAGGACAGTAGCGGGAGATTGTGTATTGAGTCTGAAGAGATAGGAGAGGTCTTGAACAAGTATTTTTCTTCAGTATTTACAAATGAGAGGGGCCATATTGTTGGAGAGGACAGCGTGAAGCAGACTGATAAGCTTGAGGAGATACTTGTCAGGAAGGAAGATGTGTTGCGCGTTTTGAAAAACTTGAGGATAGACAAGTCCCCCGGGCCTGACGGGATATATCCAAGGATTCTATGGGAAGCAAGAAATGAAATTGCAGAGCCGTTGGCAATGATCTTTTCGTCCTCGCTGTCAACAGGGGTGGTACCAGAGGATTGGAGAGTGGCGAATGTCGTGCCCCTGTTCAAAAAAGGGAATAGGGATAACCCTGGGAATTACAGGCCAGTTAGTCTTACTTCGGTGGTAGGCAAAGTAATGGAAACGGTACTGAGGGATAGGATTTCTGAGCATCTGGAAAGGCATTGCTTGATTAGGGATAGTCAGCACGGATTTGTGAGGGGTAGGTCTTGCCTTACAAGTCTTATTGAATTCTTTGAGGAGGTGACCAAGCATGTGGATGAAGGTAAAGCAGTGGATGTAGTGTACATGGATTTTAGTAAGGCATTTGATAAGGTTCCCCATGGTAGGCTTATGCAGAAAGTAAGGAGGCATGGGATAGTGGGAAATTTGGCCAGTTGGATAACAAACTGGCTAACCGATAGAAGACAGAGAGTTGTGGTGGATGGCAAATATTCAGCCTGGAGCCCAGTTATCAGTGGCGTACCGCAGGGATCAGTTCTGGGTCCTCTGCTGTTTGTGATTTTCATTAACGACTTGGATGAGGGAGTTGAAGGGTGGGTCAGTAAATTTGCAGATGATACGAAGATTGGTGGAGTTGTGGATAGTGAGGAGGGCTGTTGTCGGCTTCAAAGAGACATAGATAGAATGCAGAGCTGGGCTGAGAAGTGGCAGATGGAGTTTAACCCTGACAAGTGTGAGGTTGTCCATTTTGGAAGGACAAATCTGAATGCGGAATACAGGGTTAATGGTAGGGTTCTTGGCAATGTGGAGGAGCAGAGAGATCTTGGGGTCTATGTTCATTGTTCTTTGAAAGTTGCCACTCAAGTGGATAGAGCTGTGAAGAAGGCCTATGGTGTGCTAGCGTTCATTAGCAGAGGGATTGAATTTAAGAGCCGTGAGGTGATGATGCAGCTGTACAAAACCTTGGTCAGGCCACATTTGGAGTACTGTGTGCAGTTCTGGTCACCTCATTTTAGGAAGGATGTGGAAGCTTTGGAAAAGGTGCAAAGGAGATTTACCAGGATGTTGCCTGGAATGGAGAGTAGGTCATACGAGGAAAGATTGAGGGTGCTAGGCCTTTTCTCATTAGAACGGAGAAGGATGAGGGGCGACTTGATAGAGGTTTATAAGATGATCAGGGGAATAGATAGAGTAGACAGTCAGAGACTTTTTCCCCGGGTGGAACACACCATTACAAGGGTACATAAATTTAAGATAAATGGTGGAAGATATAGAGGGGATGTCAGAGGTAGGTTCTTTACCCAGAGAGTAGTGGGGGCATGGAATGCACTGCCTGTGGTAGTAGTTGAGTCGGAAAATTTATGGACCTTCAAGCGGCTATTGGATAGGTACTTGGATTAGGGTAGAATAAGGGAGTGTAGGTTAACTTCTTAAGGGCAGCACGGTAGCATTGTGGATAGCACAATTGCTTCACAGCTCCAGGGTCCCAAGTTCGATTTCGACTTGGGTCACTGTCTGTGTGGAGTCTGCACATCCTCCCCGTGACTGCGTGGGTTTCCTCCGGGTACTCCGGTTTCCTCCCACAGTCCAAAGATGTGCAGGTTGGGTGGATTGGCCATGACAAATTGTCCAAAATTCTATGATTAACCTAGGACAAAAGTTCGGCGCAACATCGTGGGCCGAAGGGCCTGTTCTGTGCTGTATTTCTCTATCTATCTATCTATTCCTTTCTTACTCATGTTTAACTTTGCCTACATATGTACCTGCTCACATAATGAAGGCAGTGTGTCAGAGAAATATGCACCAACTCACCAACCAGTGAAGGTTCATAAAAATGCAGTGACAATGCCAAGAGTATCAAATGTATATTGCTGCAAAAGACAACTACAGCAGTGTAAAAATACTATTATTCAAAATTAGCTCCATTTTAACCACCGCATTGCGCCTGGTGCAGATCTGGGCCTGCCGGTTAAATAGCGGAAAGGCCAAAATAGAGATGCGCGCTGGACGCTAATCAGTTTGCTATCTAACCGGCCCACTTCCAATTGCAAGTTCTGGATCACACCCAAATGAGCATATCATTCACACTCATGTGCATTAATTTCCATCTCATTAGCGAGATTAAAGTCAAAAGCAACGGCCTCCCAGGAATTAACTGTATTCCCAGAGAGAAATCACATGGGCATTGTTTAAAACATGAAGCTGGCGCAATAGCTGCTGAGGGGAACTGAGGAGGTGAGTAGCCATTTCCATTTTCCGGCGGGGATTGGGGGGGGGGGGGGGTTACGGATGGACCCTCTCAGGGTGGCCGGGCTTGGTCTGGAGGCTGAAGCATTCCAGGTCAGGGCCGCTCCTGGCCAAAGGAGGGGGGTGGGGGGGTGTGAGGAGTTTTTTTGTCTGTGAGGCCTTCAAGCCATCTTTAAATATTGTGGGTACCCATAAGAAGGGAAACTGTAACTGCTGCCTGTCTGCCTTACCAAACACTCTAGGACTGAACCCTGGTCTAGGTTCTATGCTGAAAGTCACTTTAACTCCCTTTGACTGTGAGCAGCCTCTAGGTTCGCAGCTAATGGCTATTGCAAATGAGGCATTAGCTTTCTATAAGACCATAAGACAAAGGGGCAGAATTAGGCCACTCGGCCCATCGAGACTGCTCCGCCATTCAATCATGGCTGATATTTTTCTCATCCCCATTCTCCTGTCTTCTCCCCATAACCCTTGATCCCCTTATTAATCAAGAACCTGTCTATCTCTATCTTTATGACACTCAGTGATTTGGCCTCCATAGTCTTCTGCGGCAAAGAGTTCCACAGATACACCACCCTCTGGCTGAAGAAATTCCTCCTCATCTCAGTTTTCATCTCATCTCAGGGGCTGATTTAGCACAGTGGGTTAAATAGCTGGCTTGTAAACCAGACCAAGGCCGGCAGTGCAGGTTCAATTCCAGTACCAGCCTCCCCGAACAGGCGCCGGAATGTGGCAACTAGAGGTTTTTCACAGTAACTTCATTTGAAGCCTACTTGTGACAATAAGCGATTTTCATTTCATTCATTTCGTTTAAAAGGATCGTCCCTTTAGTCTGAGATTGTGCACTCTGTTTCTAGTTTTTCCTACAAGTGGAAACATCCTCTCCACATCCACTCTATACAGGCCTCGCAGTATCCTAGAAGTTTCAATAAGATACCCCCTCATCCTTCTAAACTCCAACGAGTAAGACCCAGCATCCTCAACTGTTCCTCATACGACAAGCTTTTCATTCCGGGATCATTCTTGTGAACATCTTCTGGACCCTTTCCAATGCCAGCACATCCTTCCATAGATACAGGGCTTACAAAACTCCAAATGGGGTCTGACCAGAGCCTTATACAGCCTCAGAAGTACATTCCTGGTCTTGTATTCTAGTATTGTACTCTTGTTAGCTGTGAGAACACTTCCCAGCTGCAGGTTGTGTTTTCTGCTTGCCCCTGTTGGTGACTGAGAATGGCTGGAGGCTGCTATAGCTGAGAGGAAGGAAGAAATAAGGTGATTGCCTTTTGGTCTCTTTTACCTGGAATGCAGCGAGGGAAGGATTTTGGTAGACCTATTACCTGGCTGAGTATATGGGAGGACTTGCTGGAGCAGTCTGTGGATGTTTTTAAAGGTCTGTTTTGTTTGTTGACTATGTATTCTGTTCTGGACTTGTGGGTCATCTGTTAATGCCCCCTGTGTTCCTGTGGCCTGGTCCTCGGACAGGGTGTTGATGGAAGATCAGCTGCCGATACTGCAGGCGGAGGGGTGGCGGCCTGGCTCGACTGCGCAGCCCAGAGGTTGCGTTGGGATTACCGGTGACTTTTCATCTTCAGTAGTCATCTGCTGCGGGGGAAGATGTGAGGTGTTCTCTCTCCTTCTCCCGCTGTGCTCCATGTTGGGGTGACCTTTTCCGGTGGTCCATGCTGCTCGTTCTCACACATGTACACTCTAATAGACATGCATGCGCAGTCATTCACGCATATACTCTTTATGCATGCACTCTCACCGATATGCATGCACTGATGTTCACACACATACTTTCCCCAACTCGCATTGGGTGTCTTTCCACCAACATAGGTCTGCTGGGGGGGGGGGGGGGGGGGGGGGGGAGGGGGGAAGGGGTATACGGCTGGTTACTTTGTTGTCTTCCTGCCAGTTTTGTGTTTTCCTTCAGTGGTTGCTCTGTATTTGGTTTGTTTTATAATGTGCTGGGTGCTAAGTGATTAGTGTCCTCTTTGTATTGTCTTCTGTATTTTGATACTGTCAATAAACTAAAATATTTGCAGGTTGTGTTTGTTGCTTGCTCCTACTGGTGGCTGTTTCCTTCCTTTTCTGTAACCGGAAAGAAGGACAATTGTTTTCTAAGATTCCTGGGTTCTGGAACACTAGGCTCAGGGACACATATGGATCCAGAAGGTAATCCGGTTTGAAGCAAGAGGATGCTGCAGGACCTGGTGCACGACATTGATCCAAATGGCCCATCTGATGATGTGGTTGAAGAAATGCTTTCGCAGATTGCTGATGCTTTTGTTGCTGGTATGGTGAGTGCTTTATGTAACTGGCATGTCACCGCGGTTTAAACACAATGGAAGTCAAGGATAGTCAACAGCACCTTGAGTGCCGGTGGAATATGTGGATGCCAGGATTTGGTTCTGGTGTTTCTGTTGAGGAACCTGCGAGGGGTGATACCCAGATCCTCCGACCAGACGGCGGGTTGGAGAATCCTTCTCGCGCCCCGCCGCCGGCTTCCCCATTCTCCGGCGCCATTTTTTGGGCACCTGCGGGATCGCTGCCACACCTATCGGGGGCCGTTGACAGCGGCCCTCCGGCGATTCTCTGGGCCCCGATGGGCCGACATGTTCGGCCGAGTCCCACCGCCGTGGATTACTCACCTCCCACACGGCGGGACCTGGAAGCTGAGTACGCGGGTGCCGTACTGGAGGGGGGGGGGGGGGGGGGGGGGGGGGGGGCAGGGAGATCCAACCGGGGGGGTGGCGGGGGGCATATTGTTGTGGCCCGCGATTGGGGCCTACCGATCGGCAGGCGGGCTGGTTCCGTGGGGTCGTACTTTAATCCATGCCGGGCCACTGTCTGGCTCCGCCATATTGCCCGGGGGCCAGCGTGGAGAAGGGAACCCTCGCGCATGCGCAGAAATACACCGGCCGTTCCCCGCCAGCTGGAGCTGCGGCCACCTCTCCTGCGGCAACCTTGCCCCCTAGAAAGTGGAGAATTCCTCACTTTCGAGGGCCATTGACGCCGGAGACGTTGGCGCCGGTTTTCACATTGGCGTGGGGACAGAGCCCCATTATTAGAGAATCCCACCCATTGGGTTTGTTTTCTTTTGTGTAAGTGAGCTTGTAGAGCTTTGTCTTGGTACCAATATGGAAAAGTGACATTTCCTTGTTGTTTCATGGTTAGAGTGATATGTGAAATGTTGCGTAGTTGATTTTCAAATCTTTGTTACTGTTGACCGTTTAATAAACAAATTATTCTCAAGTGGTGTCTTGTGGGTACACGTGCCATGTCTCAGGCAATGATTATTGCATCGTGTTTCAATCAAACTTTGAAGCCTGAGCAGTTTGCCTGACCTCTAGAAGCGTCAGCATCGTAGAGGCAGCAGCCAAAATCAAACACTCAAGAGTTGGGCTGCAGCACTGGGATATCCTCGTGACCATAGAGTAAGTGTGTGGATCAGGGGAGGGCACCTGAGCACAGCCTCCCGAATGTTCAGGGCTGGGGTCTAGGGGCTTCTGCAGTGGCCAGGGGTGAGAGCACAGAACAAGGTTTTCCAGCAAAAGTGGCTCAGTGGACGGCACTCTGAGAGAAGGCAGGAAACAAGGGTGGGGGAGATTTGGGGGATTTGAGAGTCTCGGGTTGGAAGTCCTAACTGATTGGCAGTCTCTCTCCTTCGCCAAGTCCTTACAAATATAATATGGCAGGTGCGGTCGGTCCCTCAGAGGCTGCCCTCGTGGTGCTGGTAGCAGCCAAGATAGGCAGATGTCGGAGAAGGCAGCGCCGATGCAGGCTGCAGGTGGCACTCCACGTGCTTGAGGCTGTCACACTCCCTGAAGACCCAGCCGCCCATCCGGCCGAGGAGGAACCCAAAGGGGGACACCAGTGACGCCCCAAGGTGTACCGGTGTCATTGGCCTTTCAAGGAGATGATAGATAGTATCTGCCGCAGGAGAGTCCATCTCAACAGAGAGACAGTGCGGCGCCTGTGCCATGTCTTTGCGGACTTGGCACCCTGTGGAGGAGGAAGAAACCCGCTCCCGGTGGCTGTGAATGTCACTGTAGCCCTGAACATCTATGGAAACGGTTTATTCCAGGACTCGAGCGAGGACTTGTTTGGCATTTACCAAGCTACAGCCCACAAGTGCATCAGTGAGGTCATGGCTGCCCTATGTGCCTGGGCTTCAGACTTTATCCCTTTGAGCAGGAGAGGATGGAGGACAAGTCCGGGGAGGACCCGGTGTATGGAGGACAAGGGGCAGCAAGGGTCTGGCATGCCAGAAGGACCACAAAGGCCCTCATCCTCACCCAATTCTCATAGGATGAGGCTTTATCCGTCAGCTCACCCCTCCCACTCCATTCCCTGCTTCCCCCCCCAATCCCCCTCCCCCATTCCCAGTCTAATGACTACAGAGGGGTAAGGAAATGTAAACAAATCAAAAAGTAAGGTGACTTTTGGAGTGAAAGTTGGGGATGAGGCTGAGTGTTAACAGAGATTAATGAAGGAGGCCAGAATGTGTGAAATGCAGAATGCACAAGAAAATCCAGCAAGGGAAAGACAAATCAGTGGGACATATATAAAAACCTTGTACTTAAATGGACGCAGTATTTGGAATAAGGTCAATGAGCTGACAGCACAAATAGAGACAAATGGATATGATTTGATCGAGACCACTGAAATAGGGTTGCAGGGGGACCAGGTTTGGGAGTTGAATGTCCAAGGTACTTAGGGCGCGATTCTCCACACCCCACGCCGGGAGGGCCGGGCGAATCACGCCACGCCGCCCTGGCACCCCCCACGATTCTCCCACCCCCCCCCAAAAATGGCGTGCCACGTTTTTTGACAGGCTGCTCGGAGAATCGCCGCTCGCCGTTTCTCACGGCGACCGCCGATTCTCCGGCCCGGATGGGCCAAGCGGCCTGCCGAATCCGACCGGTTCACGCCGGCGTCAACCACACCTGGTCGTTGCCGGCGTGAACAGCACGCGACAGGTGAGTGTGAGGCCTGTGGGAGGCGGAGGGAGGATCGAGCACCACGGGCGTGCCCAGCAGATGTCTGGCCCGCGATCTTTTCCCTTCGCAACCCCGCAAGATCAAGCCGCCATGTTTTGCGGGGCAGCGGAGGGGATGACGGCAAACGCGTATGCGCGGGTTGGAGCCGGCCAACCTGCGCATGCGCGGCTGACGTCACTTTGGCGCCGCTGGCCGCGTCATTCCAGGCGCGCCGCTTTGACGCAAGCGTCAAGGCCAGGCGCTCGGGATTCATGCACCGCTGCTCCTAGCCCCCCCCCCGGGGGGGGGGGATAGGGGGCGAGGAATGGCCTCCGACGCCGGAGCGAAACACTCGGGTTTCACTCCGGTGTTGGCACTCAGTCTCCCGTTGGGAGAATCGCGCCCTTAGTATTCCGAAAGGATAGACAGGATGGAGCATGAGATGGAGTTGCTGTATTGCTTAAGAATGACATCAAGGCTGTAATAAGAAATGATATTGGCACCAAGGCCCATAATGTCTAATCAATCTGGGAGGGAATAAAAAACAAGGGGAAAAACTCCTTGGTAGGAATAATTTACAGGTCCCTGAGCAATACTTCCAAAGTGTGGCATAGTATAAACTAACATACTAAATAGTATATGAGGGCTTGTGAGAAGGGCACAACAGTAATCATGGTTGATTTAAATATGCATATTGACTGGACTAATCAAGTTGGTAAGGGGACTCTCGAGGGATATTTCAGAAAGTGTATGAAGGTTGTTTCTTAGAACATGGAGCCAACCAAGGAGCAGGGTATTTTAGATTTATCATAGAATTTACAGTGTAGAAGGAGGCTATTTGGCCCATTGGTTCTGCACCAGCCCTTAGAAAGACCACCCTACGCCTCGACCCTATCCCCGTAACCCAGTAACCCCAACTAATCCTTTTGACACTAAGGGGCAATTTAACATGGCCAACCCATCTAACCTGAACATTTTGGACTATGGGAGGAAACCGGAGCATCCGGAGTAAACCCACGCAGACATGGGGAGAAAGTGCAAACTCCATACACAGTCACCTGAGGCCGGAATTGAACCAGGGTCCCTGGAGCTGTGATGCAGCAGTTCTAAACACAGTGCCACCATGCCACCCATATTATGTAATGAAGAAGGGTTGATAAATCGTCTTGTTGTTAAGGATCCTCTTAGAAGGAGTGATCACATCATGCTAGAATTTCAAATTCAGATTGAGCGAGATAAGACAGAGTGCCAAGCTAGAGTTTCTGCGTTGGGCAGAGGTAATTATACCGGCCTGAGGAACAAATTGGCCCAAGCAGACTGGGCACAAATAATTAAGGGTAGGACAGTTGAGGAACAATGGTGGATGTTCAGGGAGATATTAAATATCTCTCAATTAAAGTATATTCCTGAGAGGAAGAGGGATTGTAAAAGGGAGAAAAATGTTCCATGGCTAAACAAGGAAGTCGAGGAAGACAAAGGCATACCAGACTGCAGTAGTTAGTGGTAAACTGGAGGACTGGGAGAACTTTCCAGCAAAAGGCTAATAAAAATAAAGTAAAAAGAGCCAAGATGAACTACGAAAGGAAACAAGCAAAAAACATAAACACTGATAGCCAAAAGCTTCTGCAAGTATATAAAGAGGAAGAGAATAGCTAAAGTAAATGTTAGCCCTTTAGAGAACGATACTGGTGAGGTAAAAATGGGAAACACAGAGATGGCAGAGATGCTGAACCAATATTTTGCCTCTGTCTTCAGTGTAGAAGAGAATTTAACAATTCCAAAATCTACAGTTAGTGTAGAGGAAGTTGGTGCAATAAACATCACTAGGCAGACGGTATTGAATAAACTGATGGGATTAAAGGCAGATAAATCAGAGACCTGATGGCCTGCACCCTAGGGTATTAAGGGATGTGGCAGCAGAGATACTGGATGGATTGGTTATGATATTTCAGAATTTCATGGATTCTGGAAGGGTCCTGGTAGATTGGAAACACGCTAATGTGACACCCCTATTCAAAAAGGAAGAGAAGCAAAAAGTAGGAAACAATAGACAGGTTAGCTTGACCTCTCTGGTGGGAAAGTTGTTGGAATCAATCATTAAGGATGAGATGACTGGACTTCTGGTTGCGGCCATGCTCAGCACGTTCGGCAGCTCCTGCCGAGAACAGACTTTTGGGCCCTTTTGAGGAGCCCCAGCGACACTTGTACGACGGTTCCCAGTGTGGGAAGGTGATAGTAAGGTTCCCCCAGCACTGTATGGAGTAGACCAGGAGTGGAGCGATTACAAAAGTGGTTTTGGAGCAGCGGAGAAAGTGGGGGAGGAAAAGCAAGATGGCAGCGGGTGGAGATCAAGCAGCGTGGACACAGCGGTCTCGGGAGCAGCAGGAGTTCCTCAAAAACTGCTTTGCGTAGCTGAGAGCAGAAATGCTGGCGCCAATGAAGGCCTCGCTAGAAAAGCTGATGGAGACCCAGAAGGCCCAAGGGGCGGCGATTTGAGAGGTGCAGCAGAAGGCCTCAGAGAATGAGGACAAGATCTTGGGCCTGGCGGTGAAAGCAGAGGTGCACGAGGCGCTACACAAGAAGTAGCAGGAGAAGTTGAGGACCTGGAAAACAGGTCTTCGGATTCTGGGTCTCCCTGAAGGAGTGGAGAGGTCTGAAGCTGGGACATATGTAGTTACAATGCTCAACACACTGATGGGCGTGGGAGCTTTCCCGAGGCCCCGGAGCTGGATGGGGCTCATCGAGTCCTGTCAAGGAGGCCCAAAGCCAACGAGCCACCAAAGGCTGTAGTGGTGAGGTTCCACCGCTTTATGGACAGGGAATGCGTCCTAAGATGGGCAAAGAAAGAACGGAGCAGCAGATTGGAGAATACGGAGATCCGTATCTACCAGGACTGGAGTACGGAGGTGGCCAAGAAGAGGGCTGGTTTTAATCGGGCCAAGGCGGTTCTTCATCGGAAGGAGGTGAAGTTTGGAATGCTGCAGCCAGCGTGAATGTGGGTCACGTTTCAGGACCGTCACCATTATTTTGAGGCGCCAGATGAGGTGTGGTCCTTTATTAAGACTGAAAAGTTGGACTCGAACTGAGGGTCTGTTGAGGGGGGGTGTTTACTGTATTGTGGGGGCGTTCTTCTGGTTTCGGGTTGGGACGAGGGGATAGGGGAAGGGGTGAGTGGATATGATGTGGGGGCTGTGTGAGAGTGTGGGCGCCGATACTGTAGGGGCAGGTTCCCAATGATGAAGGGGGGGTTTGGAGGCCCGGGGTCGGGGAGCTGGGGCGAGGGTGCAGGAAAAGGAGCTGCGCCATTGGGGGCGGGGCCAGCTCGGATGGGAAGCGCGGGCTTTTTCCCAAGCTAAGGAAGGATGGGGCGGGGCCTGGGGGGAAGGGCGGAGCTGGAGGAGAGCGCATATTGATCGGCAGGGGGAGGTGGGGGGGATTCCCACACTGGGGGGTCGTTGGAATGGCGGGAGTGGCCGGGGTCGGCAGGAGTCAGCTGATTTACGGGAGAGTAATGGGGGAGCAGAATGGCTGGACAGAGGTCTGGCTGGAGGGAGGGAGGGGGGGGAGGGGGGTGGCTGGGTTGCTCCTGTTTTGGCCAAAGGGGAGCTGGAGGTAGAAGAGGGAGTCGGGGCGGGGGTCCGCCGCCTGGGGGACTGGAGGGTGCGAGAGGCGCGGGCACGTGGCTGGCCTAAATAAGGGGATGGCTAGTCAGCGGGGGAGGGGCGAGTAGCCCCCTGATCCGGCTGTGAGGGGCCTGAATGGGCCGGTCAAGAGGGCCCGAGTGTACGCGCACTTAAAGGGACTGAAGGCAGACGTGGTCATGCTTCAGGAGACACAGTTGAAGGTGGCAGATCAGGTCAGGCTGAGAAAGGTATGGGTAGGGCAGGTCTTTCACTCGGGGCTGGATGTGAAGGATAGAGGGGTTGCAACACTGGTGGGGAAGCGGGTGTCGTTTGAGACGACGAATATTGTGGCGGATAATGGAGGTCAATATGTGATGGTGAGTGGTAGGTTGCAGGGGACGCGGGTGGTACTGGTGAACATTTATGCCCGAATTGGGATGATGCTGGATTTATTAAACGTATGTTGAGTCGGATCCCGGATCTGGAGGCAGGGAGCTTGATAATGGGGGGGAATTGGCTGAGGCCATGGTGCTCAGGGGGTTTATGGACCAGATGGGGGAAGTGGATCCGTGGCGGTTTGCCAGGCCAGTGGCCAGAGAATTTTAATTTTTCTCCCACGTCCATAAAGCCTATTCACTGATAGATTTCTTTATAATAAGTAGGGCATTAATCCCGAAAGTGGAAGGAACGGAATATTCGGCTATAGCCATCTCGGACCACGCCCCGCATTGGTTGGAGCTAGAGTTGGGGGAGGAGAGGGACCAGCGCCCGTTATGGCGCCTCGATGTGGGACTGCTGGCAGATGTGGAGGTATGCGGGCGTATCCGGGGGTGTATTCAAAGATACATGGAGGCAAACGATAATGGGGAGGTGCAGGTGGGGGTTGTCTGGGAGGCTTTGAAGGCGATGGTTAGGGGAGAGCTAATTTCTATTCGGGCCCATAGGGAAAAGAGGGAGAGGAGGGAGAGGGAGAGATTGGTGGGGGAGATATTAAGGGTGGACAGGAGCTATGCAGAGGCCCCCGGGGAGGGGCTGCTTAGGGAGCGACGAAACCTCCAAATGGAATTTTATTTATTGACCATGGGAAAAGCAGAGGTGCAGTGGAGGAAAATGCAGGGGGCGGTATATGAGTATGGCGAAAAGGTGAGCCGGATGCTGGCACATCAGCTGCGTAAGAGGGAGGCAGCGAGGGAGATTGGTGGAATTAGTGATAGAGGGGGGAATACGGTGCGGAGTGCAGTGAGAATAAACAAGGTATTTAGGGACTTCTATGGGGATCTGTATAGGTCTGAGCCCCCGGAAAGGGGGGGGGGGAATGCGGCCATTCTTGGATCAACTGAGGTTCCCGAGGGTGGAGGATGAGCTGGTGGCTGGTTTGGGGGCGCCGATTGGGCTGGAGGAGCTGCTTAAGGGATTGGAGAGCATGCAGGCGGGGAAGGCTCCGGGACCGGACGGGTTCCCGGTGGAATTTTACATAAAGTATGTGGACCTGCTGGGCCCGTTGCTGGTGAGAACTTTTAATAAGGCGAGGGAGGAAGGGATCCTGCCCCGACAATGTCCCGGGCACTGATTTCGCTGATTTTGAAGCGGGACAAGGATCCGTTGCAATGTGGATCGAATAGGCTGATTTTGCTCCTCAATGTAGATGCTAAGTTACTGGCGAAGATTCTGGCTATGAGGATTGAGGACTGTGTCCCGAGGGTGATCCATGAGGACCAGACGGGGTTTGTGAAGGGCAGGCAGTTAAACACGAATGTGCGGAGTATCTTAAATGTGATCATGATGCCCTCTGTGGAGGGGAAAGCGGAGGTAGTGGTGGCCATGGACGCGGAGAAGGCCTTCGATCGGGTGGAGTGGGAGTATCTTTGGGAAGTGCTTAGGAGGTTTGGGTTTGGGGAAGGGTTCATAAGGTGGGTCAAGCTGTTATATACGGCCCCAGTGGCAAGTGTGGCTACGAACCGGCGGAGGTCAGAGTACTTTAGGTTGTACCGCGGGACGAGGCAGGGGTGACCCTTATCCCCCTTGTTGTTTGCACTGGCCATGGCACTGAGAGAGTCTAGGAACTGGAGGGTATTGGTTTGGGAGCAAGGGGGGGGGGGGGGGAAGAGGAACACCGGGTGTCGTTATATGCTGATGACCTGCTGTTATATGCTGCAGACCCAGTGGAGGGGATGGTGGAGGTTATGCGGATCCTTGGGGAGTTTGGGGACTTTTCGGGTTATAAGCTCAACGTGGGGAAGAGTGAGCTCTTTGTGGTGCATGCGGGGGACCAGGGAAGGGAGATAGACGAGCTACCGCTGAAGAGGGCGGAGAGGAGCTTTCGATCCCTGGGGATCCAGGTAGCTAGGAACTGGGGGGCCCTGCATAAGCTCAATTTGGCATGGTTGGTGGAACAGATGGAGGAGGATTTCAGGAGATGGGATATGCTGCCACTCCCCCTGGCGGGTAGGGTGCAGTTGGTCAAGATGATGGTCCTCCCAAGGTTCCTGTTTGTATTCCAGTGCCTGCCCATCCTAATCCCCAAAGCTTTTTTTAAACGGGTAAGCAGGAGCATTATTGGATTCGTATGGGCGAATAAGACCCCGAGGGTGAAGAGGGTGTTTTTGGAGTGTAGCAGGGACAGAGGGGGGCTGGCGCTGCTGAATCTATGTGGCTATTATTGGGCAGCTAATGTGGCGATGATCCGTAAGTGGGTAATGGAGGGAGAGGGGGTGGCGTGGAAGAGGCTAGAGGTGGCATCTTGTGTGGCGGCGGCTCTGAAGATCTGGAGGCAGTGGAGACGACATAGGGGCGAGGTGGGGGCCTCGGTCTGGTCCCCGATATGAGAGAATCACAGGTTCGTTCCGGGTAGGATGGATGGGGGGTTTCTGAGCTGGCATCGGGCAGGGATTAAAAGAATGGGGGACCTATTCATCGATGGGACTTTTGCGAGCCTAGGGGTGCTAGAGGAGAAATTTGGGTTACCTCCCGGGAATGCTTTTAGGTACATGCAAGTGAGGGCGTTTGTGAGACGGCAGGTGAGAGAATTTCTGCTGCACCCAGCACGAAGGATTCAGGACAGGGTGATTTTGGGCTTATGGGTTGGAGAAGGCAAGGTCTCAGTGATCTATCAGGAACTGCAGGAAGAGGAGGAGGCCTCAGTGGAGGAGTTAAAGGGCAAGTGGGAGGAGGAGCTCGGGGAGGAGCTGGATGTGGATATGTGGGCTGATGCCCTGAGTAGGGTTAATTCCTCCTCCATTGCGCCAGGCTCAGCCTAATACAGTTCAAAGTTGTTCATAGGACGCATATGACGGGGGCGAGGATGAGTAGGTGTTTTGGGGTGGAGGACAAGTGTGCGAGGTGCTTGGGGAGCCCGACATATCACGCCCATATGTTTTGGACGTGCATCAAGCTGGAAAGGATAAAGTTTGCCTTACGAGGGTCTGTGCAGGGGTCCTCCAGGCGGTGGCAGCCGTTCTTAGACTTTCTTGCGGAATGCTAGGTGGAGGTCAACAGCAGCAGCAACCCGGCCCGGGGGGGGGGTTTTCTTTTTGTTTAGATTAGAGTGGGGCGTTTTCCTTATGTTCTAAATGGGGGTTAGTGTATTTTGTTGGTAATCCCATATATACGTTTTGCTTGTTTTGTGCTTTATTCTTTTTTCTGTTTGGAGTGTTTTGTTGAAAATTGTTGAAAATTTGAATAAATATATATTTTTTAAAAGGATGAGATGACTGAACATTTGGAAAGACAAACCATTGTCAGCATGGTTCTTTGAAGGGTAAATCATGCTTGAAAAACTTGTTTGAGTTCTTTGAGGATGTAACCAGCAAGGTAGATAAGGGAGAACCTGTGGATGTGGTATATCTAGACTTTCAGAAGGCGTTTGACAAGGTACCGCATTAAAGACTGATCCAGAGGGGAGATCGCATAGGACTGGGGGTACAGTAATAGATTGGATTGAGGATTGGCTGACTGACAGAAAGCAGAGGGTTGGGATAACTAGGTCCTTTTCTGGCTGGTGAACTGTAACTGGGTGCCACAGAAGTCAGTCTTCGGACCTCAACTGTTTACAATCTATGTTAATGATCTGCAAGTAGGGACATAGCAAAATTTGCAGTGAAGAGATAAAAATTTTACAGCTGAATATGGATAGGCTAGGAGATCGGCCAAAATTTGGCAGTGGAGTTTAATGTAGATAAGTGTGAGGTTATCAATTTTGGCCTCCCCCATTCCCCTCTTTCCCACCTAATCCAGATCTCCCCTAAGCCCTCGTTCCCCCAAGATCTCTACTCCCTCCAATCCCTCTACTCCCCTGCAACCCCCCTCATCCCTAATTCCTATTTCCCCATGCCCCTCCTTCTCCCCCATTTCCCTCCTTCCACACCCCCATTCCCTGGCTCCCCCTCCCCTGCCCACCCTCCAAGGAAGTATGTAATATCACCCCAGGGCGACGGGCCTGTGTCGGGACTGTCAGCAGGTCAATATACAAGGCAGGAGAGTGATGAGAACTTGCTGTGAGGAAAGCTCTGGTGCTCTTTACTTTCTGCCAAAGTCTGACTCCTGTCTTTCTGCTGACAGCACGCTCATACCCATCCTCTGGACAAAGTTTGCCTCAGGGGAATTTGATCTGAGACCACTATACCCAGGGGGCTGGGGGAGCGAAGGATAACAGCGGCTGGAGTGCAGGCAGGCCCGCTGTGAAGGTTAACATGACGGAAGCTTCACATATATCAAGTGTAACATATTTTAATTGTGAACATTTGATATTTCCATTTCCCTCGGTACAGATAGTGCCCGCCCTCCACCACCATCCATGCCCAATCAGTGATCCTCTCTCTTCTTGATCTTTCCTGATCCATTGCCATGTCTAGGTGTTCCCCCAGGATGCATGTCGGAGGTGGAAGCAACCTGCTTCTTTCTGTGCCCTGTGGCCTTTGATGCCCTTGGTGGACATCCACTGGAGGGCCAGTATCTGGGGGGCCGCAGGCGACTTACTAGTGGCAGGTGGCAGGTGGAGCTGACGCCTGGAGAAAAATGGTAACTTAACCTTACAGCTCGGTGGAGATTGTTTGTCTTCTTCCGACATTGTATGGCAGTTCTCCTGGTCATGCTGCCTGCACTGACACCCGCTGCCACTGCCTTGCACATGATATTCATGACGGTCCTTCTGATCCTTCAACCCCCTCAGGAAACAGGATGTCCCATCTCACATTGATGCCGTCGAGAAGCCTGGCCAGGTCGGCATCCCCAAAGCGATGAGCAGGTCTGCTAGCTGCCATGCTTGTGTGTTGACTGGGAGTGAGTGGTGAGGGAGCATTTAAACACAGCTCCCTCTTGTTAACGACGAGACACTGAGGTTTGGCGAATCAGATGGCGAATCAGCCAGTAATGGAGAAAAACTTGTGTAGGCTCATTTCCCGCACTGAACGCCGTCAAAAGCGGCACGTGATTGCGCCAATGCACCATCGGAAATAACCTGCCAAATGCGCCCAAAATCACATTTAGAAATGTTTCCGTTAAATCACACCATCTGTTATATTGACTGCACCACATATACTGCACAAACCATTAATAACATACAAATGTATTACTGTGTGTTGTAACTGAGAACAACGGCAATAAAAAAATACAATTTTGCTCACTCCTGCTGTCACAGTTGATGCCGATCACAGTTCAGAAGAAGCGCTATCCCACCGTCCTGGGCATTATTTATTGTTACTGTGTGAATTGGCTGGTTTCACCCTCCTCCTCCCTCCCAGGACCATTCCTTCCCTTTCACATGAAATTTATGGTGGAAAATCAGGTAGGTAGATTGAATTACAATAACTATTTAAGGGGCCAAGAACAGAAGGATTGTTCATGGCACTCTGTAGTCCAATAAATTACCACGTATTCTGAACAAAAAGCTTTACAATAATTGAAACTATAGTTCAGCCCCACTCTAAAAAAAATTGGTTAGAATGTAATAAGTTCGTTCAGCACTTCTGCAAATACAGCAATATATATTCATTACTCAGTGAGGAATGAAGAACATTTTTGCATCCAAACTAGTAGCTGCATTAGTGATTTCAGAAGAAGTGAACTATACTGCTGTCACCAAATCACTGTGTTGCCTTGAACGGAGCCATATTCTGAAACACTGCAGCACGAGCTCCCAGCTGGATTCTCTTCGAGTGGATGGATTGCCCTGTCAGTTTTTTTTAGCAGAATTTTGAACTTATGAAGCAGGGTTCAGTGGAACACTGAGAATCTTTTCATGATGAAGATTTTTAAAGATGGCTTTACAAGAATTGCCAATATCAAGCACAAGTAATATGAGACCTCCATAATTCAATAAAATGTCAAAACAACAATGACACTCCCCAACTATTCTGCAGTTTTTGTATCACTGTGACTTACATGTTGATGCAGTAGCTGCAGTACAATTGGCAATAACACTGTTATTACTGTCCCTTTGCTCAGTGATGCATTCTGTTTTTGTAAGTAAATTTCCAAAAATTACACGCAAGAATTAATTTATCTGTAAATCCCAGAAATTTATTCAACCAAGATAATATTTCAATAATCTATCAGAAGTGCTGCAGTTTTTAGGGCAGCACGGTGGCATAGTGGTTAGCACAGCTGCCTCACGGCGCTGAGGTCCCAGGTTCGAACCCAGCCCTGGGTCACTGTCCGTGTGGAGTTTGCACATTCTCCCAATGTTTGCATGGATTTCGCCCCCACAACCCAAAGATGTTCAGGGTAGGTGGATTGGCCACACTAAATTGCCCCTTAATTGGAAATAATTAATTGGGTGCTCTAAATTTATAAATGCAAAACAAAAAAAAAATAAGTGCTATGGTTTTTATTTAAAAAAACAATTTTGTGTGTATGGAAACCTGCATCCCAGCATGGAATTAAACGGCAAGGGATTCGTAAATAGGACTAGCTAGTAATATAAAAGTTGATTGCAAGAGGTTTTTTCAATGTATAAAAGGTAAAAGAGAGGCAAGAATAGGCATTGGAGCACTGGAAAATGAGGACGGAGAAATAGCAATCGGGAACAAAGAAATGGCAGAGGAACTGTACAGGTACTTTGTATCAGCCTTCACAGTTCAAGACACCAGTGGCATACCAGAACAAGAGTGTCAGATGGCAGAGGTAGTGAAGTGGCCATCACTAAGGAGAAAGGGCTGGAAACGTAAAGGTCTGAAGGTGGATAAATCACCCGGACCGGATGGACTACACCCTCGGGTTCTGAAGGATAGCTGAGGAGTTTGTGGAGGCATTGGTGGTGATCCTTCAGGAGTCACTGGAGGCAGGGAGGATCCCAGAGGATTAGAAAATGGCTAATGTAACACCACTGTTTAAGAGGGAGTTTTCAAAGGCGGTGAAATCACAGAATTTACAGTGCAGAAGGAGGCTATCCGGCCCATCGAGTCTGCACCGGCTCTTGGAAAGAGCACCCTACCAAAGGTCAACACCTCCACCCTATCCCTGTAACCCAGCACCCCCACCCCTAAGGGCAATTTTGGACACTAAGGGCAATTTATCATGGCCAATCCACCTAACCTGCACATCTTTGGACTGTGGGAGGAAACCGGAGCACCCGGAGGAAACGCACGCACACACGGGGAGGATGTGCAGACTCTGCACAGACAGTGACCCAAGCCGGAATCGAACCTGGGACCCTAGAGCTGTGAAGCAATTGTGCTATCCACAATGCTACCGTGCAGAAGACAGAAAATTATAAGCCGGTTAGCCTGACTTCAGTCATTAGTAATATTTAAGAGTCTATTAAGGATGAGATTGTGGAATACTTAGAACTGAATGGTAAAATAGGACTGAGTCAGCAAGAGGAGGTCATGCCTGAAAAATAGCACAGTGGCTACCGCTGTTGCTTTTGATTCCCGGCTTGGGTCACTATCTGTGCGGCGTCTGCATGTTCTCCCCATGTCTGCATGGGTTTCCTTCCGGATGCTCAGTTTCCTTCCACAAATTCCAAAAGACGTGCCTTGTTAAGTGAATTGGGCATTCTGAATTCTCCCTCTGTGTACCCGAACAGGCGCCGGAGTGTGGCGACTCGGGGATTTTCACAGTAACTTCATTGTAGTGTTAATGTAAGCCTACTTGTGACACTAACAAAGATTATTAATAATAAAGATTATTATTATTAGAATTCTTTGAGGCGGTAATGAGGAAGTTAGACAATGGAGAACCAGTGGATGAGATCGATTTGGATTTTCAGAAAGCTTTTGACAAGATGCAGTACAGGAGGCTGCTAAATAAGACAAGAGCCCATGGTGTTAGGGGCAATGTACTGGCATAGATAGACGATTGACTGACTGGCAGAATAAAAAGTCTTACAACACCAGGTTAAAGTCCAACAGGTGTATTTGGAATCACTAGCTTTCGGAGCATAGCTCACCTGATGAAGGAGCTACACTCCAAAAGTGAGTGTTTCCAAATAAACCTGTTGGACTTTAACCTGGTGTTGTAAAACGTATTACTGTGCCCACCCCAGTCCAACGCTGGCATCTCCACATCATGACGGCAGAAGGCAGTGGGGATAAAAGGGTCCTTTTCAGGATAGCAGCTGACGACTAGTGGTGTTCCACAGGGGTCAGTGTTGGGACCACAGCTATTCATTATGTATTAATATACATTAATTATCTGGAAGAAGGCATTGTTGCTAATTTGCAGATGAAAGAAAGATATGCAGAGGGAGAGGTAGCAGGTAGTATTGAGGAAGCAGGGAGGCTACAGAAGAACCAAGATAGGTTAGGAGAGTGATCAAAGATGTGGCAGATGGAATACAATATAGAAAAGTGTGAGGTTGTGCACTTTGGTAGGAAGAATAGAGGCATAGACTATTTTTTAAATGGGAAAAGGCTTCGGAAATCAAAAGCACAAAGGGACTTAGGAATCCTAGTTCAGGATTCTCTCAGGTTAACATGCAGGTTCAGTTGGCAGTTAGGAAGGCAAATGCAATGTTAGCATTCATATCGAGAGGGTGAGAACACAAGAGCAGGGATGTACTGTTGAGGCTGTATAACACTCTGGTCAGAACCCATTTGGAATATTGTGAGCAGGTTTGGGCCCAGTATCTCAGGAAGGATGTGCTGGTCTTGGAGCGGGTCCAGAGGAGGTTCACAAGAATGATCCCCGGAATGAAGGACTTGTCATTTGAAGAGTGGTGGCGGACTCTGGGTCTGTACTCGACGGAGTTCAGAAGAATGAGGAAGGGAACTCATTGAAACTTACAGAATACTGAGAGGCCTAGATAGAGTGGACATGAAGGGGATGTTTCCACTAGTACGAGAAACTAGAACCCAAGGGCACAGCTTTAGACTGAAGAGATGATCCTTTAAAACTGAGATAAGGAGTAATTTCCTCAGCCAGAGAGTGGTGAATCTGTGGAACTCTTTTCCGTAGAAGAATGTGGAGGCCAAGTCACTGAGTGTCTTCAAGACAGAGGTATACAAGTTCTTGATTAATAAGGGGATCAGGGGTTATGCTGAGAAGGCAGAAGAATCAGAACGAGAAATATCAGCCATGATGGAATGGTGAAGAAAACTGGTAGAGCAAACTCGATGGTCGGAATGGCCTAATTCCGCTCCTATGTCTTATGGGCTGGGCTAGACCCTGACCTGTACACACTTCTACACTGAGAATGAAGGAACATTAAATGACTCTGATACAACCAGAATATTCCTTAGCTTCAGCATGTATAAAAAGACAATGGGCTATTTACAGCCGAATGTATGCTCTGCATTACCGTAGTAAGATGCATACCACCTCTCAAAGAACTTGTTTCAATTTAATGATTTCTGGCAATACCTGTGTTTTCAAGGAGAGCCAGGAATAGTCGTATCTTCACCTCTGAAAAAAAAAAATTGGGAGTATTGGTAGATAAATTCTGCAATTAATATGCTATTACACTACTACACACAGTGGAACAGCAAGTGCATAGATTACACAATCATAGCGATAATGGAACCTGCATAACCTTGTTCATGAAACATAGCCTGTTCATGAAGCTCTCCATGCCCCCTCTCCCCATCGGAGGTTCCGACCGGTACAGTTCCTCGTAGAAGTCCCTAAAGACCCCATTTACTTCTGTCCCCTTCTGCACGACATTCCCACCCCCATCCGTCACTCCACCAATTTCCCTAGCCGCATCCCGCCGATGGAGCTGATGCGCCAACATCCTGCTCGCCTTCTCCCCATACTCATATACCGAGCCCTGCGCCCTCCTCCACTGTGTCTCCGCCTTTCTGGTGGTCAACAAGTCAAATTTGGCCTGCAAACTACGCCGTTCTCCCAGCAACCCTTCCTCCGGTGCCTCCGCGTATCTCCTGTCCACATCCAGGAGCTCCCCCACCAGTCTCTCCCTCTCCTTCCTCTCCCTCCTTTCCCTGTGGGCCCGGATGGAGATCAGCTCCCCCCGGATCACTGCTTTCAGAGCCTCCCAGACCATCCCCACCCGGACCTCCCCCGTGTCCTTCTTCCCCCACTTTTCTTGGGGAGCTGCTGCAGCTTTTTCCTTTGCCCCACTCCGGGTGAGCACCATAAATGATGGGGAATGCTCCTCTAGACACCTTCCTCCACAGGGATTCGTCGAAACAGCGCCGTTTGGGGCCCTCAAATCGGCCCAAAAGTCCTTAAGTAGCAGGAGCTGCCGAACGCGCGGCTTAGCTCCGCATAGCCGCAACCGGAAGTCAGTTCATTAAGTCATTAGCACTCATCGCATAAAAGAGTTCTTCCATCCATTTCCTCCCTATCTCTTACCCAAAATATTAAATCTATGCCCTCAGTCCCTGCACCATAAGCTGATGAAACCGCTTTCCTTTGACTACTTTGTCACCTGCCATCATCTTGTACACACCGATTAAATCTCCCTTCAATCCCCTTTGCTCCCAGGGGAAAACCCTGGCTTCTCCAACCTGACAATGCAGCTAAAATCTCTTGTCCCTACAATCATTCTGCTAAAGCTGTAGATATCATGATAAAACTCAGAAAATCCATAGTTAAGCCATTTTCTTCTGAAAAATAATTTCATTGATTTTTAGTGAGCGTTTACACCTTCAGAAATATTCAACACAACACATTTTAGTTTCTTCATTAGAATAGCATTCAATTAGACTCAATTTTACTGATTTTCAAATTACGTAGCTTCCTTTCTAGAAATACGAGCATGATTATACTCCGTGTCATTGATTTTTTTAAATACAATGCGGTTATGAAAATATTTTATACCTTTATTTTCATGACTTCCATTACAGTTACTGACAACATTTTGTTAATAATTTAATAACATTTTA
Organism: Scyliorhinus canicula; assembly: GCF_902713615.1. Taxonomy (NCBI): domain Eukaryota; kingdom Metazoa; phylum Chordata; class Chondrichthyes; order Carcharhiniformes; family Scyliorhinidae; genus Scyliorhinus; species Scyliorhinus canicula. Next base: position 109,572,964 of record NC_052155.1, on the reverse strand, counting down.
TGCAAAAAGTTATAAAGTTTACAATAGTGAAATTAGAGAGCATAGAGGTAAGGAGACCAGATATGAAGGATATTGGCCAGATTTCAAAGGAATGCAAGTGCCAGTGAGTGAGCCAAAAAAGAACCTTAACTGCCTCAGGAAGACAGGCATTGCCCTCCCACCCAGGCATTGCCTTCTTCCAGACCCTCCCATCAGGCAGAAGGTACAGAGGTCTGAAGACCCACACTTCCAGACATAGGAATAGCTTCTTCTCCACAGCTACAAGACTCCTCAATGACTCTCCCTCGGACTGATCTGTTCCCTGTAAGAACACTATTCACGACGCCCTATGCTGCTCTTGTTCATGTATTTGCTTTGTTTGGCCCCTTGTTACTCACTATAACCAATCACTGTTTACAACATAGAACGTACAGTGCAGAAAAAGGCCATTTGGCCCATTGAGTCTGCACCGACCAACTTAAGCCCTCACTTCCACCCTATCCCCGTAACGCAATAACTCCTCCTAATCTTTTTGGTCACTAAGGGCAATTTATCATGGCCAATTCACCTAACCTGCACATCTTTGGACTGTGGGAGGAAACCGGGGCACCCAGAGGAAACCCACGCAGACACGGGTAGAACGTGCAGACTCCGCACAGACAGTGACCCAGTGGGGAATCGTACCTGGGATCCTGGCGCTGTGAAGCCACAGTGCTATCCACTTGTGCTACCGTGCTGCCCTGTGCATAAACCTCCAAACTACTCATCTACCTGTCCATTCAAGCACCATCAGTCCTGCATGTAGTACAGTTTTTTAATCATGCATTGGACTCATCAGCCATCACAGAATCCATCAAACCCAACTCCTCAATCCCGACAGACTGCTCAAGAGAATGAGTGCAGTGGTGAGAAAAATTTTGGGGGAAAAATCGAGACACTGTATAATTCATTGCTTAGAAAGGATTAATCAAGAACAGTCAGCATGGATTTGCTGACTAACTTGATTGAATTTTTTGAGGAAGCAAAGGGTTATGGTTGATGATGTTTCCTGTGGCGTTCCACGGGCTCACTACAAATCTCTTGTTATTCATACTGCATAATTTAATTGAATGATTCAATCTTGAAAGTAGAAAGTATGATTAAGAGGTTTGCAGATGATACAAAAATTGGTCATGTGGATGATCGGAAGAAAAAAGTCTTTAGACTGCAGGAAGATATCAATGAACCAGTGAGAAAACAGAAAAATGGGACATGAAATTTAATCCAGAGAAGTGAGTGGTTATGCATTTGGGTCGAGCTAATAAAGCAAGTGATTACATGATAAGTGGTAAGATGCTGAGAAGATTAGAGGAACTGAGGTACCTTGAAATGCCCTTGAAGATAGAATATGTAGAAAAGGTGGTCAGGAACGCCACAAGATACTTTCAGTTGTTGACCAATGTCTATGAAACAGGGGCGTCATGCAAGGTAATTGTTTAAAACATAAGTTAGACTGCAGCTGAAGTACTGCTAGAGCTCTAGTCACTGCATTGCTGAACTATACTGCATTTTGTGACTACACCAGCCAGTCAGAGAAACTGGGAATTCTGCAGTGGGTAACTCGCCAAATCCTGTTCAGCATCTACAAGGTACAAGTCAGTAGTGCGATGGAATACACTTCATTTGTGGCTCTAATGCGTAAAAAGCCCAACACCATCCAGGACAAAGCAATCTTTTTGATTGGCACCCCATCCACCACCTTAAACATTCACTCCCTCCACCACCAATGCAAAGTAGTAGCACTGTGTACCATATATAAAATGCACTGCAGCAATTTAAAAACCATTTTCTCGATAGCACCCAAGGATGGACACCTAATCTGGCTTTACAAGGAATGCGCACATTTCATCAATGAATAATAAAAGGGAAAATGTGATCACGCTTGAGAGGGTTCAGAGGAAATACAAAATAATATTAGCATGAGTGGAGAATTATAGCTATGAGGAATGGTTGGAACGGTTGGGCAGTTTTCTTTGATATGGAGGTTGTTGGGGAGATTTAATTAGGTGCGCAGAATTATAAGATGTTTTGGTATAGTGGGAAGGACCTATTTCCATTAGCAGCAAGTCAATAACCATGGGCAGTCCTTTAAAGTAAATGGTAGAGGGATTGGGGGAAGTTGTCAAGTAACCTTTTCACTTAGAGGTTGTTGGCGGTCTGGAATTCAGAGTGAAAGAATGTTATTGCATTTTTAAAAAACTTAGATATGCACTTGAGGTGCTATAACCTATGGAGTTCCAGTCAAGAGCTTGAGGGTGGGATAGCTCTTGTAGCCAGCTCTTTAACAAGCAGAGATTGTATTGCAAAGAAAAAGTCCATTTGTTGTGGGCAATTTTTATGAAATTGGCCAGGTTTTGCCTCCCAGAATTCCACGGGGTGTTACAACTGAACTTAAAGAAAACTTTGACTTGAAATAAAACACAGACACAATGAAGTAACTTCTTGAATATACTACTCAAGAGGTGGCAGAGGCAATTAGACTGCACAATTATATGCATCTGGAGAAGATTTAAGTGATTTGCCATTGAACTCCTATGGCCAACTTTATAATTGTGAATAGTACTTGCAAGTGAACAAGCTGAGGGTTCCAGGATGTCTGGGTGCACTGTTTCCCTAGTGAGAAACGTATTCACCAATCTACTGATACTGATAAGCCAGAATCTTCCTCTCAAAACACCTTCAGATATTAATGGGCTATTCACAAAGCCAGAGTGTGGAATTGTTGCAGGATTTAAGAAGGTACAATCAAAGTTGGGTGGGGTCTGTGGCAATCATTATCACGGGTGCGATTTTTCCACTATAAGAAGCATGTATTTAGGGATAGGGACAGTGGCTCCCATGGATGGCTTAAACATCCGTAGACATGGATGCAGTTCAGAAGTTAAGCGAACCACATTGGTAAGTATTGATTAACTTGAAGGGAGTAGGATACTAATGCTTGTAAGTTACTGCTGGGACAATAAGCTGCTAAAAGAATACTGGACTGAATTATGAGCCGTGAACATTTACTCCACCCCAACGGGTCCAGTTTGGACTTTAGGGTTAAGCATACAAGTGGAGAGATGCCGCCTCGCCCACTTACACACCTTTACAACTGACAGACGTGAGATGGACCGAATGGTCTCCTTCTGAGGTGTATATATTTCTAAATATTTCTTCAGAATGATGAAATAATGGAAATATTATTTTAAAAATTAATAGAACAATTATTTCTGAACCCCCTGAGTGATGTTTCAATCAATTTTATTTTACCTACATGATGTGAAAAAACTGGCACAAAATTTATGTATTTTTAACTTTTATGTGAATAGTTTTGTTCCGTTGTCTTCAATGTTTTTATTACAAAACCAATGATAGAACATTTATGGGGGCTTCGCCTTATAAACAGTTTTGTAAATCAATTTCTTTTAATGTAACACTATTTCTTTCAAATTTTCTTTCTTCTGAACACATTCAGACTGGGGACCAACTCTTCTGGTATCTCTCCCATCTATCTGTTCACGTACCAATCGAGACAGTAAGGAAATGTGGTTGGAATGGTATCATAGTTCAACTGTAAGTTGTAACTCTGAGGTTCAAGATACACATTTTCCACCATACATCATTGAACTGTGGTAATGGGTAGTCGTTTTTAACTCCCCTTTCCCTTGCTCAGGGATGCTGAGGCCAATTTTATCTTCATTATTGCTACCTCATCTAATATCAGCTAATTCTGGGGACTGAGCCTGGGATCTTATAATGTTCCCTATTGTGTGGTTGAAAAGCACATTCTACAATCAAACAAATGTAACAAAGCAAATGAGTTTAATGCTTTTGACTTTTATGGATTCTCTTTGAAAACGGTAGGGTCACTTCAGATGTGTTTCATCCAAGATAAAAGGCACTGTACATTGTAAGAATATGATAGTGGTACTAGGCAGACTAATAGAGTATGTGCTGTTCTTTGAAGAGTATGTGCTGTTCTTTGAACTTTGATTCAGAAATTTCAGTTCAAATCAAGACAGATTATAAACATTGTGTACAACTTACTTATGCAATATTTATCAATTGCAGATGGAAAAAAATATCCCCATAATCTTCAACTCGATGGTGCAGGTCACAAGGGAAAACCAATCTATCTAAAATTTGAATTCAAGTAATTAAAAGTGCAAACTTCAAACTGGCTACTGGGTGAACAAGGGGATTTCCATTAAATTGTAGATGCGTCACATACATCATTAATATACTGCTCGAGTTGCTCATGCCCCATGTGACTACTGGAATCAAATGCTATCCTCTTCCACCCCCGAGACACATTTACAGCGGCGAGATCACAAGGTACTTTCCAAGATTAAAATGACACATCGTTAGAATCGATTATATTTTCCAAGTTGTCAAACCTAGCTTCCTAGTCGATAGCAGTAAGGCACCTTCTATCTTACATAGAAAATAATTTGTCATAAATTATAGTGATGTGCATAATGTGCAGGGTCGGAGAATCGCCCGGGGCTGGAGTAAATCCCACCCCCGCCGTGGCCGCCATTCTCCGCCACCCGGGAATTGGCGGGGGTGGGAATCACGCCCCGCTGATCGGCGAAGCCCCTGCGGTGATTCTCCGGCCCGCGATGGGCCGAAGTCCCGCCGCTGAGAGGCCTCTCCCGCCACCGTGGTTTGATCCACCTCTGGTGGCGGCAGGATCGGCGGCGCGAGTGGGCCCCGGGGTTCCTGGGGGGGCGCGGGGCAATCGGACCCCGGGGGGTGCCCCCGCGGTGGCCAGGCCCGCGATCGGGGCCCACCGATCGGCGGGCGGGCCAGTGCCGTGGGGGCACTCTTTTGCTTCAGCCGCTGCCACGGCCTCCACCATGGTGGAGGCAGAAGAGAATCCCCCAGCACGCATGCGCCGGTGGTGACGTCACCACCGGCGCATGTGCGAACCGGCGAAGGCCTTTCGGCCAGCCCCGGCGCCGGGCGTCAAAGACCGTTGTTGCCGGTTTTGCCGACAGTCAGCGTGGTGCCAGCCGCTCCAGTGCGAGCCTAGCCCCTCAATGTGAGGGCTTGGCCCCTAAAGGTGCGGAGAGTTCCGCACCTTTAGGGAGGCCCGACGCCGGAGTGGTTGGCGCCACTCCGCTACGCCAGGACCCCCGCCCCACCGGGTAGGGGAGAATCCCGTCCAATATTTATGGAAGTTTTTCCGTTCTATTTATATTCTGTAAATGTTTATGATAGTTAACATGCCAAATAATGAGAAAGGAAATAGTTTTTAACTTTAGGATTTAGACATCAACTCCAAGCACAGTTTGCATAAATTTGATTTGCATTCACTTGAACTTCGAAAGTTTTTTTTTGTAAAACATTTTATTAAGGTATTTATAATTTTATAATAATAACAGTAAACATTTGCACTTTAGCTCCTCTATCTGAGTTGCCTCCGACTCCATGAGTTCTTTATAGATATCCGAGACCTATCCCTCTCCCACCCCCATTCCAGAAACTACCCTGTCCTGTATCCCTCGTGGCGATAGGAGCAGAAAGGTTGAAACCTGCTTTTCAAAAAATCCCATGTCTGCAGATATCTAAGCCCATTCCCTCGCAGCAATTCAAATTGCTCCTCTAAATCCTCCAAACAGGGAAAGCTCCCATCTATGAATAAAAATCCCATCCTCTTGATTCTTGCTTTTTGCCATCTCTGAAACCCTCTATCTAGCCTTCCCAGAACAAACCGATGATTGTTACAAATTGGAGCCAAGCCGTTGCTGCCTCCACTCTCATATGCATCTTCCACTGCCCCCAGACTCTCAAGGCCGCCATTACCACCGGGCTTGAGGAGTATTGGGTCAGCGAGAACGGCGGAGGTGCCGTTATCATTGTCCCCAGACTTGTGTCCTTATACGATGCTGCATCCACTCGCTCCCACACCGACCCCCATCCCCCACTTCCTAATCATGGCTATGTTTGCCGCTCAGTAATAGTTGGCTAAAGTTCGACAACGCCAACCCACCATCCCCCAACTATGCTCCAGCAGCACTTCCTTCACTCGCGGGGTCTCACCCGCTCACACAAAACCAGAAATCATCTTATTTACCCGCTTAAAAAAGGCCTTTGAGATAAAGATGGGGAGGCACTGGAAAACAAACAGAAATCTCAGGAGGACAGTCATTTTCACGGTCTGTACCCTCCCCATCAGTGACAGCGGGAGCATGTCCCACCTTCAAAAGTCCTCCTTCATTTGTTCCATTAGCCGGGTCAAATTTAGCGGAAGCTCCCTCCCACCACTCTGAACAGCAGTTCTCCCAATCTCCTCTTCTGCCCCCTTGCCTGGATTACAAACATCTCACTTTTCCCCATATTCAATTTGTACCCCAAAAACCATCCAAATTCCCCTAAGATCCGCATAATCTTCCCCATCCCCTGTAACGGGTCAGAGATATACAGGAGCAGGTCATCAGAATATAGCGAGACCCCCGTGTTCTAACCCCCCCCCCCCCCCAACCAACCCCTTCCAGTCTCTTGATGCTCTTAGTGCCACCGCCAGTGGCTCTATGGCCAAAGCAAACAGCAGCGGGAGAGAGGACATCCTTGCCTTGCCCTTGGTGCAGTTTAAAATAGCCCGACGTCAGCCGATTTGTTCGTACACTCGACACCGGTGCCTGGTGCAACAACTGAACCCAATCAATGAAGCCCCGCCCAAACCTGAACCGCCCTAACACCTCCCACAAATAGTTCCACTCCATCAGGTCGAAGGCCTTATCTGCGTCCATTGCGACCACTAATTAGCACAGTAGGCTAAACAGCTGGCTCGTAATGCAGAACAAGGCCAGCAGCACGGTTCAATTCCTGTACCGGCCTCGCCGAACAGGTGCCGGAATGTGGCGACAAGGGGCTTTTCACAGTAACTTAATTGAAGCCTACTTGTGACAATAAGCGATTATTATTATTATTACCGCCACCTCCCTTCCCTCTGAGGGCAGCATGATCACATTTAAGAGCCTCTAATGTTGGCCGTTAGCTGCCTGCCCTCAAGAAACCCCGTCTGGTCTTCCGCTATCTCCTCTGGGACACAATCCTCTATCCTTGAGGCCAAGAATTTAGCCAACAGTTTGGCATTGACATTCAATCGGGAGATTGGCCTGTATGACCCGCTTCAGATCAATGAAAGCAAAGCCTGCAGCATTGTTGGGGGAAGGACACCTCGCTCCCTAGCCTCATTATATGCCCTCACCAACACCGGTCCCAGCATCTCAGAGAATGTTTTGTAAAATTCCACTGGGTAGCCGTCCGGCCCCTCTGCTATTTTTTCAATCCCGATCGGGGCTCCCAGCCCCTCCACCAACCCTTCCTCCACCTTCGGAAACTTCAACACTCCCAAAAACTGCCTCATCCCCTCCACCCCAGCTGGGGGCTCCAACTCAGACAGCCGGCTGTAAAACTCCTTAAACGCCCCGTTCGCCCCTGCTGGGTCCAAGACCGTGTTTCCAGCTCTGTCCTTCACTCTACCTATCTCCCTGGCCGCTTCCCTTTTCCTTAACTGGTGTGCAAGCATCCTACTGGCCTTCTCTCCATACTCGTATATGCCCCCCTTGCCTTCCCTGTAGACAACATACCAAACTCCATCTGTAGCTTCTGCCACTCCTTCAATAACCCTGCCTCCGGGGTCCCCGAGTATCTCCTGTCTACCTGGAGTATTTCCTCAACCAACCTATCTATCTCTGCTCGCTCCGCCTTCTCCCTATGTGCCCGTATTGATATTAGCTCCCCCCTAACCACTGCCTTCAGCGCTTCCCAAACCGTTGCTGCCGCGACTTTCTCTGTATCGTTTATTTCCAGATAGTTCTGGATGGACTCCCTCACACGTCCGCAAATCCCCTCGTCCGCTAAGACTCCTACGTCCAATCTCCATTGCGGGCGCTGACCTCCTTGCTCACCCGTAGACCCACCCAGTGTGGGACATGGTCCAACATAGCAATCACCGAATACTCAGTATCCACCACCCCCGCCAGTAAAGCCCCATTCAAGATTTTAAAAATCGATACAGGAGTATACTTTGTGCACATGGGAAAAGAAAGAAAACTCCTTCGCTCTTGGCCATCCAAACCTCCATGGGTATACCCCACCCATCTGCTCCATGAACCCCTTTAGTTCCTTCACCACGGTTGGCACCCACCCTCTCTTTGAGCTCGACCAGTCCAACCCTGGATCAATGACCGTATTAAAGTCCCCCCCCATGATCAGCTTATGCGAGTCAAGGTCTGGAATCTTCCCTAACACCTGTCTCATAAACTCCGCATCATCCCAGTTTGGTGCGTAAATTTTCATGAACACCACCAGCATCCCCTCCAGCTTCCCGCTCACCATGATATACCTACTATCCGCAACTATATTCCCTGTCTCAAATATTGATCAGCATCGCGACCCCCCTAGTCTTAGGATCCAACGCCGAGTAAAGTAATTGCCTGATCCACCCCTTCCTCAATCTGGTCTGATCTATTACCCTCAAGCCTGTCTCCTGTAGCATTGCCACGTCCGCCTTCAGTCCCCTTAAATGCGCGAACACGCGAGCCCTCTTAACCGGCCCATTCAGCCCTCTAACGTCCTATATGATCAGCCTGTTTGGGAAGCATCCCGCCCCCCATGCCAATCAATCATCACCCTTCTTAGGCCAGCCTCTAGCTGGCGTCCCGGGCCCCCGCAAGCCCGCCCTCGGGCACCCACCGCCCTCGACCTCCCATTTGCCTCCCAACAACAATCCCTCTCCTGTCAGCAGAGCAGTCCCCCCCCCCCCCCCCATTAACAACACAACAATCCCAACCCCCCTCAACAAACTTATCACCTGCTCGACCCCACTGCGCTTCTGTGAGCTAGCCCGCCCAGCTAGCCTGGTAGCCCCCGCCCATGGTGCCAAACATCCTACCCACTATTGTTCTCCCTCCCCCCCTGCGGAACATACATATTCAAAAGAGCAGTCCCCAACAAACAGACAGAAGAAAAGGAATCCCCCCACCATAACAAAGTTGACTTACAGACTGAGCAACGGCCCAAAAACTGATACAGAAAGCACTTCATGTACAGTTCAAAACGAAAATACCTTTTACAGAATTGATATAGCATTATCCAACCCAGAGTTCAGTGTCTTCAGTCACCTTTTATCATTGACAACCTTTCATCATTGACAAAGTTCGCCTTGTTCGAAGATCCAAAATAATGCTCCTGACCCTCATAGGTGACCCACAAATGAGCTGGATGTAGCATTCCAAACTTCGCTCCTTTTTGAAAAAGGCCGATTTTACTCTATTAAATCCTGCACTTTTTTTGGCCAGTTCCGCACCCAGGTCCTGGTGGATGCGCAGCTCACTGTTTTCCCACTTGCAGCTCCGTGTCTGCTTGGTCCACCGCAAAATCTGTTCCTTATCTAGGAACTGGTGCATTCGCACCACCATCGCCCTCATTCACACACGGCCTCCTCGCAAGCGCTCTATGCGCTCTGTCCACTTCCAAGGGTCGAGCAAACACCCTATCACCCATTAACTTTTCAAGCATACTCGCCACATATGCCCCAGCGTCCGATCCCTCGCTGCCCTCCGGGAGACCGACAATCCTCAAGTTCTGTCTACGGGACCGATTCTCCAGGTCCTCCACCTTCTCCTGCAGCCTTTTCTGGTGGTCCCTCAGACTTCACTTAATTTCTTACTGCAGCTTAGAGCATTCTAGTCCAAATCTCTGTCGAAAAGCACGCAAAATAAAGCAACAGTTTTCTTCAGAGATTCACTTCTACTCTGGAATTGCACCGATTGTGTTGCAAATAACACGGACAGTCTCAATGATGATCTTCTCCAATTTCATCTAAAAACAACTTCCTGCATCATGTACGCTTATCATCAGTGTGCAGCACGGTAGCACAGTGGATAGCACAGTTGCTACACAGCTCCAGGATCCCAGGTTCGATTCCTGGCTTAGATCACTGTTTGCGCGGTGTCTGCACGTTCTCCTCGTGTCTGCGTGGGTTTCCTCCGGGTGCTCCGGTTTCCTCCCACAGTCCAAAGATGTGCAGGTTCGGTTGTGCCCTTATCGACCAAAAAGGTTAGGTGGGATTATGGGGATAGGTTGGATGTGTGGGCTTAAGTGAGGTGCTCTTTCCAAGGGCCGGTGGAGACTCAATGGGCCAAATGGCCTGCTTCTGCACTGTAAATTCTATGAAATCTATGAAATCAGATGTACCTGTATTTTTTGTTAATGCCAGTGCCTCTGCTTCCACTGAGCTATAAACAGTTTCAATTTCCATGACAAAACGTTTAACTCAGACTAACAATTGTGCTGCATTCTATAACGTATTTACATTTTGCAGGGATTTACGGTTGCCATTAATTCTTGAAATAAACAGTTCCACAAAACAGTAAAAAGAGCAATATTGTATTTTGAAACTTCTCTGCTAAGGATTTTACTTTCGCGTTCACACATGATTTTTCTGAATTTGATGTGGCTATGTCTGATACAGTTTCCTTACTATCAACAAAGTTAATTTTCAATGCCAAAATAGCATCAATACAAGTGGACTACCTGGTGCCACAAATTAATTTGACCATCAAATGTTTTCCATTTGCCTGCTCCAAGCACGATTGCAACATGTTTCACCAAAGTGATGAAACCTAAAAAAGCTATACACTTTTGAACAAAGTAAAAAAAAATGTACAGATTCCTCGCAGGATTCAGCTGCAGTGTTGCAAATTAAATTCAAGCAGTCAGTTGAACATGGGATGAATAATGAACAGGGGCTTGCATTGTTCAGTCCTGCTAGTTTTCCTGCCATATTCGCAGCGTTATCGAAGGTCTGTTCATGACAATCTTTGATTTTCAAACCTAATTTGCAATCATTTCCAAAACAGTTGTCTTCATACACTCAGAAGTGTGGTATTGTAGCTGAACAAAACAAAGAGGTCGCTCTACATCTTCACCATTAATGTTCAAGTATTTTAATATTGATTTTAATTGGTCCACATGACTCACATCTGGTGTTGAATCAACTATTATTAAATAGCACTTGGCATCTTTTACTTCATTAGTGAATTGGTTTCTGAACCACTTTGGAAGTTTCATGATCAGCAATATCGCTTCCACCATTTCTCCAGTTAGAGTACCCATTGACGAATGCGTGTTTCCCTTCACTAGGGTCAGGGAATAATTTGCAAACCTAACAATAGACTGGCTTAAAGGTATAAAAAAAATCAACCAACTTCTAATTTCTCTTCACTCTCAGAAAAAGGGACTTATGAAGACTTATAACCTTCTTTCAGCTTCCACCCTCAAACTCTTTTCTCAAGTTTTCCAAATTACCTATGTTTTCTTGTTTATTTGGTACAAAATATTCTATCATACCCAGTGGAACAGATTTTGGCCATAAGGCAAAACCTTCAGGGTAGGTTTCTGCCCTCAATTCAACAGAAGAAATTTCTTGTAGTCCTATTGCCTTTTCAGGGTCCACTTCTTGCTCAACTTTTCAGGTGATGGGGCACCTTCAGAAATCAGCACGTCTAAGTCATCAGATAGTTCACCCATATTTTTGGTCGGTGAGGATGAATCCGTTTGTGATTTTAAAACTTTTAAAAGTAAAATGATATACTGTCTTTTTGCCTAGCTTCTTCCTGTTGCCTCGCCTTCATTACTCTGCATTTTTGGCTGCCAGGTTGATAGTGTCGCTTCATATGAACTCATCTTTCTTCGTGGCCATACTGCCAGAAAGATGTGGAGGCTTTGGAGAGGGTGCATAGGAGGTTTACCAGGATGTTGACTGGTCTGGAGGGTGTTAGCTATGTGTTGAGGCTGAATAGACTCAGACCGATTTTATTAGAAAGACGGTGCCAGGGTGGAGGGGTCAGTCACCAGGGGGCATAGGCTTAAGGTCCGTGGGGCAAAGTTGAGAGATGTGCGAGGCAGATTTTTTACGCAGAGGGTGGTGAGTGCCTGGAACGCGTTGCCAGGAGACGTTGTGGAAACAGATACATTAATGGCGTTCAAAAGGCATCTTGACAAAGACATGGATAGGATGGGTATAGAGGGATATGGAACAAGGAAGTGCTGAGGGTTTTGGCAAGGGTTGGTATCATGACCATTACAGGCTTGAAGGCCGAAGGGCCTGTTCCTGTGCTGTATTGTTCTTTGTCCACCTTACAATCAGTGGATTGAGGAGTTCCGAGTGAGTGCACAAGCTATATTGTGCCAGCAACAGGTACAACAATAGCAAACAATAATAGTTATAAACTCATCAGAGAGTACTGTTGTTCCATTTTCCTGCACTGCTGGCTCACCTCACTTTCATTCCCGCTTTACCATGAGGAACCTCTGCTGGAACGAGGGATTATATAACTCCCCAAGATTACGTTATTTGTTTCATGAGTTTCATGTAAAGGCATGATTAATTATATTTTCAAAATTGCAAAAGATTCATGTCAGCAAACCAGAAGACTGTTAGCACTGTATCACACAAATCTCCATCAAACCCCATTATTCTTTTCTAATTGTCGTCACTTTACTATATTTCTGTCAATATTTGTATTTTGAGACAATGAATGAGGTCATGAGCAATGCAATCAGGATTGAAAATTGAATGACAGAGTCTGCATGATATGTTATATGCTGTTTATATGTAGTAAAAAAAATATGGTCTGAATTAAGCAACATTTAAATAAAATATTATTTTAAATAGCAATATTTTTAATGGTAAAAATCAACCTGCTTTTTGTGTATGTAATGAGAAAATTATTTTAAAAATTATGCATTGGTGTTTCTAATATGAGCTCGTCTTGTCTGTTAAATATTTAAAGATGTAATTGTAACAGAAGTTAATGACAACTGAAATCAAATCTGTAACAGTGACTTATTTTATTGGATGAAGAAATAACATATTTCAAAACAAGTTTTTTTCCCCACTAAATACTTGCTTTAAGACTTGACGTCATCAGGTGTCCCAAATATCTTATCATTTTTACTATCATAATGAATTTCAGAAATTGTCAACACTTGTTACTGACCTTCTACAAATCTTGTAATAGCCTGGATGAGGTTGTGCACACCACTGGGTAGATTCCATGGATCTCTCTGCACATGAATCCGGAGCTGTGTTGTGCAATTGATCTCTGAATCCATTTCTTTCTTGAATTCTATCCAACAATGAAAATTTAAGAACTGTTATACATATTTCATGAGTGGAAATTGAACTATACTGTTACTCTTATCCATAAGAGCACCATTCTCCTCTACTTTCCTAAGGATATTATTCAGCAAATCAATAAACTGATCAGGAATGAATAAGGAAAAGCAATTAGATATTCATCAATTCATCTGCTCACTTTAATATATTTTTTAAATTTCAAAGTACCCAATTATTTATTTCGAATTAAGGGGCAGTTTAGTGTGGCCAATCCACCTAACCTGCACATCTTTGGGTTGTGTGGGTCAGACCTGTTGTGTTATGCTGCTTCGGATAACACAGGCTGCTACTTGATGCAGTCTTAACTAAAGGATGCTCCAGACTCTGAAATGAGGTCAACGTGTTTATTGAACTATTAACACAGTTCTCAAATGAGTTTGACTCTTTGCTAATCTAACTGTAGTAACTCAGTCTAATTGTACCAGCTTTCTCTAAGCCACATGCTGGGGTGTGATGCTGCTGATCAACCCTGTCTAACTCTCTAGATGTCTGTCTGTGGAAAGAGGCAGGGTGTGAGTGCCTCATCCCGTTTATAGTGTTTATGTCATGCCCCCTTGTGGTGATGCCACCTCTGAGTGTCCTGACTGCCCATTGGTTGTGTCCTATTCTGAGTGTTCATTGGTTGCATATCATGACAAGACCCATGCAAACAAGGGGAGAATGTGCAAACTCCACGCGGACAGTGACCCAGAGCTGGGATTCGAACCTGAGTCCTCAGCGCCATAAACGCTCACTTTACTATTTAACTTCGAGATAATTCTTTCATATCGTAACAGTGTTATTTTAATGATATTATTGCATTATTGTAATCATACATTTTCACAGACATCATTAGAAATACAAAAGGATTGTAAATTTGGATGAAAATATGAAAAAGGAGAATAAAAATATTTTGAAAAAAGAAGTACAAAAGGATTTACTGACAAAATAATTGTACAGCATCCAGCAGCCACATGGCTGCTGCGAGCTCCCTTCATGTCTCCAGCCTAAATGGACTCCACCTCCCAGGTGACCCTTACTCTGATGTGTTGCTCTTAAAGAGAAAATCATCACAATTTTATATATATAGATTTATGTATTTAATATATATATATATATATACACACACAGATATGTGCCAGCTGTAACCCAGTGATAACACTTTTGCCTCTGAGTCCAAATAATGTGTTCACGTACCACTCCTGGGACGTGAGCACATAATCATGCCTGTCACTGCAGTGTAGTACTGAGGAAGTGCTGCTATGCAGGAGGCACTCTCTTTCAGATTACATATGAAGTTGAGGCCCAACTGCTGTTCTAGGTACATGGACATGAAGGAAATTTGATGTCTCAGCTGGTCTTAACTATGTATGACTCCAGCAGTGATGGCCAACGGCTCAATTGCCAAGCGAATAGGAGGGGGGAACAAAGGGCACCCTTGCCTCATTTCCCTATACAACCAAAAATAACCCGAGATAACATTATTCGTCTGAAAACTGGCCCTTGGTTCCTTGTACAACAGTTTGACCCTTGACACAAACTTAGGCCTTATCCCGAAACACTCCCTATCCCGAACCACTCCAACAAGTACCCCCACTCGACCATTTCCAAAGCCTTCTCAGCATCTTATGCCACTATCACCTCCTGTTCCCCACTCCTCTGCATGAGAGAGGACCACATTCAGTCGGCATTGCATATTGGAAAATAATAATAATAATCGCTTATTGTCACAAGTGAAGTTGAAGTTACTGTGAAAAACCTCTAGTCGCCACATTCCGGCATCTGTTCGGAGAGGCCAGTATGGGAATTGAACCCACGCTGATGCCTTGTTCTGCATTACAAGCCAGCTGTTTAGCCCACTGTGCTAAACCAGCCCCTATTTCGAGTGCGTTTAACTGCGCATTTCCTGGTGCTTACCTCACATACACGTCTTTTGTGCACTGAGGAGCTCCATTCTCCCAGGTGGCACTGCCAGGGTGCCTGAGTGACACCAGCAATGCCAGAGTACCACCCTGCCCAATGGGCATGCACGTGAGTGCCTTTCCGTCTAGTCCCCGTTTGTGGACAGCAGTACAGAACAGTGCTCGCCCGAGGCCACCCTTCACAAAATCCGAAGGTCCTCCCCGACAACGTGCAGGAGACACCCCTCCAACCTGAGCAGCAGCACATTTGTCATAATCTTTGCATCCACGTTTATTAATGAAATGGGCCAGCATGACCCACATTC
The DNA here is from genome assembly GCF_902713615.1 of Scyliorhinus canicula. Classification (NCBI taxonomy): domain Eukaryota; kingdom Metazoa; phylum Chordata; class Chondrichthyes; order Carcharhiniformes; family Scyliorhinidae; genus Scyliorhinus; species Scyliorhinus canicula. The sequence continues at coordinate 109,557,563 of NC_052155.1, read as the reverse complement.
CACCTGGTTCTTGTCTTTTTACAACGAACGTGAAATGAATGCCCGACTCATCACCTCCGGGAGCGACCACTGGGCCACTGAGTCTTCAAATGCCTCCACCAGTAACGGCACCAATCAGTGTGCAAGCTTTTTAAAAATAAATTTAGAGTACCCACTTCATTTTTCCAATTAAGGGGCAATTTAGAGTGTTCAATCCACCTAGCCTGCCCATCTTTGGGTTGTGGTGCTAAACCCACGCCAACACGGGGAGAATGTTCAAACTCCGCACGGACAGTGACCCAGAGCCGGGATCGAACTTGGGACCTCGGCACCGTGAGGTAGCAGTGCTAACCACTGTGCCACCGTGCTGCCCTGGTCTGCCAGCTTTTTATGAAATTCCACCGGAAACCCGTCTGGCCCCGGTACCTTCCCCAACTGCATACTCCCCATCGCCTTCCTAATCTTCTCCTCAACGGCTCCTCCAACTCTTCTCAATCCCCCTCCCCCACCATGGGATCCTCCAATTCACCAAAAACGCCATCATGTTCGAATCATCCTCCGGCGGCTCTGAACTGTATACCTTCTTATAAAATGCTTCAAACACTCCATTCACATTCTCTAGCACCAACATCATCTCCCCCAACATCTCTCTCAAACCTGGACAATTTTCCGGGTAGCTGCCAGCCACCTCAGTGGCTCGCCAGCAGACTGCTGGCCTTCTCCCCGCACTCTTAAACTGCCCCCTTCATTCATCTCAACTGCCACACCACCTTATCTATGGACACCAGATCAAACTGTGTCTGCAACAGCTTTCTACTGGCCAAAGGCTCAGGAGTAGAATCCTCCAAATACTTTCCATCCACCTCCAATATCTCATTCATCAACCACTCTCATTCCTCTCATGCTTCCCTATCCACCTGCGCCTTGTATGCAATTGCTCCCCCACCACCGCCTTCACTGCCTTCCATGCTACCAAGGGCAAAACCGCCCCATTCTTGTTGAACCCTATGTACTCATCGACCACCTTGGCCACTCATAAACAAAAACCCAGATTAGTTAGCAGCCCCACATCTAAACTCCACACCGGTCATTGGGCCAGCCCCCCTCTCCAAAACTATGGTGGCACGGTAGCACAGTGGTTGGCATTGTTGCTTCACAGCTCCAAGGTCCCAGGTTCGATTCCCACTTGGGCCACTGTCTCTGTGAAGTCTGCACTTTCTCCTTGTGTCTGCGTGGGTTTCCTCCACGTGCTCCGGTTTCCTCTCACAAGTCCTGAAAGACGTACTGTTAGATCATTTGGACATTCTGAATTCTCCCTTAGTGTACCCAAACAGGCGCTGGAATGTGGCGACTAGGGGATTTTCACAGTAACGTCATTGCAGAGTTAATATAAGCTTACTTGTGACAATAATAAAGATTATTATTAATAGGTGCGGCGCATGGTCGGAAACCACAATCGCTGAATACTCCGCTTTCCTCACCCCGGCAACAACGACCTCCCCGCTATGGAAAAATCGATCAGAGGGTAGACTTCGTCCAGTGACGCAAAAAAGGAGAACACCCTCCTCACACCCCCCCCCCCCCCCCCCCACCAGTGCAAAGATTGTGCCTCCCCCTCCTCCCACCCCCCATGTAGGGGTCAGCAACGTTTGCTTGGAACAGTCCACTTTTGTGTTCAAGACCATATTCAGGTCCTATCCCCTCCCCAAAATCAACTGATGTATGTCCATGCGTGGGAATGCTGCCACCATCCGCTTTGTAAAATCTACATCACCATAGCTTGAGGCATAGATACCCGGCACAACCACTAATTTACCCTCCAACACCCCCTTAACCAGAACATACATCCCACATGGTCTTCCTCATCTTCTCCACCTGGAAACAAATTCTTCTATTAATCAAGACTGCCCCCCCCCGACCCCCTACTATCAAATCCTGAGTGGAACACCTGACTAACCTAACCTTTACGAGGGCTTACCTGGTCCCTCACTCGCAAATGGGTCTCCTGCAATACCACTACTTTGGCCCTTAGATTCTTTAAATGTGTGAACACTCTCACCTGTTTCACCGGGCCTCCCAATACCTCAGAAATTCCGTGGCACCAGCCAGATCGTGGGCTCTCAAACCACCCCACCCCTCTTCCCAGTCTCAGCCATCACTCCTCCGGGGTGACCCCACCCTGAATTTCACAGCCCAAAGCCCCCACAAGATTGCTTGTGCCCCACCCCACGGGTGGACCGATCTCTCACCCCCAGTCACCATCAACCCACTGCCCCTCCTCTCTTTCCTTTCTAGAAATCTCCCGACCACTTCCTCTTGAACCACCTCATTCCCCACAGTCCCCCTCCCCCCAACATTCACACCTCCTAGGCATGCCGAGACATGCCTGAACAGGTTCAGTGGGCTGCAGCGTGTGGTGATATGTCTGTGCACAGCTTTGTATGTAGTTATTTATTAATGTATAGTTATCGATATGACCTCCAACCAGCATGTGGCAATAGAGATCTACCATGTGCCTCGAGATAACCGGCAGTTGGTAGAAAGTAGTACAAGAGGATTGTCGACTAGAAGTAGCTCCAGGAGAATTCACTGAATTCATTTATTTTGTTACCATTTTTATCATAGTTCATTAGTTATCTGTCCACGTGGTCACCTTGTTAATAAAACAATCTTACTAGTCAAAGAACTAAATGCTTTGTGTGCAGCTATACTACGGCCACAACATAGAAAATAACATGGTACCAAGAGTGTAGAACAATTGAAGGTAACAATGGAGAAGACCGGACGAAACAGGCTGAAGAAACAAAAATAAAATTATTTTCCCTACCTGGTAAACTACAGACAACTAGAACTCAATTCAAGGAAAAACTGTGAAGTTAGGGATGCGAGATCTGATGGCACCCCACGAGCCTCAAGTCATTGATAATGCAGATGAGAATTGGCGTGTTTTTAAGCAGTAATTCAATCCCTACTTTGCAGCCCTTAGCCTGCAGGCACAGCGTGACAAGAGACACATTGCATTGCTCCTCACGGTAGTAGGTCCCCAAGCAATAGAAATTTACAATACCTTTGTGTTCGACAGCGAAAAGGGCAGCAAGAACGTCAATGAAATAATAAAGTACTTTGATCAGCACTGCTCTCCAAAGAAAAATGAAACATTTGAACGTAATATATTTCGAACACGTGCCCAGAAGATGGGCAAATATTTTGATAGTTTTTTAACCGACTTGCGGTTGAAGGCACGGCCGTGCAATTTTAGTACATTAAAGTTATTGATGATCCGCAATCAGATAGTGTTTGGGACATCGAATGATAAGGTACATGAGAGGCTATGAGGAAAGAAGAACTTCAATGAGAAAACACTATCAAGATTTGTCATGCAAGCGAACTAGTTGCACAGCAGATTGGTACGCTCATCCTGAAACATTATAGCGCCAATCTGGAAGAAGATGCCAGCGCCATCATAACTGTGATGCAGTTGAATAAAACACGTGGGGCGAAATTCTACCAAAGGGAAACAAAGTGCCGACGCCGGAGTGAAATCCGGAGTGTTTCACTCCGGCATCGGAGGCCGCTCTTCGCCCCCTATTCTCCCCTCCCCCGGGGGGCTAGGAGTGGTGGCGCGTCAATCTCACGCGCCGGGCCTTGATGCTTGTGTCAAAGCGGCGCGGCCTGAATGACGCAGCCGGCGGCGCCTAAATGACGTCACCCGCGCATGCGCAGTTTGGCCAGCGCCAACCCGCGCATGTGCGGTTGCCGTCTTCCCCTCCACTACCCCGCAAGACATGGCGGATTGATCTTGCGGGGCGGCGGAGGGAAAAGAGTGCGTCTTTCAGAGACTCCGGCCCGATGATCGGTGGGCACCGATCGCGGGCCAGACTCCTCCTTAGCACGCCCCTGGTGCTCGATCCTCCCTCCGCCCCCCACAGGCCCCACACGCAGCGGTCGCGCGATGTTCACGCCGGCAGCGACCAGGTGTGGTTGGCACAGATTCGGCAGGCCGCTCGGCCCATTTGGGCCGGAGAATCGCCACTCAACCGGAGCGTGGGGGTGCCAGGGCGGCGTGGCGTGATTCGCCCGGCACTCCCGTGATTCTCCCACCCGGCGTGGGGTCGGAGAATCGCGCCCGTGGTCTCAGTGCGGGAGGCCATTTTAAGTGGCGGATCGGATCCATCACTTTATGCCAGCGATGTGGCAATCGACATGGGCCAGGACAATGGACAGCATTTGGGAAGGTGTGTTCCAAGCGTGGCAGAACAAATCACTTTGCAAAGCGGTGGACCAAACAGGATCAGTCAACGTGATTGATGATTTGTTTTTCTTTGATCTGATTTCGACTAAGGACACGATGAGTCCAAATATGCAGAGTGAAGAAATGTTACTGACCAGTTGCAGAAATAGTGATACCACTGAAGACAAATGTATAATTCCAGTGATGTTGAATGCCACATTGAGCAAATGCAAGCTCGACACAGGAGCGATGGTCAACCTTCTCAGTTTGTCCGATTTGAAAAGATGGCGAATTAAACTGAAAGTCATCAATCAAACAAGATTACTGAAAGACTACAATGGGAATGGGATTGTGACACTGGCAGCATGTGAACTCGAAGCATAGAAGTCACATCATACCATTTTCCATTCTGGACATGGTACGCAAGTCCATAGGTGCGAACGCATGTGAGGCCCTAAACCTAGTTGAGCAGCTGTATATTCCAGACAGCACGGTGACGGAGGATCATTGCGACTGGCAAAGAGCTAAAATTGCGGAGTTATCTGATGAGATACAAGCGAAAGTCAAAGTGGAGGAAGGATAAGCCAGACAAAGAGATGGGAGAGCCAAAGGGAATTCCAGAATTCTGGTTGACCGTCTTCAAAAATGTTGATTTGCTCAGTGACATGATGCAGGAGCATCATGAGCCCATCCTCAGGTCCAGGGCAGCCAATGAGTTTTACTCTGGACTTTAAGTTTGAGCCAAATAAGTATTTCACAAATGAAGCAATGATCAAGTCATACCCAATGAAGTCCCAGCCTGATGAGTCAGATTTATTTTCTTTTGATGGACCACAAATTATACGATGCACAGGATGCCACATTGACTGGAAGGAAAAAAACATTACGACAAAGTCAATTTAAACGAAGCAAGGGCATAAGGGTCGGCACACTGGTACAACAGTTACGAAAACTGTACAAAATGATTCTTTCTTCAATCGTTTTAGTCCTCATGACGTTCCAGAGACTGGGAAACTGGATGAAGGTTCTGCGGCGTGACTTGCTGCTGTTTGCAGTTGGTTATTGTTTCCATTAACTCATTATTCCAAAAGCAATGTCATACTTTTCAGGAGAAGTGGCACACGATGATGCTGATAACGTTGAGGAGGGTGAAGAAACAGATGATGAGCCAGCAGCAGAAGACCCTGAAAATGTATTTAGTTTATTTGGTGACGAGGAAAGTTTATTTATTTTATTTGGCGTTAGGGCAGCACAGTGATTAGCACAGTTGCTTCACAGCTCCTGGGTCCCTGCTTGGGTGACAGTCTGTGCAGAGTCTGCATGTTCTCGCCGTGTCTGCGCGGATTTCATCCGGGTGCTCCGGTTTCCTCCCACAGTCCAAAGATGTGCAGGTCAGATGGATTGGACATGTTAAATTGCCCTTAGTGTCCAAAAAGGTTGGGTGTGGTTATGGGGATAGGGTAGAGGTGCAGGCTTGGGTAGGGTGCTCTTTCCAAGGGCCGGTGTAGACTCGATGGGCTGAATGGCCTCCTTCTGCACTGTAAATTCTATGATTCTATGACGAGGTGATAACAAGTAGCTTCCAATTTGTGCTGGACAATGATAAGTGGGAAAGCTCTAAGATGGCATGGACAGAGACTGAAAGTGAGATTGCAACAGCAGATCAATCAGACGAGAGCGAATCAACTGCAAACAGATTAATAACCGAAGAAATAATCTCCATTTTAGGGAAATTGGCTCCAGAGACATACGATGAATCATCCCACACCCAGGTAATAGTTCCTGCAGTGGATTCCCAAATCCTCGAGGCCTTGCAGCAAGAACAGATGGATACATCTTCGTTCTGTTCTCCAAAGAAAGATGAAGCATTTATCGTTACATCAGATGAGGATGGGCTACCAATCAGTCCTCCAACAAAAGACAAGGCCTCTATCGTCATATCTGATGAGGATGAGCCACTAATTGAGGCTAAAACACAAAGTGAAGAAGCAACGCGTAAATGCTCTCGCGTTTTGCGACGGCACCAACAGGCCCCTAGGAGCAGCGATCCTGCGCCACACAGGGGGCCAGCATGGCACTGGACAGCTTCACGCAGCTCCAGCAGCCGATACCAGCGTCAGAACGAGCGCCGTGGGTCCGCAAGTTCGTGCATGCGTGCTACGGCCGGTGCAAATTCGTGCATGCGCGCTAATTGCTTTGTTCCTCCGCGCCAGGCCCCTGTAGCTCTCCGCCATGGTGCGTCGGGGCTGGCATGGAGGAACATAGGCCCCCACCAGGAGAAGCCAGCCCGCCAATCGATAGGCCCCGATCGTGGGCCAGGCCACCGTGGAGGACCCCCCCTCCCGGGGTCTGATTCCCGCTCCTCCCCATCAGGCCGCTCCCCGCAACATGAACACCGAAGTCCCGCCGGGTTGGACCGCACGTGAACAGCGCCGGCGGGACTCGGCCTAACTTGCCGGGCATTCGGCTCATCGCGCGCGGAGAATCACTGGCGGCGCGAGGGAATCCGGTCACCGGAGAATCGGCGGCTCCCGATGGCCATGGAGAAATACTCAGGGAGTCCGGTAGTAGTAGCAATGTTGAAAGTCTGGAGGCAGTTGCGCCAGCACTTTAGGATGGGGGGTGGGGCCAAGGGAAATGCCGATCTGGGGGAATCACAGATTTGAGCCAGGAAGTGGGATGGGACTTTTCGGAGATGGGAGGAGAAAAGAGTCAAGGCATTAAAGGATTTGTTTCCAGGGTGTTGGTTTGCAGGATTGAAGGAGCTGGGGGCGAAATATGGGTTGGGGCAGGGGGAAATGTTTAGGTATATGCAGATCCGAGATTTCGCTAAGGAGATACAGAGCTTTCCGGTGGCACCGGCATCCACACTGTTGGAGGAGGTGCTGACGACTGGGGGAATGGAGAAAGGGGGTGGTGTCGGGGATTTATGGAGTGATTCTGGGAGAAGAGAAGGCACTACTGGAGGGGATTAAGGTATAAGGGGAGGAAGAGTTGAGAGAGAGCATGGAGGCGGGGTTGTGATACAAAGTGCTCTGGAGTGTAAATGCCTCAAATACTTGTGCGCAGTTGGGGCTGATACAACTGAAGGTGGTGAATAGGGCGCACATCAAAAAGGCGAGGAAGAGCCGACTCTTTGAAGGGGTAGAGGATGTTTGTGAACGTTGCGGGGGGGGGGCGCAAATCATGGGCGAAATTCTCCGAACCCCCGCAGGGTCGGGGAATCGCCCCGGGTCGGCGTAAATCCCGCCCCCGCCGTGGCCGGAATTCTCCGCCACCCGGGACTTGGCGGGGGCGGGAATCGCGGCATGCCGATGAACATGCCCCCCGCGACAATTCTCCGGCCCGCAAGGGGCTGAAGTCCTGCCACTGAGAGGCCAATCCCAGCGCGAGCGGGCCCCCAGGGGGGGCGCGGGGCGATCGGGCCCCGGGGGGTGCCCCCACGGTGGCCTGGCCCGCAATCGGGGCCCACCGATCGGTGGGCGGACCAGTGCCGTGGGGCCACTCTTTTTCTTCCGCCGCAGCCACGGCCTCCACCATGGCGGAGGCGGAAGAGACCCCCCTACCACGCATGCGCCGGTGGTGACGTCAGCGGCCGCTGACGCACCGGCGCATGCGCGAATCGGTGAACACCTTTCGGCCAGCCCCGGGCGTCAAAGGCCGTTGGCACCGGTTTTGGCGCCAGTCGGCGTGGCGACAACCACTCCGGCGCGGGCCTAGCCCCCAAGGTGCTACGCCGGCCCCGGGCGATTCTCCAACCCGCCGTTTTGGGGTGGTGGGAGAATCGCGTGCGGGTGCCAGGGCGGCGTGGCGTGAATCGCCCGGCACTTCTGCAATTCTCCCACCTGGCGTGGGGGTCGGAGAATCACGCCCCACATGCTATGTTTTTTCAAGCACCAAAACATAACTCAAATGTATCTCTTCACTGTGTTTAGTTGTTATGTAAGACACATCTTTGAATACACCACACCTGTTAGGAATTATGGAGTGCTTAAACCATATAAAATTGAACACTGGAACTAATTCTGGGTAAAGCGAAAAGTTACTCTTGACACAATTAAACAACATAAAGTTTGTTCCCTTGCTGGAAGCTTTGTTTAGACATTACTAGAAAATGCTTGAATCCCACATCCATTGCCACTATCTCTTGTCACAACCACACAAGAGTAAATACGTGATGGAATTAAGGGGAAAAGACACCATTCCACAACTAAGATACAGGATGAATAGGTTATGGCACAGCCGGATCTGCTGCTATATAAAGCTCATAACAAGCATCTTTGAGGATGTAATGAACATAACCTGACATTATAGGGGCGGGATTCTCCGTTAGCCAACGGCAAAATCTGGAAATGCGATTTGGCGGAGAATAGCTTCCGATGGCAAAATCGCGGCAGGCGCTGATTTGACAACAAATTGCGATTTATTGTCACCTCGAAAATGGCGTCTATGCGTTTGACTCCACACATACAGTAGGCACCGTTTGCATATCATTAGCGGGCCTGACCCGGTACTCTCCAGGGCCTCAGCGATTCTCCACCTCCAATGGGCCGAGGTCCTGACGTTCACTTCTGCTTCTAAAAATCGTGAAACCAGCATGCGTGGCGGTGTGGCGGCGGCTGAGAGAGAGAGGGGTACAGAAAGTGTCCAACATCGCCATAGTTTGTTGACAGTTGTGCCACCGGCAAGGGGACTTCTGCCAAGGCTGGAGGGAGAGGTCGGGTTGGACGGCACTGAACATTGAGCATTGCTGCAGCTGGAAAGGCAGCCATGCAGCTGCGCACACCGTTAACAGCCCACTTTGAACCTGGAGCCACGGGTCGTATAGATGTTCCCCCATGGCATACCCCTGGGTTCCCTCTGGCAGCAGCTGACCAATCAGCTGCATGGGCACGCTCCAGCACAACCAGTGCCACCTTTTCGGCTGGGATGAGTGTGCACAGGGAGTGTAATGTGTATGTGTGGCTGCAGCTTGTCAGCCTCCAGAGTGTCGATCATGTCCCGCACCATTTTACAGTGGAATCGAGTGTATTCCATGCGGCACTAGTGCTAGCCCCTCAACTGCAGTGGAATCGGTCCAGGTATGGGCCGTTTTTTTTTTGTCGTAAAAGTCCACGGATTCGTGGTTGGCATCAACACCTAGGGCAAAATTCTCCGACCCCCCACAGGGTCGGAGAATCGCCCAGGGCCGGCTGAAATCCCGCCCCCCACTGTGGCCGGAATTCTCCGCCACCCGGGAATTGGCGGGGGCGGGAATCGCGCGCGCCGAACGGCGTGCCCTCCGCGTCGATCGGTGAGCCCCCGCGGCGATTCTCCGGCCCGCGATGGGCCGAAGTCCCGCCGCTGAGAGGCCAATCCCGCCGCCGTGGTTTCAACCACCTCTGGTGGCGGCGGGATTGGCGGCGCAATCGAAACCCGGGGGGTGCCCCAACGGTGGACAGGCCCGCGATCGGGGCCGACCGATCGGCGGGCGGGCCAGTGCTGTGGGGGCACTCTTTTTCTTCCGCCGCCGCCACGGCCTCCCCCATGGCGGATGCAGAAGAGAACCCCCCTACCGCACATGCACCGGCGATGACGTCAGCGGCAGCTGACGCACTGGCTCATGCGCGAACCGGCGAAGGCCTTTCGGCCAGCCCCGATGCCGGCGGGCGGGCGTCAAAGGTCGTTGGCACCGGTTTTGGCGCCAGTTGGCGTGGCGCCAACCACTCCGGTGCGGGCCTGGCCCCCAAAGGTGCGGAGAATTCCGCACCTTTGGGGAGGCCCGACGCCGGAGTGGTTGGCGCCACTCCGCTACACCGGGACCCCCCGCCCTGATGGGTAGGGGAGAATCCCGGCCCTAGTCTCAGAAACTGAGAATCCAGTCCATGATATAGTTACTTTAATACCAAATGCACAGTGCAGTGCACCTTTGATTTTTATTCTGTAAAGTAAGGGGGCTTGCATTTAGTAACATAATTCTTTGCACATGGAAATGTTCATAATTGTTCAATCTTTTCATAAACTTATGGTTTATTTTCACTTTAATAATTGTCTATATCCATGTTATGAATTATGATTACTTGTTTTAATTGTATCATCACCACCATTTGGTTCATGCTTTCATTAAGCTAGTTTTTTGTCTGTCTGTCTATTCCCTTCATTCCCTGGGAAACAAAATTAAAATATGGTAACCTTTTTATTGCTGAATGGCTTATTCTTTTATCCACAAGACAGTCTGCTGGTTAGGATTCAAATATCTCACCACTGACTGTTAAGTTTTCTGACAAGAAAGAAAGGCTTCTCCGCTGGTTATGATCATGGATCGAATGTTCACACTGAACAACAGCAATTGCGAAACAAATCACGGTATATTTGTTGCGCAAAAGGAGGTCGTTCGGCTCATTGTGTCTGCTCCAGCTCTCCAAATAAGAAATTCACCTCGTGCCATTCCCCCACAGATTCACATGCTGAGCAAAATACTCAGGTTATATTACATTTAAACAATCTAAATTCATGAACAGGATTAGAAACTCCAATTTTTGTCTGGGTACATCGTTTAAGTGCAAGTTGTCAATACCTCATTAGCATATGCCAATCCTCAGAGAGTTCCCTGAATCTCTATTTCCAAAGAAAACCTTATTTATGTTATTAGATAGGTTGCCTTAAAGAACTGTAGTAGTTTAAAGCAGCATTACTGTGCCTGATGTCAGAAGACATTCATCAAATTTAGCAAATCACAGTGTTGTCTTCATCAAATCCTCACACGTTTGATTTTGATTGGGACAGTTTAAATATCATTGGTCAGCAATGTCCAGACAGGTATTGCAGGTTACCTGACAGAAAAAAGCACAAATGGAAATGTCCAGTCACTTGTTTACTATCTGAGATAAATGTTTGTTTCTAAAAGACCACAAAGAACAAAGAAAAAGTACAGCACAGGAACAGGCCCTTCAGCCCTCCAGTCCTGCGCCGACCATGCTGCCCATCTAAACTAAAATCTTCTACGCTTCCGGGATCCGTATCCCTCTATTCCCATCCTATTCATGTATTTGTCAAGATGCCCCTTAAATGTCACTATCATCCTTGCTTCCACCACCTCCTCCGTCAGCGTGTTCCAGGCACCCACTACCCTCTGCGTAAATAACTTGCCTCGTACATCTCCTCTAAACCTTGCCCCTCGCACCTTAAACCTATGCCCCCTAGTAATTGACCACTCTATCTTGGGAAAAAGTCTGACTATCCACTCTGTCTATGCCCCTCAAAATTTTCTAGACCTCTATCAGGTCAGCCCTCAACCTCCGTCGTTCCAGTGAGAACAAACCAAGTTTATTCAATCTCTCATCATAGCTAATGCCCTCCATATCAGGCAATATCCTGGTAAATCTCTTCTGCACCCTCTCTAAAGCCTCTACATCCTTCTGGTAGTGTGACGACCAGAATTGAACACAATACTCCAAGTGTGGCCTAACTCAGGTTCCATACAGCTTCAACGTGACTTGCCAATTTTTATACTCAATGCCCCGGCCAATAAGGCAAGCATGCCGTACGCCTTCTTGACTACCTTCTCCACCTGTGCTGCCCCTTTCAGCGACCTGTAGACCTGTACACCTAGATCTCTCTGACTGTCAATACTCTTGAGGGTTCTACCATTCACTGTATATTCCCTACCTGTATTAGACCTTCCAAAATGCATTACCTCACATTTGTCTGGATTAAACTCCATCTGCCATCTCTCCGCCCAAGTCTCCAAACGATCTAAATCCTGATGTATCCTCTCACAATCCTCATTGCTATCATCAATTCCACCAACCTTTGTATTGTCCGCAAACTTACTAATCAGACCAGTTACATTTTCCTCCAAATCATTTATAGAAACTACGAACAGCAAAGGCCCCAGCACTGATCCCTGCGGAACACCACTAGTCACAGCCCTTCAATCAGAAAAACACCCTTCCATTGTTACTCTCTGCCTTCTATGACCTAGCCAGTTCTGTATCCATCTTGTCAGCTCACCCCTGATCCCGTGTGACTTCACCTTTTGTACCAGTCTGCCATGAGGGACCTTGTCAAAGGCCTCACTGAAGTCCTCATAGACAACATCCACTGCCCTAACTGCATCAATTATCTTTGTGACCTCCTCAAAAAACTCTTATCAAGTTAGTGAGACACGACCTCCCCTTCACAAAACCGTGCTGCCTCTCGCTAATATGACCACTTTCTTCAAATGGGAGTAGATCCTGTCTCGAAGAATTCTCTCCAGTAATTTCCCTACCACTGACGTAAGGCTCACCGGCCTGTAGTTCCCTGGATTATCCTTGTTACCCTTCTTAAACAAAGGAACAACATTGGCTATTCTCCAGTTCTCCGGGACATCACTTGAAGACAATAAGGATCCAAAGATTTCTGTCAAGGCCTCAGCAATTTCCTCTCTTGCCTCCTTCAGTATTCTGGGGTAGATCCCATCAGGCCCTGGGGACTTATCAACCTTAAGATTTTTCAAGACACCCAGCACCTCTTCGTTTTGGATTTCAATGTGACCCACGCTATCTATACACTCTTCTCCAGACTAAACATCCACCAATTCCTTCTCTTTGGTGAATACTGATGCAAAGTATTCATTTAGTACCTCGCCCACTTCCTCTGGCTCCACACATAGATTCCCTCCCCTGTCCTTCAGTGGACCAACACTTTCCCTGGCTACCCTCTTGCTTTTTATGTACGTGTAAAAAGCCTTGGGATTTTCCTTAACCCTATTTGCCAATGACTTTTCGTGACCCCTTCTAGCCCTCCTGACTCCTTGCTTAAGTTCCTTCACACTTTCCTTTGTATTCCACACAGGCTTTGTCTGTTCCCAGCCTTCTAGCCCCGACAAATGCCTCCTTTTTCTTTTTGACAAGGCCTACAATATCTCTCGTTATCCAAGGTTCCCAAAATTTGCCATACTTATCCTTCTTCGCACAGGAATATGCCGGTCCTGAATTCCTTTCAACTGACATTAAAGAGCCTCCCACATGTCAGGTGTTGATTTACCCTCAAACATCCGCCCCCAATCTATGTTCTTCAGTTCTCGCCTAGTATTGTTATAATTAGCCTTCCCCCAATTAAGCAGATTCACCCTAGGACCACTCTTATCCTTGTCCACCAGCACTTTAAAACTTACTGAATTGTGGTCACTGTTCCCGAAATGCTCCCCTCCTGAAACTTCTACCACCTGGCCAGGCTCATTCCCCAATACCAGGTCCAGTACATTCCCTTCCCTAGTTGGACTATCTACATATTGTTTTAAGAAGCCCTCCTGGATGCTCCTTACAAACTCTGCCTCATCTAAGCCCCCAGCACTAAGTGAGTCCTAGTCAATACTGGGGAAGTTAAAGTCTCCATCAGAACAACCCTGCTGCTTTTACTCCTTTCCAAAATATGTCTACCTATCTGCTCCTCTATCTCCCGCTGGCTGTGGGAGGGTTGTAGTAAACCCCCAACATTGTGACTGCACCCTTCTTATTCCTGATCTCTACCCATATAGCCTCACTGCCCTCTGAGGTGTCCTCCCGCAGTGCAGTTGTGATATTCTCCCCGACCAGTAGCGCAACTCCTCCTTTTACATCCCCCTCTATCTCGCCTGAAACGTCTAAATCCTGGAATGTTTAGCTGCCAATCCTGTCCTTCCCTCAACCAGGTCTCTGTAATGGCAACAACATCATAGTTCCAAGTACTAATCCAAGCTCTAAGTTCATCTGCCTTATCTGCTATACTTCTTGCATTAAAACATATGCACTTCAGGCCACCAGTCCCACTTTTCAGCAACATCTCCCTGTCTGCTCTTCCTCAGAGCCATACTGGCCCTATTCCTGAGTTCTCCCTCACTTTTTTCAGCTTCTGACCTATTGCTCCGGTACCCACCCCCCTGCCATACTAGTTTAAACCCTCCCGTGTGACACTAGCAAACCTCGTGGCCAGGATATTTATGCCTCTCCAGTTTAGATGCAACCCGTCCTTCTTATACAGGTCACACCTGCCCTGGAGGAACTCCCAGTGGTCCAGATAACTGAAACCCTCCCTCCTACACCAGCTGTTTAGCCAAGTGTTTAGCTGCTCTATCTTCCTATTTCTAGCCTCACTGGCATGTGGCACAGGGAGTAATCCCGAGATTACAACCCTTGAGGTCTTTTAACTTTCTGCCTAGTTCCCTGAACTCCTGCTGCAGGACCTCATCCCCCTTCCTGCCTATGTCATTAGTACCAATATGTACCACGACTTCTGCCTGTTTGCCCTCCCCCTTCAGGATGCCTGCTACCCGTTCTGAGACATCCTGGACGCTGGCGCCAGGGAGGCAAGATACCATCCTGGAGCCTCTTTCACGTCCACAGAAGCACCCATCTGTGCCCCTGACTATACAGTCCCCTATGGCTATTGCTCTTCTGCGCTTTGACCCTCCCTGCTGAACATCAGAGCCAGCTGTGGTGCTACTGCTCTGGCTGCTGCTGTTTTCCCCTGATAGGCTATCCCCCCCCCCCCCCCGACAGTATCCAAAGGGGTATACCTGTTCGAGAGGGGGACAACCACAGGGGATTCCTTCACTGACTGCCTGCCCCTTCTGGTGGTCATCCATCTCTCTCCCTACACCTTGGGTGTGACCACATCACTATAACTGCTAACTATGACGCTTTCCACCACCTGCATGTTTCTAAGTGCATCCAACAGTTGCTCCAACCGATCCATGCTGTGAGGAGTCGCAGTTGGGTGCACTTTCTGCGGATGTAGCCATCCGGGTCGCTAGAAGCTTCCCAGACCTGCCACATCTCACAGTCAGAGTACTGCACCCCTCTGACTGACATTGCGTGAATTAATTAATAAATTAAATTAAAAATAAATTTTAAAATATTTATCCAGTCTTTCATTATAATTTATTCCTCTTATAATATGGAGGATTCATTTGGCTTTTCTGATCAAAACCTCCATTGCTTGAATGTCTTGCTTGTATCTCAGTGAATTGAAATGAGCATATCACAGAATATTATAAAATAAACAGAACGATATACAACTTGGGAATAACCACTTTTAGTCAGTTTTATAACTAAGGGAATGGACAGCCATCTAGTGTAATGAATGTAATGATATTCAAGTTGCACATTATCAATTTAACAATTAGGATTCCTGCAAAATCATATGCAATGAATTAATTTTATGACAATGAGGTTTGATAAAATTGAAGCTCAAACTCGTCACATAGTCACAAAAAGCACAATGCACAGACAGCAATTTTAACATGGATACTCATGGGAAATTGATCAGAATTTTCACTTTTACTCACATTACATTTTATTCTCTTATTTTATTTGCAAAAAAAAACCACATACTTTATTAGTTTTAATATTTTGTATGATGTAATTTTCTTATCTCAGGCAGGTTGTGACATGTTGAAGTATATTAAATCAAATTTGCATTAAACCGTCAATTTAAGGCACTGATGGTTTCAAAGATCTGTTTGGTGCATATTGGCCATGATTTAATTGCCGCGTTGCGATTACGCAAGAGCATGACGAGGCTGTTAGATTGCGGGAGAGGCCAAAATCGAGAACCGCAGTGAGCACAGATCTGTTTGTGATCTAACCGGCCCGCTCTTATTGACAAAATTAGGATCCCGTTGTCAGGTCCACCATGCCATCCCTTGGATAGTGTGGGCCCCAGCACTGGGGGCATCTCCGTGACCAGAGGGTCGGTGTGTGCACTGGGGAGGGGACCATCGCCCGCCCGGGTAATATAACGTGTGGGTGTCTGAGTACAGGGTGTCAGGTCCAATGCGCCTCGGGTTCCGTGGACAGGGGCGGGGAACAATGGGAGGACTGGAGGTTCCCGGGGTGGAAGACACCGCTAGATGTCAGTCTCGCACCCTCGCCAATCCCTCCAGATATTACACAGTATGGACGATATCTTGGACACCGCTGCGCTATGGTACTGCTGGCAGCCATATGGCCAGATGTCGGAGAAGGGAGCGGCAGTAGCGTCGACAGACTCAAGCTGGCGGCCCATGCACAAGGCCACACCTACATCCTGAGGACCCGGCCACCCAACAGGCCAGGGAGGGACCCAGAGGAGGAGGCCCACGGCAACCCAAGGTGTACAGGTGTCGTTGATCTTTCGAACAGACGGCGGACAGCGTGTATCTCAGGATGCACCACCTCAACAAGGGACGATGCAGGGCAGCACAGTGGCCTAGTGGTTAGCACAGCTGCCTCACGGCGCTGATGTCCCAGGTTCGATCCCGGCTCTGGGTCATTGTCCGTGTGGAGTTTGCCCATTCTCCCCGTGTCTGTGTGGGTTTCGCCCCCCAACCCAAAAATGTGCAGAGTAGGTGGATTAGTCACATTAAATTGCCCCTTAATTGGAAAAAAATAATTGGGTACTCTAAAATAAAAAAAAATAAAAAAACAAGAGACGATGCAGACTTAGCACCACGTGGAGGAGGAGGATACCCGCTTCCGGTGGCCATCAAGGCACCGCAGCCCTGAACCTCTACACATCAGGATCATTCCAGGGTTCGAGCAGGGAAGGTGTGCCATCTCACAAGCTCCAGCCCACAAGTACATACGTGAGGTCATGGATGCGCTGCTTTCCCGGCAGCGAACTATATAAACTTTGGCATGGACCAGGCCCAAAAGGATGCCTGGGCAACAGGTTTCTCCACCATCGACGGGATGCCCCAGGTCCAGGGGCTAATAAATGGCACGCATGTTGCTTTGCACTCACAGGACCATCAGGGAATGCCCTACATCAACAGGAAGGGGTTCCTATCCCTGAACATCCAGCTTATGTACGACCACCACATGCAGATCATGCACGTGTGCGCACACATCCAAGGGAGTGTGCACGACAGCTACATCCTGGGAAGTCTGGCATTCTCAGCCTCTTTGAGTAACACCCCAGGATGGCCAGCTGGCTCTTATGGGATAAGAAGTACCTGTAAAGTGCCTGTCAAATGACGCAGTATGGAGGCCGGTGAGAGACCCAATACAACGAGGCCCATGCAGCCACCTAAGCCATCTTTGAGCCATGCATCGGACTCAAGATGCAGTTCCGATGCCTCGACCACTCTGTTGGTGCCCTGCAGTACACCCCCCAGTGGGTCAGTGTGGTGGTCTGCTGTGTCCTCCACAAACTGGCACTGCAGCAGGCTAACATGCTGGAACATGCTTAACGGGCAGCACGGTAGCATGGTGGTTAGCATAAATGCTTCACAGCTCCAGGGTCCCAGGTTCGATTCCCGGCTGGGTCACTGTCTGTGTGGAGTCTGCACGTCCTCCCCCTGTGTGCGTGGGTTTCCTCCGGGTGCTCCGGTTTCCTCCCACAGTCCAAAGATGTGCGGGTTAGGTGGATTGGCCATGCTAAATTGCCCGTAGTGTCCTAATAAAAGTAAGGTTAAGGGGGGGGGTTGTTGGGTTACGGGTATAGGGTGGATACGTGGGTTTGAGTAGGGTGATCATGGCTCGGCACAACATTGAGGGCCGAAGGGCCTGTTCTGTGCTGTACTGTTCTATGTTCTATGTTCTAACTGGGTGGGGAGGATCATGTGACCACCTCCGAGGGCAGGAGGATTTCCCGGGAAGGATCCATGAGATCAGCCGGAGGATGAAGGACAGGTGGCAGCTGCGACCTGAAGGGCCACGGAGACTTTCATACTCACCCGCTTCACATAGGCCCTGGCTTCATCTGTCATTCCCCCTCTCTCAAAGCTCCAACCCACACCCCTCCCCCCCCCATCCTCGCTCTATGCCATAGTCTAACCCCTACCTGTCTGTGCTTACTCACACCTATCACCAGCATGTGGTGTGCCAGGGTGGTGGGGGCTGAGAAGAGGAACTCAGATCCTCTGTGTCTGGGGAGAGAGGGCATGGGATTGGTGCTCGGCCCGCATTACGGAAGAAAGTGTCAGAGGCGTCATATTGGTCGAAGTGAATTATTTTTATTAATTAACAAATGTGTCCCCAACTGCCCCAATGTTGCCCTTCCCCATCCCTCCCAGATCCTCCCCCACCCCTCTCTCCCAAACAACGCACCCAACCCTCCTTACTCCCTCCTCACCCACCCACCACCTCCCCTGTGGCCTCTCAGTAATCCCCGACCTGCTTAGCCTTCCGTGCTGTACTGCCAGGTCTAGGTGTGTTCCAAGAATGTACATCAGAGGTGTAGGTAGTCTGCTGCCTAACACGTTCCATGTCCTTTGATGCCCCTGGCGGGTGTCATCTGAAGACTCTGGGGCCAGAGGGTTCTGGCACACTTGCCGGTGGCACATGCCCTGCCATGCTGCCCTGTTCCAGGTGCTGACAACGTGACTCGCCGTTGTCAGTGGGGTAGGTCTTGGGGGAGCGGGTGGCCATCGTCGCCACTCCATAGGGCGGCTCTGGTTGGTACAGTGCCCCCTCCTCCCAGTCGGTGCCTATAGGGCCCTGGGGTTCTCCTTGGGACGGAGGGGCAGCTGGATCAAGCCCTAAATTCCCCTGCGTCATCTGGCTCTGCCAGCCCTGGCGGGCCCGGATGGCTGCAGCATGGTGTCGATGAGCTCGGCCATGTGCCTCAGTGACTGGGACATGTTCTGGAGCGCCTCGGCAATGCCCACCTGCGACTGGGAAATGCCCCCCAACACCAGAACACGCTCTGCAGTGCCTCAGCTATGCCCACGTGGGACTGGGAGACCTCCCCTAGCGACGAGGATGTGTTCTGGAGGGCCTCAGCAATGCACACCCAAGATTGAGACATGCTCCGCAGCGCCTCATCAAACTCCATCTGGTACTGGATGATGTCTCCCAGCGACTGGGATATGCTCTTGAGGCGCTCGACCGTGGCTGTCACTGACTGAGCCACACCTTGGACCCTTGCACTCATGCTGTCGACTTTGTGCACCGGGCTCTCTACTGCGGTCACCATCATCGCAGTGTTGGCCTCGGTGCCATGCATTGTTGGCGCCATCTCCTGCATCCGTGGACTCTGGGACTCCTCCAATCGGCTATGGACCTGTCGGAGGGTTGCTGACATCCCCGTTGAATCTCACGGCCGCATCCTTGTGTCTGTGTTGTTAAGTGATGGGTTAAGAGACATTCCAATTATGTTAAGTTTATGTTAAGTATCCAATAATTGACACTGATATGTAAAGGGGCTTCAGGTGGCCTTTGTGTCTGGTGATGTGACATTAGAGTTTTGTGCAGAGTTTGTTGAAGTAAATTGAAGGTGTTTGTGGAAAAGGAGCAGAACCGTTGACTCTATACAACAGCAGCTAAACGTCTAACATGCATCAGCTCTGGGTAAACCTGTTCCCAAGCTCAGCATCTGACTGGGACCCAGCAGGGTCCTGGGATCCAACTGCTGTCTCACCTGGGTATTCCTGCCTCTGCATGATGTACATCTGCAACTGTGTGGTGCTCACCCAGAGTGTGCCCCAAACATCTGTCCACTACTGTTGCCTACCTCTTCCAAGTTGGTTAGTGGGAGGGATGGGTCAGTCCAGATGGCATTAACAACTCACCTGTGACAAGTCATCTGGGTGGGGGCCGCGGATCCTCACCTCTGCGCCTTCTGCCTTCCGCTAAGTTGATTACAGGTCTGTCCTCGGCCACCCCTCACCTCAGCACCACTCCAACCTTCTGCCCAGAGGCTCTGCATCATCCCTTATATACCTCTAGGATTGCTCCCTGTAGTGGCTGTCTGTACACATTTCATTAGCCCAAACATTATCTTCATGTATGATAATACCACATCCCTCCCTTTTTCTAAAGAAAAATTATTACACTTTAAGATATTTTTCTGACATCCTGAGAGCATGCAGTATTAATCAGACATGCAGTGTCAATGACTACATAACCTACTAAGCCTCTGGGCCTGATTCTCCCACCCCCCGCTCGGAGAATCGCCGCTTGCCATTTTTCACGGCGACCCCCGATTCTCCGGCCCAGATGGGCCGAGCGGCTTGACATTCCCGACCTGTTCACGCAGGCGGCAACCACACCTGGTCGCAGCCGTCGTGAACATGGCGCCAAAGCTTTGTTTGTGGCTTGTGGGGGTCGGAGAGGGGAGTGAGCACCACTGCCGTGCTCGGGCGGGGACTGGCCCACGATCGGTGCCCACCGATCGTCGGGCAGGCGTCTCCAAGGGTCGCACTCTTTCCCCTCCGCTGCCCCGCAAGATCAAGCCGCCACATCTTGTGGGGCAGCGGAGGGGAAGGCGGCAACCGCGCATGCGCGGGTTGGAGCCGGCCAACCTGCGCATGCGCGGCTGGCGTCACTTAGGCGCCGCCGTCACGTCATTCTCGGCGGCCGTAATTTACGGAACGCCGCTCCTAGCCCCCTGGGGGGGGGGGGGGGGGGGGGTGAATAGGTTGCGATGAGTGGCCTCCGAGGCCGTCGTGAAACTCGGCCGAGTTTACGACGGCCTTCCCGATGCCGCGCGAGAGCGGAGAATACCGCCCCTCATCTTTAAAATTGTGAATAACAAATGCAGCAAAATCATTGTCTTGTCATTACAAGTGTTTAAGTAGAGGGTAACAATTTTTCGTTTTAAAATGTTCAAACTTTTTATAGTCCATAATCTTGAGTAAGCACTCAAGTCTTCACTTCAGTAATGGTCACATCACTAACAAAGCATCAGTCCAATAAGTCAAAAGTTTGAATGGTTGAACTATGTTCGTCCTCTGAGTCAGTCTCTTTCTGTGCTTGTGTTGTTGCTTTTGTGTTTCCTGTGCCTTCACAACCTTCTTGGTATCTGGTTGAACAGCAAAAATCATC
This sequence comes from Scyliorhinus canicula, assembly GCF_902713615.1. Classification (NCBI taxonomy): domain Eukaryota; kingdom Metazoa; phylum Chordata; class Chondrichthyes; order Carcharhiniformes; family Scyliorhinidae; genus Scyliorhinus; species Scyliorhinus canicula. Next base: position 109,536,602 of record NC_052155.1, on the reverse strand, counting down.
ACTTCCCGTCCATTGAAATGTTGTTTCTTGAACAATGTCATGTTCTTCCTGCCTTTATTCTTTAACTTGGCCTCATCAACACATGTATGTATCTGTTCTACTTTGAATGGTAATTGTGTTGCACACACTGTGCTGAAGTTCCTTGTTGTCAAGCATTACTGCACATTCCAACACCTTCCTGCCATGCAAGTACCATATGTCATCGAATTGTCCAGTTGTATCATATTCGCGCCGACACCTGTATCAATATTAAATAATGTTGCTATGCCATTCAGATTGAGCTTTACAGTCCATCTCTGACTGATCTTTTGTTGGAGAGAGGTAGTGGATTCTTCACTTGAACCCTTTGGAGCAACCTCAGTGACTGTCGCTACCAAGAAGGTGACCTCTTCTCCGAACTGCTCATGTTCACTGTCTTTGGATGAGTTTTCCAACTCTTTATCTTCTTTCTGGACACTTCTTATCTTCCTGTAGTCAGTGTGAGATTCTTCATTTCCTGGACCAACTGCTTCTTCCACACTATCTACTGTCATATCAACACTGCTGCACAAGTGTTGTGCTGCTTTTGTTGGCGATTCATTCAGTTTTCTGCACTTTAAACCTGTTTTTCCCATTGCCGGGCACTGTCTCTTTAAGGGGGCGGAGCGACAACATCCTGACATCATCACGTCAGTGACGTCATGCGCACACTTCCAGTGTACATGCACAAAACCATCCTCGACCGGCATGTAACTTTCTGTCCCACAAGGCTCTGTAGCATCCTTATATACTTCTAGGATTGCTCCCTCTAGTGCCTGTCTGTACACATTTCATTAACCCTTACATTACCTTCATGTGTGATAATACCACAGGGAACTCGGGGAGGGGGCAGGGAGATCGGGGCAGGGTTGGGAGACAGCCCGTATGGGGGGACGGAAGGGGGAGTATGCGAGGGAGGGGGGGGGGAGTGGGTGGCACAACTGTACATGGGTGGGCTGGGGGCAGTGCCAGGCACATACCCATGAGGGGGAGAAAAGAGGTCCGGGGGTCCGGTGCCAACTCACCCAGCGGAGCTCGTTGATCTTCTTACGGCATTGGGTGCCGGTCCTCCTGGTCACACTCCTTGAGCTTGAACTGCTGCCACTTCCTCTCTGACGGCACTGGCTGCCCTGTGGCTGACTCTCCTTGGCCTTCAGAGGAACAGGGTATCCCATCTGGCCTCCACCTCATACAGAAATCTGCCCAGGTTGGCATCCCCGAATCATGGGGCTGGTCTTCTGGGCGGCATGGCTGCAAGCTGTGTGGGGTTGATTGTGCAGGACCAGTTTAAGTGCTGCTCTCCCTTGTTAGCAGGAGGTTGGCGAGCGCAGTCCCGATGAATCAGCCGCGGGGCCAACATTTACGGCGTGAAGCCCATGGGGCCTCGTTAAGTGGACCAATTAACGTTTTATAGCAGTGATAGCCTCGCCAATCCGAGTGTTCGGAAGCTCGCAGCAGATCCTGTTCGCTACCACATGAACCATTTGGTTAAATCGCACGTGTTGAGAGAAAAATATTTTGTGATGGCTGGGATTCTCCGGGGCCATCTGCTAGACGCAGGATTTGTGGTGGATTGCAGAATCCCACATCAAGCTAAAAATCGGGATTTGTGCCAGGCTGCAGACCTATCGTGTGTTTCCATGCCCATCCCGCCAGCCATAGCATGTTTCCCAGCATTCCAATCGAGCTTCCCGTCTCTACCCAGCTGGAATGCTGCAGCCCCCAGCCTGGAGTCTTGCTGGTGCAAGGATTGAGGAATGTGGACCTGAAGGTGTGCAGTCTGAAGGGGAGCACAGTAGTAAGTACTCTTCCAACTATCACCATCTGGGTGCCAAGGTGCTTCTTCATAGGAGGTGGGGCTTCTGCTGTGCTGGAGGGGCTCAGGTCAGGGATCCTTCTTGGAATGGAGTTCACTTGATGCTCACCCCTTCTGCAGTCTTTAAACTCTTTAAACAGTCAGTCAGTTTGCAAAAATTTTAATTTTCTCATAATAAAGTGACAATACCCTCATCTGCACCCCTAAACCCTTTAAAAGATCCATCAGTATGCTAGGTTTATAGATCTATGAGATGATGGTGAAAGTAATCGTTTTAAAGTGGTGGAAACATTTGAAGTGGGTTTCACACATTCAATTTCATCGCCCTTTAAAGTACAGAAATCTGTGTGTATGCCTAGAAGGTTGAAAGCTTTGATCTGCATTGTTTACTTTCAATTTCATGCCCAATTGCCTGCTAAAAGCTTTAGGATTGACAGGTCGAGGCAGTTTTAAAGAGGAGATCAGATTGTATACATATATATATATATATGTAGCTCTGCAGGGATCCATTAACTCAGGGTAGCAGGTGTTTTCCTAACTGTAGTCTGTGCGGAGTTAGCACTTTCTCCCTGTGTCTGCGTGGGTTTCCTCCGGGTGCTCTGGTTCCCTCTCACAGTTCAAAGATGTGCAGGTTAGGTGGGTAGGCCATGCTAAAGTATCCAAAAGGTTAGGTGCGGTTACTGGGTTTCGGGGATAGGGTGGAAGCGTGGGCTTAAGTGGGTGCTCTTACCATGGGCCGGTGCAGACTCGATGGGCCAAATGACCTCCTGCTGCACTGTGGGATTCTATGATTCTAGTTTTTATTTATGAGTCTGCTTCTTTGTTCTCAAGTGCTTCCTGGAAAGTTCAGCTGTAGGCTGCCTCCACATTTTCTAGACCTATTTTCTCCTCGCCTGCATGTCTCTCCACATGGCAGATGGGATGAACACGATATCCAGCTGGAAGCAGTCGTGACTCCCATAGTCACATAGCTCTATAGACAGAAGATCAATTCTCTTGACAGGTTTGTATACCAGTGCTTCATGAGCCTTAGGTTTTCACAGCAGGTTGTTGTTGACATTAGCAGCCTCCTACAACAATACTTCTTCCCCAGGGATCAGGTGTCTGTCATCGGAGGCCAACACCACCCCCCTCCCCTCCAGACCACATCCCTACCTCTTGCCAAATTTTATTTTCACCCACAGGACGACAAAGCAGAGAGTGAGAGCTTTGGTCATGGCTTGTGTTAAGAGGGAGAGGTACAATCTATAGATTAGGATTATGATGCACGGCTGTGAGAGTGTAATCGGGTGAGTGTTGGTTGCTCAGATGGGAATGTGCAGGGAGAGGTATTACTGCAGTTGCAAGGTGTGTTGACAAGGCGTGCTGAGTTGAAGAATCCTGGGAATATCAGAATGTGGCCTTGGCATCTGAAAGTATTATTCCACTCATCTGTCATGCCTTCCTGAGGTCTTGGATCCTCTTGGTGCATAGTCTCAAGGTGGGATAGACCATCCATGCCTGTTTTGTTGGAGAGGTTATCCTCTTCCTTCTATCCTTTGGTAAGAGCACCTCACTGCAGCTCCTTACATCCTCATTGACCGCCAATTACGCAGCGAGTACTAGCCATATGAGCCAGGTTTCCTCTCCATTCCTGTAATGAGCAGCCTGAGAAACCCAAGTGTTGGAGAACTTTTCTGAAACATGCAGAATAGACATGTCATCCTCCCCATTTTGCAGAATTGGCTGGGGAGCCTGGAGTAGAAATGGTAAAGAGCAAACACAAAGGGCGCGATTCTCCCAGAGGGGGAGAAATCATAAGGCTGGCGTCAAATCCGGGCGGGTTTGACGCCAGCCCCCCCCTCCCCGACCGGGAACCGATTCTGGTCCCCGGTCGGGGCTAGCATGCCGCCGCCGTAAACTCCGGCATCGCGGGCTTAACGAATTTCGTTAAGCCCGCTTGCCAGAGTTTGCGCCGGCTGACGCGTCATATGACGTCAGCCGCGCATGCGCGGATTGGAGGACTCCAACCCGCGCATGCGCGGATGACGTCATCGCGCATTTGCGCGAAACCCGCGCATGCGCGGGCCGGGATGCCCCTCAGCCGCCCCGCGAAGTGATACAGCGGGGCGGCGGAGGGACAAAGAGTGCGCGGGCATCGGACCCGCTGCCCGCGATCGGTGCCCACCGATCGCAGGCCCATGGCACCCTTGGCACGGCCGTGGTACTGCCGTGCCAATCGGTGCCATGGTTTTAAAAATCGGGACTTTACGGCCGTTTTTACGAACGGCCAGACCAGGTGTGTTTGCCGTTCGTAAAAACAGCCGTAAAGGGCTGGGAACTCGGCCCATCGGACAGCTGAGAATCGCTGCCGGCCGTAAAAAAAACGGCGGCAGCGATTCGTATCGGGAGTCGGGCGTGGGGGGGGGGGGAGAGAATAGCGGGAGGGCGTCGGACTAGCGTGGCCGTAAAATTTTACGAGCCATGCTATTCTCCGCACCGTCGTGAGTGCGGAGAATTGCGCCCAAAGTTCACATATCGAGTTCCAAATCCAGAAAGAATGCTGCTGCTGCACCAGACTTGAGCATTAAGATTCCATCCAATGTGCCAAACAGTTTCCTTATGCACTTTAAATTTTAACTCTATGTACGTGGATGGATTTTGAATGAGTTAAAATATCACCCTTCTACCTGGAGCCTCAGTCACAGCACTGAATAAGAAAAATATGATGTGGAGATGCCGGCGTTGGACTGGGGTGAGCACAGTAAGAAGTCTTACAACACCAGGTTAAAGTCCAACAGGTTTGTTTCAAACACGAGCTTTCGGAGCACGGCTCCTTCTTCAGGTGAATGGAAAGGCTTGTTCCAGAAATGTTTATATAGACACAGTCAGAGATGCCCCGGAATGCGAGCACCTGCAGGCAATCAAATCATCAAAGATGCAGAGAGAGAGGTAACTCCAGGTTAAAGAGGTGTGAATTGTCCCAAGCCAGTTCAGTCGGTAGGCCTCTGCAAGTCCAGGCTTGTTGGTGGGGGCCGAATGTAATGCGACATGAATCCCAGATCCCGGTTGAGTCCGCATTCATGCGTGCGGAACTTAGCTATAAGTTTTTGCTCAGCAATTTTGCGTTGTCGCGTCTCCTGAAGGCCTCCTTGTAGAATGCTGACCCGGAGATCAGAGGCTGAATGTCCTTGACTGCTGAAGTGTTCCCCAACTGGAAGGGAACAGTCCTGCCTGTTGATAGTCGCACGATGCCCGTTTATTCGTTGTCGCAGTGTCTGCATGGTCTCGCCAATGTACCACGCTTCGGGACATCCTTTCCTGCAGCGTATGAGGTAGACTACATTGGTCGAGTCGCACGAGTATGCGCCGCGTACCTGGTGGGTGGTGTTTCCACGTGTAATGGTGGTGTCCATGTCGATGATCTGGCATGTCTTGCAGAGATTACCCTGGCAGGGTTTTGTGGTGTTGTGGTTGCTGTTCTGAAGGCTGGGTAATTTGCTGCAAACAATGGTTTGTTTGAGGTTGCGCGGTTGTTTGAAGGCCAGTAGTGGGGGTGTGGGGATGACCTTGGCAAGATGTCCATCCTCGCTGATGATGTGTTGGAGGCTGCGAAGAAGATGTCGTAGTTTCTCCGCCCCAAAGACCATGCAGACACTGCGACAACGAATAAACGGGCATCGTGCGACTATCAACAGGCAGGACTGTTCCCTTCCAGTTGGGGAACACTTCAGCAGTCAAGGACATTCAGCCTCTGATCTCCGGGTCAGCATTCTACAAGGAGGCCTTCAGGAGACGCGACAACGCAAAATTGCTCAGCAAAAACTTATAGCTAAGTTCCGCACGCATGAATGCGGACTCAACCGGGATCTGGGATTCATGTCGCATTACATTCGGCCCCCACCAACAAGCCTGGACTTGCAGAGGCCTACCGACTGAACTGGCTTGGGACAATTCACACCTCTTTAACCTGGAGTTACCTCTCTCTCTGCATCTTTGATGATTTGATTGCCTGCAGGTGCTCGCATTCCGGGGCATCTCTGACTGTGTCTATATAAACATTTCTGGAACAAGCCTTTCCATTCACCTGAAGAAGGAGCCGTGCTCCGAAAGCTCGTGTTTGAAACAAACCTGTTGGACTTTAACCTGGTGTTGTAAGACTTCTTACTAAGAAAAATATGGTTGTGCATTGGACCTTAACTTAGATAAGGGGATCTGTTGCACAGAACTTTGGAGTGGTTGCGCTCTCCATTATGAACTGTGGCATAGTCAAGCAGGGCAGCACGGTAGCATGGTGGTTAGCACAATTGCTTCACAGCTCCAGGGACCCAGGTTCGATTCCTGGCTTGGGTCACTGTCTGTGCAGAGTCTGCACGTTCTCCCCGTGTGTGCGTGGGTTTCCTCCAGGTGCTCCAGTTTTCTCTCACAGTCCAAAGATGTTCAGGTCAGGTGGATTTGCCATGCTAAATTTCCCTTAGTGTCCAAAAAATTGCCCTCAGTGTTGGGTGGGGTTACTGGGTTATGGGGATAGGGTGGAGGTGTGGGCTTGGGTCGGGTGCTCGTTCAAAGAGCCGGTGCAGACCCGATGGGCCGAATGGCCTCCTTCTGCACTGTAAATTCTATGATTCTAAGCAGACATGCAGCACTGCACAAGCTGTGTGGGTCCTGCACTCCCCAACTGCAGAGAATTTATCAACCCTGTAGTCCTTTTTAAAGTTAGTACATTTTTGTGAAGCTTGGTGTTGGCTCCAGAAGCAGAGCGAGTTTTGATTCATCATGTAGAGGCTGTAGAGGAAAGGATGGCGAAGATGATTCTGGAAAAGAGCGAAAGTAACAGGGTAGTTGTTATGGGAGACTTTAACTTTCCAAATATTGACTGGAAAAGATATAGTTCGAGTACATTAGATGGGTCGTTCTTTGTACAATGTGTGCAGGAGGGTTTCCTGACACAATATGTTGACAGGCCAACAAGAGGCGAGGCCACATTGGATTTGGTTTTGGGTAATGAACCAGGCCAGGTGTTAGATCTGGAGGTAGGTGAGCACTGTGGAAACAGTGACCACAATTCAGTGACCTTTACGTTAGTGATGGAAAGGGATCAGTATACCCCGCAGGGCAAGAGTTATAGCTGGGGGAAGGGCAATTATGATGCCATTAGACATGACTTAGGATGTGTAGGTTGGAGAAGTAGGCTGCAAGGGTTGGGCACACTGGATATGTGGAGTTTGTTCAAGGAACAGCTATTGCGTGTTCTTGATAAGTACGTACCAGTCAGGCAGGAAGGGGTAGAACGAGGGAACCGTGGTTTACCAAAGAAGTGGAATCTCTTGTTAAGAGGAAGAAGGAGGCCTATATGAAGATGAGGCGTGAAGTTTCAGTTGGGGCGCTTGATAGTTACAAGGAAGCGAGGAAGGATCTAAAGAGAGAGCTAAGACGAGCAAGGAGGGGACATGAGAAGTCTTTGGCAGGTAGGATCAAGGAAAATCCGAAAGCTTTCTATAGGTATGTCAGGAATAAAAGAATGACTAGGGTAAGAGTAGGGCCAGTCAAGGACAGTGGTGGGAAGTTGTGTGTGGAGGCTGAGGAGATAAGCGAGATATTAAATGAATACTTTTCGTCAGTATTCACTCAGGAAAAAGATAATGTTGTGGAGGAGAATGCTGAGACCCAGGCTATTAGAATAGATGGCATTGAGGTGCGAAGGGAAGAAGTGTTGGCAATTCTGGACAAGCTGAAAATAGATAAGTCCCCGGGGCCTGATGGGATTTATCCTAGGATTCTCTGGGAAGCCAGGGAAGAGATTGCTGCGCCTTTGGCTTTGATTTTTAGGTCATCATTGGCTACAGGAATAGTGCCAGAGGACTGGAGGATAGCAAATGTGGTCCCTTTGTTCAAGAAGGGGAGTAGAGATAACCCCGGTAACTATAGGCCGGTGAGCCTCACATCTGTTGTGGGTAAAGTCTTGGAGAGGATTATAAGAGAGACGATTTATAATCATCTAGATAGGAATAATATGATTAGGGATAGTCAGCATGGTTTTGTGAAGGGTAGGTCATGCCTCACAAACCTTATCGAGTTCTTTGAGAAGGTGACTGAACAGGTAGACGAGGGTAGAGCAGTTGATGTGGTGTATATGGATTTCAGTAAAGCGTTTGATAAGGTTCCCCACGGTCGGCTATTGCAGAAAATACGGAGGCTGGGGATTGAGGGTGATTTAGAGATGTGGATCAGAAATTGGCTAGTTGAAAGAAGACAGAGGGTGGTGGTTGATGGCAAATGTTCAGAATGGAGTTCAGTTACGAGTGGCGTACCACAAGGATCTGTTCTGGGGCCGTTGCTGTTTGTCATTTTTATAAATGGCCTAGAGGAGGGCACAGAAGGTTGGGTGAGTAAATTTGCAGACGACACTAAAGTCGGTGGAGTTGTAGACAGTGCAGAAGGATGTTGCAGGTTACAGAGGGACATAGATAAGCTGCAGAGCTGGGCTGAGAGGTGGCAAATGGAGTTTAATGTAGAGAAGTGTGAGGTGATTCACTTTGGAAAGAATAACAGGAATGCGGACTATTTGGCTAATGGTAAAATTCTTGGTAGTGTGGATGAGCAGAGGGATCTCGGTGTCCATGTACATAGATCCCTGAAAGTTGCCACCCAGGTTGATAGGGTTGTGAAGAAGGCCTATGGTGTGTTGGCCTTTATTGGTAGAGGGATTGAGTTCCGGAGCCATGAGGTCATGTTGCAGCTGTACAAAACTCTGGTACGGCCGCATTTGGAGTATTGCGTACAGTTCTGGTTGCCTCATTATAGGAAGGACGTGGAAGCTTTGGAACGGGTGCAGAGGAGATTTACCAGGATGTTGCCTGGTATGGAGGGAAAATCTTATGAGGAAAGGCTGATGGACTTGAGGTTGTTTTCGTTAGAGAGAAGAAGGTTAAGAGGTGACTTAATAGAGGCATACAAAATGATCAGAGGGTTAGATAGGGTGGACAGTGAGAGCCTTCTCCCGCGGATGAAGGTGGCTAGCACGAGGGGACATAGCCTTAAATTGAGGGGTAATAGATATCGGACAGAGGTCAGAGGTAGGTTTTTTACACAAAGAGTGGTGAGGCCGTGGAATACCCTGCCTGCAACAGTAGTGCACTCGCCAACATTGAGGGCATTTAAAAGTTTATTGGATAAGCATATGGATGATAATGGCATAGTGTAGGTTAGATGGCCTTTAGTTTTTGACTTCCCATGTCGGTGCAACATCGTGGGCCGAAGGGCCTGTACTGCGCTGTATCGTTCTATGTTCTATGTTCTAAATGAAAATTTTATGAATTCGGGTCAGACTGACCCTAGGCAGGGGAGCTACAGTATGTGCCTTCTGCTCAACAATGTGCTTTGCATCAGCACCCACAATGTGGAAGTTGGCATCTGACATGCACCAAGGAAACTGAGCATCGATTCACTGGCCCCATGGTCTCACAACTAATTTCCATGCTGTACCATTATAATAAAGCTGGGTTTTAATCTGTTGCATATAGAGTCTCATTCTTTATGAATATTAAATATTCTTGACAGATTTAGATGTGTTTGGCAGACAAAGTGTAGAATTATTGTGTTAATTAAATAAGTGGACCTTGTTGGCAGGCAACAACTAGGAGGAGTTTTGAGAATCAAAGGAATATTTTACATCAACAGGTTACACATTGTGGTCCCATCTAATGAAGAAAATGTAGTTTTGTACTTAAGCATCTTCTGCTTCAGTGTGAAGTTCATAATTGCATAGATATTCAGCGTTATAGGTAAAACTAATAAGGACACAGGACAATCAAAAATGCTGCTTCTGGAAGAAGGTTGGTTCAACAAAGTGCATTCCAAAAGACAATTTTTTAAAAAATATTGTGGTAAGTAATAACTCCTGTAAAATCTGGTCCTGTATTGATTTCTATGACAAATTATGGAGGCTGTTAAACTAGGTGATATTTGCAGTATCTTCCAGTTTCTCTTCAAATTTGCACAAGGTATCTCACTGAGGCTCTCTATTCTGAGAAAGCTGAATATGAATAGTCGATTGGTAATAGAGAACTTGAGTAATGCTGTAAAAAGAGACATGCTGCCAAAACTTTATGTCTTGCACTCATCAGGACATACACAAGAATACCAATTTTCAAAGGGAACAACAATTTACACTGCATAAGAAAAGGGTGCTGATTGGTTGACAAGTGGACTCTGATTGTAGAGGCGTCGCCATGGAGAACGCAGCAGGTAACTGTTATCCCTCAGCTTTCATTCAAATTCAATAGGCAATACGATTCCGAGTGGTTGAAACTTTACAATCAGGAATGTACCAGGGAACAGTTGTTCTTCTTTAATTTTTAAAAAAACACAATGCCTGGACATGCCCTTTCAATCAGGCATTTCCAAAAAAAAGGAATATTGAAGTTGAAACATTAACCCTGCTTCTTTCTCCACATATGTTGCCAGAACTGCTGAGTTTTTCCAGCACTTTCTGACTTTCCACTTGTTTGTCTGATCAAAGTTGGGCTAGACTTGGAGGTAAAGAATGTAGCGATGGACATGCTGCCTCACAACTAGGTAAGTGGGGTCTCGGAGAGCTAATATCAGTCCTGTATGTCCCCATGAGGAGTGGGTAGGAGCTGTTGAGGGCTGAGGGCAGAGGACACCAGTGCTGCAGGGGTGGCCATTGCTATGGGGGAGCCCCATCCTGGGTCAAGGACTCCCATTTTAGAGTTTGTAGACTTGACAGACTCCACATGTGGCTGATGGTCCACCGATTCTGAGAAAATGCACGTGGATGTGGGAAAAGGCCTTAAATTTTTAAAAATAAATTTAGAGTGCCCAATTATTTCTTTTCCAATTAAGGGGCAATTTAGCATGGTCAATCCACCTAACCTGCACATCTTTGGCTTGTGGGGGAGAAACCAACGCAGACACGGGGAGAATGTGCAAATTCCACACGGACAGTGACCCAGGTCCGGGATTCGAACCTGGGTCCTCAGCAGTGCTAATCACTGTGCTAAAAGGACTTTAATTACTGACTGGGCAGCAAGGTCGCATAGTGTTTAGCACTGTTACTTTACAGCGCCAGAGTCCCAGGTTCGAATTCCCGGCTTGGGTCACTGTCTGTGCGGAGTCTGAACGTTCTCCTCGTGTCTGCGTGGGGTTCCTCTGGGTTCTCCGGTTTCCTCCCACAAGTCCCGAAAGACGTGCTGTTAGGTAATTTGGACATTCTGAATTCTCCCTCTGTGTACCCGAACAGGTGCCGGAATGTGGCAACTAGGGGCTCTTCACGGTAACTTCATTGCAGTGTTAATATATAAGCCTTCTTGTGACAATAAAGATTATTATTATTATTAAGTGGGTCAATTGGGGTTTGGGTGGGCAGCATGTCTGCCATTTTCCCGCCACTTACCAGATGGCATGGCAGCAGGAAGGCAATAGGCACCCCTCCAGCGTTTTGCCTCTGAGCTTGTCCCTAAAGCCCACAAAATTGAACTCCTTTTGTAAAGAGGCAGCTGTGCACTTCCTTGATTATTAGGACCATTCAGATCAGATGTATAATAGCCTCACCACAGCAGCTGAAGAATGTCCATCTGCCCCTATTGATCTTTCCTTGCAGCTCTTTATATGTTAAGGCTCATCCATGATGACCTGCTCTTGCTGTAGGACTGTACTTGGAGGCTCTGATATTTCTCCCATCCCCCTTCACTATCTACTCACAAATTTCCCTTCTCTCATAGGAAGTCCCATCAATAAAAAAGCTTGAGAGCTCACCACACATGCTCTTTCTTGCTTCAGGGTGACATCACTCAGGGTCAACAAAAGCCTACTGATACGGTGATTACTCCCATTATTCATTAGGTACTCAGACCCAGGTCATGACTGGCATCTGTATTGATGATGCCATACCCTCATCTGCCCTGTTCAGCCCATTTTCGTAGATGCCTGCTCATGGATGTGGCAGGATGCAGCACCAGGTTGCCAATTACCTCCAGTGCTGAAGACTCCCCTATGACTCAGAACTCTATTATGAGAGCAACATTGGTCCCAAGAGGCACCTGATTGCACAGCGTAGCTAAATACCACCAACATCCCTGGTTCTCATGCAGCTCCTCAGCAGAGAACCTGGATGGATTAAAGAACACACCAGAAAGGCATCAGGCTAAGTACAGCAGGCATAATCTATATTTCACAGTAAAACGTTTTGAAAAACAACCTCGCAATCTGGCTGGGTGGTAGTCAGGAAGAAGAAACAAAAGATTTAAATCAGAATGTGCTATAAAATTCAGTAGGACCTCAAGAGTTATCTGCATTGTTGCGACAACAACTCCCACATCTCCACCCACCTTGCCCAACACCTGCAAACATGAGAGTTATTGTCTCCTTCAGTAAGCCTCTTTTGGTAGAATCTCAAAGGAGCAGCTTCTCATGTCAACTTGTGACAATGTCATTTTCTTTTCTCCTCCTCTGCCTCCAGTAAAAGAACATGCACGGAAATACTGAATCCAATGCAATGGTCTCCATGAGAGAATGACGGTATTGCACGCAAAGTTTGTTTGATAGTCGAAACCTCACACTCAGCCAGTTCTCTGTTCAACATCACACAGACAAAATACCCTCTTCTCTTTGGGCGTAGGTCAAGTGCAATTCTGTTTAAATATTGGAATTTCAAGTAGTTACTTTGCCTTCATTATTCTGCCATTTATACACACAGCACTTTAATGGTGAGCATATCTTCTGATAATAATAATAGTAATATTTATTAGTGTCACAAGTAGGCTTACATTAACACTGCAATGAGGTTACTGTAAAAATCCCCTAGTTGCCACACTCCAGCACCTGTTCAGGTGCACTGAGGGAGAATTCAGAATGTCCAATTCACCGAACAAGCATACCGACCAGAATGTCACATGTATTTCGAACGGGTAAAATTCTGGCACATCTGACTTATGGACCAAGTACTGACTCTCAAAGGTGTTTTTGCCACCAAAGCACGGCAACCTTCGAACATCCCAAGCTTAGAGAAAGAAAGTGACATGCTGAACAAAGCCATGGATGTGCTCCAGTCTCCTAGAGAGTTGCTGTCCAATAGGCTACAAGGATAGGATACCTCATCACCCCAGCTGAGATCAGGTGGTTCCGAATGAGCCTTAGGCCTTTCTAGTTTTGCATCTCATTACGTGTTACCCATTGAGCCTTTTGAGAATTGGTAATGTTTGGTAATAGAATTTAAATGATTTTCTTTGTGCATTATAGAAATGTAATTACTTTAGAGATTTACGTGAAGCATTAAAAACAGTATTAAAATTCAAAGGGGATGGGAAAGAGTTCCTCCATGTATTGTCAGTAAAATTATTTTCTATCTACAAAGGAGATACTTACAATTTGCAATACATTGTTGGAAAGGAAACTATCCCAAATGTAATTTCAGTTTAATCTTAATTATTTTCTGAAAGGGATGAAATTCCTTCACTGATAATCGGAAACATTTGATTGTAAATTTCTTTCGAACAGAAATTAGATTTTTTTGTTGTGTCATTAATCATATTCCAGTTTCTTCTGAATTTTAGATGAAGGATTTGTTGCCCATTTTGTGGTCCCATAAATCTGAGGTAATCTAGTACACTCCCACTGGATAAACTAGCATGTACAGACCAGAGGACCAGAAATTTATGTGGACCTCTGACATAACAGGTCATGTTAAAGTTGCCTTTAAAGTATGAAAGGCGTCTACTGACCCCTGGAAAATTTTCCAAGGTCAATAGTGAAAGTTCCCAGTGGACACCCGGATTGCTGATCAGTGGATATTCAAAGTTAAAGTAATCTTTACTGTCAAAAGCAGGCTTACATTAATGCTGCAATGAAGTTACTGTGAAAATCCCCTAGTTGCCACATGTTCAGGTACACAGATGGAGAATTCAGAATGTCCAAATTACCTAACAGCACGTCTTTCGGGACTTGTGGGAGGAAACTGGAGCGCCCGGAGGAAACCCACGCAGACATGGGGAGAACGTGCAGACTCCACACAGACAGTGACGCAAACCGGGAATCGAACCTGGGACCCTGGAGCTGTGAAGCAACAGCACTACTTACTGTGCTTTCATGTGCATTAATATTTACTGTGTTAATTTTAACACACTTTAATTTAAATTACAGAGTAAAAACTAATTCATATTTTGAAACTTAGAAAAATAGTTTGATTGTGTAAATGATTTCAAAGGAATGGCATATTGGAAACTTATGAGTGATCCTGTCCTCTGTGTTCAGCTATAAACTGACTGATATCACCAATTCAGCAGTTGCAACCTATTCAAACCCACAGATAAAGATACATAACTTAATAGATCAAGAAAACAAATAAATTCAATTTTAACGGGCTTTGCTACATTAACTCCCTTGAAGTAAAGCAAAGCGCTTAGTCTTCCACAAAGAAATTCTAAAGCAGTGCAAGTTTTAATAAGCACAACAAATTTGGAACAGTTTTACCATGTGATGAACATTATCCCTGCAACTTAATAGGAACCTGCAGCTTTTCATAGTTAATACCAAATGTTACCTTGTAAACCTCGCCTCGGGATTAAGTTCTTGGTTTGTTCAAATGCCTTTGCCACAGCTGGTCCCTTCAAAAGGTTACTGACTGCGTCTACCTGTCGAGATTAAAGCAATATCACTAGAAAAGCTTCTTTGCAGAGACTGAACAAACTGTTGCATTGAAATACGATTTGCCTGCAACATAATGGATTTGAACTCTTATCTTAAATTAGGTTTCTTACATTAAAGAAAAGCAAAATACTGGGGATACTGAAAATCCAAAATAAAAACAAAGTGCAGGTTTGGCAGCATCTGTCGAGAAAGAGAGTTAACGTTTTGAGTCCAAAATGACTCTTCTTTCGAACTGAATAAGGAGGCTGTTGGGGTGGAAAATGAGGACTGAAGAGAGATAGAAATGTGATGGGTTTATGCTGTCGAAAAAGGAGCGCGGGTCAGAATGGAACAAAGGGGAAGTTCAGGCACATGATAGAGGGTGAGTGAGATTAAATACTAAATATGTAATGGATCAAGAGGTGAAGGGATTGACAATGAGGGTAGTAAAGAAACAAAACTGTACTCCAGAGTAGGTATGAATAGCAGAATAAAGTTCAGCTTTGTCTGAAAGCAAAAACATGATAACAAGATGCAAACTGATAATTGGAGGAATAAAAAATCCAATACTCAACCCTGACTTTGTTGCTAAACCTGCTGACAAGGGCAGTCCTGTTGTTGCCTTGTGCACTGTCCTCTACCTCTCAGAGGGTGAGTAGACTGTCCTGATAGACTATTGTTTCAGCCTGTTTATTCCCATTGAACTTATTTCTTCCTATCTTGACTCTATTCATTGCCCATTGTCATGTCTCTTCTGATCCTTCTGATACCCTACATAATTTCACAATTTCCAGTTTCCTAGTCCTAACCAGTTTGAGGGCTCTCCGCTTCTCTTTCCTGAATAAGACTGGAACAATGAATGTTCCAAATACCGCATAAAGAGAAAGGTATAATGAGGGTCCACGCAGATTCCCATATCGATATCTTTTATTTGGAGTGAGACAAATTCAACGAGAGATCAAGTTCAGCCAGATGGAGGAGGGTGGTGGTGGATGGGGGAGAGGCTGAAGCCCTTAGACCCTTTTTCCAGTTCAACGATGATTGGATTGGTGCCACTTCCTGCTTTAGTCCAGAACTAAAACAAATCATCAATTTTGCTTCCAACCTCCAACGTTCTCTCATCTTCACGTGGTCCATCTCCGACACTACCCTTTCTTTCTTTGACTTCTCTATCTCCATTTCTGGGGATAGACTGTCTATTAATACCCATTATAACCCACCAACTCCACAGCTACCTTGATTACAATTTGACACGCTCTTTTTCCTGTAAGGACTCCATTGCATTCTCCCAATTTCCCCATTTCTGTCACACCTTTTCTGATGATGCTACCTTCCACAACAGTGCATTTGACGTATCTTCCTTTCTCCTGAACCAAAGGTTCTGTTGGTGACAAGGCCCTCAACCGTGTCTGACCTATTTCTCCCCTCATTCCTTTCCCTCCCTCCCAGAACCACAATAGACTTCCCTTGTCCTCACTTTCCACCCCACCAGCTTCCGTATTCAGAGGATCACCATCTCAAGCATGATGGCACCACCAACACATCTCCCCTCTCCTCCTCTGTCAGCATTCTGAAGAGACCGTTCACTTCACAGTACCCTGCTTGACTCCTCAATCACCCCAACAGCTCATCCCCTTCCCATGCAATCGCAAGTGTAACACCTGCCCCTTTACCTCCTCTCCCGGACTGTCCAAGGCCCCAAACACTCCTTTCAGGTTAGACAACAAATTAATTGCACTTCTTTCAATTTAGTCTACTGTATTTGCTGCTCACAATGTGGTCTCCTCTACAAAGGGGAGGTCAAACACGAACTTGGGTGTTCGTTTTACAGGGTATCTCTGCTCAGTCCACAAGCATGACCCTGACCGTCTGGTTTCTTGAAATTCCAATTCACCATCTTGCTCTCACACTTACATTTCTGTCCACAGCCTGCTGGAATGTTCCAGTGAAGCCCAATGCAAGCTCAAGGAACAGCACCTCATCACCTGATTAGACTTTACATCCTTCTAGACTCAACATTGAGTTCAGACCATGAACTCTGACCTCCATTTCGATTTGGTTTTCCCACGTGCCAGTTGGTTTCTTAATTTGGTATTTTTGCTTTCAGTCAGAGCTTGCCTTTATTCCACTATTAACACCTATTCTGGACCAATATTTTATTTATTTACTACTACCATTACAACTCCCTTTGCATCCTGCTCGATGACATCTTTGATATTTCATCTTCCCATTGCTATCCTTTGCCTGAACTTTCCCTTTGAACCACCTGACGCTTCTGTTTTTTTGCAACATGAAACTGAACTGGAGCAGCCATATAAATACTGTGGCTACAGGAGTAGGTCAGTGGCTGGGAATTCTGCAGAGATTAACTCATCTCCTGACTCCCCAAAGCCTGTCCATCATCTACAAGGCACAAGCCAGGGTGGAATACTTCAATAATAATCCAATAATCTTTATTATTGTCACAAGTATGCTTACATTAATACTGCAGTGAAGTTACTGTGAAAAACCTCCACTTGCCTGGATGAATGTAGCTCCAACAACTCTCAATAAGCTCAACATTATCTGGGACAAAGCTTGACTGCCATGCCATCTACCACTTTAAACATTTGCTTCCTTGTACTATCTACAAGATGCACCACAGCAACTCACCAAGGCTCCTTCGACAGCATCTTCCAAACCCTATAGCACCTAGAAGGACAAGGGCAGCAAATACATGGGAAAACCACCAGGTGCAAGGTCCCCACTAAACCACACTATGTTGACTTGGAAATATATAATTGTTCCTTCACTGTCATTGGAGCACCCTCCCTAATAGCACAGTGGTTTTACCTACACCACACAGACTGCAGCGGATCAAGAAGGCTGCGTAACAGCACCTTTTAGAGGGAATTTAGAGATGGACAGTAAATGCTGGCCGAGCCAGTGATGCCCAGACCCCTTGAAAGAATTTTTAAAAAGCATACAACCCATTGTATTTCTACCTCTCTTCAGTTTTGAAGTATCATTTCAACTCAAAATGTTAACTCTGGGGTGGATTTTCTGCCCCCAGTTTCAGGGGGTTGGGAGCAGCAGATGGAGGGGAGAATCGTGCAGGAGACCCAAAATGGCTTTTATGACAGTGGGATTTTCCTGCCTGATTGCCTCCGCTCTCCTGTCGATGGGGCAATGACCACCCTGGCTTACACACACTTGAATATGCATATCAGGTGCCTTCAATTAGGGCTGATTGTCCCCCTACATGAGGCTGTCCATTCACACCGGCAAGAGTCATGCCGGATTCATCACATCATTCACCTCGTGAACAGAATCCACCAAAGGCGCACAGGAGAGTACACCCCCTGGGAAAGGGTCATGCCCAGGCTGTGCCTTGGGGTCCCCCAGGGGGTGTGGTACCGTAGGGGAGGTGCTGGTGTTCCGTGATGGGGATGGGTGGGGGGGTTCTGTGGGGTAGGAAGCACTTCCAAAGTGTCAAAAAACATGGCACGGAATGATGTTTGTGTAGTGGTGGGCTTTATTGCTTTACATTAAATAGTCCAGATCTGAATCCTTGTAATGCTGCGCCCAAAGGTAGGGAGCCAGACCTCATGAGAGGTTCAGTATATCAGGTGAGGACCCGCATCTTGGAAATCTGTGTAGAAACAAAGCCAGCAGCACGAACAAAGAATGAATAGTGAATTGCATCCCTTTTCCTCTTTATTGGTGAACTGATTTAAATTGTGCATGCCATTATCTTCCAGGGCATTCCAGGACCCCGGGCCTAACACAACCCTGCTGGTGCATTTTCCACCGATTCATTGTATTGGACATGGATGATATCCAGAAAAATTGGGGCAGAGGTGACAGAAGTAGCAGGAAGTCAGACCTTCCTGGGGTGGAAGGAACGTCTGCTTATGCCTGCCTTTGTCCACTTGTCTGGAATGATCTTGGAAAGAAGGCCCAATGCCATTAGTTTCTCTCTCATTTTGCTTTCCCCCAATGTTTGGAATGCTGATATTGCCCCAAATATGCCACTGCCATAAAAAAAATTAGGTTCCCTGTACTACTCTGGACATTAGTGATACCTGATTTATTTTTGCCTTTTTTCTGATATTTGCTAAATCAGTAATGCAGGTGTCAAAATTGAGGAAATGGTTAGGAGTTTTTTTTAACCTCTTGGTGTAATAGAGGTCAATTAACAAGTTCAAATGCAAATTAATAATTCTGGACTAATGCCTCTCCTGGCCTTTATTCATAGTACACCAAGTCAGTAACTCTGTGAAGCAAGTTACTTCCCACTGTTTTTTATTGAAATATGTAAGCAGAATAGAAATAAACATTCCTGTGATAATTTCCTTCCAGACATTGAATAGCGTGCTGCATGGAAAACCTAAAAGATATCTAAAAATTTGGAGGACGAAGAATACATAATATACAAGAACCAATAATTAGGATTTCTGCACACACATACATTTAAACCTTTACAAGTACACCGTTAAACATAGAATTAAAAACACATCCTGCACCTAATTACCATATTGCCATCTTTGGACGTGCCTTAAAAAAATAGTCTATAATTTGCTGCAGCGGGGCAATGAATGGCAGCAAATCTTGCTTGATTAATCATTTGACACTTTGCACCATAATTTGCTGACAGTGTGAGCTGTTAACATTGTGACAAAGGAGCTGGGTATCTGGTCTTGAGTGATCATGGCAAGCAACTATGCACCTCATTAACCAATCAAGATATAGGATTGTAAAATTACAATGCAATGATGTAGATGGAAGTCTAAATTAATGGGTGAATTAAATGCCAAATCAGATATAGAGAGGGGGGGAAGGTGGGTTGGATTGAAAGAGAGAAAAGAGACTGAAATGAGAAGTAAAATGCAAAGTAAAGTTTAAATTGGTAGTTTAAAAATATCCAACAACAATTACAATCTGAAGGAAGGCACCTCCACACTTATGATAACTAGCTTTCAGTGCCAGACGTTATTAGTAATTTACACATTGGGTACTTGGACTTAAAATGGCACAAATTAACTTTCTGTGACTAGTTTAGTTTATATCTACTAAGTATATCAAATTCACACTGTTCAAGGCAAGATGCAGTTTCCACAAGCTAACAATGAAGCAGCACACCTCAGACAACAACTTATGGATTTCCACATTTAGCCACGTATCTGTCCTCATCTGAATTCGCTGCAACATTTGCTCATAAATAATGATGAGCGCCACTAGTCTCTATTATTTTGACAGAAAATTATGGCCCATATGCTTGGGTATAACGGTGCTGGTCATCTTTGTAAGCAGTCAGAGAAACCTCTGTTCAGTAGTTTGTCCAAACTGCCCAATATCTAATAGAACAAGTGAGCAAATATAGGCTGTGACAATAGCATCCTTTTATAAGCTAACCTGAACATTGCGGCCCAGAAATTGGGCCAGAGCACAAATTTGCTTCATTGTCACGCGACAACCAAAAATGGCAGGATTGATGTTGTGACTGCAGACTTCAAACCAGTAATGCCCAGTCCACCATTTTAGTTAAGTTTTATTCTTTCATGGGATGAGGGTGTCACTTGCTGCCCATCCCTAATTGCCCTTGATCTAAGGAGCTTTCTGCACCATTTCAGAGCGCAGTTAAGAGTCAACCACATTACTGTGGGTTTGGATTCACATGTAGGCCAGACCAGGTAGACTAGAGTTCCTTCACTGAAGGACATTAGTGAACCAAATGGATTTTATATGACAATTTATTTCATTGTCACCATTACTGAAACTAGCTTTCTGTTCCAAATTTATTTAAGAGTTGAATTTAAATTCTACCAGCGGCTGGGGTGGGTTTTGAACCCATACTGGCTGCAAACATGAGTGATCAGGCAGGGGCAAGATTGGGAACACCACAGAGTAGGCCTAGTTGCCAGAAAGGCGAGAAGAGGAGAAGGAAAGCATTCATCAGGGGGTCATATTGAAAGAGTTCCTACAGGAAGTAATTCTAGCAATGTGGATTTAAGTAAAGATGTTTTGTTGCAATTATATAGAGCCTTGATGCGGCTTCAACTAGAGTATTGCAAACAGATTTGGTCTCCTTTCTAAAACTTGACTCATGAGCACGATCATTCCATGAGGAAAGACTGAGGAAACTGGGTTTATGTTCTCTAGGGTTTAGAAGAATGAGAGGCAATCTCATTGAAACATAACATTTGTACAGAGCTTGATAAGATAGACACAGGAAGGATGTTTCACCTGGTTTTGGGGGGGGGGGGGGGGGGATCTAGAAGCAGGGGACTCAGTCCCAGAATAAGTAGTAGGCCATTTAGGACTGCATGAGGAGGAATTTCTGCACTCAGAGAATGATAAATCTCTGAACTTTTGAATTATCTATCCCAGGTGGCTGTGGAGGCTCCAACATTGAGTATTTTCAAAATAGAGAACAATATATTTCTAGATAGCAAAGATATCAAGGGATATGGGAATAGTGTGGGGAAATGACGTCAAGGTAGATGTCATGATCTTCTTGAATGGTGGAGCAGGCTGGAGGGATTGAATAGCCTATTCCTGCTCCCATTTCCCATGTTTCTAATTCTCCTATCTCTACATCACTGAATATAAATGTAGGATTGAATTTAAAAAAGATTAAGATATGTGAGATGCTGTGCCAGAACTGCAGTCTCAAACCATGACATGGATAACAACCCCTGTAGCTAACAAGGTCATTGTTGCATGAACTTTCATAGTTAGTACAGGAACATTCATTACCGGCCAATTATCTATCAGGTATCACCGACACTTAGAAAAACAAGTATTTGCTGCAACGTAGAAGTAATTGGTATGAAGTCCCCTGTATGTCCCCAAAACGTAAATTTTAAAGTAAAGGTGAACTGGTAGCTTCCTGATTACATTTTGACTGAAACAAACAAATCATATTATTGACTATTTTCACAGAATCGTCATGGTGTAGAAGATCTTTCGGCGCATCGTGTCTGTGCCGGCTCTCCAAATGAGTATTATGATTTCCTACCATTCTCCTGCCTTTTTCCCATAACCCTTCCAATAATTGTCTAATGTCCCCTTGAATGCCTCGATTGAACCTGCCTCCACTATACTTCCAGGAAGTGTATTCCAGACCTGAGCCACTCACTGTGTGAAGAGTTTTTTTCTCACACTGCACTATGGGATTTCCCCATTGAATTGTCCCTAGCCCCTGCCAATGACCTAATGGGGATCCCAACTTTAAATGTCACAATCCCTTTTTAGATCTAATTTACAATGCAGATTAGGGAGGTACTGTGAGTTCCGTATCCATGGGGGGTGGATGGGGAGGCCGTGGCCAAGGTGGGGAAAGGGGAATTCCATAGTTGAAAGTTGAGGGGTTCCGTGTTGGGGTGTTACTTGGTGATTTCATCAAGACTCACAATGTTGAGTCCCATACACACCAGTAACTATGCTACTGCTGGTCTCATTTGTATCCACCAGGTAGAATACTTACGGTTTCTTTGCAGCCATAACTGCATTACAATGTCAATGTACCTGTGCAATTAATGGATGACCCATTGCACACAGTTAGGTTTTCTGTTGTAGGTTGCGTCATTGACTTCCAATGATTCAAATACTTACCCTTCAAAATTCTGACTGGTAAGATATTTGCGCTAACTCCCATGTCGACTTTGGCTGTGAACATGTGTTTGCTGCTTGTCTTTGGGCATATAATGTTGATAGTCAGAAAGTTTGTAACCGTTTGACTTTAGTCACACAATGGGCGGATTTCTCCATTAGCCGACACCGGAATTGGGGTGTGCGATCAGGAGGAGAATGGCTCCCGATGCCGAAATCGTGGCAGGTGCCGGTTTGACGGCAAATCGAGATGCTCCACCTCCCCGAGAACGGCATAAATGCGATGCATGCCGCGCATAGTTGAAACGCCTTTTTCATTTCAGTACTGGGCCAACCTGCAATTCTCCGCCTCCAACGGGCCGAATTCCCGACGGCGCAGTACACGTGTGCTCTCACACATCGTGTACTGGCGTGGTGGTTGCTGAGAGAGAGAGGGCGTACGGACAATGTCCAGCACCGCCATACTTCACCGACAGCCGTGCCACTGGCTGGGGGGCTTCTGCCAGGGCAGGGCAGAGTAGTGGAGGGTGGTCAGGAGGTGGGCTGTGGGCTCGGGGTGGACAGGTATGCAACACCATTACCGCAGTCGGCAAGGCAGCCATGCAGCTGCGCATGCTGCTGATAGGCCACTTTAAACTTGGGTTGTATAGCTGACCCCCGTGTTTAAGCACGCTTGCAGCTTGCCATCCCTGCAAATGTCGATCACGGACCGGGCGAATCCCACACTGTTTTTCATGGGAATCGATGATGTTTCACGCAGCACTGGTGCTGCCTTGTTCTCCAAACGGGTATTATGACTTAGTTTCATTCTCCTGCCTTTTCCCCGTAGCCCTGCACATTGTTTCTATTCACATAACCGTCTAATGCCCTCCTGAATGCCTCGATTGAACCTGGCTTCACCACACCTGCAGGCAGTGTATTCTGGACCCGAGGCGCTCACTGAGTGAAAAGTTTTTATCTTATGTTGCTTTACGGGATTCCCCCACTGAATTGTCCCCATGCCCTGCCAATGACCTCAGAGGGATCCCAACTTTAAACGTCACAATCCCCATTTACATCTAATTTACAATGCAGGTTAGGCAGATGTCAAGAGGTTCCCTGGTTTATGTGGACCACTTGCCATTGTTGCTGCCAATACGCTGCACATACTTTCCATTTGGCTGCATCTTATTTCTGGTTAAACATTCTGTAATGAACTCCAATTGGCTTTATTGGTTGGCCAATTGGAGTATGAGCTCCCTCAATGATAGCTCATTGAGGGGGCCCATATAAGCACCTGTGTAGGCTTTGTGAGCCAGTCTTAAGTTGACTGGACTGCTAGCAGCACTGTTTGTAGCTGCTCCTGTAATATCGTTATTATAAATAAATATTGGTGTGGTGACGGAACTCCTGCCTCCCGTGGATTACTAGACATTCAGAACCAGATTTCCTGCATAGGTGAACCCAATGTTCTTTTACACCACGTAATTTACAAAGATCTTGGAATGCAGGACAGTTTCCCAGTAGGTGCACCAGACTGCATAATTTGCTTGCTTTCTGTGACTTGGCTACCATTCCAAAACTAGTAGTTTCACCTGGTGTTGTTTTCCAGCTACGATGGCTTCTTATATTCTATGACCTTTTAATTATGTGCGAATGTCCTGACCAGAATCATAACCAGCTCCACCATTCACTCAGATAGCACAGCTGCCGGGAAATCACAATCCGTGCCCTTGTCACGGCACCTGCTGAGGAACTGGTCTATTGATTCCGTGGCCAATGTCTGTAAACTGTCAGCTCGAAAAGGTGTTTTATAAAGAAAGCTAATCCACAGCTTGGCAGGATCCTTCTGATCCTAGTAGCTTGTACTGTCGGTCTCAAAATCAACTGCCCAATTCACCAGCTATCTCACAAATCAGGGACTCGTTGCTCTGTGAAGCGTTGTCTGTGAAGGGACTCTGCGTCCCAGGGTTTTCAATGCACATATAGCCATTGTACAAAATCTTACTCTGTGGTTTTTCCTGTCATCTTCAAATCTTCATTAAGTCATTTAAGAGGAACCACTGTAGTTCACCACCTGATAGCTATGGTGGTCAATGCCAGGAGGACATGGATTCAGTGCTGCAAGAATTTCAAGGACCTTCTATGAATGGTCAAGGTCAATGACCATATCTTAAAATGTAATTCCCATCAACAATACCATTACCCTCACACACTACTCAATGCACATCACTCACCTACCAACAATATCTATCAATCATGCTCATGCACTGACAAGACCACATTGCTAGTGCAAAGTGCTAAGACTCAATCCTACCAGTGCTTTGGGTCAATATTGCATGCATTTACCCATAGTTTCCAGTCCTCGTGCTCCAAAGTAAATGCCATGTAAAATCAATCAAATACTTAAATGATTACTTTTAACTTTTATTTCTTACGTGGGTGGTTGTAGTGTGGGGAGGCTTGTGACCACATTTGCAGAATGCAAATGTTGGAGTCTAACATCGACCTGTGTTGTACTAAGTTCTTTATAGAGCGGAGCATGTTACAGCAGGATCCCAGTGTACCTAACATTCACAGCTTCAGAAAAAAAAATGTTGCAAATACTCAGGCGGCATCTATAGAGAGAGAAACAGTTAAGGTTTCAGGTCAATGACCTTGAGAACAAAAGTCAAAGCTGAGACTCTAGTGCAATACTGAAGGAATGCTGCACTGATGGATGTGTTATCTTTTGGATGAGATGTTTAAAACAGAGGCCCTGCCTGAGGTAGACATAAAATATTCCATAAACCTATTTTAGAGAGGAGCAGGAGAGTTATCTCCAGTGTCCTGGCCAAACTTCTGCAGCACCTGGGATGCAATCTGAGACTGGCTCTCAAGGCCCAGAGCTCTTTGAGGATGCCCTGCAAGGCGATGTGCAGTCTCCACCAGTGAAAATCAACAGCCTTCCACCAGCCATGCTGTAACTACTAGGGTAGCATTGCATAGGAGAACTGGGAGGTAAAGGCACATGAAGTCAGGACAAAAGGAATGCATAAGTTTGATGAGTTGAATCTCTCCTCCATTGCAGTTAAAACTGTAAAGTAAAAGAGATATATAGATGTTTTTTAACGCCTCCAATAAAGCCCACAAAGCAAAGGTTAAAGGGTTTCGTGTGAGCAGATAGAATTGCATATTGTGCAGCTGTCTACATTTTGTAGTAAAGTTACTTATGAAAGAATATTAAACCATTCTGCGAATGTTCATAGGAATCTTGATTTTTGACCAAGTCCTTTAACTTATATTCTGAATTGAACTTCTTTCTGGAGGAAAAAAAGACAGAATGCCAACAAACATTTGCGAACAAGGTTGGATTTGGTTTACATTGACTCACCTGGCTGAAGAGATGTTCTAAGCAACCATGCAGTTTATCCTGCTTGTCATGTGAAATGCGAACACTGCAAGGCAGTTCATCCCCTGTTAGATAGGAAAGCAAAAATAAACTTAATAATTGTTCACCATTGCAAAATACTTATTTTGAATGGAATCATTTATATTTTTAATAATCCTATTTCATTAGCCTATTGGGCTTGTATTCAACATATATCAGTTATGGATGCAGTTAGGAGAGTCCGATTCACAATTTCATACTTTGACAAAGCTATGTTTCCCCAGTTATTGAGTTCCTTCTCGCCTAACACATATGGGTAATTTTATTACTGAGGACAGGAGCAGGGTAGCATGGGCGCAAGTTTAAAAATTTTAACATTTATAAACATAAAATGTTAACAGAGGCAGATCAGGGTGAGTGAATGATTCACTTGATCTCTGGAGGCAGGTCTTTCATTTAAATATTCAAATAAAGCTGCAAACCTCTCACTTTACCTCCATTTCAGGTTAGCTGAGTTTTTAAATCCTCAGGAATCCAAACAGCTGGTGAATGGCAAGACCAGCTGGATTGAATAGGTAAATGCCATCCCAGCCGTGTTTGTAGACCAGGAAGAACAGGCATTCTCCCCTTTGACCCATTACACATAACTGTTAATCTCCCTTTGATAGGAATCATCCTCCTCTTCTTGCAGTCAGTCGACCTCCTGATACCACCACCCGTAAGCTTTCCAGGTACCTCTCCCTGATGTCCAATCCATGCTCCTTCCCTTCCCTCCTCTACTCAAGCTGGGCTTTGCTTTTTACCCCCTCACAAATGCACATAGCTATACTGAAAATGAATACATAAGCTTTTATATAATCTCTAAGAAGTTCACTTATCATTGAGAAGATATTAATGGTGATGGAACATTGAGCATGATGATCTTCATGGTGTTCTGCACAAATTGCCCAAAATGTTCTACACTGATATATCTATGTTCTGCTTTCCACTGCTTAACAACCCCGTAAAGTCCAGATTGTAATGTTAAATATAAATGTGTGAACGTGATCTGTTTGTCTTTCCTTGGCTTGAATGAAGTAGAATTTAGTTTATATCAAGTTTATGGTGCAGACCCCACTTTCCATATGGTTAATATTTGTCGCTGGATTTTTATTTCCATTTGGCCTGGGTTAAAATACCGCCAAGACTGCACTTCCATAGAACTAGTCACTTAGCTCTAACCCTGGTAATTTTTCTAGGTTCAACGACTGGCCAACTGAATGGACTTCCAGGCATGTTATATTATAAACGAGTCACTTGCTGCAATGTAAAAGCAAGGTAAATCTGAGGGCAGAACAAAAAAGAGATCATATTGAAACATATGAGATCCTGAGGGGACTTTACAGGGTGGATTCTGAGAGAAAGTATCTCCCTAGTGGGGAAGTCTAAAACTAGGGGACATAGATTAAAAATTAGGGGTCTCCTATTTAAGACTGAGAAGAGAATGTTTTTCTCTCAAAGGGTTGTTAGTTTTGGAATTCTCTTCCCTAGAGAGCAGTGGAGACTTGCACATTGAGTATGTTCAAGTGTGAGTTAGATTTTTGATCAACAAGAGAGCCAAGAGTACTGGGGGGTAGACAGGAAAGTGAAACTGTGGTCATAATCAAATCAGCCATGATTCTATTGAATGATGAAGCAGACTCTAGGGGCCAAATGACCTACTCCTGCTCCTAGTCCTTCTGTTCTTGCCAGTAAAGCCTACATCCTATGAAATAACTTTTTAAAACTTACATACTATCAAATCAATACACCAAATACTGAAATCTTTGACAGAATTATGTGGTTCAGAAAATACTAAATACATCAGAAAGATCATCATATCCACTCCATCTAGATGTATGATTATTTTATGATCAATTCATCTCAATCTCACTTCAAAAAGATTATACAATTTCTGTGGGTAATTTGCTGAAGGTGAGGTGGTGTATTGCATTAAGGAAAATAGAATTATAGAATAGAATCCCTACAGTGCAGAAGAAGGCCGTTCAGCCCATCGGGTCTGCACTGACCCTTGGAAATTGCAGCCTACCTAGTTCCAATCTCCCACCCTATCCCCATAACCCAGTAACCACACCTAACCCTTTGGGCACGAAGGGGCAATTTAACATGGCCAATCCATCAAACCTGCAAATCTTTGAACTGTGGGAGGAAACCGGAGCACCCGGAGGAAACCTATGCAGACACGGGGAGAATGTGCAAACTCCACAGACAGTCACCCAAGGGCGGAATTGAACCTGGATCCCTGGTACTGTAAGGCAGTAGTGCTAACCACTGTACCACCGTGCCACGAAAATGGAGAAGAGGGTTAAGTACAATGACTTGGTGACCCCAGATTTCACTGAGGTTGGGTTTGTGGTGTTTTTGTTGTCGAGGATCACTATGTATATCATTATGGAGTAGGCGGAGAATGGTGATAAATTTCTGAGGGCAGCCAAATTTGAGGAGAAAACTCCATAACACTGTGTTTGACAGAATTTGACTGTGTGAGACTGAAAAAAGCCATAATGCTGTTCCTTGCACTTTTCTTGAATCTGTTGCATAGTGATGATCATGCACATGACCTAACAGAAAAAGTCTAAGTGTGGTAGCTTCCTGACGGCCAACCCGGTGAGACCTCTATTGGTGTCTAACGCCAATTAGAACCAGTAATGATGCCCCACAGCATTCACGTCAGGAATGGCTGTCCTGCCAGCTGATTCGCATGGGCCACGCCAGGCACCTCCCTGCTAACGAGGGGGAGCAGCACTTAAATAGAGCAAACACCAGACAGCATACAGCCATGCCACCGCACAGACAAGCCCCTCCTGGTCTGGCTTCTCCTCCTCCTCTGATAAGGCTGCAAGTTCCTATTGCTCCTCCATCACCACGTCGCCCCACTGCTGTGCCAGGTTGTGGAGGGCACAGCAGACCACCACAAAATGAGCGGCCCTCTGGCGGGGTGTATTGTGTGCTCCACCAGAATGGTTGAAGAATCGGAACCACATTTTAAGCAGTCCGATATACTGTTGAACGACAGCCCTTGTGGACACATGGGCATCGTTATATCGGGTCCTTGCATCAGTCTCCATCCTTCGCACTGGAATCATTAGCCAGGAACTCAGAGGGTTCCGACGCAACATGGCGCGGCGGTTCAGGAGCCGGCGCGCGCAACAAAGTAGGCCCGGGGAGGGAGAGGCCGGCCCGCCGATCGGTGGGCCCCGATCGTGGGCCAGACCCCATCGGAGGCCCCCTCCGGGGATGGAGCCCTCTCCCCCCACAACAGGCCGCCCCCCGACTCTGCGCGCAGAGTTCCCGCCGGCTGCGACCCGGTGCGGATGGCGCCGGCGGGACTCTGCAGTTTCCACGTGGCCACTCGGAAGAATCGGCGGCCCGGCCGCGGACAGCGGCCCGCAAGCGGTGCTGCGCCAAATGTGCCATGCAAATGCCGCCGATTCTCCGCTACTCGGAGAATCGTGTGCCGGCGTCTGGGCAGTGTGGCGCAGTTGCAGCCATTCTCCGGCCCGGGGCTCGGAGAATCCTGCCCAGGATGTCAGAAGTAATGTCCTTTTGGTCAAGTTAGCTATCCTAAATCCCATTTGATTAGTTAGAACATAGAACATTACAGCGCAGTACAGGCCCTTCGGCCCACGATGTTGCGCCGTCCTGTGAAACCCCTCTAAAGTCCCTCTACACTATTCCCTTATCGTCCATATGCCTATCCAATGACCATTTGAATGCGTTTATTGTTGGCGAGTCCACTACTGT
The DNA here is from genome assembly GCF_902713615.1 of Scyliorhinus canicula. NCBI lineage: Eukaryota > Metazoa > Chordata > Chondrichthyes > Carcharhiniformes > Scyliorhinidae > Scyliorhinus > Scyliorhinus canicula. The sequence continues at coordinate 109,507,419 of NC_052155.1, read as the reverse complement.
TGCAGGCAGGGCATTCCACGCCCTTACTACTCTGAGTAAAGAACCTACCTCTGACATCTGTCCTATATCTATCTCCCCTCAATTTAAAGCTATGTCCCCTTGTGCTGGACATCACCATCCGAGGAAAACGGCTCTCACTGTCCACCCTATCTAATCCTCTGATCATCTTGTATGCCTCAATTAAGTCACCTCTTAACCTTCTTCTCTCTAACGAAAACAGCCTCAAGTCCTTCAGCCTTTCCTCATATGATCTTCCCTCCATACCAGGCAACATTCTTGTAAATCTCCTCTGTACCCTTTCCAATGCTTCCACATCCTTCCTATAATGTGGCGACCAGAACTGCACACAATACTCCAAATACGGCCGCACCAGAGTTTTGTACAACTGCAACATGACCACATGGCTCCGAAACTCAATTCCTCTACCAATAAAAGCTAACACACCGTACGCCTTCTTAACAACCCTCTCAACCTGAGTGGCAACTTTCAGGGATCTATGGACATGGACACCGAGATCTCTCTGCTTGTCCACACTACCAAGAATCTTACCATTAGCCCAGTACTCTGCCTTTCTGTTATTCCTTCCAAAATGAATCACCTCACACTTTTCTGCATTAAACTCCATTTGCCACCTGTCAGCCCAGCTCTGCAGCTTATCTATGTCCCTCTGTAACTTGTAACATCCTTCTGCACTGTCCACAACTCCACCGACTTTAGTGTCATCTGCAAATTTACTCACCCATCCTTCTACGCCCTCCTCCAGGTCATTTATAAAAATGACAAACAGCAACGGCCCCAAAACAGATCCTTGTGGCACACCATTAGTAACTGGACACCAGTCAGGGCATTTCACATCAACCACCACTCTTTGTCTTCTATCAGCTAGCCAATTTCTGATCCAAACTGCTAAATCACCCTGAATCCCATGCCTCTGTATTTTCTGCAATAGCCTACCGTGGGGAACCTTATCAAACGCTTTACTGAAATCCATATACACCACATCAACTGCTTTACCCTCATCCACCTGTTTGGTCACCTTCTCGAAGAACTCAATGAGGTTTGTGAGGCACGACCAACCCTTCACAAAGTGCTATTACTTATTACTGCTATGCCCTAAAAATACATGTTTAATGGTTTAATAATGATTACTCAGTCCTATAATTCATCTCAATCCTTAATAAAATAACTTATGTAAAACTACTCTAGTGGCATGCTAACTATTCAGTTTTAAGAGGTATCATCGCTGAACCCCCCCCCCCTTTCAGGGATCGCTAGTCTGGAGGAGCTAAGGGAGAGGGTAGAGCTGCCGAGGGGATGTGAGTTTAAGTATCTCCAGGTGAGGGACTTTGCACAAAAGGTCTGGAGGGGGTTCCCTAGGTTGCCGGAACACACCCTGCTGTGACTGCTGTTTCCGGATGTGGAAGGGAAGGAAGAATTGGGGATATATATACAAATGGCTGGGGAAGCAGGGTGGTAAGAGGGTGGTGAAGATCAAGGAGAAATGGGAAGCGGAGTTGGGAATGGCGATCAATTGGGGAATATGGAGTGAGGCACTGCGAAGGGTAAATGGGACCTCGTCTTGTGCAAGGATGAGCCTGATACAGTTTAAGGTGGTGCACAGGGTGCATATCACTCAGGCGTGAGTGGGTTCTTTCAGGGGGTAGCAGACGTGTATGAGAGGTGTGGGTGGGGGCCAACGAATCATGCACACATGTTTTGGGGTTGCACAAAATAGGGAAGATTCTGGGAGGGAGTGTTCAGAGAAGCCGGAGCTCATGGAGAGGAGGAAGGCTGATGTCACGGCCTTCGCCTCTCTGATTGCACGGCGGCAAAAATTTCTGGAATGGCGGTCGGCATTGCCACCGGCGGTAGTGGCTTGGTTGGGTGACCTGGACGACTTCCTGCGGATAGAGAAGATAAAGTATGAGCTAAGGGGCTCAGCAGTCGGGTTTGCAAAAAGGTGGGGAATGTTTGTGACCGTGTTTGAGGAGCTGTTTATTGCAGGGGGAGGGGGAGGGTGAAAAAGGGGAAAATTCTGTACAGACTGTATAGTTGATTGTTGGGAAGTCTGTTCCTGGGTGTTTATAATAATAGTAATCACTTATTGACACAGGTAGGCTTCAATGAAGTTACTGTGAAAAGCCCCTAGTTTCCACATTCCAGTGCCTGTTCGGGGAGGCTGGTCCGGCAATTGAACCCGCGCTGCTGGCCTTGTTCTGCATTACAAGTCAGCTGTTTAGCCCACTGTGCTAAACCAGCTCCTTTGCCTATTTGCTATTACAGCCTATTTGCTGTAACCTGTTTTGATACATGTTTGTAATAAAATACAAAATTTAAAACAAACATTAAGTTCCATCACCGTGTGATTATAGCCTTCAATATCCCATTCCCAATGGGTATTGACCCAGCTTCCTTCTAAAATCATAGTGACCACTTGCGGAGTCTGCTCCACGTTTCATAACACACATCTCTAACCTTGTATGATTTTTCTATTGGCCTCGGGTTCCAAATCATTATTTTACCAACCTGTGACATGTTCTTCCTCAGTCTTTTTTTTCCAGCTAAAATTTCATTAACTTTTTCCTTTCCTCATAACTTAAATCACAATCTTGTACTAATTTTGTCATAATCGTGTCATTGTCGTGAACCAACATCTGTACAGCTCAATATGGTTGCAATGTCTTCCACATATTTGTCTGAATGTTTTTTCCCTTTTGCCAGCTGAAAGTGCAAAGGCTCCCAAATCTTGTTTGTCCTCGACATGTGCCTGTTGTAATGAAGCTGAGTTGTGGGGGTGGGGGGAGAGAGAAATCACACTGCTGCAGAATATATTGGCTCATATTACTGCTTTTATCAATCTGTACTGAATCAGTGCCTTAAATGCAATTTCATTTGAAAATCTCTTCGGTTCTTTTGTAATTTTAATTTTGATTTTTATGTGTTACATGTTTGGATTACCATGACTATATATAAATTTTGTTCAAAATTGTTTTTAAGTAGTTTTATGATCTGAAACACAACAACCACGGGAATTTTAAAAATATGGAGTTAAAAGAAATAAAATATAACAAATGTAGGGGGTAAAATGAAAGGTAAAGAAAATAGAAACATTTTTAGAAAGTAGAAAGAATACGTAAAAACAGGAGAATTGTGGGTCAAAAGACAAATAAAAAACATGTTGAGAAAAAAGATAATACTGTGATTCTAAAAAAGTTCCTATGTGTAAAATCTAATTTTTACTGACAGAGCTCCTGCTTGCATTTAATGGACTCACCACTGCATCATACACATTGTGTTTTGTGGAGCTTACCAGAGTCCATGTCATCACTGTGTACATAGGAATCACAATGGCTGCTACATATACTTGTAAAGGAGGCAATCGAATTCCTATTACTGTTACAATCACTGCGGGGGAAAGAAAACATGTTAAGCCTCCCATTTGTTTTACACATCATGTGCAGTTTAAACTGAAAATTGTTTCACACAATACTTTAACAGCTGCAGTATTTATGCATGGCCAGGGCTATATTCCAATGGAGATGGGTGCAACACTGATAAATTATGCAATATACATCATCTGACTGACGCCTAACACAAAATATAATTTAGCTCGGTATTTTCTTAAAATTAATATTGTGACACATTTCTGTAATCAGTATTTTTTCATGATTGCGATCTCCAGATTGTTAACACTCATTGTTTTGACTGGTACCTTACCGTAGAAATTGCTTTATCTTTTGATGCTTTCTCTTGTGGTTAAATGGTTCAATCAAGCACACAAACACAGTTCTCAAAGCATTATGTTAAAGGATTTCATCATTGAGTCTTCTTTTTAGCAATCAATTTATGATTAATTTAATAATTTTGTATTTTGATTTGCTTTCCCTCCCTGTAGCTTTGTTGAGTGCTGTTAGCAGCATCAAGGGCTTGCATTGAACATAAGTGGAATATGTTAAAGAACAATTAGTAGAATCGCTGAGGTGCTTTGAGCTTTGTTTTCAATGCTGTTGTTGATTCAGTTCACTAATATGATGTGGGTAGATGATTCTTCTCCAGGTCAGCTCTACTCTGAAGTAATCAACATTCAATTTTCAATACTGGAGTACAGGTAAAATTCCGCTATAAATGCCGAATACATTTGTACTGTACTACTCTATGCAACTTTAGGCAGACGTCAATCCATTAAAAATAAGCATGTTGATGCCTGCCTAAATTAGCACAGAGGAAATAAAATGAGTAGATTAAGAGTTTGCGACTGAGCCGCACTAACAGAAAAATATAGCCTATGCTGATGGCATTTCGAACTAAAGGCTTTGAATTGCTGTCAGTGCACTATTGTCGAGTGAACTGAATGTTACTTTTTGTTTTGCAGCATTAATGAACATGTCCGCTAGCCCCCATTACTATTTCCTACTTCATATGGTGGTCCAATGCCAAGGAACTGCTAAAATATGTTTTCATACTGCATTGTGAACTAACCATAAAATAATAGTATCATAGGGCGGAGCTTTCCCAAAATGGCACAGAGCTACGTGAAACTCGCTGGCTTCACAGACGCCATTTCCCACCTGATTAAACGGCATTCTTTGCAATTTAAAGTGTTGGTACGGATCACACAGCCCGTAGAGGGGGGCAGGGCCTAAACACACTGGCAAAGCTGGGATTCTGACATCACGCCACCATTTTTAAAGTGTGCCCCAATTCCAAAGTTCCATATAAGGACCCCCTCCCGCATGAAAATCGGGATCCCCGCCCCCATGGGGATCAGGACCCCACTCCCTCAAAGCAATGCCCCCCCTCCCCCTCCCCCCCATGCTGTCATTGGGGCTCTCCCCTCTCTTCCTCCACCCACATAAGGGAACTCCTTCCCCAAGTGGAGGAGGGTTACCACCTCCTCCGCCAGAGTCCTCTTTCACTGCCCTTTCATGTGCCCACTTGGCACTACATCCTGGCACTGGGGGGTGGGGAGAATACGTTGTGAGTAGACGATACAGCACAAAGCTATTTGATTATGTTAACATTTATTCAAGTTCATGGAAATCAGGTTCACGCCCTTCTTTGGCGTGAACCTGATCACGTCACCAGTAGGAAGGGGCAAGATCTCAAATCTAGATCTCACAAGTGCAAATCCCAATTGGCCTTCTCATATTTAATGGTATTTGCCATAATGATATTTGGACTCGAGATTAATGGGGCCGCTAAATCTTGCCCGGTATTCTTGATAACTGGAAGTCAATTGTGGTTAGACTGCATCAATGTACAGTTTTGGTCTCCTTATTTAACAAAGGATGCAATTGCATTAGAAGCAATTTAGACAAGGTTTACTTCACTGATTATTGGCATGAAAGGGTTATATTATGAGAAAGGATTGTGCAAATCGTGCCTATATACATTGGCATGTAGAAGAATGAGAGGCGATCTTATTGAAACACAAGATCCTGAGGGCACTTGACTCGATGTTGAGAGGATGTTTCCTCTTGGAAGAGATACTCCCTGAGAGTATCTAGAACTAGAAGACACAATTTAAATATTAGAGATGTCATTGTGAAGAATTTTCTTTCCTCAAATAATCGTTAGTATGTAAAATTCCCTTCCCAGAGAGTTGTTGGGGCTGAGTCATTGTATATATTCAAGGATGAGTTAGACAGATTTTTGATCAACAAGAAAAATAAGGATTATGGGGGCAGACAGGAAAGTAGAGATAAGGCAGCAATCAGGTTATCCATGATCTTATTGAATGGTGGGGCAGGCTTGAGGGGTCAAATGGCCTACTCTTGCTCCAAATTTTTCTGTTTTGTATTATGAGCTATTTAAGCAGCTGAAATAGCACTATGTTGATTGAGAAATGGAGCATAGCATTCTAATAAAAGCTAAATTTGCTGGCTTAATGATGGAAGGAGTCAGGAGGAAGGCGGCCACATGGTGTGAGATTAAGGACCACTCTTCACCCCACCTAAAAAAAGGACATACAATGCAGCACCCCCAAGAGGGGTTGGCAGGAAAACTGCGTGCAGTGTCCAGGAGTCAAAGGAGCAGGCGGGACAACAAGATAGGGATGTCAGACCTCTCAGGACTATGGCAAGCCACTTTCAATATCCACAATATTATTCTGTTTGGAGGACAATAAAGCTTTGGTTATTGGGGACCCCTAAAAAAACCGAAGCAGGCAATGAGAGGCTCAATATAACCAAGTTAGGACATAAAGTACAGCAGCAGGCAGAAATAAAAACTTGCAACTGTAACCAAAATAAATGCTTTTAAGGAAAGCTGCAGTAATAAATTTAATTCTTCTTAATATCTCTAAATTCATTTTAAACTGAATATTCAGTCCATCTACATTATAGAGTAATTTAAAACATACCTATAAGAATCCCTGTTGCTTATTGTATCATGACCCGAATCCTCTTGGTCATCTCCAGTTACCACAAAACATACTTTTTTGCTGTTGCGTTCTGCCTTGTCAGAGTCATTGTCCCCTGTTATTAGCGACTCAGTCATTTTGGTCTCTGGTGTAGTCGGATGCGTTATTGATGAAAGGAGGCTATAACATGGGAAACAAAATAAGTAAGTCAGAATGCTTAGGATTTTTCACTGAACAAAATAATACAGAAAGTTATTCACCACCGCTAACAGAAAAGCCATGGGGGTGGATTTTAATCTGTAGGAATATGTGGGTTTGGAGCAGAGTGGGGTACGGGAGGGGGAGGGGCAGGGGGAAAGAGTGTTAAAACAGGTGACTAAAACAGCATGTCCATTCCAACAACTTCTGTATTTTATTGCAGCATGTTCGGCTGCGTTCTGCAATTCCCTCGGGAGAGGCAAGTTGTCAGTCTGTCAATAAGACCAATATTTCAACACACTTTTGACTTTCGTGTCATATCCATGGTTTCCTTCTTAAACCATGTTATTGAAAGGAAGGTGAGAACATAGCTGTAATTGCTGTTCTTTTTGCCTGTTTGTGGGAAATGGTTTGTTCACAGAACTTTTGCTGAGGGGAAAAAGTTTACTTTTTCAAGCTTTCTTTTTGCACATTTGAGGTTTGGTGTATCATATCACGACATATTGTCATGTGAGAGTACCTTTAAGAAATGCGTGTTTAAGAAACGTACCTTTAAGAAATTAGTTTTTATCAGTGATGTCAGAGTGTGGGTGGAGCTGGGCTGTCTGTCAGCTTTTTACTTTCGATTTAGACTGTTTGCTGCAGGGTGTGTTTTAGTTTCATTTTCAGAGCTGAATAGCTGCAGTCACAGCCAGACGGTATATTAGAGTCTATCTCTGTAATCTAAAAACTGTAAATCGATCCTTTGGTGATTTAAAATGAATAACTGTTCTCAGTAGTAACTTTAACCTCACGTGCTTCTTGATAATGGTTTTTTAAAAGTCTTGTGGATGTTAAAAGGACAGCTTAAGGATTATTTAGTGTTGTATTCTTTGGGGGTTGTATTTGAATTAACGGTTGCTAAGATGTTCACTGTATGTTTTAAAAAGGTGAACTTGAGTTCGTAGAATAAACATTGATTTGCTTTAAAATATACTTTTCCATTTCTGCTGTCCCACACCTGTAGAGTGGGCCGTGTGCTCCCCATACCACAATCTATTAAAAGTTGTGGGTCAGGTGAACTCCATGATACACTTTGGGGTTCTCTAAACGCTGGCCCATAAAAAATTGGGGGCTTGAGGGGGATAAAAGTCTATCTATTGGATTGGTTTAGTGAACTTAAAGACTGTGAGGGGTGAGCATATTGTGGGTGCTTATCAGGTGTGGTATTTTAATTTAAGTAAGGAGTGTGTTGTGGACAATGGCTCTTTCAGACGTTCTGAAGTTTTTGGGGGTGGAGACGGTCACATGCAGTACCTTACGGACAGAGACTAAAAGCAGACTGTCAGATTTGGCAAAAACATTGTAGTTAACATTACCTGACAAAATGCGAATAGATGAGGTAATTATGGCGGTGGCTAAGCATTTAAAGTTGCCTGAGATACAGTTTGACTCATTGGAAATGGCAAAAATTCAGTTACAAATTAAACAAATGGAACATGTGAAATAATTAAAGCAGCTTGAATACAAAAGATAGGAAAAAGAAAGTGAAAGTGAGAGAGAGGAAAAATAAAAGGAAAGAGAAGATAGGAGAAAAAAAAAGAATAGTCCGAGCAGAACAAAAAGAAAGAGAAAGGGAGATACAGATCAGGGAAAAAGATAAAGAGAGAGAGCTTGAACTTCAGAAAATGGCCATGAAACATGACAATCAGTTAGAATTGGCAGACGTAAAGGGAAACGTACGGTTGGATGATAGTGATGAGGATAGTGAGAAAGAGCGTCAAAGTCGAAGGCTTGGTGGGGATCTATTTAAATATGTCCAAGCATTGCCAAGGTTTCATGAGAAGGAGGTAGAAGTCTTTTTCATTTCATTTGCGAAGGTGGCTAAACAAATGAAATGGCCACAGGACATGTGAGTATTACTGAATCAAACAAAGCTAATAGGTAGGGCTAGTGAAGTGTTTGCATCACTACCGGAGGAGGTATCTGGGACGTATGAGGAGGTGAAAAAATCCATCTTGGGTACATATGAACTAGTGCCTGAAGCCTACAGCCAAAGGTTTAGAAATGTAAGGAAAGAATTTGGTCAAACACACATGGAGTTTGAAAGGCTCAAACAGAGTAATTGTGATTGGTGGATAAGGGCTTTGAAAATAGACCAAACGTATTAAGCTCGCAGAGAAATTATACTTTAGGTGGAGTTCAAAAATTTAATTCCTGATGTAGTGATATCTCATCTGGAAGAGCAGAGGGTTAAAACTGCGAGATTAGCAGCAGAAATGGCAGATGATTATGAATTAGTTCACAAATCAAAGCTTGGTTTCTGACATCAGTTTCAGCCTATAGAAACTGGGGACATGAGAAATACTCAAGCGGCAACGGTAAAGGTGATCTGATGGGAAATAATAAGGAGAGTGTACCTCAGACTAAAAAAGAAATCTAGGACAGTGGAAAAGAAATGAAAAATTTCAAATGTTTTCACTGTAATAAACTAGGCCATGTAAAGTCACAGCGTTGGTGGTTGAAGAAAAGCACTGGGAAGGCTGGTAAAACAGGATAAGACAGTGGGGTTTGTTCAAGTGGTAAAGGAAAGTCCAAGTGAAGCGAAGGAGGTGCAAAAGATTGTACAGCCTGATCAAGAGGTGATTGATAAGAAGGTGCCAGATCTCTTTAAAGAATTTACTTGTGTGGGTAAAGTTTACTCATGTGTATCAGGAAGAGCAGGTAAAGAAGTCACAATTTTAAGAGATATGGGAGCTATTCAATCTTTAATGGTAAGAGATGAGGACTTATGTAGTTTGTGAAGAATGTTGCCAGAAAAGGTGGTAATATGTGGAATTCAGGGTGAGAGGAGTAGTGTTCAATTATATAAGGTAAGGTTGGAAAGTCCAGTGAAGGGTGGTGAAGTGGTAGTAGGAGTAATATAGAAACTATCTTGTCCAGGAATACAGTTTATCTTGGGTAATGATATAGCTGGATCGCAGGTGGGAGTGATGCCTGCTGTGGTTGATAAGCCAGTGGAAAATCAGACAACTCAAGTGTTGAAGGACAAATATCCTGGGATTTTTCCGGATTGTGTAGTAACAAGGTCGCAAAGTCACAGGTTAAGACAAGAGGAGAAATCAAAGAGTGAAGAGGAAGTTGAAGTGCAATTATCAGAAATGATTTTTGATCAGATGGTTGAAAAAGAACAAGAACAGGTGGAGGATGAGGCGGATATTTTTAGTTCAGGAAAATTGACGGAGTTACAGCAAAAAGATATAGAAATAAAATGGATGCATTAGAAAGCATACAGGGAAAAGGAATCTGAGTGTCTACCAGAGTGTTATTACCGTAAAAGTGATGTCTGGATGAGAAAACGGAGACCTTTACATTTGCAGGCGGATGAAAAGTGGGCAGAAGTTCATCAAGTAGTATTGCCAGTATGGTATAGAAAGGAGGTGTTGTGAGTTGCGCATGAGGTACCAGTGGGAGGTCATTTGGGAATAAGGAAAACTCAAGCTAAAATCCAGAAACATTTTTATTTGCCTGGACTACATAAATGTAGTTAAATTTTGGCAATCATGTCACACATGTTAAGTGATAGGGAAACCTCAAGCAGTGATAAAACCAGTGCCCTTAATACCCATTCCAGCATTTGAAGAACCTTTTACAAGGGTCTTAATTGATTGCGTCGGACCGCTTCCGAAAACAAAAAGTGAGAATCAATATCTTTTGACTATAATTGATGTGTCTACTAGGTTTCCAGAGGCCATTCCAGTACGTAATATTACAGCTAAAAAGATTGTGGAGGAGTTACTTAAATTCTTTACTAGATATGGACTACCCACAGAAATACAATCGGATCAAGGATCAAATTTTATCTCAGGGTTATTCAAAGAAGTTATGGATAGCTTAGGAATAAAACAATTTAAATCAACTGCGTACCATCCAGAATCACAGGGAGCATTAGAAAGGTGGCATCAGATATTAAAGACAACATTGAGGGCTTATTGTCAAGATTATCCAGGCGATTGGGATAAAGGAATTCCATTCGTACTGTTTGCAATTACGAATGCACCTAATGAGTCAACCAAATTCAGTCCTTTTGAACTAATTTTTGGTCATGAGATAAGAGGATCACTTAAATTGATTAAGGAAAAATTGGTGAGTGAGAAATCAGAAATTACATTATTGGATTACGTGTCAAATTTTAGAGAACAATTAAATAGAGCAGGTGAAGTGACTAGACAACATTTAAAAGGTGCACAACATGTGATGAAACAGGTAGCAGACAAGAAATCCAAAGATCGTAGTTTTGCCAGTGGAGATAAAGTTTTAGTATTGTTACCAGTGATAGGTGATTGCCTTTAAAAGCAAGGTTTTGTGGACATTATCAAATTGAAAGGAAATTAAGTAAGGTGAATTATGTGGTAAAAACGCCAGATAGAAGAAAGACTCACCGAATGTGTTATGTGACTATGCTTAAAAGGTACTTTGAAAGGGAAGGAGAGAAAAAGGAGATTTTAATGATTCTAACTCAAAGTGACGAACCAAATCTAGATGACTGTGAATTTGACATACCTCAAATTAAATTGGAGAATGAGGATGTTCTTAAAAATTGGGATCAAATGTTGAATTACCTTCCAGAGGAAAAATGGACTGACCTGAAAGAGTTATTGATATCACGTGGGCAAGATTGTAGAGATAAATTGGTAAGTACTAAAATGGTTATACATGATGTAGATGTGGGAAATGCTGTTCCAATCAAACAACATCCATATAGACTTAACCCTTTAAAATTGGCACAGGTTAACAAAGAGATTGAGAGTATGCTTAAAAATGGCATAATTGAAGTGGGTTGCAGCCAATGGTGCTCACCCATAGTGATGGTACCGAAACCAGACAGTACCCAATGGTTGTGTGTGGACTATAGAAAGGTTAATGCAGTTACAAGAACAGACTCTTATCCTATCCCACGTTTGGAGGATTGCATTGAGAAAGTGGGACAATCAGCTTTTATTTCCAAACTGGATTTACTTAAGGGTTACTGGCAGGTACATTTATCCGATACGGCGAAGGAGATTTCAGTTTTTGTGACTCCAGATGGTATATACCAATTCAAAGTTATGCCATTTGGCATGAAAATTGCCCCATCCACTTTTCAACGGTTAACTAACAAAGTCATTTCAGGATTACCCAATTGCGCAGTGTACATCGACGATCTGGTAATTTTCAACCAGACATGGAAAGAACATTTAAAAACATCGGATGGAGCTATTCGATTGACTTCAGGAGGCGGTATTTGGTGATAAACCTAGCCAAAAGTGAATTTAGAAAATTCTTTCCTTGGCCATACAATCGGACAGGGTCGAATGGTCACATGGGATGTGAAACCAACAGGTATTGAGGAGTTTTCAATACCCTCAAGACAAAGGGAAATGATGCGATTACTTGGCATGAGTGGATTTGATCGAACATTTGTGCAAATGTTTTGTGGCGTGATTGCTCCAATGACAGACTTGCTCAAGAAGCATAACAAATTCCAGTGGACACAGGACTTTCAACAGGCATTTGACTGCCTGAAAGCTGTGATAACCAATGCTCCTTTGTTGGAGAATTACAAGGGGCTCTGTGATCAGATTGAACAAATGTATCTGACTTTGAAGAGAAATGCTGAAGCGTAGAGAAATGGATGGATCGTGCAGAGACCTTCTTGTTCAAAGAGACTGTCAATCGAGAAGGAGTTTCAGTTGGAGGAAGAACAAAACAAAATGGACTATATTATTATATGTGTTTGCGTGTGTTGTTTTTTGAAACAAAAAAGTATTGTGTGCATTTCTTAAAGGATAGTGAAAAGTTGAAAAATAAAACCATCTTGAAGTTGATGGTTTATTTTTTTTCTTGGGGGGAGGTGTCATGTGAGAGTACCTTTAAGAAATGGGTGTTTAAGAAATGTACCTTTAAGAAATGAGTGTTTATCAGTGATGTCAGACTGTGGGCGGAGCTGGGCTGTCTGACATATTTTTACTTTTGATTTAGGCTGTTTGCTGCAGGGTGTGTTTTAGTTTCATTTTCAGAGCTGGATAGCTGCAGTCACAGCCAGAAGGTGTATTAGAGTCTATGTCTATAATCTAAAAACTGTAAATCAATCCTTTGGTGACTTAAAATGAATAACTGCTCCCAGTAGTGTCGTGACTTTTAACCTGATGTGCTTCTCTATAATGGTTTTTTAAAAGTCTTATGGATGTTAAAAGGACAGCTTAAGGATTACTTAGTGTTGTATTCTTTGGGGGCTGTATTTGAATTAATGGTTGCTAAGATGTTCACTCTATGTTTTTAAAAGGTGAACTTGAGTTCATAGAATAAACATTGTTTTGCTTTAAAAAATACTTTTCCATTTCTGCTGTCCCACACCTGTAGAGTGGGCCGTGTGCTCCCCATACCACAATCTATTAAACGTTGTGGGTCAGGTGAATTCCATGATACACTTTGGGGTTCTCTAAAGCCTGGCCCATAACAATATACTGTCTTAAATTGTACCTCCGATGTAGACCAAGATGAACAATAACAGTACCAGCAAGATCACCTGCAGTCTGCTGGTCACACACCAGTAGCTGCACAGCAGAGATGATGCAGCAGAGAGGAAGTGAAATTTAGTGCATACCAGCCAGGGTCTCCAGAATGGTTTTGCTTTGGTGTTCTCTTCACAATATTGTACAGCAATATGGTTTGGATCTACAGTATGGAGAAGGCAAGGCGCTCAGATCCTCAAGGGATGATTTAGAGAGGACGATGAGCAGAAACAAAAAGGGCAATGAGGGCAGTGCACCTTCAGCTGTTCATATTGCGCAACCCAAGTGTCAGGAATGTCCTTATTTATGCAAAGTTCACTTAGCCTGAGCAGTGCACCCACAGCATCAGAAAATGTAACAGCTATTATTTCCCTCCTTACCACAATGCCACTGACACAAAGCATATGGGCAATCAACAAGCTACCGCTTTGAAAATATCCCCATTGGTTCCCACACATTCATGCCTTCACATTCATCATTAAATAAGGTGGAAGGCCACTTACCACCCATCACCAAAGAATGGGCAGAATAGGAAAGTGCTGATAAAAAAAAGGAACAGAAAACTCATCCAAATAACATTTCCCAGACACCTGTTGTGCATACCCTATTGTAAGTGAAAGCATTACCATTCCTTTTTCAGCTATTGCTGTGTGGTGGAACCCATGTGGCTTCAAAAGAGGAGGGGGCAGGGTACGCAAATCCCTGTTCTGCGTCTTAAGATGCTTGTGACTGACATCTTCTAGGTTTTGTAACCGATGCGGGCCCCACTAAAGACTAGACCAAATGCATCCAGGCAGGGACAGACCCAGCCACTGGGACATAAGGCAGCATGTTGGGTATTGGTGAGATGTGGGCTGTGGGTGAGAAGTGGAAGTGCCATGAGTGAAGTCCTCACTTCCATGATTCCTATTACCATCATCCCTCTCAAGGCTGAGCCCCACCTCACTGCTACCAATAGGGTGTGGAGCACTTTGGCACGGATCATTGTGATGCTGCCATTCTCGCTGAGGTGGAGACACATTTACATCCAAAATAAGCAAAATACTGTGGATGCTGGAATCTGAAATGAGAATTGAGGATTTTGGAAACACTCAGCGACCTGGCAACATCTGTAAAGAGATAAAGCAGAGTTAATGTTTTGAGTCCTAATAGCTCTTCGTCAGGATTAAAGGGAGAAAGTGCAGCTGTGAAAGATTGCAACAAAATGTAGCAACTTTAAGAACAAAAGACAGATGGCCTAGTGTGGGAGCGGGGTGGTTTGCACTGAGACAATACATATGTGGGATATTTTAAAAAGGGAGTTAAAATGGAGGAGAAAGGTCACAATCTAAAGCTGCCAAGCTCAAATGTTGAGTCCCGGAAAAGGAAGTTGGGTGGGCACTTGAGCAAAATATGCTTCTAAGTCTCTGAGGATAGAGCTTGTGAACAGGCCTAATTGATTGCCTGCACAGAGAGCTATCATGGACTTGATGGGATGAATAGTCTCTTTCTGTGCCATAATGACTTTTACAGCAGTCCATGGTGTTGGCCAGTCTATCCATAGAATAGGCTATTATGCTAGAAAGGTGCAACATCACTACTCTCATGCCTCTGGTGGACTACCCCTTCTCCTCCAACCTTCCCCTCAATCATGACATGTCCACTTTCAGGGCCTATCAGTACATCGTATGTTGTCCTCTACAATTTGCCTCTTCATTGACATCCCCGGGATACAGCATGTAACCAGATGAGCCCAGCTTGGAGAGAGCTGCATCTTCCGATATGGACTTGCTACTACTGTTCCAGTCTCCACCATTTGTTCTTGTTACTTGTGAACCGTATGTCACCAAGTGAAAATTCAACTATTCGCCTTACAGGTCCCACCAGAGTGCAAGTATCTGAGCTGATGCATGGTCTGTATTAGTCTTGTCTGCGACAGTGCACCCTCAGATGTGCTCAGTTCCTCTGAGGACTTATTTGCCACCGTGTCCACCAACTCCTGCTGATCAAATGAGGACTTTGTGGGAGAATAAAGTCATAACTTATTTCTGGGAAAGGAAGAATATTGCAAGTAATCCTATTTTACTCATTGTTGAAATCAAGTCAACATGACTAAGTGCCACATGACATGTGAGGAGCTTTTATTTACTTCTGTCGAGGTAGTTAGGAGCTTCCCTTCTGCCCATCTCAGATAGCATGGAATACCAAAACTTTGCATATTGCCTGTGCTGCCTCTACTGCAACTGTGAGCTCTGTGACCTGCAAAAGGCCTCTTTGGCTGTCTCCCTGGTATTCTGTGCTCTCTTCTCCTACAAGAACCAAAAGAAGAGATCTTTATGTGAATGCAATTGCATCTTTTCATCCGGTGCATGAACCCATCACTGTTGATGTTCCCATGCCTTATGTGGATTTCATTCCTCCCCATCTTGAGGCTGTGTGCATGGTCACATGCAGAGGTAACACCCCCACCCGCCCCTCCACCCAGAGAATTGAGCACCCCCACTTTTATTATGTTTTCACCATTTACAGGATGCAGATGCCTCCCCTGACCATGACCATCTCAACTGAAGCCCTGTACGGAACCAGAAACCCCCATTACCACTGACTGTGAGACTATTAATATGCCCCGCACACCAAGCTGCGCTTGATAACCATTGGGCCTTGCCCCTCCTTGGAGCAGAAACACAATGTGCGTGCTGAGTATAGCACTATAGCATGGCCCAGAGGGCTCCAGGACAGCCTTTAATCTCTCATTCTAACTACGAGGTCCACAAAGCTCGAGGACTGCCTTTAATCTCTCAACCCGACCTCTTGGCATCAGGCCAGAGTCAAGCACTGTATTTTACTGAGCTCTCTGGTTCCTCAATAAATGACCGTAAGACCATTTCTCTTTCACCCTCACAGAATCTCTGTGCAATATTTACCTCTTGTGCCACACTAACATCCCATTCCTTTTCAAACTGTCTGAGTGCATCCCCCCCCCACCCCCCGATGCAAATCGAACCCCATCTACCCCAATCTATGTATGAGTTTTGTTGTTCCATTTCAGGTTCCAGCTTCTCTACCCTCAATCTTTCCTCTGCCTGCCATTGTTCCCCCACCCCGAACCCTATCAAATCCCCCTTCACCCTCATGTCTGTCATCTTCCTCCCACCTCCCCCCGGTCGCCATACTGGTCTCTATTTTAGAGTACAGGCGTAACTGAGACTCGCAGCACACAATGCTGTTCTGCCAGAGTAATGCGGCAACCATGGTGAGCAGCCCAGTTCAACACCTGAGTCAACCACCTTGAGCAGTCCCACCATACACCCAGAGCAATGACCAGATCATCACCCTGGAGTCCGAAATAAAGAAGTTGGTGGCGATTCAGGGGAACCTGAAGAATATGGTGGAGGACCAGGAGAATCGGTCGAGACGTCAGAACATTAGAATAGTGGGTGTGCCATTAGGAACTGAGGGCAGGGACCCAACAGACTACGTGGTCAAGATGCTGAGAAACCTGGTGCGGAGGGACAGCTTCCCAAACTCACCGGAGATCGACAGGCCCATAGGTCACTCCGGCCGAAACCCAGGGCGGGGCAACAACTGAGAGCGATCATCACCAAACTACACTGGTACCAGGACTGGGAAAGAATCCTATCCTGGGCCAGGCAAACAAAGGTCTACAGCTGGTAGAGATACAGGCTCAGGGTGTGCCAGGACATTGGGGCAGACCTGGCAAAGCGCCGGGCAGAATTTAATAGGGCAAAGTTGGACCTGTAGAAGATCAATATTAAGTTTGGGATGCTATACCGAGTCAGACTTTGGGTAACATATCAGGGGAGGAAACATTATTTTACTGCCCCTGCAGATGCAGATGACTTCGTCCAAAAGAGCGGACTAGACAAGCCACAAGGAAGTCAGCGATGAGGCGGACACTGATGAGACAAAGAAAGTTAAAGGATAATTTGCATGGGGCTTTGCTGCCTCGTTCTGAATCAGGGAAATAGTTCACAGAAAGGAGGGGGTGAGAGCAGCGCAGCGCAGGAGAGGATGGGGAGGACATAGAGGGGAAACCAAAAGCAAACAGGTATCGGAGGGGGTCGAGCAGGCCCCAGTAGGGGAGTCACACCCTGGCAGGAAAGCTAATGAAAGCAGGTACGAGCGGGGGGGGCATGGCGCATCTCCCACCAGGAAGAGTGCGCCTGGCGAGGAGGGGGGGCTGTATACCACCAAGCGGGGAGACATGGGGTGCAGATAAGAGATAGGGGGGAAATAGAGGGAGGAGACAAGTGTAGGGTAGGGTCAGCAGAAAGCGGGAGAAGCAAAACCACAGGGGGAACAAAGGGATAGGGTAGGGGGGCTTCAACAGGCCACACGTGGCAAAAAGGAACGAGGTTGCACCACAAAACAGCCACTTTGGAGGGTCCCTCAACAAAGGGAGATCCCGGAGTGCAGAGGTTCACCCACATGGTGTACACATAGTTGGTGGCCATGTTGTTGGCCCCTGGACAAAGTGAAACCCTGGAGCTCAGGGGCCCAGCCTGATGGTGAGAACGGTAACTATTGCCATTTTGGATGGCTCCCTAACAAAGAGAAGCCCCAGAGTGCAGGGGCACATCCTCAAGGTAAGTATGGTTAATCCAACAGGAAGGAGGGGGGAGACGACGACAAAAAACTGTCGTCAGAATAGTCACCTGGAATGTCAGTCCCAGTGAAAAGATCCAGAATCTTTGTCCACCTGAAAGCCGACATAGTCTTCTTCCAAGACACGCACCTGAGGGAGAAGGATCGACTGTGGGTAAGAAAGGGATGGGCGGGACAGACGTACCATTCATGTTATGAGATGAGAGGTAAGGGGGGGGCAGCCATACTTCTTCATAAGAGGACTACATTTACTGCGCCGAGGATGGTGTTAGGGACCCAGTGCGACAATACGTCATGGTCAGCGGTGTCCTGAACAGGGAACCGGTGGTCCTGGTGAATGTGTATGCGCCCAACTGGGACGACACTGAATTTTAAAACTTCACCATGGTGGAAGTCCCCAACATAAACAGCCACAGACTTTGTGGGCGTGGGGGAGTGGAAGACTTTACATGTGTACAGGACCCACTGACAGACAGGTCAAACCCCAAAATGGGAAAAACAGCAGGCATGGCTAGAAAACTAGGGTCATTTATGGAGCAGATGGTGGCAGTGGACCCATGATTCTTCATGCACCCGGGTGAGGCGTTCTCATTTTTTTCAAAAGTACACAGGATCTACGCCCATGTTGACTTCTTTGTGGTAGGGAAATTGGTGCTTCCAGGGAAAGTAAGAGTGGAATACTCCACGAAAGTAATGTCCGACCACACTCCATACTACATGGATGTGAGGTTGGAGATGGGCCATGCCCAACACCCTCCATGAAGGTTGGACATGGCCCTCCTGGTGGCTGACAAGGTCTTCTGCCAGAAAATATCACAGGCCATAGACAAATGCAGCACTGACAATTAGAACGGGGAGATCTCACCCTCCACGTTCTGAAAGCACTGAAGGTTGTGATCAGAGGCAAAATTATCACCTGTAAGGCATGCAGGGACAGGGAAGACAGGGTGGCTAAGCAACAACTGATTAAATCCATACCGGCGGTAGACAGACGAAATTCTGAAGCCCCGACCGTAGAACTTCTGGTGGAGAGGGAAAAGTTACAAATGGACTTTGATCTTCTATCCAACAGGAAAGCTGTGCATCAACTCTGCCCGACACGGGGGACTTTTAGAAACACGGAGAAAAAGCCAGCCGCCTACTGGCTCACCAGCTAAGAGAGCAAGCAGCCACAAGGTAGATAGCACAGGTGAAGGGTAGCAAAGGAGGACTGGTAGCTGAACCAAAGAAGATCAAAAAAGCATTTCAGGCCTTCTACCAGGGGCTGTATGCCTCCAAACCCCCCGACGGGGACTCGGGGATAAATAAGTTCCTCGATGGACTGGACATGCCACTCATGTGGAAAGACTGGAGGAGGGGGCTTGAAGCACCACTATAACTTGGAGAAATCACAGACAGCATCAGTTCCATGCAGGCGGGGAAGGCGCCGGGACCAGATAGGTACACGGCAGACTTCTACAAAAGATTTGTGGCAGTACTGGCCCCGCACTTGCGGGAAATGTTTGCAGACTCACTAGCAAGGGGCACTCTGCCTCCAATGCTGGCACAAGCCATTATATCGCTCATACGCAAGAAAGATAAAGATCTAGTGGAATGCGGAGTCTATACTCGAATACACCTTTTGGACGGTTAAGAAAAATGAGTACTCCCGGTCCCTCGGAAGCAAGAACCTCCACGGATCCACTCCTCCTATTTCCTCCATAAGCCCAGCCAGTGGGGGTCTCTCCCCCCCCCCCCCCCTCCCTCCCGACCCCTCCTACCACCATCATTGTAACTCCAGGCCCTGCCCACTAGGCCTGGCCCACCCCATACCATTGAACCATTCCCCCATTCACTACCTCTCAAAAACCCCTCACCCAATATCGATCCACTCACCCCACTTTTCACATCTCCTAGGCCTGTAAAAACCTGCTCACCCAGTCTCCGCCATCCGCAGCCCCTTCCCCCACCACACGTCCAATCACTAGTCGATTTACACTTGCTAGTGTAGGGGCCTCTACCCAGGCCCCTGCCCCTACCCCTCACCCGGTCCAAGGAAAGCAACAAGAAAATACATATCCCCTTCTAACCGACAAATCCAGTTCAAACAAACAAACCCCAGTAAAACCATCGCAACAAAAAAGAAAAAGACAGAACAGAAAAAAAACACTTACCTTATCCAAAATAGCAACTCTGCCCCATTTAACCCAAATCACAGCTTGAAGTAAAAAATTAGAGCTATATACATTCTATCCACTCTTCCAACTCCCCTCCCGTCTGTCCAAGTCCAGTCCTCAGTCCCATTCCTCACTTCTGACCCAATCCTTCTGCCTTCACAAATGCCATCAATTGGACTCGAGTTGTGAAGTAGTTCCAAACAACAGGCTTTAATACACTAGATGTGTGCCCGGCAGTAGACAGAGAAAGGCCGACTGCCAGCCGGTATGGGTTCTTATACCCCACCTCGTAGGCGGAGCTACCAACCTCTCAGCCAATCGGTGGGTAGTCACATGACTAGCCTCAGCCAATTGGCAGAGAGGCACATGACTTGCCTGAGCCAATGGGCAGCGAGTCTTCTGCACCAATGGCAGCATGGTTCTAAGGTACCGCAATCTCCCTAGTCACACTACCACACTGTCTCAATATAAAAGTCTCTGAAGTTGTGGGTCACCCTCAACTTTGCTTGGTACACTACGCAGAATCGCACACCACTATTATACAGTGCTTCTTCGCCAGCTCCACAGTTAAGACCTGGTAAATACGTACACCAGCTCCAGCCCACTGCTCCTCCCACTTCTGCTTTGCCCAACTCAGGACCTTCTCCTTCACATGGTACCTGTTGAAGCAAACAGTCACTGCTCTTGGCGGCTCATTCACCTTTGGTTTAGGGCTCAAGGACCAATGAGCTGGATCCAATTCCTCCCCTTCCCCCACCGACTTCGCCAACAACTCTGCATGTCCTCAAACGTTTAAAATACAACATCAGCGTGTTAAATTCCTGGCCCTGAATATTTATGGATCTTTAGGATCTCCCTCACAAGAATGTCCACACTGCCAAATTGCTATTTGGAATAATTACTGTCAGCATAATTGCCATATAAACCTCACGTGTACAATATTTCAAATTTCATATCTTGGAATGGTTATGCAGCTCTAACTCTCTTATAAAGTCTCAAATTGAGAGATAGCCTGCTACCTGTTCAAAAAGGGCAGCGATATAAAAATGATTTTAAAAACATTTTGGCTGGTTGGGAGATTGTAATGCAATGTGGGAAAAGGCATTATAATTTTCTTTCATACGATAGATAGATATCATATGATAGCGCATAATATATCAAACTGCACATTTAACTAAATGTGCACGTAGCATAAGAAGACATATAAATTCCTCCTAACTGGTTTGCAGTGGTTTGAATACAAGAGTAGATTCATCAATCCCACAGTCACAGCACAGAGAATGTGCAAAATGCTCGGGGAAAAGGAGTTTGAAAGGAGAATAGCTCAGCAATAAAACTGCAAATTGTAGCCCCAATTCTCCCCATGACTACAGCTCATGATTGAGAGTATAGGATTGCAGATTTATTCACATATCTAGTATTATTTATAAGATCAGTGTCTATTCTGACAGGGTACACTGAAATCTTTGAGAACTTTTTTGGAAAAAATATTGCGTGCAATCTACCAGCCACGCCGCACCCGGAAAGCAGCGTGCCATAGCGCAATGTGGCCAGTAAATGACAGGAGATCCCGCTGCCAGGATCTAGCCGGTTCACCACGCCTCGTGAGCTCTAACGCAATCTCGCGAGACATCGCAATGTGAAGCTGCCCATTGTGGGCAAGTTCACCTTTTGACAAATCTGCATATAGAGTGAGACGGCTAGTTCCCTGAGGTAACCAATGCATTTGGATCTTTGTCCTTCACCTTGGAGACCTCGGGTGAGTGCCGTTCAGTACTGGTCTCCACAAATGGGGACCAGGTGCAACGGCACTCGTGAGTGTCTCCCAGGGGATTGGAGGCCCCAGGTGCATGTCCTTTGGGCAGGGTGCCACCTGGGCACCCTGACACTGCAACCAGGATGCCAGTCTGGCAGGGGCACTGCCAGGGTGCCAGGCTGGCATTTTGTGTATGGTGGTGATCGGGCAGGGTGAAGCTCTGCGAGGGTGTGGGGGAAGGGAGGGGTGAACTGAGGGCCCAGGGTCCCCCTGACAGTGAGTTGGGGCTTGGGGGAGGTTCGGGGGTCGGGTCAGGGGTTCGAGAAATCGTGATGCCATTTTTAAATGGCATCCTGATCTCTGCCTGCACTGAGGAGTTTCATCGAGTGGGATTCCTCAGTGAAGGAAACGGGACTAAGTGAGGCCTCGGTCGCATGTTCCCCGCTGAACCTCTTATCTAACCCGAGTCACGTTAGGTAGCTTGGTGCTGCGAGAGCCAGGAAAAAGGCGGCTAAACGAACTTGCTATGGGACATAGACAGGATGCCCCAGGTCCAGGGGTAATAAATGGCAGACATGTCGCCTTGCACGTACTGGGCTGTCTGAGAGTGCCCTATGTCAACAGGAATGAGTTCCACTCCTTGAACATCCAGCTTCTGTGCGACTGTGCGACAATCATACATGTGCGTGCAGGCTTTCCAGGAGGACCCGCACAGCCAGCGAGAGAATTGAGTACAGGCAGTAGCGGCAAAGGTCCGGCATGACCAGAGGGCCAGGGTGGCCCTCATCCTCGCCTGGTCCACATAGAACATGGCCTTGTCTGTCATTCCCCCTCTCCCAACCGCCACACCCCCACCCTCTGCCTTCCCAACACCCCCCATTTCCTATCCTCCCAGGGTCCGTGTAACATCATTCCAGGGTGATGGGACTGTATTGGCAGTATCAGCAGGTCGCGGTCGAGGAAAAGGGGGTGACGATAACCTGCAGAGAGCTGAGCACTGGTGTTCCTCATTCAATGCCATAATCTGACTCCTGCCTCTCTGCCGAGTGCTCGCTCACACCTATCACTTGCACGTGGGAGAGGAGTCCAGGGCCTCCATGTCTGGGGAGATGGGGTATGGGATTGGCGCTCGGCCTGCATAGCTGAAGCAAGTTCCAGAGGTGTAATGGTGGTCGAGGTCAACAAAGTTTAATGATTTACAGAAGCCCCACTCTCCTGATGGTGCCACCCCACTCTCCCCACACCTCCCAGACCCTCCCCCCCCCTTACCTCTAACCTTCCCCCTTACACCCTACCCTCCTTTCCCCCCCAGTTTCCTCAGTTGGGACCCAGCAGACCTCCGACTGCTGTCTCGCCTGGGTATTCCTGCCTCCTCCTGATGTGCATCAGCAGCTGTGTGGTGCTCACCAAAATGTGCCCCAGAAGCTTGTCCACTACTGTTGCCCACCGGTAGGTGTGTGTCTCTGCGCTGGCGGAGGGTGGGGATGACAGCTGTGCTGCGATAACAGTGGCATTCTCGGAGGTCTCCTCTGGGGTGTTCTCTTGGGAGGCAGGGCGGGGGTTCCACCCCCGAATGGGCCGGGACTAACATGTTGTAGGTGGGAGAGATGGGTCAATCTGTATGGCATTAACAACTCAAGTTTGACAGGTCACCTGGGTGGGGGCATGTGTAATCTCATCTCAGCGCCTACCTCTATAGTGGTCATCAGCCAACCCTGCGACCTCGAGGACTCTGATGTCCGGCACAGGCCGTCTGTTTGGGCACTCTCCCATCGTTTGTGGGCCAACTTTCCCTGCGGGAACACCGTGAACCACACACATGGTCCATCGTGAGGGAGGATGGGCCCTATGGGGGGGGGGGTGGGGGGGGGATGAGGCGTCATTAGTTATGAGCTACACTGCTGGACATGGGTAGGCCGGCACACGGAATGGTGCTGCATGGGGGGGCAGTGCCAGGTGCATTCTCTCGGGGGTTAGGGTCCTGTAAAAACTCACCCGATTGGCCCGGTGGAGTTCATTGGCCTTCTTGCGGTACTGGCTGCCGGTCTTCCTGGTCATGCTTCCCGAGCAGACTGCCACTGCCACTTCTTCCTCGGCAGCACTTGCTGCCCTGTGGCTGAACCGCCTAGACCTTCGGTGGAACAGGCCATTCCGTCTGGCCTCGACCGCTTCGAGTAGTCTGCCCAGGTCGGCATCCCCAAATAGCGGAACTGGTTGTCTCGGCGGCATGGCTGCAAGCTGTGTGGGATTGGCTGTGCACGATCAGTTTAAGTGCTTCCCTCCCCTGTTAGCAGGGGCTGGCTAGTGCGGTCCCAGCGAATCAGCTGGCAGGGGACTATGATTTGCGTTGAGAAGCCCATGGGACCTCGTTAAGTGGACCAATCAGCATTTTATGGCGGTGACGGCCTCGCCTCGAGAAGCTTGCGGCAGTAACTGCTCGCTACCACAGTTAAAAACCTTTTGGTTAAATCGCACCCATTATTGCATTTAAATTGCCAAAACAGTGAAAGGTTGAAAATTCACATCCTCTTAGCGGCACCCTACCCCGCAATTTGGGGCAACAAAAGGGTCATAAATTAGGCCAGGACATGACACTGTGCCAGCAGTTTCTAGTAGGGCTTGATGGTAGCAATAATGCCAAAATAAAATGGGGTGTGGCTGAGAATAGGCCCTCATCAGCTGGAGGTCTCTTTGCTTTCAGCTCGGTGAAGCATCAGCGGGCTAATATGTTCAATGAGTGCATCCATGGCAGTCAACCGATCAAAGAACATAGGGCCCATCTGAGTTATTACTCAGATACCGCAGGATCAGAAATATTTAAATATTTTTTTCAATCTCCTTCAGCGGGGCAGGGGGAGTGGTTGTGAAACTTTGGAATTCTGTACCCCAGGGGGCTGTGAATGCTTAGTCACTGAGTACATTCCAGGCTGAGATTGATTGGATTTGGGCATTAAGGGAAACAAGACATATGAGGACAGTGTGGGAAAATAGAGGTGAGGTAGATGTCAATACATAACATTATTGATCAGCTGAGTAAGCTTGATTAATCCTGTGCTCCTATTTCCTATGCCCTTAGATGTCAATGTGCATGAATTATCTTTATGGGTGGTCAACTTTGTACCCCTTCCCTGCCCCCTGCAACCAATAAGAACAAAATAAATAGCAACAAGAGTAGACTGGGCAGCACGGTAACACAAATGGATAACACTGTGGCTTTACAGCGCCAGTGTCCCAGGTTCGATTTGCCCGCTAGGTCACTGTCTGTGTGGAGTGTGCACGTTTTCCCCGTGTCTGTGTGGGTTTCCTCCGGGTGCTCCGGTTTCCTCCCACAGTCCAAAGACGTGCAAGTTAGGTGGATTGGCCATGATAAATTGCCCCTAGTGACTAAAAAGGTTAGGAGGGGTTATTGGGTTCCAGGGATAGGGTGGAAGTGAGGGCTTAAGTGGGTCGGTACAGCTTCGATGAGCCGAATGGCCTCCTTCTGCAGTGTATGTTCTATGTTCTATATGGCCCCTTCGGCCTGCGCCACCATCCAATAAGTTAATGGTTGAATCTTCTGCCTAGACTCCACTTTCCTACCTGCTCACCTTGATTCCATGAGAACTCAGACATAAGACATAAGTGCAGGAAGCCATTCAGCCCCTCGAACTTGCTTTACCATTCAATAAAATCACGGATGATCAGATTATAAAATCAACTCCACTTTCCTGCCATCCCCCCATAACCCTAGATTCCCTTGCAAATCAAGAAACTGTCCAACTCCGCCTGCACATATTGCTCTGGGATAGAGAACTCCA
Organism: Scyliorhinus canicula; assembly: GCF_902713615.1. Classification (NCBI taxonomy): domain Eukaryota; kingdom Metazoa; phylum Chordata; class Chondrichthyes; order Carcharhiniformes; family Scyliorhinidae; genus Scyliorhinus; species Scyliorhinus canicula. The sequence continues at coordinate 109,482,013 of NC_052155.1, read as the reverse complement.
AAGATTCATGGCTCTCTGAGGAAAGAAATTCCTCCTAATCTCCATCTTAAATAGGAGACCCCTTATTTTTAAACCGTAGCCCTTATTCCAGAATCCCCCATGAGGGCAAACATCCTCTCAGCATCTACCCTGTTACATCCGCTCGCAACCTTACATCCAATCAATGAGTTTAGGCCCAACCTGGTCAATCTTTCCTCCTAAGATAACCTCCATCCCAGGAATCAGCCGAGTGAACCTTCTCTGAAATGCTTATGATAGTACATGTCTCCTCACTGCCGGGGAGGCTTAGTGGTATTGTCACTGGACTAGTAATCCAGGTTTCAGGTGGGGGCTAATTGTGGGGTGCATCTCCTTATCTCAGTCCCAAATATTGAACCCTTTATCCTGAGGATACGCCCGTGTTCTAGATTCTCTAACCAGGGCAAACAACATCTCAATGCCTATCCTGTTAAGCCCCTTCAGAATTTTCTACGTTTCTTACCTCTTCTGGCAGAAAGGCACCTGAGACATAGATACTGATAGACATTACTGAAATAAATGAATCTCCTACTGACCCTGCTAACTGCAGCAGGGACACGGAATGTTAAAGCAAAGAGAGAGACCATCAGACCTATAAAATCTGTGCTGTCTTTTCTCCACAGAGACTTAAGCAATAATCGAGGCTATCGCTTTTGCGTAGTACTGCGCAAGTGCTGCACTGCCAAATGTGTCATCTTTTGGATGAGACATTAAACTATTACCCCACCTGGAAATAAGAAGTACCATAAGACCATTTCATTAATAAACATGTGTTCCCTTCCGTGTCCTGGCCAATTTTTATCTGACAAGCAATTTCACAAAAACAGATTATCTGGTTGCACCACTGTTTGTGGGAGCTTGCTGTCTGAAAACTGGCTGCCATGTTTCCCACATTGCGACAAAATGCTGTAAAGCACTTTGGTACGTTCTGAGGTCTTGATTAAGTGTAAACTCTCTTTGTTTCTTTTACTTTATGCTACCTGTAATGAACTTTGCCTCAGTTTTGTCACTTGGCGTTAGAATATTATGTGCACAATATTTTTCACGACAAAGAGGGTCCAGATTTTGTTGCATGTGGGCGCAGAATAGTATATGAGCAGACACAAATGGAATTGAGCACAGTGTAATCATCAACGAGCCAGCCTCACTTCTGACCTTATGGGTAGAGGGAAAATCATTGATAAAGCAGCTGAAATTGATTGATCCCAGACACTGCCCTGAGGAACTTCTGCAGGAATATCCTTGGACTGAGATGATTGACCTCCAAATACCACAACCACCACCTGACTTGCCAAAGCCTTTCCACCACCAACAAGGCAGGAATACTCTCCACTTCCCTGGATGAGTTCAGTTCCAAGTTACAACAATAAAGAAGTTACAGCCGATACAGAACTAAGCAGCCATTTGAACAGCAACTCATCCACCACATCAAATATTCACTCCAACTCACCAGCACACAATATGTGTGCCATCTACAAATTTCACTGCAGCTACTTGCAAGGCTTTTCAACAATATCTTCCAATGCTGCAAGTTCAACCACTGAGATAACAAGAGCAGCTGACACAAAGGAACACCATTGTTAGAACCCCAACAAGATCCAGGGGGACGACCCGGTTAATCTCCTTGTGAGCCTCGTGGAGTACAAGCTCCCCCACTGACGGGTGGAGGCCCATCAGCAGGCTAGTTAATTCAGTACCATAAAAGCCAGCCCAGGTAGGAGCCCAGAGTAGTACCGACTGGGACTGGGACGTTCTTCTCAAAAATAAACCTTGTTTTTGACTCTCCTTTCCGGACACCTCCATGATTACTAAATTGGCGACAAGGATAAAGCGGAACTAAAGTCGGTGCTGCTAACCGTTTAGAACATGACCACCTCTCTTCACGAAGGAATAGGTTTGCACCATTTTGGAAATGCCACTCTTTGGCCAACTTGACGCATTTGATGCAGGTGCAGAGGACTGGACTCCGTGGAGCGCAAGCGCTTTTTAAAAAAGCAAACGCTATCGTTGGGGATGATTGCCTGATGGTGATTTTTTGACCATCTGTGGGGCCCCCACTTTCAGCATCCAAAAGAGTCTAACATACCCCAGGGCCCCAGACTCTAAGACGTTCAAAGAGTTAATGGCACATGTAGCAAACCACTACGACCCTAAGCTGTCAGTTATCATACAGAGGTGCCGATTTAATGTGGTCGAGAGGATCCCAGAGGAGTTACAATGTTTCTCCCAGTGATTGCGCAAACTGGCGGAGTTTTGCGAATATGGACTATCCCTACCCGAGATGATCCCTACATGATCGCCTTGTATGCAGTGTAAATATAATGGCGACCAGTGGAAATTACTGGCCAAGCCATTGCTGGCCCTAAAAAAGGCCGGGGAGATCTCCCTCGCACGGGAGATCAGAGAAAAGGGAGTCCAGGAACTCCAGGGGATGTCAGGGATGGTGGCAAACAGCATAGGAAACCCCTCTGTTCAAGCGAATAGCACCCCCTAGGACAGAGACCAGTGGTGCCCCAACCTGGCCTGAACACCATCGAGACCAGGCGCATGGGCCAAGGCCAACTACAGCCAGTTGGGACACCTACCTCCCCAGAGTTGATGGAGGATGATCCAATGCGGTGCACCACTTGTGGCCAGCAAAACCATAGTGATAGTAAACCACTGGTCAGCTGCACAGCCCGAAGGAGATGCCAGGCTAGGGCTAGGACCCTCCACTTAGAACAACCTGATGAAGAGGAGTGTATGCATTTGCATCCTACTGCATTGTCATGCCACCAGTTGCCCCCATCAGGATTACTGGCCAGGTGAACAACCACCTGTTAGAGATGGAATTGGACACGGGGGTCACAGTTTCAGTAATAGGGAGGCAGACCTTTGAGAGAACCAGGACTGGAGTTTAGCAGTTGGGTTTGCAGGACACCGATGCAAGGCTAGTGACCTATACGGCGGAACGCCATAGCGATGGCCCCAGTTACTTATGGGCAGCAGGCTGTTAGACTGCCATGAATAATAATGCGGAGGCCTGGACCGAGTCTGCTTGGCCAAGACTGGCTAGAACACCTCCTGCTAGACTGGCAACAGATCAGATGGACAGCGGAGGACTTTATGAAGTCTTGGAGAAGTACCCAGAAGTCTTCCAGGGGAGCTTGAATGAGATTAAGGGGGCAATGGCCAAGATATATGATGACCCCGAGGCTCAGCCAAAGTACTTCCGGGCCTCTCTGGTCCCCGATGATCTTCTGGCAAAAGTTGAGAATGAACTCAAACAATTGGAAGGCCTCGGTATCGTCCGACCCGTGCGATGTGCTGATTGGGCAGCGGCGGTGGTCCCCAACACTAACACCTGACAAAACCGTACACTTGTGTGGAAATTGACCGTAAACAAGGCCTTCCATCTGGAGAGGGTCCTAATGCCGTGGATAGAAGACCTGCACGTAAAACTAGCTGCCGGTCATTCCTTTTCCAAGCTCAACATGAGCCACGCCTATCGCCAACTGGTGCTGGATGTTGATTACAGGGTTTATGTAACCATTAATACCCACAGGGGTCTCTATGGATACACAAGGTTGACGTTGGCTTGTGCAATTTTTCAGCACATTATGGAGAACATCCTGAGAGGGCTAGCACAGATGGTGGTCTACCTGGACAACGTCCTGGTCACCGGAGCCACGAAAAGGGAGCACTTGAACAACCTGGAGGAATCCTCTGCCGGATTTCTTGAGACAGGTGTCTTCCTCAAGAGGCGAAACAGCAATTTCTACAAGGAGGTTACATACTTGGGCTATCACATGGATCGGGATGGACTACACCCGGTTGAGGAGAAAGTGCGTGTATTAATTGATCGTTCTTAGGTCCCATAAACTACTACAGGAAATTTATTTCTGGCCTACCGACCATCCTTGCCCCACTGCACAAATTGCTGAAGAAGCACCAGGAATTAGTGTGGAGAACGCCTCAAGACAAGGCCTTTGTCAGGTTGAAGCAGCAGCTAACGTCCTCAGGGTTATCGGCACATTACGACCCCTCCAAACCCCTTTTGGTGGAATGCGACACCTCGTCTTATGGAATTGGAGCAGTGCCGTCCCACTGCATGGCTGGCGGTAGGGAAATGCCGGTAGCATACACATCAAGGACTTTGACCACTGCAGAGCGCAATTCTGCCAACATTGAAAAGAAAGGTTTGGCTGTCATCTTTGCGGTGAAGAAATTTCAATGATACATGTATGGACATCGATTCGCCATTGTGAATTGTTCAGGCTTTTTAAAGAAGACAAGGTCATCCCGCCAACAGCATCCGCCCAGATTCTGCAATGGGCCCTGTTGCTGGAAGCCTACGAATATACCTTCGAGCATCATCGAGGTTTGCAGTTTGAAAATGTGGATGCAACTTGCCTAACAATGCACCACATGGCAGGAGCAACGGAAGCTCCCAAAAGATGCCTAGCTACATCAATGCTGAATGGCCATGCCGACCTTGGTGCACCTGCATGCCGACTTTGTCAGATCTTTCCAAGGGTCAATGTTTCTACTCGTAGTAGTCACCCTCTCCAAGTGGCTGGAAGTCTATCAGATGTCGGCCACACATCGAAGGCCATGGTTGAGAAGCTACATCTTTCTTTTAGCATCCACGGCATCCCAAAGGGGCTAGTCACAGCCAAAGGCACTGCATTCATCAGACACAAACTCTTTATGAAAGCAAACGTGGTGCGGCATATCCACATGACCATGTATCACCATTCCTTGAACGTGCTGGCCGAGCAAGTGATGCAGCCGTTCAAGAGATGGATGAAGAAATAGAGCATGGGGTTCTGTGAGATGCAATTGGCACTGTTTTTGTTTAGTTCTGGATCGCACCACATGCCGTGATAGCTGCAGCACAGGCAGAACAGATGGTGCGCCGGAATCTGAGGATCCGCCATAACCTCACGTTCCCCAATATTGGCGGAAAAGTACAACGTGCTGAGGACCCACAGAGACAAAGCCAAAGTACCAGACACTGACTAGGAGTTTCAAACCAGAGGATGCTGTGTACATCCAAAACCTCAAGATAATGCCGGTTGGGCTCCAGGGACAGTGGTACGACATACCGGACCAGTTCCGTACCAGGTGAAGACGCGCAAGCGAACGGTGCAGAACTGATCATCTCAGGAACAGGAGGTCAAGCCCCATCAGAAGAACCGTCTTCCAGCACATGGAGGCCTGGGGGCCTCACCCCCTGTGGGCCTCGACACAGAGATGCGAGAGGTGTGGATTCCGACTCTCAGATGGAAACCCAGGCAACCAAGGATTCCGGTGGCGACCTTGCCAGGGATCAATTTCTAGCGGTACCTCCCAGATGATAATTCTGGAAACGATGTTCTTCCACATGCTATACACCCACTAACCCCCCCCCCCCCCCCCCCCCCCCCCCGACACAACCCCGTAGCCACTGGGGGTGCAGCCGTAGCCAAACAGGTTCCCTTCTTCAAGGGACGTATGGACTTTTCAGGGAGAGAGGGTTTGATGTTATAATCCCCTAAGAGGATGCCTGGTTTATCTCCCCATGAGCCTCATGGAGTACGAGCTCCTCCTCTGAGGTGCAGAGGCCCATCAGTGGACGAGTTAATTCAGTATCATAAACCCGTCGCAGGTAGGAGCCCAGCTGCAGAATAGTTCCACTGGGACTGTTGCTTGTAAATACATTCGAGGAAAGAAACCTTGTTTTTGACCCCCCCGTTCCGGACTTCTCCATGACTATTTAAATCACCGCTTGAAGATCAAGCACCATTCTGGCTTGGAAACATATTGCTGCTCTTTCTTCATCACTGGATCAAAATCCTGAAACACCCTATTCAATAGCCAAACAGATGTTCCTACACCACACCGACTGCAAGGTTAACCTGCAACATCCTCAAGGGAAACTGGAATAGACAATAAATATGGACATTACCAGCGATACCTATGTCCCATGAACAAATATTTTAAAAATAGACCAAGGGGATGGTAGTTCATTAGATTGGATATGCCTTGCTTTTTGTGGACAGAAGACACCTTGGCAATTTACCACACAGTTAGGTGGATGCCTCATTGTAATTGCACCAAAACAGTTGGTTAGGTGCAGTCAGAAAACTGCATGATGCAGTGACCTCCATATTTTTTAAACCATTCCTAGGGCATGAAATTCTATTAAATACGTAATGTTGTTCAAGGTCAACATTTAATGCTTGTCCCTCTCCCTCTGTCATTGGCGCTCCCTCTGTCACTGGCGGGTCGGGTACAGGCGGTTAAAATGAATGTGCTGCCGCGATTCCTGTTCATTTTTAAATGCCTGCTGATTTTCCTGCCAAAGGCATTTTTTTATAGAGAGATTGAAGGGACGATTACCTCGTTCATATGGGGAGGGAAGGTGGCCAGAATTAAAAAGGTGCTACTGCAGAGAGGAAGGCAGGCAGAGGGTTTGGATCTTCTGAACCTGATGTATTATTACTGGGTGGCGAATGTGGAGAAGGTACGGAGCTGGGTCAGAGGGGTTGATTCCCAGTGGGTCAGAATGGAGGAGAGTTTGGGTAGGGGGTCGGGATTGAAGGCGCTAGTGACAGCGCCACTCCCGGGGAGATACTCAAGGAGGGGGCAGGGCCAAGGGAAATGCCGATTTGGGGGAACCATAGATTTGAGCCGGGGAAGTGGGATGGAAATTTTCCAAGATGGAAGGAGAAAGAAATTAGGACACAAAGATTTATTTCTTGGGGGTCATTTTGCGGGACTGAAGGAGCTGGGAGCGAAGTATGGGTTGGAGCAGGGGGAAATATTTAGATACATGGAGGTTCGAGAATTTGCCAGAAAGGAGATACAGAGCTTCCCAGTAGAGCCGGGGGGACTGGAGAAGGGGGTAGTATCTGCGGTTTATGGGGCTATTTTGGAGGAGGAGAAGGCGCCGCTAGAAGGGATCAAGTCAAAGTAGGAGGAAGTATTGGGAGAGAGTATGGAGGAGGGGTTCTGGTGTGAGGTGCTCCGGAGGGTGAACGCCTCCACCTCGTGTGCGAGGTTGGGGTTGATATAGCTGAAGGTGGTATATAGAATGCACCGTACAAGGGTGAGGATGAGCCGGCTCTTTGAGGGGGCAGAAGATGTGTGTGAACGTTGCGGGGGAGGTCCCCGCAAACCACGTTCATATGTTTTGGTCCTGTCCAAAGCTGGAGGGTTACTGGAAAGAGGTGTTTAGGGTAATCTCTAAAGTGGTGCACATGAAACTGGACCCGGGCCCTCGGGAGGCCATATTCGGGGTGTCGGACCAGCCGGGGTTGGAAACGGGCGCAGAGGCAGGTGTTGTAGCCTTTGCCTCATTGGTCGCCCGAAGGCGGATCCTGTTAGGGTGGAGATCAACCTCTCCTCCCTGTGCCCTGGCGTGGCGGGGGGACCTGCTGGAATTCTTGATGCTTGACAAGGTCAAATTTGAACCGAGAGGAAGGATGGAGGGATTCTACAATTCATGGGCGTTATTCATTGTGCACTTTCGAGAATTGGATCACATCGAACATTAGGGGGGTTGGGAGCTAGGGGGGTTGGGGGGAGTGTATGTGTTAATGGTGACTATGGGTGATTCCTGATTCCTCTTTGTCATTTGTTTATGTTAACATGCAGGCTAAGTTTGTGGGTTTGATTGCAGGATGGGATCGTTGTTATTGATATGTGGATTGACCTTACATTCGTTACTGATTATTGTTTATTGTAGGTGTAAATTTGGGAGAAAATGTGAAAAAGAATTTTTTTTAAATTTTAAAAACATTTAATGCTTGTCCCATATTATTCTTGGGAAGGTGATAGTAGGCAGTCTTCATGAACTGCCGCAATACATTTGGTGAATATATACCACAGTGCCATTAGGAAAGGAGTTCAGGATTTTGACCCAGTGACAATGAAGTAATATATTTCCTTGTCATGATGGCCTGTGACTTGGACGAGAACCTGTAGGTGGTGGTACTCCCACAGACTGAGTGACTTGCTAGGCTATTTCAAAGGATAGTTAAGAGTCAATCATATTGTGTAGATCTGGAGTCAAATATGAACAGATGAGCTGGATTCAGCAGATTTTATTCCCAAAGGGCATTAGTGATCCAGAGGAGATTTTACAACAGCTTGTTAATTTTATGATCACCATTTTATGATCACCACCTTTTAATTCCAGATTTATTTAATTGACACTGAATTTAAATTCTCAGGAATTCAAACTTATATTTTCAAATCATTAATCTAGGCCTCTGGATTTGTAATATAAGGTACTGACAGACCTAGTGAGCATTTACTATTTGAATTTAGATTCATGACATCCGCACTATATTTTGCTTCTGCATTACTAGTCCAGTAACCTTACCCAAATGCATCTCTAATTACAACTAAATACATAATTATTTTTGAAGGTAATTTCATTTAATATCAATTTTCTTTTTTACTACTCTATTCCAGTCAATACTAACAACATGATTTTTCCATAGATCATACATTTCAGCTAAAATCTATGAAATCATTAGGCCACTCAAAGTTATGAATATAATTTCCACTGATAGGTTGATTAGTTAGCTGCACCAATGAATATTTCTAATTGTGAATTGGAAAAGTCTCTCCAAAAGGGCATATTTAACAAGGAAATATTCCAGGTGAGCACTCTTTTCTAGTCAAGACAGATATTACTCACACAACCACTTCAGTACAGCTATCTCATAATATGCTCCAACATTAATTATTATGCGTTTAGCAGCTCTTCACAGATCGATGATCAATGGCACCTTTGTGCCTGAAACCACTTTTATGAATATTGTTTCAGCTTTAAGTGCAGCCAGCAGCTTACTGGCAGTTGACCGTCCACTTGATCATTACCCAAACAATGCCATTAGCTGTTTTACAAAGCCATTTGTGTTCCAGCAAAATCAATGTCCTTGCTTCTTTGAGTTCATTATTCCCTATATCTTCAATAAATTGCAGGGATCTCAAAGTTCTCACTACATGGTAAGGGGAAGTTTCAGTCCCCACAAAAGCATCATAATGAATTTGCTAGCCTACCAGACAACTAAAATTTTCAACAAACTAATTTTATGCCACATAGAACAAAGCAGCTATGTTAACAGCAGGAATGATGGTCAACATTTGGTAATACTTTTACTCCCTACACCTGCATTCTTGATTTTCAAAGAGGAACAGCACTGTGAATTAGAAATTCATTCAAGTTGAGCAACATATAATTACTTTTGAATGAATCCCCAGTGGCCCATTTTGATGACTTCAGGTTTTGATTAATATTTTGCTTTCATCCCCAAAGATTCTGGGTTTAATTCCATTCAAACACTGGCATATTTGAAGCTGCTATTTAGTATTCTTCAAAGTGTTGCCTGGCTGTTGATTTTTACCTGTGAAATAGAAATGGTTTAACATCAGAACGCTCAATGCTTACTTTAAAACAGAGTTGGCTTCCCACCATTGATAAAGCTGGCAGGCCATTATGAGCTTTGCATAAGTCACAGATATTCTGTGCTCTATGTTCACAGAGGCAAGAATGGATACCAGGGGTGACCGTCTATCAGGCCTTTTTAATTGGTGTATGAGACATCTATTGTTGAATAGAAATGGGAGGAAGGACAATATTGGTCATGCATTCTGAGCAACACCAGGTAGATTCACTGTAAGAAGTGTTGATAAGTTAAGTATTATGTTTACAGTAGCCAGAGGAAATTTACTTAACCATAGGGCGGGATTCTTCGGCCTCCCAACTGCGTATTTCTCGGCAGTGGGGGGTGGCGTGCCGGGCACTGGAGGCGGGATTCTCAGCTCGCGCCGCTGTCAATGAAATTCCCCATTGAAGCCACCCCATGCAGCCGGGATACTAACGGACGGGAATGTGCTGCTGTCGGGATTAGAGAATCCCGCCGCCAGTGAACGGTCGGAGAATTACAGCCCATAACGTACACTTGTTAGTCCTGCATCTTGGTCAGTATTGAATAAAAATTGCTACTGTACTCACTCATCTATCTGAGAAATATAGATTTCCAGTTCCTTTACAACTGTCTGTAGCTTATTCAGAAGTTTTTGATATGCATCTTGAGTTTCCACATCCTTTCCCTTCAGGAGGAAGTGCAGGCCAGGCCCATTTTGCTGACCCAAACTATGTCCAGAGGGAGCTGCCATGGTGGTGATGCAATGATGGACGTATTCCACTGTGTCCAATTTATCTATGAAATAACAGCAATGTGAAAATTGAGTGCTAAATGATGAATTTCCTTCAAAGGGTACTGACTAGACAATCTGACAATATTTTAATGCATGTCAACATGAAATACCTATCAAATAAGAATATGATAACAATCATTCAACAAATTACTTAGGTTTCCTCAGTCTGGTGAAATAACCACATACATGTCATTGCTAGGTGACATTACAACTGAATGCCTTCAAAACTCCTAAATATGTCCACTTGTCCGTAATTCTCATTCAAATTCAATAAGACTTTTTTACCAATAGATGGGGTTAGCTTCTTGCATCGGTTTTATTTGGGTGCTAAGATTAAAAGACCAGAGAGATAAAAGTCATATTCTATCCAGTCTTTCACGAGAGGCCAGTCAGTAAATGTGTATTATCACATAATAGAAGTGATTAAGCAATTTGGCTAACACAAAGAGGAACAGCATTTATTAAGAACTTATTCTTCTTTAAACAAGCAAACATCACTTAATTTTCTCCAGCTTACATTCAACAGGGTCCTGTGTCACTGATTATTTACTGACCTCTAAACATTTTCTCAAACAACAAGATCAAAAAACAAACATACTGCAGAACAAGAGGTTTTGTCATTTATTTATGACAAATGCTTCCTTTTCCATCATGACTACGACCCAAGTATAAAGAATGCAAGTGAATCTTAGCTGTGCTGCTTCATCGAGTGCCTCTTGGGATTGAGGCCCAGATCAAGGCTTTTGAGTCCTGGGAGGACTCTTCAACAGGTTGGGTCATTATTATAGGTGATTGAAGAGACTAGTCCTGTATACTGACATTTATATGATCAGTCATTTGAGACGGCTGGTTGGATAAGGCATATAAGCTAACATCAGTGTAAACACTCCCATTAGGTGGGCCATGCATACGAACATACAAAATAGGAGCAGAGCAAACCTGCTCTACCATTCAATAAGACTGTGGCTGTTCTGTTTGGAATTCCACGTTCCTATCATGAAGAAAAATTCTAGCCATGCCAAGTGTGCTAAACTATGAAACTGATTGCCCTCTAATCACCAAGAAGGCAAATTTGATGATATAAATTGTGGTGATCACAAGTTAACCAGATGCAACACAACTGAGCGACCACTAGAGGGAGCACGGGAGAGCCATATAAATAGATCAGGACAGGAAGTGAGGACACACTCTTCACAGCAGGGGCTGGTAAGCAGGACACACAGAACAAGCAAGGCTGGGAGTTAGCACTGGAAGGTAGTTCTAGGTCGAGCTCTGGAAACTGAACGAACCCACAATAAAGCATCTTCTCCACACTTGAGACTGCGAGCTTTATTAAGACACGAGGAACAACACATGGTACCAGCAGTGATTTCAGACGCTTACTACAGGACAACTCAGCTGCAGATACAGAAAGCACAAAATGGCATGGAAATCTCCTACTGGACATTCGACTGGGGAAGACATCGCTAATTCGAGGATGTGGCATGGATACCCACCTCAGCTGGACACGACTGGTAATGTAAGAAATGTCTGGAAAAGGTTTAAACAAATGTTCGATTTTTATCTCATAGCTAATGATGTAGCAGACGCCTCAGACAAAATTAAAATAGCAATTCTCATCGAAGGGCCTGTCAATAGGAAAGTGTATAATGGATTTAAACACTCAAAAGGTGAAGACAGGAACAGCTTACAAACGTACTAAACAAATTTGAAGAGTACTGTGAGAAATTTGAACAGCAAGGCATGCTCACAGTCCAACCTGCACAGAGACTGAGTGATGCAAGACTTAAAAAATCACAAAAAGATCAGGAAATCGCGAATGCACAGTACAGATCAAAAAGAAGAAATAACATGAATTTTTCACAAAGCCAAAACGCTGAAATCCAGTCCAGATCGGAAAGAAAAGGTAACTTACAACTTTTAGAAAGAAAAAACGCTGAAATCCGCGATAAAATGGCGTCGGGGCACATTTTGCAGTCTCTGGTAAGCAAAGAACTACAAATCGCGTCTGCGCATGCGCCGGAACCGGAAGTTGCACATGCGCCGGAACCGGAAGTCGCGCATGCGCCGGAACCGGAAGTCGTGCATGCGCCGGAACCGGAAGTCGCGCATGCGCAGTTTACAAAAGATCGCGTCGCGGATCGTTATGCGCATGCGCAAGCCGCGCATGCGCAGTCAAAAAAAGTCATCGTCGCAGACCGTCATGCGCATGCGCAAGCCGCGCATGCGCAATGGACACCGAACCGCACAAGGAAAGAAAGCCGATTTGCGCATGTGCAAGTCGTTCCTACGCGTGACGTCATGACGTCTGAGAATCCTGACCACGCCCACTTAAAAGGGAAATGCCCGAAAATTGAAAACAAGACACTTAAAGTGGTAAAACCAAATTTTCTTGCCTCAGAACACAGAAAAACGCCTGAACTTAAACCAACAGTGAAAAACAGCTTGCACAAAACCTTGGAAAAAGCTGCCTTCACCACACACAGTGAAGCGAACAAAAAGAATTCCGAAACAACAAAAGATGATTTGTTTTTCGACGATTACCTCTCAGACCTGACTGGGTCAGTCGGATATGCTTATCACAGCATCAGCGACACGGTCGCAAAGTTCAACACGAATCAACTCGTGGTAGAAGAATCCAACCAGGATGATTTGGTTTTCGGAGAATACTACTCAGACATAGCTGAGTCAGTCGGATATGCTAATCACAGCATCAGCGACACGGTCGCAAAGTACAACACGAATCAACTCGTGGTAGAAGAAGCCAACGAAGATGAAATGGGTTTCAAAGAATACTACTCAGACATGGAGGAGTTATTTGGACATGCTGATCACAGCATCAGCGACACCGTTGCAAAGCTCAACACGACTCTACTCATGGTGGATAAATCCAACACCATGGTGCCATGGCAGCTCGTCGATACATTGGATGACAGCAATACCCAAGACGAAGACGACGCCACACAGAGAGCACAGGAAGACTCCACGGAGCGAGCGATGACAGGCTCCACAGTGCGAGTGATGAAAGACGCCAACAGGGATGCAAGCAAACACTCCCGGGCGGACACCAAGCATGAACAAGACCATGAAGGTAAACCCGCTGTACCTGAGCAACCGCAAGCAGACTATGAAAGTCTACCAAGCTCACAGGAACAAGAAGAAAGAGCGGACTATGAAAGTCCAACACGCTCACAGGAACAAGAAGAAAAAGCAGACTATGAAAGTCCAACACGCTCACAGGAACAAGAAGAAAGAGCGGACTATGAAAGTCCAACACGCTCACAGGAACAAGAAGAAGACAATGCACCTCTGCCCACTGCATGCGAAGACAGTGACAAGGTGATCACACTCAACGTACAGGATCACAGTGAGACTGACAGTTCTCAGCTTGTCTGTACCGAAGCACAGAGCGAAAACAGTGACAAGGTGCTTGCACTCGACGTACAGGATCACAGTGAGACTGACAGTTCTCAGCTTGTCTGTACAGAAGCACAGAGTCGGGCCACCCAACAGTCCAGAGAGACGATGCCGAAAGAAAACATGCAGATTTTGACTCCAGAAGAGGAGCACCTGGAGCCCAGAGAGACAACGCCAAAAGAAAACATGCAGATTTTGACTCCAGAAGAGGAGCACCTGGAGTCCACAGAGACAATGCCGAAAGAAACCATGCAGATTCTGACTCCAGAAGAGGAGCACCTGGAGTCCAGAGACATCAAACAAAAAGAAACCATGCAGATTTTGACCCCAGAACAGGAGCACCTGGAGTCCAGTGAGATAACATCAACAGAAATCATGAAGATTTTAACTCTAGAAGCGGAGCACCAAGAGTCTAGAGAGACCACGTCAACTGAAATCATGCAGATTTGGACTCCAGAAGAGGAGCGCCGAGAGTCCACAGACACCGCGTCCAATGTAATCGAGAAGACTTTGACTCCGGAAGACGAGCACCAAGAAAGCAAAGATGCGGAATCCAATTCTCCACAACTGATTGATGTCACCTGCACCGATGCAACATCAGATCATTCGCACCACTCGCGAGACGGAATGCTCAATGACTCAAATTATCCACTCGGGACACTCATAGAGTATAACAAGAAAAAACAAAAGTCAAAAGAAACACAGCAAGAACAAAAACAACATGAAGCGCGACAAGACCAACAACAATAGCAAGAAGCACAGCAGAAACGAGAACGACAACAGCAAGAAGAAAAGCAACATGAAGCGCGACAAGACAAACAACAATAGCAAGAAGCACAGCAGAAACGAGAACGACAACAGCAAGAATAAAAGCAACATGAAGCGCAACAAGACAAACAACAACGTCAGGCACAAAGATAGCGACAACGACAGAGGCAGAAACAACAAGAATGGCAACAAACACAACAAAGTCAGGAACAAAGATAGCGACAACGACAGAGACAGAAACAACAAGAATGGCAACAAACACAACAAAGTCAGGAGCAAAGATAGCGACAACAACAAAGACGGAAACGACAAAAACAGCGACAAGTACGGCAACGGAAACAACAAAAACAGGAACGACAGAAACAACAGCAATGAAACAACGACTTGTACACAATGGCAAAGCACACCAGCATCCAAGGCGGATGAGACAATAAATCAACACCACAAGCACAGAAAAAAGTCCATGCCAGTCAACATCAGTGATGTGACCATGCAGACACCTCGGGATGACGCATTGGGTACTTAAGATAACAAGGAACACCAACAACATTCACAGCGGACTTGCAATATCAATATCACCACGTCATCAACAACAAAAAGAAAAAAAAAAGCTCTGAACAAATTCATCAAGTTTGGACTCATAAATGTTTTTATTAAGATTGGACATATAAATACATTGGCTTTGTTAACTAAGGCAATAGCATCATCACTTGTATAGATACGCATATCATAAGTTACTGTTTTGTATAAAATTTCTTTAATGATGTACAGAAACTATGTAATGAGAAAAAGGGGGATGTGGTGATCGTAGATTGACCAGATCAAAAAAAAAACAAAAAAAAAAAAAAAAAAAAAAAAACAACAGAGCAAACACGAGCGGGAGAGCTATAAATACACTGGGACAGGATGTACAATTTTCTTTAACGATGTTCAGAAAATATGTTAAGAGAAAAAGGGGGATGTGGTGATCACAAGTTAACCAGATGCAACACAACTGAGCGACCACTAGAGGGAGCACGGGAGAGCCATATAAATAGATCAGGACAGGAAGTGAGGACACACTCTTCACAGCAGGGGCTGGTAAGCAGGACACACAGAACAAGCAAGGCTGGGAGTTAGCACTGGAAGGTAGTTCTAGGTCGAGCTCTGGAAACTGAACGAACCCACAATAAAGCATCTTCTCCACACTTGAGACTGCGAGCTTTATTAAGACACGAGGAACAACACATAAATTGCATCCTGCAGATCGTTAGCGATGACACCCAAAGCTCTCAGAAGCTGCTTCACATCACTCTTCAGTCAATCTTGCCTGTGCTTGATGTTTTAATGTTGGATACACAGAATAGCCTGGAGGTATCTGTGTAAGAGGGAATGGATGTAGATATTCCAGGAACCACCAACCAGCACAGATGCATTGTGTTTAATCCTTCTCACGATTTGAGTCCATAGACTCAAGAGGTTGCCGTCTGCAGAAACACCGGGCGCGATTCTCCGCACTCACGCCGGTTCGGAGAATAGCGGGCCGCGCAAATTTTCACGGCGATGGCGGTCCAACGCCCTCCCGCTATTCTCCGAACCCCGCACAAACTACACGTCGGCATTCCCGGCAAAGGCCCCGACACGACCAGAATCGCAACTTATTGGCCCCCCGCTATTCTCCGGCCCGGATGGGTCCCAACGTCATCACGCAATGTTTTCACGCCGGCCAACACACCTGCTTTTCAAGTTCGTCAACCAGTCGTGCTGGCTGATGAGAGCTTCGAGTAGGTGAGCGCACCGCTCAGCGCACAGCTTAGCGCACTGCTGGAGTCTGGCCACAACGGGGAAGGCATCCCCGAGAACGGGAGTGGGGTCCAGAGATGGGGGGAGTGGGGGAGATGGAGGGGGAGAGTGGGGGAGACTGAGGGGGGGAGTGGGGGAGACGGAGGGGGGAGTGGGGGAGACTGAGGGGGGTAGTGGGGGAGACTGAGGGGGGGAGTGCGGGAGACTGAGGGGGAGTGGGGGAGACTGAGGGGGAGTGGGGGAGACTGAGGGGGGGAGTGGGGGAGACTGAGGGGGGGAGTGGGGGGAGACTGAGGGGGGGAGTGGGGGAGACTGAGGGGGGAGTCAGGGAGACTGAGGGGGGAGTCAGGGAGACTGAGGGGGGAGTCGGGGAGACTGAGGGGGGAGTGGGGGAGACTGAGGGGGAGTGGGGGAGACTGAGGGGGGGAGTGGGGGAGACTGAGGGGGGAGTGGGGGAGACTGAGGGGGGAGTGGGGGAGACTGAGGGGGGGAGTGGGGGAGACTGAGGGGGGAGTGGGGGAGACTGAGGGGGAGTGGGGGAGACTGAGGGGGAGTGGGGGAGACGGAGGGGGTGGAGTGGGGGAGACGGAGGGGGAAGTAGGGGGAGATCGGAGGGGGGAGTGGGGGAGACAGAGGGGGAGTGGGGGAGTGGGGGAGACTGAGGGGGTAGTGGAGGAGACTGAGGGGGGAGTGGGGGAGACTGAGGGGGCAGTGGGGGAGACTGAGGGGGAGTGGGGGAGACTGAGGGGGGAAGTGGGGGAGACTGAGGGGGGAGTGGGGGAGACTGAGGGGGGGAGTGGAGGAGACGGAGGGGGGAGTGGGGGAGACTGAGGGGGGAGTGGGGGAGACGGAGGGGGGAAGTGGGGAGACGAGGGGGAGTGAGTGGGGGAGACTGAGGGGGAGTGAGGGAGACTGAGGGGGGAGTGGGGGAGACTGAGGGGGGAGTGGGGGAGACGGAGGGGGGAGTGGGGAGACGGAGGGGGGAGTGGGGGAGACGGAGGGGGGAGACTGAAGGGGGGAGTGTGGGAGACGGAGGGGGGAGTGGGAGAGACTGAGGGGGGAGTGGGGGAGACTGAGGGGGGAGTGGGGGAGGCTGAGGGGGGAGTGGGGAGACTGAGCGGGGAGTGGGGAGACGGAGGGGGGAGTGGGGGAGATTGAGGGGGGAGTGTGGGAGATTGAGGGGGAGTGGGGGAGACTGAGGGGGGAGTGGGGGAGATGGAGGGGGGAGTAGGGGAGTGGGGGAGACTGAGGGGGGAGTGGGGGAGACTGAGGGGGAGTGGGGGAGACTGAGGGGGGAGTGGGGGAGACTGAGGGGGGACTGGGGAGACTGAGGGGGGACTGGGGAGACTGAGGGGGGACTGGGGAGACTGAGGGGGGAGTGGGGGAGACGGAGTGGGGAGACGGAGGGGGGAGACTGAGGGGGGAGAGGGGGAGACTGAGGGGGGGAGTGGGGGAGACTGAGGGGGGAGTGGGGTAGACTGAGGGGGGAGTGGGGGAGATGGAGGGAGGAGATGGAGGGGGAGTGGGGGAGACTGAGGGGGGAGTGGGGAAGACGGGGGGGGAGTGGGGGGGGGTAGGGAGAGAGTGAGCGAGTGACCCGTCCAACCCCGTTACAAATGTCTGCCACCATGCCATGGTGTGCCGGTCACGAGGACACGGCCGCTGGTTGCTCTGTGGCTTACGGCCACAGGCCACTGACGCACCGGTGAAGAGGACGTAGTTAACTGCCCGTTGGATGCAGAAAGTGACCAGGGGTTAGGCTGCCCGCGTGTCAGCAGCGCGACCAGGCCACCGGGACACACAGGTATCCCGTGGCAGGCGGCTGCCGAGGTGTCGACTAACCTCCGTCTAACATGTCCCGTTTCTCTGCCCCCCACCACCCTTCTGTAGGTTAGCACGATGTATGGGAACAGAACGGCGATGTTCTGCGCAGTGGTTGGGGCCGCCTCACTGCATTTGGCGATGCAGCAGCATCCACACCCACAACCCGCAGTGGCTGCAGGGCCAGCTGCAGCAGCAGAGGGAAGGGCCGAGGAGTTGCCAGTCGTCGAGCAGCATGGGGGGGAGGAGGAGGAGGGGGAGGTGGAGAGAGTGAGGGTGCAGCCACGGCGCCAGAGGCGACGACCAAAGCCGAGGGTGTACCGTGTCTGGGTCTCTTTCCTAACAATGATGGACAGCACCTGCAGGAGGAGACTCCGACTGAGTAGGCGGACGGTGAAACATATCTGCCAACTCCTGTCGCACCTCGCCCCACGTGGAACGGGGGGAGGACACGCGATCCCGGTTGCCATCAAGGTGACGGTCGCTCTTAACTTCTATGCGACCGGCTCCTTCCAGTCTCCGAGCGGGGACGTCTCCGGGATCTCCCAGTCATCGGTCCACAGGTGCATCCGGGATGTGACCGACGCCCTCTATGCCATCGCCGACCGCTACATCACCTTTCCCGAGGACCAAGCAACTCAAGACTCACGAGCTCGTGGATTTGCCAGCATGGCCGGGATACCGAGGGTGCAGGGGGCAATCGATTGTGTTCACGTCCCCATGCGCCCGCCTGCTGTGGACAAGGGAGTGTTCACAAACAGGAGGGGGACATACTCCATGAATATCCAGGTGGTATGCGACCCCCACATGACGTTCATGAACGTCTGTGCAAGGTTCCCAGGGAGTGTGCATGACTCCTACATACTGGCGCAGTCGTACATCCCTGAGATGTTTGAGGGACGTCCCCCCCGGCTGAGGGGCTGGTTGGTAGGCGACAGGGGTTATCCGCTGAGGTCTTGGCTGATGACGCCTATACGGAGGCCTCAGACCAATGCGGAAACCCGATACAACGAGGCCCATGCAGCAACCAGGGGTGTGGTGGAGCGCTGCCTTGGCCTCCTGAAGATGAGATTCAGGTGCCTGGACCGCTCCGGAGGGGCCCTGCAGTACCAGCCCGACAGGGTCGCTCGCATTGTTGTGGTCTGCTGTGCGCTGCACAACATCGCGATGCAGAGGGGAGATGACCTGCTGCAGGAGGCGGATGGAGAAGCCAGTGGCAGTGGTGCCAGCACAGAGAAGGAGGAAGAGGAGGAGGAGGAGGCTGGCGGAGTGGCGGGCGCAGCATGCAGACACGACCCAGGTGCTGGTGATGTCCAGGAGGCGGCACGACGGACCCGGCGAGTGGCAGCACGGCTCACGCGTCGTATGCGACGTCCCCGCTGAACAACAAACCACCACCTGCATCGCTAGTCGTGCAGAGGGTCAACACACAACTGCCACCACCACAGCCCCCCCCCCCTCAGTGTACACTGCTCCACTTCGACATCACCCTTACCACTGAGTCCAGACGGTATGGCACAACATTGATGGCTGTGTCAGCGGGTGTGATCAGTGCCATGTGGAATGATGACAGCCCGCTCTGCGAAGAGCTGTGAGCTCAGAATCGTTAGAGAGAGTCTGACCCATGGCAATAGCTGAACCATCCACCTTGGTGGCCGCTGAGATCATCACGGACACTCTATCACGTGCCCGCGTGGGCTAGCTGTGGGAGGGGGTGGGGGGGAAGGGACTGCACACCCGGCACCGAAGTTTCACCGCTCGTCAACCCCAGCGACACTCAGTCACCATCACAATTCCTGTGGCTGTGGAACAATCACACGGTATTACAAGTAAGGTGGAACAGTGCGTTTAATGTGAACAATAATTTACAGGTGCCCTAGCCCCTACAACTAAACTGTGCCCTTCACCCGTGCCAACTTACTCAGTGTCTATCTTAGTTGCCTTACGGGCCCTACCACTACGTCTAAGTGAATCCCCAGATGATACAGCAGGAGTGGAGGAGGACTGCTGCAAATCGCCCCCCTCGACTCGTTTCTCCTTCGGCAAGCATTTCCTGGGGCGACCCGGCCTTGATGGGCCAGGCTGCTCTGCGGGCGTCTCGGGTGACGTTGTGCCACCCTGCTCTGCCTGCTGCCCACCCGATGCACCAGGGATGGGACGGGGGGAGGCCGAGAATTCCGGGACGTCCCGTGATGGAGTTAATGGGACGGGCCCCGAAACCTCCTCCTCCCTCGGGGAGCCCGGTGGCCCCCGGGCCTCACTTTGGGACAGAGGTGCGAGCGGGGAGGTGCCCCGTTTCACCACCAACACCTGGTGCTGCCAGTCCTGGAGGCCTGCAACGGTATCCACCAGGATCCGAAGGTTTGCAGAGATGGAGTCCAGGGAGATAGACATTCCCGCCAGGGACTGTGCGATCTCAACCTGTGAGTGCACAACGCCATCCAGCACATGTGTCAGGCGGTTGATGGTCTCCGTGACCGACTGCTGCGACTGTGCTATAGACTGCTGGGACTGTGCTATCGACTGCTGGGACTGTGCTATCGACTGCTGGGACTGTGAAAATGAAATGAAATGAAAATCACTTATTGTCACGAGTAGGCTTCAATTAAGTTACTGTGAAAAGCCCCTAGTCGCCACATTCCGGCGCCCGTCCGGGGAGGCTGCCATGGCGTGCTGAGACTGGG
Organism: Scyliorhinus canicula; assembly: GCF_902713615.1. Taxonomy (NCBI): domain Eukaryota; kingdom Metazoa; phylum Chordata; class Chondrichthyes; order Carcharhiniformes; family Scyliorhinidae; genus Scyliorhinus; species Scyliorhinus canicula. The sequence continues at coordinate 109,461,326 of NC_052155.1, read as the reverse complement.
CCATGACCTGCTGAGACTCGGCCAAGGCCCGCAGCGCGCCGGCAATGTCGTGTTGGCTCTGGCGCATTGCTGCCTATGAGAGGGCAACCCTGTCCAGGGCCGAGGGTAACGCGTGCACATTAAGCCCAACGCCTTGCATAACCTGACCCATTGCCTCAACCGCGGATGCCACCCGTGCGGTGTCGGCCTGGGTTGCTGCCATGAGCGGCACCACTCCCTGCTCGTGGACGCGGTTCGACTCCTCTAACAGCAGAGTCTGGAAGACAGCCCTCATCCCGTCATTGTGTCCCTGGGTTTCTTGATGCATCGGCTGTGCGGGTGGGTTGAGAAAGTCCAGGAACTCGGAAAACGTCTGGGAGCCAGCTGCATGCTGGGCCTGGCCTGGCCTCCGCCAGTCCGGGCCCTCGGCTGCTCCGACCTCCACCTGCTGTACCTGCTCAGCTGTGATGTGCGACCCAGACTGTGACCCAGAAGCCTCATCACTAAATAGGCCAACTAGCCAAATAGGCTAACTAGGCCAACAGGGGCTGGTTTAGCTCACAGGGCTAATCGCTGGCTTTTAAAGCAGACCAAGCAGGCCAGCAGCACGGTTCGATTCCCGTACCAGCCTCCCCGGACAGGCGCCGGAATGTGGCGACTAGGGGCTTTTCACAGTAACTTCATTGAAGCCTACTCGTGACAATAAGCGATTTTCATTTCATTTCATTCAACTGTTAGTGTCTCTGGGATGGTGGATGGTGTGGGAGATAGCTGTGCCGCAAGCTCGAGGTCGTCTTGGGTTGACGCCTCCTCTATGTCATCGGCCTGCTGAGAGGCTGCAGGGCGTTCGCGGGCCATTTCTCTCTCTTGCTCTCTCGCCGCCCTCTGGGCGTCCTGCTCCACAGATTCGGTTGGGGAGGATGGGACTCCCCGCTGATCGGGTACCCTCTGTTGTGCGGCCCTGGGTGAGGTGGCGGCAGATGCCTGTGTCAGCCTGGAGGCAGACGGCCCTGGTCGTTCGGCATCACGTCCTAGGGAAGAGAATGAAACGGGTTAATTAGATACGCTCGGCCGGGCGCTGGACGGTCCCAGTGGGCAGGGTGTGAAGGGACAGAGGATGGGGGAGGTGTTCCAGTGGGCAGGGTGTGTGAAGGGACAAAGGATGGGGGAGGTGTCCAAGTGGGCAGGGTGTGTGAAGGGACAGAGGATGGGGGAGGTGTCCAAGTGGGCAGGGTGTGTGAAGGGACAGAGGATGGGGGAGGTGTCCAAGTGGGCAGGGTGTGTGAAAGGACAGAGGATGGGGGAGGTGTTCCAGTGGGCAGGGTGTGTGAAGGGACAGAGGATGGGGGAGGTGTTCCAGTGGGCAGAGTGTGAAGGGACAGAGGATGGGGAGGTGTCCAAGTGGGCAGGGTGTGTGAAGGGACAGAGGATGGGGAGGTGTCCCAGTGGGCAGAGTGTGTGAAGGGACAGAGGATGGGGGAGGTGTTCCAGTGGGCAGAGTGTGAAGGGACAGAGGATGGGGAGGTGTCCAAGTGGGCAGGGTGTGTGAAGGGACAGAGGATGGGGAGGTGTCCCAGTGGGCAGAGTGTGAAGGGACAGAGGATGGGGAGGTGTCCCAGTGGGCAGAGTGTGAAGGGACAGAGGATGGGGGAGGTGTTCCAGTGGGCAGGGTGTGTGAAGGGACAGAGGATGGGGAGGTGTCCCAGTGGGCAGAGTATGTGAAGGGACAGAGGATGGGGGAGGTGTCCAAGTGGGCAGAGTGTGTGAAGGGACAGAGGATGGGGGAGGTATCCCAGTGGGCAGGGTGTGTGAAGGGACAGAGGATGGGGGAGGTGCCCCAGTGAGCAGAGTGTGAAGGGACAGAGGATGGGGGAGGGGGGGTGTTTGTCATGCAGGGTTGTCTCACTTGTTGCAGCTCCGCCAACCTCGCGATCTCCCGGGTGGCAGATCCCCCAACGAGGTCCAGTGCCCTCTGCTCAAACGTGGTGAGGGGGTGCAGGATGGGCGAACCCCCTCCAGTCTTGTTCCGCTCACGAGTGTTGTGAGCGGACTTGGCCTGTTGGGGGAGGGGGCATAGGTATATAATTACAATACGGCAGATATCAGCAGTCCGTTCAGATACTGGCAAAGTTTGGGGGTCAAGTTGTAATAAGACCATTGCATCTCTCCACGGGGGTCAGAGCGCTGGGTCTGTGACTACTTTGTGAACCACCCTCCACTCACTCTGCCCCAATCCCCCTCCACCCCCCGTGCTGGGGGGTGGTGGTTAAGTTAAGGGGGGAGGGATGGTTGTGACCCGGGGGCACCCTCTTGGCACTTACCCTGGCAGCCCTGGTGATGTTGTGCATCTTCTTCCGACATTGCTCTGCTGAGCGAGGGGTCTGCCCCACAGCACTAACGGCAGCAGCCACCTCACGCCAGGTCTGGCGCACAGCGCTGGCAGGGTGGCGATGCCCTCTACGCGGGCAGATGATGCCCCACCTCTGCTCGATTGATTCGAGCAGCGTCTCCACGTCAGTATCAACGAATCGCGGGGCTGCTCTCCTGAGCTCCGACATCCTGGCCTAGTTTCTGTGCTCACCCTCGCCTTTTTACGGCGTCGGGCGGCGTCACGTGGGCGTGTTCGTATCGTCGCCGCGTTCCGGCATCATCACGCACGTGATTGACGCGGCCCCATTCCTAGCCCATTTCCCGGACGCGAATACGTCGGGAAATGGGCCGTGTCGGGCCGTCGCAAAAGTCGGCCGTTTTCATGGCCGACTTTACGATTTTCCGCGGGTGCGGAGAATCGCGCCCACCATTCTTCATTTTCAGATCCAACTTCCACCTCTCACTATTGATCCACCTGGTATGTTGAAAACTTAATGAGAATGCAAAAAGATGTCAGAGGGAGCAGGTATAGTACAAGGGTTTCACACATATACTGTTAATGTGAGACTGAGTACAGTATAGCCCATGCAGTGATGCAAGAGAACAGGTGATCCACACTTCAGAGTCAATCCTGTGCTGGGCAGAGTCATGTGCACAAGTAAGCATGGGGACAGCTCTTAGCTTAAAATCTTTACTCAATATGTGTACACAGTTCTGTTTGTGAATAAGGCAGTTAACCTACTTAAGACTACAAAGACTTCATTGAAACTTACTGAATGGTACCCAACACCCTATAACATGGTGGTAGCCCTTGGAAAACCCAGGAACTTTACAGAAGATTCAACAGAAATTCAAAAGTTGGAAAATTAAAAGAGCAGCATTCTGACCTGACTGAAAGCACCAAAGTGGGGCAGTAAGGGAGCATAGGGGGCCGCACGGTAGCATAGGGGGAAGCGCGGTAGCATAGTGGTTAACACTATGGCTTCACAGTGTAAGGGTCCCAGGTCCGATTCCCGGCTTTAGTCACTGTCTGTGCATTGTCCCCGTGTCTGCGTGGGTTTCCTCCGGGTGCTCCAGTTTCATCCCACAAATCCCAAAAGACATGGGGCGGAATTCTCCGCTCCCCACGCCGGGTGGGAGAATCGCGGGAGGGCCAGACGACTCACGACATGCCCCCCTGGCGCCCCCCGCGATTCTCCCACCCCCGGATGGGCCGAGCGGCCTGCCATTCACGACCGGTTCACGACGGCGGCAACCACACCTGGTCGCCGCCGTCGTGAACATGGGCGCCAAAGTGCCGTTTGAAGCTTGTGGGGGGTGTAGAGGGGAGTGAGCACCACGGCGGTGCTCGGGAGGGGACTGGCCCGCGATCGGTGCCCACCGATTGTCGGGCCGGCATCTCAAAGCGACGCACTATTTCCGCTCCGCCGCCCCGCAAGATCAAGCCGCCACGTCTTGTGGGACAGCGGAGGGGAAGACGGCAAACGCGCATGCGCGGGTTTGAGCCGTCAGCCATCGTGACGTCAGCCGCGCATGCACGGGTTGGAGCTGGCCAACCTGCGCATGCGTGGCTGACGTCACATAGGCGCCGCCGCCGCGTCATTCTCGGCGCGCCGTCTTGACGCAAGCGTCAAGGCCCGGCGGCCGAGAGTTACGGAGCGCCGCTCCTAACCCCCCGGGTGGGGGTGAATAAGGTGAGAGGAGCGGTCTCCGAGGCCGTCGTGAATCTCGGCCGAGTTCATGACGGCCTTCCCGATTTTTCGCGGGAGCGGAGAATTCCGCCCATGCTATTAGGAAATTTGGACTTTCTGAATTCTCCCTCAGTGTACCCAAAAAGGCGCCAGAAAGTGGCAACTAGGGGCATTTCACAGTAACTTCATTGAAGTGTTAAATGTAAGCCAACTTGTGACAATAAAGATTGTTATTATTAAGTAAAGACACAAAGCTGGAATGCATGAGCAAAGCTCCATAATGGAATTGGAAGCAGAGGGCACAAGGAATAAATTCCACTGTGCAGCTGAGGACTCTAGAGATAGTTTGAACACCCACGGATTTCAAAGTCAAAGGAATAGCAGGGACAAGCTAAAAAATTATTCTTGGCCAGAACTAGTTTACATAATTTTGGCCTTTTAAAAGGGCAGCGTGTTTCCAAGAGCACCAGGGCCAGATGGACTCCACTGCACACGTGGTATCCCAGCCTGTTCAGAAAGGAGAAAATTAAGTAATTAGGAGAAAACACAACAAAATAATCAGCTTTAGAATCCATCAAAGGCCAAGATTTGGCACTTTAGTGACCCAAAAGCATAGCGTTTTAACAGAGAAGTCTGCAATGAGTTAGTCAAAGCAGCCATTGTTTAAAATGATTTCAAGACTCAGTGCAAGCACCATTGTAGCCTGAAGGAATCCGACTTCCAGTCATAGGTATGATTCTGGAACCACTAAGGTGTGGCACAAACAAATCTTCAAGCTGACATACGACACCCACAACCAGTCTTTTTCTCTCTTGAGCAGAAAACTGTGTAAGACAACATGTCATAAATTATAAAGAACTGTGAGTTCCTGAAGACTCAAACAAGAAAGAGGGGACTTCAGCTCTTAACTGTCTTCTTTCTTTGCAGGGCAAGTTCCCACTCACCACCTTCTGGTGATTAAATGTTCCCTGCTACTGTGGGCAGCACGGTAGCACAGTGGTTAGCACTGTTGCTTCACAGTGCCAGGGACCAGGGTTCGATTCCTGACTTGGGTCACTGTCTGTATGGAGTCTGCACATCCTACCCATGTCTGCGTGGGTTTCCTCCAGGTGCTCCAGTTCGTCCCGAAAGACGTGCTGTTAGGTGAATTGCATATTCTGAATTCTCCCTCCGTGTACCCGAACAGGCGACGTAGTGTGGTGACTAGGAGATTTTCACAGTAACTTCATTGCAGTCTTAATGTAAGCCTACTTGTGACACTAATAAAGATTATTATATTAACTCACCATATGGAATGGCACAAGATTCCACCCTAAATATTATGTCTTCACAAATAACCTGTTTTTCCTTTTGAAATCAGATAAATTGTTTCAATAGAAACACTTAATTTGACTGACTCTATCTTTGATTCTGCCACGTAGGCAATTCTGTTTCCAGCAGTATCATTGTGTAATGAATTTGTGTAAACAAGAATTTTGGATGGGAAGACAGCAACTGCAGATAACATACTGGGCTGGATCCTCCGTTTTGACAGCAGCGCACTCATGCCCGTGGATTCCCTGATGGCATAGGGGTGCCCACAATGGGAAACGCCATTGACTGGCTCCCAGGATGGAAGATCCCACTGCCGGTCGGGCGGCGCCGCACTGGAAAACGGGTGCGGCAGGACGGAAAATCTCGTCACTGGACTTTTAAGATTGGGTAATAAATAATTACGCAACTTGCACATCTGCCGGGTTTGGATTCTCTAGCCCAAACATGCATTATATATTTTCAGCAAAGTCGATAAGAGATGAGAACAGCGGTCTTACCCTGGTCCAAGCTTTTCTCATCGATATCATTGCTTGACTGTTTCCGACTGTCCAATTGTACACCAAATGCACTGCCCAGTGATGCAACATTTTTAGGGTATGACACTTCCATCACATTTATATGGCAATTGGTGGGACAGAAATCACTGCTGTGCAAGGGTGAAATCTTCGACTTGGCTTGCTTGAAAGTCGGCCAGGCTCGGTTTTTCAGAACCCGTGAAAACTAAATCAAAAATATTGAAAAAGTCGCAAATTATACTTACTGATGTTACAATTAAAAACTATATTGTTATTAATCTCATCACTTTTAACAAAAATAACATGATGGAATACATGAAAACTGCATCAAAGACTCCCGGAGGCTCTGTAGCTAATTGTATCATATACAATGACACGGACGTATACAGACAAGAAAGGCTCCAAGATTATCAAATGAAATAGCAGTGAGAGGAGAGAATTCAGTATCCTCAAAGAGATTAAAAAGATTTTAAAAATCTGAGGAAAATAGTTAATTTGCAAAAGTTAGATTAATTCAAAGATTTAAATTAAGGAAGTTATGTTAAATTTATAAAGAACACTAGTTTGGCCTTAGTTGGGAGTACTGCATTCAATCTTGGGCATCACACTTCAGAAAAGGAGAGAGTGAAGAAAAAAAATCAGGAAAATGGTCTCGGGAATGAGGAACTTCAGTTGTGTGGAAAGATTAGAGAAGTTGGAACTCCTTTCCTTGGATAAGAAAAGGTTGGGAGGAAATTTGATAAAACTATTTAAAATCATGGTGGGTCAGAGGATCAAGATGTACAATCAGTTTGGGTGAGATAAGAAATAGAAAAGGAAAGAATTCAAAATTGGGAATAGTTTATAGGCCACCTAGCAGCTACACAGTAGGACAGAATACATCAGGAAATAGTTGGGGTTTGCAAGAAAGGTACTGCGATAATTCTGTGTGACTTTAATCTTCACATTGATTGGACAAATCTAATTGCTAACGGTGGACAGGAGAATACATTTGCAGAGTAAATTCAGGATAGTTTCTTAGAAAATTACATACTGGAACCTACCTATCAGGAACCAATGATTAGTTGATTGAATCAAACAGCATATTCCTTTATCATAGGCAGAGTGCAGCCTGTACTTAACTAGTTCACGCTTGCATAACCCAAAACAAAATGTCTAGCCTTTGATGTGATTTCATAATGGGGCAGCTCTTGTCGAACAATCCTGAATGTGCTAATAGCTATGCTAATAACTTGTTTAAGATATTCAGTCAAGCTTGTAATATGGCTCATTTTTGCTTACCAGAAGCAACAAAACTTCATATGCAGTGACCTAGCCTCTGTAAACGAAAGGAATGTGTTCAAACCTGACATCTTTTCAAATTACCCCAGAGCTTGGGGAGCCAAAAGTCCCCTGTTGCTTTTTCCATGGCATCATCATGGTAAATCAGGGTTGACCTGACAACCAATCAGCACCCTTTTCTCCCATTGTTCAAATTGTGATCATTTGAAATTTGGAATTCTTGCATTTGTTTTGATGAGTGCAAGGCAAAATGCTTCAGCAAAATGTCTCTCTTTTTCTCATTATTCAAGTTCTGTGCTACTAAGTGAAATCTATGACTATTTTATCTGCATTATGATTCACATCATCAGGAAGCTTCTCCATATTTACCAAACTAATTTTGTCACAATTCAATTGAGTTCTTGGAATCACAAGAGATTAGTAGATTAAAGCACAGACATAATCAGCATTAAATTGTGCTTTAATCAAATTCTTCATGTGATATCTGCTGCTGTGCAGATGAAAATTACATTCTCTCAAATTTCAGCACCTCAAAGATCTTCTTACCTTCTTGTAGTTTGTGATCCTTCGGTTAATGTGCTCAAGCTTTTCACTAAGCATAATGCTGAATTTTGAGTACAGTTCAGTGGGCATCCCTTCACCCAAGCAACTTAGTCTGCTGCAATGCTCCACAAATTGCTCATCATTCTTAGCCAAACATTCAAGGATCTGTTAAAAAAATGTTGTGTAATAAATTGTAGTTTGATGCTCACTCCAACTATCCATTTACTTATAAGGTGAAAAGGAGTTGGGATCAAAGGTAGTTCAATGGCATTTCTACCCATATACAAAACTAAAGGGTGGGATTCTCCGTCAGCCAACGCTGGAATAACGAAACACAATTGGGTGGAGAATCGGTTTTGACGCCGAAATCGTGACTGGGGCCGGGTTCACGCCAAATCGCAATTCTCCGATGCCTCGACAGTGGCGTCAATGCGTTCCACTCCGCATGTACAGCAAACAACATTGGCGTATCATTAGCTGGCCTGACCTGGTATTCTTCAGGGCCTTCGCGATCCTCTGCCTCCACCAGGGGGAATTTCCGACGGCGAGGTTCACCTGTACTTTCATAAATTGTGAAACAGGCACCGTGGTTGATGATGGGGAGAGAGGAGGTATGGAAAGTGTCCAACATTGCCATAGTGTGCTGACAGTTGTGCAGCTGACTGGGGGTCTTCTGCCAGGGCCAGGAGGATGAGCGGAGGGTGGCCAGGAGGTGGGCTGTGGGGTCAGGGTGGACGGGGATGGAACACGATTGCTGCAGCCTGCCAGGCAGCCATGTGGCTGCGCAAACCGCTGACTATCCACTGTGAACCAGCGTCACGGGTTGTATGGGTGACCCCCCAGGTGACCCTCCTATGTCCCCTTTGGCCCCAGCCGGCCCATCAACACTCCAGCACAACCAGTGACATCTTGCTGCCTGGGATAAGTGTGTGGGGAGTGGAGGGCAAATATGCGACTGCAGTTTGTCAGCCTTTTGAGTGTTAACCCTGACCCCAGTGAATCTGAGAACCATTTTCCAATGGAATCAATTGTGTTCCTTAACGATCGGTGAATTGGTCGAGGTGAGGTGCTAGTTTTGTTTTCATAGAACTCCACAAATGCTGCCCTGGTGTCAATGTTTAGTCTCAGAAACAGAGAATCCAGCCGAATATGTTTCACATTGCCATGTGAAAGAGGAAAGACGCAGCCATTTTTCAGATTATAGGCTTCCCTACAAATCCACGATTATCACAGACAAACAGCAGTTTGGTTTGAGGTGGTTTGCAGCCATCTAAAAAGCAGAGAAGAGGAGATACAGGCAGTGAAAATGCTGAAACTATTGTTCACCATGGGTGGTAGCTTGTGGCTGAAGCTGAACTGCCCGAGTTTGTGAAGATTTAAAGGAGGTTGGTAGATTCACCTCGAGTGAGTTGGAGGGAAAGAATCTACAGTGTAACCCTGACTGTTGAAATCAGTTTTGTGATCAGGAGTTACCTGGCTGGGAAAATAATAGGAAACAAGGCACCTGGAGCTGAGAATAATTTTACACTGGTTCCTGGAGGATTAATTGTCCATTTAATGCAGGGTTTTTCAAAGTGCAGATTGCGACCCGCGGGGTGGGTCATGGGCGGGTGTTGGGATGGTCGCGGAATGATCGATTGCATAATTCCCGCGGTGGTCCCGATCGTGGGACAAGTGCCCAATAGCCGCCACCAGCTTTTCAAGAAGAATGAAATGAGGCTGCGTCCTGTCTTCTGGCCATAAGCAGCAGCAGTGAGCCTATCACGCACCCTGCACGTATACTTGACACCAAGCGTCCTGTACGTAGGTGCTTTTGGTGTAAGGTCATGGAGGAGAACATCTTCCATTTTCTGGTTGCTCGCAAACAAGTCAAGAGGACTTTGAAGATGGATCATTTTGTTACAAAGAGATGGCCAGAGACACAAAATGGCCAGGATCTCTCATCTGAATCTGGAGAGCTGTACAAGACAGTCCATGGTAGGACAGAGCAGTGCTTGTCTTCGCTCTCTACAGAGCTGTGGGCCTCTGGTGAACAGCCTACAAGGAAAATTTTAAATCAGGAAAAAAGCAGTATAAAGATGATTTCTTGAGGTATGGTTTTGATAATTGTGCCAATGCAAATCAGGATGAAAATCCCTCCTTTACCCAAATTTAAAGATGCAGTCCAAAGTATAAAAGTCTTTTAAAACCTAATTATATCCTGTCCAGCAATTTCTCAATTCCACATGAATTTCTAACACTTCCACATTATTCCCACGTTTTTCTAAAATTTCTCCATTTGTAATTTCTTTCCAGTGATGGAATCTTTCTGTAAATCTCTCTTCAGTACATCCTTCCTTCTTTTTGTTATTTCTTTCTAACAGGTACAGTAAACCACATTGGCCTGAATTGTGCACCCATTAGGCATGTGCATGTAGCAGATCTGGAAGCAAACACAAAATACACTTCTGGCCATGATCGAGCCTGGAACGCAATTTCACACTGGTTGGCCAACTGGTCGCCAACATGAAACACATACTGAAAAAGGGTCAGTGTTGCCACGAGGGGTGGGGTGGGGGGGGGGGGGGGGAGGTTTAGGGGGATAGTGGGTGGGTGCCAAGAAAATGGAGGGTGCAGGCTGATGCTTCTAATGAGTTCCCTCAGGTGGCCAGCTGCTCTGGAGAGACCTCACGGAGCTGTAGATCTGTACATTAAATGTGATGATGTTCCCACAGTCCAATGATGTGCGGGTTAGGCGGATTGGCCATGCTGAATTGCTCCTTAATGTCCAAAGAAGTTACGTTAGGTTACGGGCATTAGGTAGGGTGCTCTTTCAGAGGGTCTGTGCAGACTCAATGGGCCGAATGGCCTCCTTCTGCACTGTAGGGATTCTGTGAAGATTCTATGAACAGAATTCAGAAAACCTCAGTTCCCAACATCTTTTTGAATTTTATTTCATCCCAGACACTTACTACCTGGATCGAGGTTATAGCTAAATCGTCATGGCCACCTAGCTAATGGGACTGCCCATCAACTGGAACAGTGGGCAGGCCATGTAAAATCACTTTTAATTGACTCCTTAATGGACTTAATGGCTTGCTTTATAGTCGACAAGCATGCTTCTAACTTCTGCCTGCTGACTGAAATATCACATCGGTGCTTGATGATGTCAGGATGTGCGCCTGACGATCTTCTCGTGCGATTTCACGCACTTCCAGGTCTACCACGTGTCCACCCAGCCACTGTGACATGAGGCAGCATGTTGGGTTCGAACTGAGAGGTGGGCTGTGGATGAGAATTGGAAGCACTTAGAGTGGAGTCCCCACTATCAACATTCTGGGGGTTACCATTGATCAGAAACTGAACTGGACTAGCCATATTAATACTGTGGCTACCAGGGCAGGTCAAGGGCTAGGAATCCTACGGCGAGTAACTCACCTCCTGACCCCCCCAAAGCTTGTCCACCATTGACAAGGCACAAGTCCGTCTCCCCGGACAGGCGCCGGAATGTGGCGACTAGGGGCTTTTCACAGTAACTTCATTGAAGCCTACTCATGACAATAAGCGATTTTCATTTTCATTTCAAGTCAGGAGTGTAATGGAATACTCTCCACTTGCCTGGATGACTGCAGCTCCAACAACACTCAAGAAGCTCTGCACCATCCAGGACAAAGCAGCCCCCTTGATTGCTCCCCCTTCCACAAACATTCAAACCCTCCACAAGTGCAAAAAACGGGGCTAAATACGGCCTCGCCGGGGAGTTCCCCGCTCTGGCCTCCGATGTACCCGGATGGGCGTTAGATAGTGGGGTGTTTCTGGGAAACATCCAGCTAATCTCGCACGCTGCAGGATCCATTTGGGTAGATTACGTCCAACAAATATTCCTCGATTCTCCAATTCTTCACATCAGTTGTTCATAAGCCTATTCTTGTTTGTAAAGCATTATATTTCAGGTACACGTGTATAATCACAGAGTTCTCATTAGTCCTTTGAATCATACCTTTGCAGTTAGGTTGAAGAACCCCGTTGGTTCACTCATTTTCTCCAGAACATGGCACTTTGTTCCAGCAGTGCTATCGTATTCATATACAACACCATATTCCAAATGAACATTATCTACTGTTAGGCTCACATGGTCCTTCTTCCCATCAATTAAGGCCATTGTATTAAACTTATCGAAGACTTCTGGGGATAAAAACATGATGTCATCTTCACAATCTGTTATTTCAAGACGAAAAAGAAAATAAAACAAATCTAGAATCTATGTCATAAAATGTTTATATGGTGGACACCTAAAAGGAATACACTTTCTGATTTTTAGAAACTGTATTCAATTCCATTAATATTTTAATGCCAATATCATTAGCATGTCCTGACACTTTTGAAGTTAAACTACAAATGAGTGCATCAAGAAGCAACCATCTGTTTCCATTTCTACTTCCAAAATAACTACTCTTCTTTGTAGCATTCAGTTTGAATACTGATGGCAATGATTAAAACAAAGGAAAATATCCTCCTGAACCAAGTTGTGCAGTTAAGCACAATGACAATATCCCACCCCGTACAGTATAGACAGAATTCAAGTCAGGCATCATGCTCCTGTCACCAACTCATATTCTAATGAAAACCCTGACAATAATTTTCACGCATTGTATGTATATTTATGTTTACAGCGACATAAATTTCAATCATTTTTATTGATAATAAGATGACACTTTTTCATAAAAAGTATACTTATACATATTGCTTATTAATATTTAACAATACTAGTTTCTATCCATTGCAATTACTGTTTGGAGCTACATGATCCTAATATTTACCAGGGAGATGGAGAGGGTCTGTCAACATGCAGAATTCTGGAAATGGCAGGAATACAAATGCCCTGCCAAATCAGACAGCAGGAACGTATTCAAACCTTTTCATCCCATTTCCATCCTGACAGCCAGCAATACTCAAGGCTGGAAGTTGGCAGGAAATCTTGTGCTGAAGAGAATCAGGAAGATTGGGAAGTTGTGAGGGCAAGGGAATGGAGTTCAGAGCACAGCAGTGTGCAAATGAGGGAGATCAGATCATGGGGTGGAAGAGATTGCAGGAGAGAGGACCACTCCTGGGGAGCAGGGGTGAGAGGTCAGTTTGGCTGATGGCAATGGTGAGCATAGCTGGTGTGCGTCTGAAGATCATGGGGGAAGGAGATAATGGGAGGCGACGAGAACATGCAGGTGATGAGAATTCTGGATAGTGCATTGTGTGGGGGAGGAAAATCATAGAAGGACCAGGGAGACGCATTCCTGATCCATGTGGCCCACAGACAGCTGGAAAAGCATATACCTATTTGATCTGGCAGTCCGGCTTCTTTTTAGCTGTTGGTCCCTGGGGAACCCACCAAAACCATGAAACCCAAATCACAACTAAAACTTGAGGCACGCAGCCTCATTTATATATTGTAATTACAGCCAGTCACTTCAGATCAGGTGACTCATCTGTGCCCAAAGCTGCCCTGATTATGCCAGAATGGTTCTGATGAAAAGTTGTTGATCTGAAATCTTAATTCTGTTTTTCTCTCTTGTCACGACATCCTGGGATAGTGCACAGTCAATTGCACTATTAATCCTATTAGACCCTGAGTCGCAACACAGGTGAAATAAGATTTTATTTAAAATACCCGAGATAACTGGTTGAATCTACTATTCTGCAGTCACCAGGTTTGTAACTTTAGCACAAGTAACCTTTTATTATGTACAATACTATAATTAAACTGACAGAAAAATGTAACTGATTCTCTAAAACCCCTTTCCCAACCCCCCTCCTAACTACTCCCACTCTCTGTGCACACACACATACAACACAGAAGGGAAAGGGTTTTGTGAGAGAGAGGGAATATTGATAAAATAAAAGAATCAAGGATCTTTGATGCACTGGATGCCTTCCAGTCAATGTCATTCTGAAGTTCAGGCTTTTGTTTTGCTATTTTTTCCTTCTAGGCTTGAGAAGGTTTTCTCTGGCAAGGTTGTCTCCTTTCTCTGTAGATTCAGGATTACAGCAAAGATGTGCCAGGCACTCACTGGTTTTAGAACAAAAAAGCAGTTCTTCCACTTCAGCAAGCAAGAGAGAGAGGGAGAAAAAAAGAGTGTGTTCCATCTCCTTCCAAGGTCTAAACAGTTCTGCCAAGTTCTCCAAGAAAGCATCACCCAGGAACAAATCACTGACTGTTGTCAGGCAGAACACTGTCCCTGTCCAACCCATTGGTTCGCAGATATGCAATCGAGCTGACTTCCTCAAAACCAGTTCTAAGATTAATTTGGTGCTGAAGAGTTGGCCTCTCCTCTCCAAACTTAGGAGCACAAGGTCCTGAAAGCAGGCTGCTTCAACTTTGAGTCTTCTCCTTAAAGGACATCCTGATTATCGGTCCACAGACCAAAAATAATAAAATAAAATAGAAGAAATGGGAACAAACAAAGCTTCTTTACTTAGCAACCATAGTGTTTTGCTTTTGTAGGCACCTTAGGACTGGGTTATCCATTTTTTACAATTTAAACCCCCAATTCTGTCCTGCCTGCTCTGATGGGGAGGGGTGGTATGGTACTATTAAAATTTGAACTAATGTCAGAATTCTATTTTATAATCCTGAATTTTGGAATGCTAACTATGAGTTCATTAAAACATATGTTTTTCGTCTTTTGACCTTTGGTGTATTCAAATAAATAAAATTGGCTGTGTAATTCCGTAAAGGTACATGTGATGGTGCACTTTGATATCTGTTTGGTTTCCAGAAATATGGGACGCGATTCTCCGAGGCCGCGCCAGTTGGGAGAATCGCGGGCCGCGCCACTTTTAGACGCAACGCCGGTCCGACGCGCTCCCGCGATTCTCCCAACAGACGAAATCGGTCCTGTCGGGTTCCGAGCGGCGCAAGCCGGAGAATCGCACGAGACATCCAAAATGGCGATTCTCCGGTACCCTCGCTATTCACCGGCCCGGATGCGCCGAAGTCCCGATGGCGTGACCCCAGATCACGCCGTCGCCGTTCACACCTGCTTTTTATAGTTGTGAGCCAGTCGTGCTGGCTGACGTTGATCGCTGAGGAGGTGAGTGGACTGTCCAGAGTACCCGCAGACTGGGGAAGGCTTCCCCGAGAACGCTGCGGCTAACAATGGGGGGGGGGGGGGGAGAGATGGAGGGAGTGGAGGTGGGAGAGGGATGAAGTGGATTTGGGAGAGTGAGGGAGTGGAGGTGGGAGGGGGGGAGGGAGGGAGTGGAGGTGGGAGGGGGGTGAGGGAGGGAGTGGAGGGGGGAGAGGGATGGTGTGGAGGTGGGAGGGGGGAGAGGGATGGTGTGGAGGTGGGAGGGGGGAGAGGGAGGGAGTGGAGGTGGGAGGGGGAGAGGGAGGGAGTGGAGGTGGGAGGGGAGAGGGAGGGAGTGGAGGTGGGAGGGGGGAGGGAGGGAGTGGAGGTGGGAGGGGGAGAGGGAGGGAGTGGAGGTGGGAGGGGGAGAGGGATGGTGTGGAGGTGGGAGGGGGAGAGGGAGGGAGTGGAGGTGGGAGAGGGATGGTGTGGAGGTGGGAGGGGGGAGGGAGGGAGTGGAGGTGGGAGGGGGAGAGGGAGGGAGTGGAGGTGGGAGGGGGAGGGAGGGAGTGGAGGTGGGAGGGGGAGAGGGAGGAGTGGAGGTGGGAGAGGGAGGGAGTGGAGGTGGGAGGGGGGAGAGGGAGGGAGTGGAGGTGGTAGGGGGGAGAGGGAGGGTGTGGAGGTGGGAGGGGGGAGAGGGAGGGAGTGGAGGTGGGAGGGGAGAGTGATGGTGTGGAGGTGGGAGGGGGGAGAGGGAGGGAGTGGAGGTGGGAGGGAGAGGGAGGGAGTGGAGGTGGTAGGGGGAGAGGGAGGGTGTGGAGGTAGGAGGGGGGAGAGGGAGGGAGTGGAGGTGGGAGGGGGGAGAGGGAGGGTGTGGAGGGGGTCGTCAATCCGCGGATGCCACATGTCAGCCACCCTGCCATGGTAGGACGGTGATGAGGACACGCCCGCAGGTTGTCGTGTGGCTGATGGGCAGAGCCCATTGACGCAACGGTGAGGATGTTGTTAACTGACCGTTGGACGCAGACAGTGACCAGGAGTTAGGCTGGCCGCATGTCAGCAGCGCGACCGGGCCACTGGGGCACACAGGTATCCCATGGCAGCCGGCTGTCGAGGTGTCGAAGAACCTTCGTGTAACATGTCGTTTCTCTGCCCCCCACCACCCTTCTGTAGGTCACCATGTGTGCCAACCAGACAGTGATGTTAACCGCAGTGGTTGGAGCCGCTACACTGCAGTTAGCCATCCAGCAGCGTCGACTGCGACAGCCCACAGTGGATGCAGATGCAGGGGCTGCTGCTGCAGCAGAGGGGATGGCCGCGGAGTGGCCCATCGTCGCCACGCAGGCGCACATGGCCGGTATGTTCAGGGGGATGCCGAGGGGAACATTGACGCCCAAACACTGAGGAAGGCACAGGATGCGGGCACTGATGTCGAAGTGGATGGGGGGGGGGGGGGGGGGGGGGGGGGAGGAGGAGGAGCCACTGATGGTGGAGCCAGGGCGCCACAGGCGGACATCAAAGCCTAGGATGTACCATGGCCGAATGTTGTTCAAAGCCCAACCGGACCTCACATGCAGGAGGAGACTACGGTTCAGCAGGGAGACGGTCGCACATATCTGCCACCTTGTGGGGCACCTCGCATCACGTGGAACGGGAGGAGGACACGCCATACCGGTATCCGTCAAGGTGACGGTGGCCCTAAACTTCTACGCTACTCGTTCCTTTCAGGCTCCGAGTGGGGACCTATCTGGGATATCACAGACATCGGCCCACAGGTGCATCCGAGACGTGACCGACGCCCTGTTCGCCATCGCGGACCGTTACATTACATTCCCCGAGGACCGAGCACATCAGGAAGCACGAGCCCCTGGATTCGCCAAGGTGGCCGGGATACTGATGGTCCAGGATGTGTTTGATGGTGTTCATGTCCCCATGCGCCTGCCTGCAGGCAACTGGGAAGTGTTCGCTAACATAGTTAGCCTTGTGGATAGCACAATTACTTCACAGCTCCAGGGTCCCAGGTTCGATTCCGGCTTGGGTCACTGTCTGTGCGGAGTCTGCACGTTCTCCCCGTGTGTGCGTGGGTTCCCTCCGGGTGCTCCGGTTTCCTCCCACAGTCCAAAGATGTGCAGGTTAGGTGGATTGGCCATAATAAATTGCCTTTGGTGTCCAAAATTGCCCTTAGTGTTGGGTGGGGTTACTGGGTTATGGGGATAACGTGGAGGTGTTGACCTTGGGTAGGGTGCTCTTTCCAAGAGCCGGTGCAGACTCGATGGGCCGAATGGCCTCCTTCTGCACTGTAAATTCTATGATATCTATGAAGGGCACATACTCCATGAACATCCAGGTGGTCTGTGACCCCCACATGTGGATCATGCGCATGTGCGCAAGGTTCCCCGGGAGTGTGCATGACACCTACATTCTTGGGCAGCCGTTCATCCCCGCAATATCCGAGAGGCGCCCCCTCCCCGCAATATCCGAGAGGCCCCCCCCCGGCTGCGAGGCTGGTTGCTGGGCAACAGGGGTTAGCCGTTGAGGTCTTGGCTGATGACGCCGATTCAGAGGCCTCAGACCAATGCGGAGACCCTATATAACGAGGCCCATGCAGCAACCAGGGGTATGGTGGAGCGGTGCTTCGGCCTGCTGAAGATGAGATTCAGATGCCTGGACCGCTCCGGAGGGGCCCTGCAGTACCGGCCCGACAGGGTCGCATAGTTGTGGTCTGCTGTGCGCTGCGCAACATTGCTATGCTGAGGGGAGATGCCCTGGTGGAGGAGTCGGAGGGAGTAGCCGATGGCAGCAGTGCTAACACTAACGATGAGGAGGAGGAGGAGGATGAGGAGAAGGAGGTGGAGGAGGATGGCGTGCAGTACGGTGTGGCGTGGGGCGCAGGACGCAGACTCGACCCGGGTGCTGGTAATGTCCAGGAGGCTGCACGACGGCACCGTCGAGGACAGCGGACACACGACGCGTTGGTGTCCGCAAGGTTCACGCATCGTGTGGGAGGAGATCGCTGAACACTATCACTTGCATCGTCAGTCATGCACACGGACAGCACACAACCCCCACCACCTCGATGTCCAACTTCCTTGCCTTACGGGCCCTACCCCTACTTCTAGGTCAATCCCCAGATGGTACAGCGGGAGTGGAGGCGGACTGCTGAGAATCACGCCCTGTGACATGGCTCTCTGTTGGCATTCATTTCCTGGGGCAACCTGGCCTTGATGGGCAGGCGCGTTGGATGACTTGGTGCCACCTTTCTCTGCCCGCTGCCCACTGGATGTGCCAGGGACGGGATGGAGGGAGGCCGAGCGCTCAGGGACGCCCCGTGATGGAGTTAATGGGACGTGCCCCGAAACCTCCTCCTCCTTCGGGGCACCAGGTGGCCCCGGGGCTCACTGTGGGACGGAGGTGCGATCGGGGAGGTGCCCCGTCGCCCCACTGACACCTGGAGCAGCCAGTCCTGGAGGCCTGCAACAGTATCGACCAGAGTCCGAATGTTCGCAGAGACGGAGTCCAGGGAGTGAGACATTCCCGCCAGGGACTGCGTGACTTCAACCTGTGAGTGCGCGACGCCATCCAGCACGTGCGTCAGGCGGTCGATGCTCTCCGCAACTGACTGCTGGGACTGGGCCATGGCCTGCTGGGACTGGGCCATGGACTGCTGGGACTGGGCCATGGCCTGCTGGGACTGGGCCATGGACTGCTGGGACTGGGCCATGACCTGGTGAGACTCAGCCAGGGCCCGTAGCGCGCCGGCAATGTCATGTTGGCTCTGGCGCATTGCTGCCTGTGAGAGGGCAGCCCCCTCCTGGGCCATGGATGACGTGTGCACATGAAGCCCAACGCCCTGCAGAACCTGACCCATGGCCAAAACCGTTTCACCCATTGCCTTGACCGCGGACGCCACCCGTGCGGTGTCGGCCTGGGTGGCTGCGATGAGTGGCACCACTCCCTGCTCCTGGACGCGGATGGACCCTCCAACTGCATCTGCAGCTGCTGGAAGATGGCCCTCTTCCCGTCATTGTGTCCCTAGCTTTCAAAATGCATTGGGAGTCCGGGTGGGTCAAGTAAATCCAGGAACCCGGGAACCGTCTGGGCTGTTGGATGCTGGGCCTGGGCTGTCCTCCGACCGTCCAGCCCCTTGGCTGCTCCGAACTTCATCTGCTGTACCGGCTCGGCTCTGTGGTGCACACCAGACCGTGACCCAGGAGCCTCATCACTTAATTGCCCAACCGAGGTGAGTGTCTCTGGGATGGTGGATGGTGTGGGAAACAGCAGTGCCACAAGCTCTAGGTCCTCGTCCGTCAGTACGTCCGTTGTGTCCTGGTCCCACTCATGAGCTGGCGCAGGGCGAACGCGGCCCTTGTACAGTTCAGCAGTGGGTGAGTCCGTTGACTGCGTCACCGTTCTCTGTGCGTCTAGGTCCACAGACCCCGTCCTGTCCTGTCTCGCGGCCCGACCTTCAGGCAACGCACAACCATGATAGTCGTCGCTGTCCATCCTCTACGTCCCCCTCCAGAGTTCCGGATTTGGAGGATGGCCCTCCTGGCCGACCTCCGCCACCCTCTGGCGTGCGACCCTAGGTGCAGGTGTCGTTACAGATAGTCGGCTCTGTATGGCACAAGACGGCCCTGGACGTTCGTCGGCTGGCCCTGGGGAACAGAATGATACGCTGGGCTGGGTGTACGGTGGTCCAGTGGGCAGAGTGTGAGGGGAGAGAGGATGGGTGGTCCAGTGGGCAGAGTGTGAGGGGAGAGAGGATGGGTGGTCCAGTGGGCAGAGTGTGAGGGGAGAGAGGATGGGTGGTCCAGTGGGCAGAGTGTGAGGGGAGAGAGGATGGGTGGTCCAGTGGGCAGAGTGTGAGGGGAGAGAGGATGGGCTCCTGCGGGGGGGAGGGGCGGCATACAGGGTTGTCTCACTTGCTTCTGCGCCTCCAACCTCGCATTGCGCGACCTCCCGGGTGGCAGATCCCACAGCAAGGTCCTCATCACCCCCCTGGTAGGTGTGCAGCACGGGCGAACCCCCTCCGGTTCTATTACGACCCCGGTTGTTGTGCGCAGTCTTGTCCTGTGGGGGGGGGGGGGGGGGCATGGATAAAGCATCACAATTAGGCGGGTGTCATCAGGGCTGAGTGGGGGGAAAGTTGGAGCCACACCATATCATCTCTCCAGGGGGTCGCAGCGCTCATGTGGGTCTGTTTACAACGTTGTTCAACCCCCTCCACTCACTCTCGCCCCCCCTCCCCCCCTCCCCCTCATGCCCGGGTGCAGTGATGAGAGACATGAGGGGGGAGGCCCTGGTGAGGTCGTGGAGCTTCTTTCGACACTGCTCCCCGGATCGAGGGGTCTGCCCTACAGCACTGACTGCCGTGCCCACCTCACGCCAGGCCCATCGCACAGCGCTAGAAGGGTGGCGATGCCCTCGTCTTGGGCAGAGGATGCCCCTGCGTTGCTCCACCTCATCGAGGAGGGTCTCCAGGTCCATATCACGGAACCTCGGGGCGGCCCTCCATGGCTCTGCCATGTTCTTCCCTCTTCTGCTGTGGGTCTTTCCGTGCGCGGATCACGCCTTTTAAGACGCGGCGCAGCGTCATTCAGGCATCGTGCACTGACGACGCGCATTTTACGACACGCCCCCCGTGTTCCACACAGCCCCGATGCGAGCCCATTCCCGGGGCCAGAATCGATCGCGATCGGGGCCGTTTCGCGCCGTCGTGAAACTCGACGGAATTCACGACGGCGAGGTCGCTCCGGCGCGGCCTCGGAGAATCGCGCCCATGGAGTCTTCTGAAACAAAGTAAACTGAAACTATCAGTTTGACATAGTCAGCGCACTTTATACCATGAAGGAAATGGTGTCAGCTGGCAGCAGTGAAAATATCCAGCTGAATTCAAATGCACAGAATCATGTTTCACCTCCCAAAACATCCATACATTTAACCTAAACAGAAGGCGCCGCATTAGAGGAAAATTTTACTTCCGCCACTTTGGCTGCAGCAAAAAAACTAACAGTCCTTCCTCTTTATTTCCTTTGTTGCCATTTCTTTTATTTTATGATTTTGGTCTGTGAAACCATAATTGGGATGTGCCTTTAAGCAAAAGACTCCAAGCGAAACAACCTGCTTGCCCAGCACTGTCTTCCAAGGTTTTGTATTTTGGAGAGAAGAAGCCAGACTCCGCAGCACTGAGTGGATCTTTGGAACCAGCATTTTAGGGAGTTGGTTCGATTGGTTAACTGGCAACCGATGGGTTGACCAGGATGAATGTTCTGCCTGACAATGGTCAGTGATTGGTTCCTGTGTGATACTTTTTGAGAGAACTTTGCAGAGGTGTTAAGGCCTTGGAAGTGAAAGGAATGCTCTGTCTCTTGCATGGGTTTCATCTCATTGAGTCTGGGGAAACTTTCTGTACACAAAATTGCTGTCATCTTTACCTAAAGTCACTGTACTCACTGAATCTCCCTAATTCACTTTACTTCATTGTATTTCACTAATTCACTGAATCTTCCCAACTCACTGTACCTCCCTACTCAATAAATCTCACCGTATTACACTAAGATTAGTGTATATCCCTAAATCACTGTATCTGCCGAACTGTCGCCTAACTCATTGTTTCCCCTAACTCACTGTATTTCACTCACTCACTGCATCTCTCCAACTTACTGTACCTCACTGTATTTCTCTAACTCACTATACCTCCCTCACTCACTGTACCTCACTGATTTTCACAAACTTATTGCATCTCTCCAACTCACTGTACCTCACTGATTTTCACAAACTTATTGCATCTCTCCAACTCACTGTACCTCACTGTTTCTCCCTAACTCACTGTATCTCCCTAACTCACTGTATCTCCCTAACTCACTGTATCTCCCTGACTCACTATTTTGCCCTAACTCACTGTATCTCCCTAACTCACTGTATCTCCCTAACTCACTGTGTCTCCCTAACTCACTGTATCTCCCTAACTCACTGTTTCTCCCTAACTCACTGTATCTCCCTAACTCACTGTATCTCCCTAACTCACTGTATCTCCCTAACTCACTGTATCTCCCTAACTCACTGTGTCTCCCTAACTCACTGTTTCTCCCTAACTCACTGTATCTCCCTAACTCACTGTATCTGCCTAACTCACTGTTTCTCCATAACTCACTGTATCTCCCTAACTCACAGTATCTCCCTAACTCACTGTATCGGCCTAACTCACTGTATCTCCCTAACTCACTGTATCTCCCTAACTCACTGCATCTCCCTAACTCACTGTATCTCCCTAACTCACTGTATCTCCCTAACTCACTGTATCTCCCTGACTCACTGTTTCTCCCTAACTCACTGTATCTCCCTAACTCACTGTATCTCCCTAACTCACTGTTTCTCCCTAACTCACTGTATCTCCCTAACTCACTGTATCTCCCTAACTCACTGTATCTCCCTAACTCACTGTATCTCCCTAACTCACTGTATCTCCCTAACTCACTGTTTCTCCCTAACTCACTGTATCTCCCTAACTCACTGTATCTCCCTAACTCACTGTATCTCCCTAACTCACTGTATCTCCCTAACTCACTGTATCTCCCTAACTCACTGTGTCTCCCTAACTCACTGTATCTCCCTAACTCACTGTATCTCCCTAACTCACTGTATCTCCCTAACTCACTGTTTCTCCCTAACTCACTGTATCTCCCTAACTCACTGTATCTCCCTAACTCACTGTATCTCCCTAACTCACTGTATCTCCCTAACTCACTGTATCTCCCTAACTCACTGTTTCTCCCTAACTCACTGTATCTCCCTAACTCACTGTATCTCCCTAACTCACTGTATCTCCCTAACTCACTGTATCTCCCTAACT
Organism: Scyliorhinus canicula; assembly: GCF_902713615.1. Classification (NCBI taxonomy): domain Eukaryota; kingdom Metazoa; phylum Chordata; class Chondrichthyes; order Carcharhiniformes; family Scyliorhinidae; genus Scyliorhinus; species Scyliorhinus canicula. The sequence goes on along the minus strand of NC_052155.1, from coordinate 109,438,741 downwards.
CACTGTGTCTCCCTAACTCACTGTATCTCCCGAACTCACTGTATCTCCCTAACTCACTGTATCTCCCTAACTCACTGTATCTCCCTAACTCACTGTTTCTCCCTAACTCACTGTATCTCCCTAACTCACTGTTTCTCCCTAACTCACTGTATCTCCCTAACTCACTGTGTCTCCCTAACTCACTGTATCTCCCTAACTCACTGTATCTCCCTAACTCACTGTATCTCCCTAACTCACTGTGTCTCCCTAACTCACTGTATCTCCCTAATTCACTGTATCTCCCTAACTCACTGTGTCTCCCTAACTCACTGTGTCTCCCTAACTCACTGTATGTCCCTAACTCACTGTATCTTCCTAACTCACTGTATCTCCCTAACTCACTGTTTCTCCCTAACTCACTGTATCTCCCTAACTCACTGTATCTCCCTAACTCACTGTATCTCCCTAACTCACTGTATCTCCCTAACTGACTGTATCTCCCTAACTCACTGTTTCTCCCTAACTCACTGTATCTCCCTAACTCACTGTATCTCCCTAACTCACTGTTTCTCCCTAACTCACTGTATCTCCCTAACTCACTGTGTCTCCCTAACTCACTGTGTCTCCCTAACTCACTGTATCTCCCTAACTCACTGTATCTCCCTAACTCACTGTATCTCCCTAATTCACTGTATCGGCCTAACTCACTGTATCTCCCTAACTCACTGTTTCTCCCTAACTCACTGTATCTCCCTAACTCACTGTGTCTCCCTAACTCACTGTATCTCCCTAACTCACTGTATCTCCCTAACTCACTGTATCTCCCTAACTCACTGTATCGGCCTAACTCACTGTATCTCCCTATCTCACTGTTTCTCCCTAACTCACTGTATCTCCCTAACTCACTGTTTCTCCCTAACTCACTGTTTCTCCCTAACTCACTGTATCTCCCTAACCCACTGTATCTCCCTAACTCACTGTATCTCCCTAACTCACTGTATCTCCCTAACTCACTGTTTCTCCCTAACTCACTGTATCTCCCTAACTCACTGTGTCTCCCTAACTCACTGTATCTCCCTAACTCACTGTATCTCCCTAACTCACTGTTTCTCCCTAACTCACTGTATCTCCCTAACTCACTGTTTCTCCCTAACTCACTGTTTCTCCCTAACTCACTGTATCTCCCTGACCCACTGTATCTCCCTAACTCACTGTATCTCCCTAACTCACTGTATCTCCCTAACTCACTGTTTCTCCCTAACTCACTGTATCTCCCTAACTCACTGTGTCTCCCTAACTCACTGTATCTCCCTAACTCACTGTATCTCCCTAACTCACTGTTTCTCCCTAACTCACTGTATCTCCCTAACTCACTGTGTCTCCCTAACTCACTGTATCTCCCTAACTCACTGTTTCTCCCTAACTCACTGTATCTCCCTAACTCACTGTATCTCCCTAACTGACTGTTTCTCCCTAACTCACTGTGTCTCCCTAACTCACTGTTTCTCCCTAACTCACTGTATCTCCCTAACACACTGTATCTCCCTAACTCACTGTATCTCCCTAACTCACTGTATCTCCCTAACTCACTGTATCTCCCTAACTCACTGTATCGGCCTAACTCACTGTTTCTCCCTGACTCACTGTATCTCCCTAACTCACTGTTTCTCCCTAACTCACTGTATCTCCCTAACTCACTGTATCTCCCTAACTCACTGTATCTCCCTAACTCACTGTATCTCCCTAACTCACTGTATCTCCCTAACTCACTGTATCTCCCTAACTCACTGTATCTCCCTAACTCACTGTATCTCCCTAACTCACTGTATCTCCCTAACTCACTGTTTCTCCCTAACTCACTGTATCGGCCTAACTCACTGTATCTCCCTAACTCACTGTGTCTCCCTAACTCACTGTATCTCCCTAACTCACTGTATCTCCCTAACTCACTGTATCTCCCTAACTCACTGTATCTCCCTAACTCACTGTTTCTCCCTAACTCACTGTTTCTCCCTAACTCACTGTATCTCCCTAACTCACTGTATCTCCCTAACTCACTGTATCTCCCTAACTCACTGTATCTCCCTAACTCACTGTGTCTCCCTAACTCACTGTATCTCCCTAACTCACTGTGTCTCCCTAACTCACTGTATCTCCCTAACTCACTGTATCTCCCTAACTCACTGTGTCTCCCTAACTCACTGTGTCTCCCTAACTCACTGTATATCCCTAACTCACTGTATCTCCCTAACTCACTGTTTCTCCCTAACTCACTGTATCTCCCTAACTCACTGTATCTCCCTAACTCACTGTTTCTCCCTAACTCACTGTTTCTCCCTAACTCACTGAACCTCCCTAACTCACTGTATCTCCCTAACTCACTGTTTCTCCCCAACTCACTGTATCTCCCTAACTCACTGTATCTCCCTAACTCACTGTATCTGCCTAACTCACTGTTTCTCCCTAACTCACTGTATCTCCCTAACTCACTGTATCTCCCTAACTCACTGTATCTCCCTAACTCACTGTTTCTCCCTAACTCACTGTATCTCCCTAACTCACTGTTTCTCCCTAACTCACTGTATCTGCCTAACTCACTGTTTCTCCCTAACTCACTGTATCTCCCTAACTCACTGTATCTCCCTAACTCACTGTTTCTCCCTAACTCACTGTATATCCCTAACTCACTGTATCTCCCTAACTCACTGTATCTCCCTGACTCACTATTTTGCCCTAACTCACTGTATCTCCCTAACTCACTGTGTCTCCCTAACTCACTGTATCTCCCTAACTCACTGTATCTCCCTAACTCACTGTATCTCCCTAACTCACTGTATCTCCCTAACTCACTGTATCTCCCTAACTCACTGTATCTCCCTAACTCACTGTGTCTCCCTAACTCACTGTTTCTCCCTAACTCACTGTATCTCCCTAACTCACTGTATCTGCCTAACTCACTGTTTCTCCATAACTCACTGTATCTCCCTAACTCACAGTATCTCCCTAACTCACTGTATCGGCCTAACTCACTGTATCTCCCTAACTCACTGTATCTCCCTAACTCACTGTATCTCCCTAACTCACTGTATCTCCCTAACTCACTGTGTCTCCCTAACTCACTGTTTCTCCCTAACTCACTGTATCTCCCTAACTCACTGTATCTGCCTAACTCACTGTTTCTCCATAACTCACTGTATCTCCCTAACTCACAGTATCTCCCTAACTCACTGTATCGGCCTAACTCACTGTATCTCCCTAACTCACTGTATCTTCCTAACTCACTGTATCTCCCTAACTCACTGTATCTCCCTAACTCACTGTATCGGCCTAACTCACTGTTTCTCCCTAACTCACTGTATCTCCCTAACTCACTGTATCTCCCTAACTCACTGTATCTGCCTAACTCACTGTTTCTCCCTAACTCACTGTATCTCCCTAACTCACTGTATCTCCCTAACTCACTGTTTCTCCCTAACTCACTGTGTCTCCCTAACTCACTGTGTCTCCCTAACTCACTGTGTCTCCCTAACTCACTGTATCTCCCTAACTCACTGTTTCTCCCTAACTCACTGTATCTCCCTAACTCACTGTTTCTCCCTAACTCACTGTGTCTCCCTAACTCACTGTGTCTCCCTAACTCACTGTATCTCCCTAACTCACTGTATCTCCCTAACTCACTGTGTCTCCCTAACTCACTGTATCTCCCTAACTCACTGTGTCTCCCTAACTCACTGTTTCTCCCTAACTCACTGTTTCTCCCTAACTCACTGTATCTCCCTAACTCACTGTATCTCCCTAACTCACTGTATCTCCCTAACTCACTGTTTCTCCCTAACTCACTGTATCTCCCTAACTCACTGTATCTCCCTAACTCACTGTATCTCCCTAACTCACTGTATCTCCCTAACTCACTGTATCTGCCTAACTCACTGTTTCTCCCTAACTCACTGTATCTCCCTAACTCACTGTATCTCCCTAACTCACTGTATCGGCCTAACTCACTGTATCTTCCTAACTCACTGTATCTCCCTAACTCACTGTATCTCCCTAACTCACTGTATATCCCTAACTCACTGTATCTCCCTAACTCACTGTATCGGCCTAACTCACTGTTTCTCCCTAACTCACTGTATCTCCCTAACTCACTGTATCTCCCTAACTCACTGTTTCTCCCTAACTCACTGTATCTCCCTAACTCACTGTATCTCCCTAACTCACTGTATCTCCCTAACTCACTGTTTCTCCCTAACTCACTGTATCTGCCTAACTCACTGTATCTCCCTAACTCACTGTATCGGCCTAACTCACTGTATCTCCCTAACTCACTGTATCTCCCTAACTCACTGTATCTCCCTAACTCACTGTATATCCCTAACTCACTGTATCTCCCTAACTCACTGTTTCTCCCTAACTCACTGTATCTCCCTAACTCACTGTTTCTCCCTAACTCACTGTATCTCCCTAACTCACTGTATCTCCCTAACTCACTGTGTCTCCCTAACTCACTGTATCTCCCTAACTCACTGTTTCTCCCTAACTCACTGTATCTCCCTAACTCACTGTATCTCCCTAACTCACTGTATCTCCCTAACTCACTGTATCTCCCTAACTCACTGTATCTGCCTAACTCACTGTATCTCCCTAACTCACTGTATCTGCCTAACTCACTGTATCTCCCTAACTCACTGTATCTCCCTAACTCACTGTATCTCCCTAACTCACTGTATATCCCTAACTGACTGTTTCTCCCTAACTCACTGTTTCTCCCTAACTCAGTTTCTACTAACTCACTGTTTCTCCCTAACTCACTGTTTCTCCCTAACTCACTGTGTCTCCCTAACTCACTGTATCTCCCTAACTGACTGTATCTCCCTAACTCACTGTATCTCCCTAACTCACTGTTTCTCCCTAACTCACTGTATCTCCCTAACTCACTGTATCTCCCTAACTCACTGTATCTCCCTAACTGACTGTATCTCCCTAACTCACTGTGTCTCCCTAACTCACTGTGTCTCCCTAACTCACTGTGTCTCCCTAACTCACTGTATCTCCCTAACTCACTGTATCTTCCTAACTCACTGTATCTCCCTAACTCACTGTTTCTCCCTAACTCACTGTATCTCCCTAACTCACTGTATCTCCCTAACTCACTGTATCTCCGTAACTCACTGTATCTCCCTAACTCACTGTGTCTCCCTAACTCACTGTATCTCCCTAACTCACTGTATCTCCCTAACTCACTGTTTTGCCCTAACTCACTGTATCTCCCTAACTCACTGTTTCTCCCTAACTCACTGTTTCTCCCTAACTCACTGTATCTCCCTAACTCACTGTATCTCCCTAACTCACTGTATCTCCCTAACTCACTGTATCTCCCTAACTCACTGTTTCTCCCTAACTCACTGTATCTCCCTAACTCACTGTTTCTCCCTAACTCACTGTATCTCCCTAACTCACTGTATCTCCCTAACTCACTGTATCTCCCTAACTCACTGTATCTCCCTAACTCACTGTATCTCCCTAACTCACTGTTTCTCCCTAACTCACTGTATCTCCCTAACTCACTGTTTCTCCCTAACTCACTGTTTCTCCCTAACTCACTGTTTCTCCCTAACTGACCTTGCTCAATTGCAAAGAAAAAAGACGCAACCTAATGCAGATTGGAATCCAGTGTGTCTTTAAAGTATCAACCTCACATAATATTGAACTCTGACATACCTTCATTAAATCCATCTTGTATGTCACTATCGCTTCCTCCTGGGACTGGGGGCTTTAAATTGATTTTCTGTAGCTCCTCCTGGCCACTTTCAGTATTATTATATACCCACTGAATGGAGTCTTGCTGCATAACCAAAATAGAAATATAATGCAACAACAATTAATTTTATCAATTTCATTCCACACCACATAATTAATTTACTGTTACAAGATGAGAAAATTAGAAGAACGAGGATGTGGGTGGAGCTGCCAAGTCAGAGTGAAAATTAAATCTGCATATTTTCTTTTTTGTAACTTGCAGCTGTATTCTGGTGTGGAAAATGTTTGGGACAAAGAAATATATAAAATATATATTATATTTCGATTAATATGAGAAATGTCATACTTTATAGTTTGTACATTTACAGTAATATTATTAAGACCCAAGTTAAAATGCTGACAAACAGTATGTCCGATAGAGGTGTGATCATTTTACCTGTTTGCAGATAGAGAGCTAATGTAATGTTGTAACAGTTTGAGCTAAACTGGCTAAACAAATCAAGCCCCGTCTTGTAACATGAAACAAAAGGATGCTGTGTACTTTGAGTGAAGCTGGTGTATCTAATGGGAGGGTTCAGGTCTGTCTGAACAAAGTAGTTGCTTCAGGGCGCTAAGCTTGAGCTTGGTCCTAAAACAAAGGTTTCTTTCTCCAAGGACTCTGCACTAAGATAAACAAGTAAAACCTTGTTCTCAACTTTCCACATAAGTAGTATTTGAAATATATGGGTTGCTTAATTGGAATGTAGAAGCAGGTTTCAGGAAAGATGTTAAGATGTTATAACTACTAACTGTAAATCTATGTCTTTGTTGCCAATGTGTTTAATTCTGTGTTCAAATTAAAGTTTGTTTTAATACAATTGCTGTGTACTGGTCAGTGTTATCACTCGAGAGGTGCAGTAATATTTCCTCACAGCTTTATCAAGTGCAAATAGTTGTGCTCTAATCCAGTGTTTTAGCTAGAATTGGGGTTTTAGTTCAGTCCCATAAAATCACGTTGTAATTAGCTTTTTAAAGTCAGTTCAAATATAACCAAAAGTATATTCCAGCAACACTATTGTACATTGATATGATCATTTATCCATTTGAATGGAGAATAATTTTAATCATGGTTTCTGGAACTGAGGTCAAAGGATGATAATCAGGCTGACTGCAAGCCAAAGTGCACTGTGAAGCATTGCGGGACGTTTTATATATTAAGGGCATTATATGAATAAAGGTTGTTGTCATTGCTGTTTCATACAATTAAAACAAGGAGGTTCAGAGTTGCTCATGTTGATGAAAAAAAAATGAAAATCGCTTATTGTCACGAGTAGGCTTCAATGAAGTTACTGTGAAAAGCCCCTAGTCGCCATATTCCGGCGCCTATCCGGGGAGGCTAGTACGGGAATCGAACCGTGCTGCTGGCCTGCTTGGTCTGCTTTAAAAGCCAGGGATTTAGCCCAGAGAGCTAAACCAGCCCCTAGATCAAGGAGTCTATGATGTTAATTTCATACATTACTTTAACAGTTAGGCACAACTTGTGTGTAATATTAGATGTGATATTTAAAGCACTTAACCTCTATACATGCCCAAAAGAAAAGGAAACTCCAATGCTTAAGAACTTGTCTAAGTTCAAGAAACTAGTAAGACTGATATCAATGTGGATCAGCAGAAAAACTCTCCGGTGATTGGATAATCCCTGGCAAAACAGAAGATGATTGTGGTTATTAGAGATCAATCATCCCAAGGCAGTAATTAAGCGCTCCTCAGAGCAATGTCCTGAGTCCAACCATCTTCACCTCCTTCATTAATGACCTTCTCCTTGACAGAAGGCTAGAACTGTGAATATTTACCAATGAGTACATCATAATTCATCAGATAACGAAGCAGTTCGTGCCCACATACATCAAGACCTGGACAACATCAAAGCTTGGACTGCTAAATGGCAGTAACATCCATGTTACACAAGTGCCAGGCAATGACCATTTCCAACACAAGGTAGCTTAACTACCTGATCTTGGCATTGAATGGCATTACAATTCCTGAATCGTCCACTATGAACATCCTCTGGGGGTCACCATTGGCGGGAAACGCAACTGGATGAGCTACATAAATTTCATAGTTGGGTATTCTGTCGTAAATGGCTTATCTTCTGACTCCCAAAGTCTCTCCACCAACTTCAAGGTCCAAGTCAGGAAGAAGCTGGAAGGCTTGGATTGGAGCAACTGCAATAATAGTCAAGATGTTTGGTGCTTGATCATCGCCTCATCCACATGGCTACACAGCCATCATCGATATACCCTGGATGCAGTGTATATTATCCACTGGTTACATTGGAAAACCCAACCCAACATTTTTCTGGGAGTATATTCTTATTACGGACTTCAGTAATTCAAGAAACTCAGGCCAATATGCTCTGGGCAATGAATGCTGACCTTGTCAAAGGAACCCCCAGGAATTGCTTTAAAAAACAATTAGAAGTGGGCTGTTTTCGGTTAGATGGACGGGAAGTGTAAGATTAAATGATTGTGGTTAAATCAGAAACAATGTCAACAATTCAAGATTAGATTGGATTGGAAGACAAAGAAGAAGAGGTTTGGGAACAGGGTGGCTAACTATGTCTTAACTCATGTGAAGAGTTAACACCCACATGATTGGGTAGGCAAAATAACCTGTTTCTCAGATGGAGGGCAGAATCTTGTGACCTTGGCGCGGCAGATTTGTTAACATGGGCATTTGATCAGGTGAGAGGTTGACCAGTGAGCCCCTGCTGTCTTACACCTCCACCCTGATTGAATCCATGGTGGGATGGCTCATGGACAGACTTTCTGCCGCACTGCCAATTAAGGCCATTAAGTGGAGAATTATTACCCATTTAAGGGCTTCATCCTGCTGCTGCTAGTATTAATCCAGCTGTAGGTGAGGGGCTCACCATAAGTGAAGTACAACAAGCAAGTCCTGTTGTGTTTACTTATGGGCTCCTGGGGGATAGGGGACCAGTCTTTGATCAAAGGCACCCACCCAGTGACTGACTGAGGGACCCAGCATCAACTTGAGAAGCATAAGATATGACAGGCCTTTCCTAAAAAAGGTGCTGCAGGGCTCTCACCCACTGTCTAGCTAGGGGCCAAGATTTCCATTGCCTCCACAATATTCTGCCTGCAATTTTTGTGCATTTTGACATCCCATTCTTGGCTTTCTCTCATTCTTCAACCATATGGGCTGCACGGTGGCACAGTGGTTAGCAGTACTGCCTCACAGCGCCAGGGACCCAGGTTTGATACTGGCCTTGGGTGACTGTCTGTGTGGAGCTTGCATTTTCTCCCCGTGTCTGCATGCGTTTCCTCCTGGTGCTCTGGTTTCCTCCCACAACCCAAAGGTTAGATGGATTGGCCGTGCTAAATTGTCCCTTGGGTCCAAAGATATGTAGGCTAGGTGGGGTTACGGGGATAGGGTAGGGGAGTGGGCCAAGGTAGGGTGATCTTGGTAAGGTCGGTGCAGACTCTGTGGGCCGAATGGCCTCCTTCTGCACTGTAGGGGTTCTATGGATGTGGTAATACCTTTGTGACTAACTTGGCATCCACATGCAGCAGTGCTAGTTTCTGCAATTTTCAGTGAAATTGTGTTTGTGTGCTGACAACATTCAAAACCTTTATATGTTAATAGAATAGTTGGATTCCCCAATTGGAAATCTAACAAAATCAAAATTACTAACTGTTGCAACTAATTTACCAAATATAAACCAGGCCATATTTTCTATGATTGATGCCGTTATTTAACCACATCATTACTATGAGAGCATTACTTTAAGCCTTGGATAAAAATGTGTATTTATTTCAAAGTTCCATGGCAGTTGCATTCTACTGGTGACCGGTGCTGGACTTCCGGTGACGACATGTGAGAGCAAGTAGCATGAAAGGTGGCTCCTGCCACAGTCCTTGTATTTTGATCCCTTTTGCCTGGTTTTTCGGGAGATTTTGTGTTCCAACCCAGCAGGTTGGAGTGGATAACAGTGGAATGTCAATGGGGGAGGGGGTGGGCGGTACTTTCCAACAAGGGTGTGATCCAGTGAGACTGCGAGTCATGATGGACTCGAAGGATCACTACTTTGACACACCAGAGTGGGCAGAGGCCTTCATGAAGGATAAAGGAGCGGTGCTGGCTCGAGGTGGCTGGTGGGATTGTGTATGTGAAAGCCGCATTGGGTTGGTTGTAAATATTGCAATATATTCTGCCATGCTTTGTTCTTCCTTTTGCTTAGAGGTCGGCGGCGAATGGGAGATGGGGGATTCTTGAGGCAGGGTCAGGGGGGATGGTAAAGCGGGTGGTTTGGTACAGTAATTGGAGTGAAAGAAGAGCCTTGTAAAAGAGGCTGGGATTTGGACAAGGGAGTAGAGACGGTGGGTTAGGGGGATGATGTTGTCAGCTATTTAATGTCGTTTTTGGGCAGGATCCTGGGGGTCTGGGGGAGACATATTTCTAGAACTGAGGGGTAAGCTCGTGAACGGGAGTGGAGTGAGGGGAGGGGCTGCAACTTGTTGGGCCAATTTGGCGAGGCTCAATGAGTCTAGAATTTGTTTTGGTAGGGGGCGCGAGATGGGGTGGCAAGCAGTTCGGGGGGGGGGGGGGCTGGTGGTCATCTTAGGTGGGCATGAGGCTTTGGAACTGGTGAGGGTTTTCTCGCATTTAAAGTGTTTGTTAGCTGACGCGGTGTTTTCACCATTTGTAGATACAGGGCCGGACTAGGCTCCGGAAAGTCTGGGTGGGCCAGATGTTCCACTCGGGGTTTGACAGTAAGGCCTGGGGTGGCAATTCTAACCGATAAAGAGAGTTTAGTTCGAGGCGAAGTCAGCGGGGACAGTCTGTGATGGTTTAAGGTATATTAGAGGGTAAATTGGTGGTCCTAGTGAGTACGTACACCCAAATTGGGATGATGTCTCGTTCATGAGGTGGTTGTTGGTTACAGTACCGGATCTGGACACCCACCAATTAATTTTGAGGGTGATTTGAACTGTGTGTTGGATCCGAAGGTGGTCCACACCAAGCCAAAGTTGTTGTCCCGGTTTTGGGGTGATTTGAATTGTGTGTTGGATGCGAAGGTAGACCACTCCAAGACAAAGTTGTTGTCCCGGTTGGGATGGCAAAGGTATTGTCTGTGTCTATGGAGGAGATGGGAGGGGCAGATCCGTAGCAGATTGCATTCCTGGGGAGAAGTAGCTGTTGTTTTTTTCCTCGGTACACAAGGTGTATTCGAGGATTGATTATTTTATTATGAATCAGACTCTTCTTGCTGGGTGAAGAAGGCTGAGTACTTAGCAGTGGTTATTTCTGACCATCCCTGCAAGGGTGAACCTGACACTGGAGGTAGCCAGGAGGGTCATAAGGGATGGCGGTTAGATGTAGGGCTGCTGACGGACCTGAGGTTTTGATAAGGGTTTGAGAGCCATATGTCAGTATGTACAGCATAATGATAACGGGATGGTCTCCCTCTTGACTTTGTGGGAGGCTCTGAAGGCAGTGATGAGAAGAGAGATTATAGCGTTTAAGGCTCATGTGAACGGGGAGGTGAGGGAGGAATGACAGAAATTAGTGGGTGAAATCCTGGGGGTAGATTGTAGATATGTGAGGGATCTGACCCAGGACCTTTGGCTTGCAGGAAAAACCTGCAAATGCAATTTGATTGCTGTCCACGGATCGGGCGATGTGGCAATTGTGGCGGTGTACAAGTATGGCGAGAAGGTCAGTCATCTCTTGGTTCACCAGCTAAGGCTGCAGGAGGTGGTCAGGGAGATTGTTCAGGTTAGGGGTTTGGAGGGGAGGCTGGTCTCCGTCCAGGATAACGTTTAGCGCCTTTTCCAAGAGGTCGTATATGTTGGAATGGCTGGAGGATGGACGCGGAATGCGGAGTTCTTGGGGGGGGGGTTTGGAGTTTCCCAAGGCAAGGGAGGAATTGTGGGAGGATATGGAGGCACCGCTAGGCTTAGAGGAGATTCAAGTACATTGAGGCACATGCAGGCAGGGAAGACACTGGCTAGATGGGATCCCGGTGGAATTTTAATACAAGTTTGCGGACCAGTTAGGTCCCTTGTTGCTGGGCATGTTTATTGACTCTTTGGCACAGGGCTCCCTCCTGGAGATGCTGGGGCAGGCATAAATCTCTCTGCTCCTGAAAAAGGATAAGGACCCAACAGAATGTGGGGCATATCGCCCAATCTACCTGCTAAATGTGGATGCCAAGTTATCTGTGAAGGTATTAGCATTAAGGCTGGAGCTTTGCCTTCCGGAGATGGTGGGGGAAGACCAGACAGGATTTGTGAAGGGATGAAAATTGTCGTCCAATGTGAGGCAGTTGTTGAATGTGGTGCTTACCCCTATGGCCAGGCCAGAACCAAATATAATTGTGCATTGAATGTTTAACCGGGTTGAGTGGTCGCACGGTAGCACACTGGGTGGGTAGCACTGTTGCTTCACAGCTCCAGGGTCTCAGATTCGATTCCCGGCTTGGGTCATTGCCTGTGCGGAGTCTGCATGTTCTCCCTGTGTCTGCATGGGTTTCCTCCGGGTGCTCCGGTTTCCTCCCACAAGTCCCGAAAGTCATGCTGTTAGGTGAATTGGACATTCTGAATTCTCCTTCAGTGTACAAGAAACAGGCACCGGTATGTGGAAACTAGCAGCTTTTCACAGTAACTTCATTGCAGTGTTAATACAAGCCTACTTGTGACACTAAAGATTGTTATTATACCTCTTCGCCATATTGGAGAGGTTTGGGTTTGGTTCAGAGTTTGTGTCGTGGGTACGGCTGTTGTACGTGGCCCCGTTTGCACGCATTTTTACCAACAACATGAGCTTGGGGACTTTCTGGTTTCAGCAGAGGATGAGACAAGGGTGTCCGATGTCTCCTCTGCTGTTTACGCTGGCGACAGAGCCGTTGGCCATTGCTTTGAGGGCCCCGAATGCGCGGAGTGGGACTGTTGGGGGTGGTGGGTGGTGGTGGAGCAGAGGGTATCGCGGATGATTTCATGCTGTATGTGAGGGACCCAGGGCCATCTATGGAGACATTATGTGTATTTTACAGACCTTCGGATCCTTCTTCAGTTACAAGTTGAACATAGGAAAGACTGAATATTTTGTGGTCGGCGTGTTGGGGAGGGGAGTCAGACTGGGGAGGTTGCCGTTAAGTTTTCAATATTTAGGGGTCCAAGTGGCTGTGGATTGGGCGTGGCTCCGGAGGTTCAACCACATAAACTTAGTGAGTAGATTTAAGGCGGTAACACAGTGGTTAGCACTGCTGCCTCACAGCTCCAGGGACCAAGGTACAATTCCAGTTTTGGGTGACTGTCTGTGTGGAATTTGCACTTTCTCTCCGTGTCTGTGGGATTCCTCCCGGTTCTACGGTTTTCTTCCACAGTCCAAATCTGTGCAGATTAGGTGGATTGGCCATAGTAAATTGCCCCTTAGGGTGAGATTGCAGGAATAGGACAGTGGATTGGGCCTAGGTAGGGTGGTCTTTCAGAGGATCAGTGCAGACTTGATGGGCCCAATTGCCTCCTTCTGCACTGTAGGGATTCTTTGGACCTGCAGAGGTGAGATTGCTTCCCACTATCTTTGGCGGGCTGGGCCCAATCGGTTGAGATGAACACCTTGCCAAGATTTCTGCTTTTATTTCAGTGTCTCCCGGTGTTCCTGCCCTAGTCTTTTTTCTGAAGGGTTGAGTGGCTTATATCTGGCTTTATTTGGGCTGGTACGGTCCTGAGGATTCGGAGGAGGGTTCTTCAGAGAGACACAAACAAGTTGAACAAGCTGCCAAAGATGTTATATTATTACTGGGTAGCCAATGTGGAGAAAGTGTTGGGGTGGTGTGGGGACCCAGGGGTTCTCTGGGGTCAGTTGGAGTCTGGGGCATGCAGAGGGACACGTTTGGGGGCATTGGTAACAGCGCCACTTCATTGGTGCCTACAAGGTACACTGTGAACCCTGTGGTGGTGTCCACAGTAAGGATATGGAGGAAACATCACCAACACATTTTAGGTTGAGGGTTGCCTTTAGACTTGCTCCTATTTGTGCTAACCACCTGTTGGACACCATATTTGGGGCATGGAAAGGGAAAGGTCTGGAGAGAGCGAGTGATTTATTCCTGGAAGGCGGGGGTGCCACCCTGCAGGAATTGAAATTGGCATTCGGGTTGACATGCTCGGATGTGTTTAGGTACCTCCAGGTACGGAGCTTTGTGAAGAGGATGCTCTTGAATTTCCGGTGCTGCCGCCATCGTCCTTACTGGAGAGGATTTTCTCATGTGCAGGGTCTGAGGAGGGCAGTGCGTACGGCAGGTACAGATGGATCTTAGGGGAAGAGTTGGGTTCAGTGGAAGAGATAAAAGGCAAAGTGGGTGGAGGAATTAGGACCACCACTGGAGGAGGAGGCATGGAGTGAGGCGTTGCGGAGGGTGAATGCCATGCCATTATGTGCGAGACTGAGCCTGATGCAGCTCAAAGTAGTGTTTTGAGTGCACCTCACTAAGGCTAGGATGAGTCACTATTTTGAGGGGGTGGAAGATAGGTATGAGTGCTGTTTGAGAGGGCTGCTCACTACACACACATGTTCTAGCTCTTTTCCAAATTGAGGGGGTTTTGGTGGTTGCTTTTTAACACCATGTCGGCGATCTGAAGTATTGAGCTGGAGCCGTGTCCTTCAGTGACTATTTTTGGAGACTCAGATGTGTTGGAGCTGGGTCAGATGCGGAGCAGATGCCCTTGCCTTCACCTTGTTGGTCACGCACAGGCAGGTCTTACTGGGTTGGAGGCGACCAACGCCGCCAAGTGCTTTGGCGTAGTTAGAGGACTTGATGGAATTTTTGCACCTCGTGAAGGTCAACAGTGAGCAGTTTATATCGTATTTCAGAGAGTTGGTCACTGTCACCTGTTAAAGGAGGGTGGTGGGAGGATATAAAAAGTTGGGGGGGGGGGGGTGGGTGGATCTTGATCCTTGGGTTGAAGGGTTGTTTCTGGGGGTTCAGTTGAATGCATCTGGTTAAGGGTTATTGTTTGTATTTTTTGTAATTTTGTATAAAATGTTAAAACTTTAATGAAAACATTTTTTTTTTAAAGTGACCAATGCTCAAATAAAAGAGACCTTCCTATTCGCAGTCAGAATTTCATCCAATGCCTGTGATTTTATTAAGTTTTCATTGTGTTTAAATGGGAGCGAATTCTACCAAATTATCACATGCTCCTAAATGCGTAGAAGTAGCTACCAGCATATTTACTAGCGTCCTTCATTTACCTCTTTGCTACAATGTTTTAATTTTCGTTATTGCTTATTAGATTTAGATGCTTTTTTTGTGACAGTCTCTGCAGTGAAATTCCACTTCAGTCAATGAGAAAGCTGTGTTTCAGCAAGTAATTACTAATATATGTCTGACGTTTATTCAACAAAGCTGAGACATTGAACTTGTGGCCTGATCTTGGCAATGCAACCCCAGAAATAGGTGCTACTCACACGGTTTATCCTACTTGAATTTTTGGGGCATTTTGTTTTAAGCACAGCTTTCTCATTGGTGGAAAGAGCCCGATGAGAACAACAAAGTTTAATAGTAGCAGCAACTTCAGAAATTTACTCATCGACATGTGGATTTAAACTTTGCATGGGCTCCCAAACCTTCATCATCCAGTGCTTGTGTGGCCCACACAGACATAAAACTTGAAACAATTCTCATCTTTCCCAAAATATAAAGCAAACTACAAAGGTGCATATTAAATGTCGCTGAACCAGTATTCTCAGCTGACAATAAATGTTTTTTTAATGTATAAATATGTTTGCTAGAAACCAAAAGAAGAAACAATGACTTACCTGTGAAGGGCGTTTGTATTTCCGACATGCTGTGACATGTGCAATCACACTTGCATGACTCTCTTTGCTCACGTTGATCCCATTAACTTTGATGATGCATTGACCAGGATGCAATCCAGCTACAGCTGCCACAGTTCCTACACAACATACAAATGGCAATTTAAGACCTGTAGTTCACAGATGACCTCGGTGTCTTTCTTTTAGACAAATGAAATATAAAGAAATGTATTATCTGGCCCACAATCTGTGGTTGTAATGATTAAACTGCAAACATCTTCCCCTATTACTGTGTAAAACTGCTAGCAAATTCTGCCATCTACATTTGCTTGGTTAAACTCTATAAAATGGCAACCGTAATATCCTCATGCACCACAGGGTGCGCTGTTGCAGTCTTTGCAGATGCAATCAACACAATGATTTTGTCATGTGAGAGTACCTTTAAGAAATGGGTTGCACACTAAATAGCTGTAGTGGATGTACATTTAAGAAATGGGTGTTTATCAAATAACTGCAGTGATGTCAGAGTGTGGGTGGAGCTGGGATGTCTGTCAGCTTTTACTTTCATTTTTGAGCTGGCAGCTACAGTGTGTGTTTAGTTTCATTTTCAGAGTTGGAGCTGCATCCAGCCAAACAAGGTGTAATTTTGATCTATCTCTGCTTGAAAAGAATGTCTTCAGATCACTTTAAAAGTGATAACTGCTCTCAGTAGAGAATTTAAACCTGATGTCTTCGTTAAAGAGGGTATTTGTCTTATGGATGTTGCTAGGAAAGATTAAGGGTTACTTATAGAGTACTGTATTCTTTGGGGGGAGTATTTGAGTTGATAATTGCTAAGATGTTTAATGTGTGTTTATAAAATATCAACTGGTTCATATAATAAAACATTGTTTTGTTTTTTAAAAGTACTTTAGATCTCGAGTTGTATCACACCTGTAGAGTTAGCCCTTGTGCTCCCCATAACCAAAATCTATTAAAAGTTGTGGGTTAGGTAAACTCCATGATACACTGTGGGGTTCTTTGAACCCTGGCCCGTAATAAATTGGTGTAAACTTCAATTATTTATGCACCACCCCTCTTTAAAAGTCATTGAAAATGTTCAGACTTGTTGAAAGATGTGTAACTGAGTATTTAATAGCTTACTCTTCCATAATTACTGCTGAACAATCTGTCTTGCCCTGAAAACTAATTTGAGAAGTCAAGAGTCCGCCATTCTATCCTTTGATGGAAATTTCCATAGAAATTCAAAATAATTAAAATTAATTTTTATATAATTTTCTTAAAAGTTCTTGATAATCCAGTTTCTGCCTTAATTCCATGTGTCTGCCCAATCTTTATTTCACTCAAAATGATTAAAATTGAAAGGTCATCAATGCTCTTTATTTCCTGGTTTGCTGGTTATAAGAATTCTTCAATCTGTTTGGCAGATCAGCCTGTTTGATGACTCCAATACTCTTGGCTATCAGAGTTCCTCTATAGATGAATCCAGAATAAAATAAGGAAACCTGCTGTCCTTACCTGGTCTAATGTGCATGTGACCCCAGATCCACCGCAACGTGGTTGACTCTTAAGTGCCCTCCAAACTGGCCTAGAAAGCTACTCAGTTGTATCAGACTGCTAGAAAGCCAATGAAGAATGAAACAGACCACTGGACATCAACTTAGGCACCATAAACGATAACGGCCAGCTCAGTCCTGTGGACCCTGGACAGTCCTCCTTACGAACATCTGGGGGCCAAAATTTGGAGAACTGCACCACAGACTACTAAAGCAAACAGCTGGTATACTCATACCGTACAGGTAATGTCCCAGACATCACCAATCATAGGTATGTCTTGTTCCACCTAGCAGAGGTGACAGTGCAGTGGTGTACAATCGGGAGAGAGTTGCCCTGAGAGTCCTCAACATCGACCCCGGACCCCATGAAGTCTCATGGCATCAGTTCGAACATGAGCACGAAAACCTCATGTTGATTACCATATGCCACCTCCACCCCCCTGCCCCCTCAGCAGATGAATTAATACTCATGTTAAACACCACTTGGGGGAAGCACTGGCGGTGGCAAGGGCACAGAATATACTCTGGATGGAAGACTTCAATGACTATCACCAAGACAATCTCAGTAGCACCACTACTGACTGAGTTGGCCGAATTCTAAAATACTTAGCTTCTAGAATAGATATGCAGCAGGTGATGCGGGAACCTACAAGAGGGGAAAATATACTTAACCTCATCCTCAACAATCTGCCTGCCACCGATGCATCTGTCCTTGAAAGTTTTTGTAGAAATAACCACCGCACAGCCCTTGTGGAGACAAAGTCACATCTTCAAACTGAGGACAGACTCCCTTGTGATGTGTGGAATTACCATCACGTGAAATGAGATAGATTTCACTTAGATAGCAGGAACACAAGACTACAAGAAACAGGAAACTGTGGGGGGAAAAAATCATTCAGTCTGCAGGGTAGTATTGCCACTGGACTAGTAATACAGAGACTCAGAGTAATGCCTTGGGGACCAGGTTTTGAATCCCACCATGGGAGATCATTTTAAAAATCTGGAATTAACAATCTTTTGATGATCATGACCATGAAACTATTGTCGATTGTCGTAAAAAGATTCACAAACGCACTTTAGAAAAGGAAACCTGTTGTCCTTACCTGGTCTCACGTACATGTGACTTCAGATGCACCACAATGTTGTTGACTCTTAAACGCCCTCTGAAATGGCCTAGCAAGGCTGGACATCCATGAGGCTCTGTGGGCCATTGACAGCAGAAGAACGGTACTCAATCTCATGGTTTGGCCACCTCTTTCATTGCCACCAAGCCAGGGAATCAACCCTAGTTCAATGCTGTATGCAGGAGGGCACTTTTTAAAGGCTTATTTAGGGATGCGGGCATTGCTGGCTGCAATAGCATTTATCGCCCACCCCAATTGGATTTTCACAGTAACGTCATTGCACTGTTAATGTAAGCCTACTTGTGACACTAATAAAGATCTATTTTATTTATTATTGCTCGGCCATTTCAAAGGGCATGTAAGTGTCAACCACATTTCTATGATTGTGGATCTGAAGTCACATGTAGGCCAGGCCAGGTAAGGACGGTAGATTTCCAACCCCATAAGACATTAGTGAAACAGATGGGGTTTTTTTAACAGCAATCGGCATTTGTTTCATGATCAGTATACTTTTAACTTCACATTTTAATGGAGTTCAAATTTCAACATTTGCCATAGTGAGATTTGAATTCAGGTCTCCAGGGAATTCCCCTGGATCTCTGGATTACTGATCCATTGATAATAGCACTACGCCTCTGCATGCCAGGAGCAACACCAGTCTTACCTAAAAATGAAGTGTCAACCTGGTGAAGCAACAACTCGAGACCACTTGCATGTCAAACAGCATAAACAGCAAGTAATAGACAGAGGGAAGCGATTCAACAACTAATGGGTCAGATCTAAGCTCTGCAGTCCTGTCACATCCGGCCATGAATGGTGGTAGTCAATTAAACAACTGATTGGAGTAGGAGCCTCCTAAAATATCCCCATCCTCAATGATGAGGGGAACCCAGGACATCAGCGCAAAAGATAAGGCTGAAGCATTTGCAACAATCTTCAGCCAGAAGTGTTGAGTGGATGATCCATCTCAGTGTCATCCAGAAGTCATCCTCTAGAAGCATCACAGATGTCTGTCTTCAGCCAATTCGATGCACAGCAGAAGGTTCCGGATACTGCAATGGCTATGGTTCCTGGCAATATTCTGGGAATAGCACTGAAGACTTGAGCATTAGAACTTGCTGCACCCTTAGCCAGACTGTTCCAGTACAACATTGGCATCTACCCGGCAATGTGGAAAATTTCCCAGGTATTTTCGATACATAAAAAGGACAAATCTGAGCTGGTAAATTACCACCGCATAAGCCGACTCTTCATCAGTAAAGTCATGGAAGAGGTCATCAAGAGTGCTACCAAGTACTGCTTAACAATAACCTGCTCATTGATGCTCAGTTTGGATTCTGCCAAGGTCACTCAGCTCCTGACCTCTTTACACCTTGGTTAAAACATGGACCAAAGAGCTGAATGGCAGAGGTGAGGCGAGAGTGACTGCTCTTGACATCAAGGCAGCATTTGATCGAGTGTGACATCAAAGACCCCGAGCAAAACTGGAGTCAGTGGAAATCATGGGGGAAACTCTGGTATTAGTCTTTAAAAGAATCCAATATCAGGATGTGACCACAAGAAATATTACAACCTATTGCTCAGGATTTATTTATTTTGAGCCCTTTTAGCTGAACACATATATCAAAGTAATTAATTCTGCCGTGATAGGGCGTATTTGTCACTCCTGTTGTTGTGTTTATTTGAAAGAAGTAATCATTTTGAATATTAACTGCCTTGAACCAGCAGAAAGCCGGTGGGATGAGTTGGCTGCCTGCAGTGGGACATTGGGTTTCATTAACATACCATCTGCCAGCCAGCCACCCACTCAGAATGGATGTGCAGTAACAACTTGTTAACTTTAGGGCCATGCAGATCAATCAGCCCAGAGGACACCAGTCAGGCATTAAGTAAATTGTACGTGGGGTTTTGGGGAGCATTTTTCAGGTCAGAGAGAAACCCTGGGGTGGCAGTGGTCCAGGTGTTTCTGTGAAGTTGGAGGAATACGTCTCCAGACCCCACAAAGATTCATTTTGAGCTTACCTGACATGATCTCCGCTGGATGTCTGCCAGATTTCACTGAATGGAGCATAGAAGGCGAACGTGCCACTCCACGTGTAGTTAATGTTCTACTCCCGTTTGAATGTAATCAATTTACATGTATTCATAAAGTTTCCACCTAGGTGGGCATCTTAATTGCTGAAGGAAAAAGTCAAATTTAATGGACTGCTGGGTAGGGTGATAAGGCCACTATTTATGGGATTTGTGGCAGGCAGAGGGAGATAAAATACTTACTTTCAGTGGACCATTAATGATTTTTATCTCTTGTCTGACTGCCCGCTGACTGTAAAATACTGATAGAATTTCTTACTGTTACATTTGAAAAATGAAATGAAAATCGTTTATTGTCACGAGTAGGCTTCAAATGAAGTTACTATGAAAAGCCCCTAGTCGCCACATGATTGCCTGTTTGGGGAGGCTGTTACGGGAATCGAACCGTGCTGCTCGCCTGCTTTCAAAGTCAGCGATTTAGCCCTGTGCTAAACAGCCCCTGCATTTACATCTACAATAATATTTTTTGAAAAGTCTTCTTTGCTTCTCTGATCAAAGTGGTTTCTTCTTATATTGATAGGATCATAGAATTGCTACGGCAAATAAGGAAGCCATTCAGGCTGTCATGCCAGTGCCAACTCATTGTAAAAGCAATTCTCCTAGTCCAACTTCCCTGCCTTTTCCCCATATCTCTGCAAATTGCTTCTGTTCAGAGATTTGTTCATTTGTCTTTTAAAGACCATGATTGGATCTGCCTCCACCAGTGTCTCGGGCAATACATTCCTGATTTTAACCATAAAACAGTTTTTCCTCATGTCGTTATTTCTTCTTTTGTCATTCATTTTAAATCTGTGCCCTCTGATCCTTGTTCCTCCCACTAATGGGAGCAGTTTCTCTCCATCTACTCCACGTGGCGCCTTAATTTCAAATACCTGTATTAAATCCTTTCAACCTTCTCTTCTCCAAGGAGAACAGTTCCAGCTTCCCTATTTTCTAACTAATCTGTAACTAAAGGCAGCATGGTGGCACAGTGGTTAGCACTGCTGCCTCACGGCGCCGAAGACCCAGCTTTAATCTCGGCCTTGGGTCACTGTCCGTGTGGAGTTTGCACATTCTCCCCGTGTCTGCATGGGTCTCACCCCAACAATCCAAAGATATGCAGAGGCATTTACATCTACAAGGTGGATTGGCCATGATAAATTGCCCCCTAATTGGAAAAACTTTTTGAAACAATCTATCCATGTAACTCAAGTTCCTCATCCCCGGAACTATTCTTGGTGATTTTTTTGTTGTTGTACCATCTCTAACACTTTCATATCCTTCCCTAAATGGTGAGCGGGATTCTCTGACCCCGGGGCCTGGTTGGAGAATCGCCGTGCCGGGCACGATTCATGCGACGATGCCCTGCCGATGACTGGAGAATCGGCGCCAGCACGGTTGGAGCGGCGCCGGTTGGGGTGCCCCCCCCCCCCCCCCCCATGGCGATTCTCCGCCAGGTTGGGCCGAGTAGCAACCAAGAAAGCCCGAGCCCCACTGGCGCCGTTCACATGTGGTCTTACCTGTCGGGACTTCGGCGTCCATCCTGCGGAGGGGGGCCTAGTTGGAGGGATGGTGTGGGGCCTCCACCGTGGCCTGGCCTGCGATCAGGGCCTACCGATCGGCGGGCCGGCCTCTCTTGGTGGGGGCCTCTTTTACTCCGTGCCAGGCCCTGTAGCTCTCCGCCATGTTGCGTTGGGGTCGGCGCACAGAAGGAAGCTAGTACACATGCGCGGGTTCGCGTCGGCTGCAGCGCAAATGCGCAGACTCGCGGCACCCGTTTGACTTCGGTCTCGGTAGCTGGAGCTGCGTGAGTCGCTGCAGTGCCGTACTGGCCCACTGAGAGGCTCAGGATCGCTGCTCCTGGGGGCTTGTTGACGCCGTCGTAAAACATGACGGCGTTTACGGCGGCGACAACACTTAGTCTCAGGATCAGAGAATCCCGCCCGTGGTGTCCAGAACTGGACCTTTAATGAGGCCATACCAGTGTTTTTTACAGGGTTATCAGAATTTACTTGCTTTTACATTGTAATCATTTCTTAGAAAGCCTGGGATTCTGTATGCTTTATTAAAAATTGTCTCAACCTGTCCTGCCATCTTCAATTATATCCTCTGGTCCCACTGCTCCGGCACTGCTTTCAGAATTGTAGCTTTCATTTTACATTGCCTCTCCTCATTCTTTCTACCAAACTGAATCACTTCACACTTCTCTGCATTAAACTTCATCTGCCTCTTGTCTTCCCATTACACTGTCACGAACAGGAAGGAGGTCAATTTTAACTGTCCCATTTCCCCACTCTCTACCCATCCGTGAACAGAAAGGTGTTTCTATATTCGTATTTCCTCCAACCCTTAACGTTGGGAATATTCTGGTCCTCACGTACACACACATGTACACGCACACACAAACCCACGTCAACTGGAATTTCCTTCCAAGGGAGGCTGGTTGATTGTAGAAGGTTTCATCTTTCCAGAGTAAGGCTGGCACAACCGGACAAAGTACGAGTCACATTTGATGAGCAGTGAGTTCTTTTTTTTTGGCGGTGGCTGGATGGTGGACAGCACAGGCACTTGCCTGGAGATCACTTTGTTGGCCAAACAGGAACTGTCGGAGTTACGTCCCAACAGACATTATCACAGTGCAGCTGAAGGGGGGATCATGTGACATCTCCTCGCTATTGGACCCAGGATGAACATTCCCAAGGTAAAAGCAAATTACTGCGGATGCTTGAAACTGAAATAAAAACAGAAAATGCTGCAAAATCCCCGCAGGTCTGACAGCATCTGTGGAGAGAGAACGGAGCAAACGTTTTGAGTCTGGATGACTCTTCATCAAAGTGTTGTTATTTATATTCCTAAGGCCGGAATTTCAGTGTTTAATTGGAGTCAGGACTTCTTTTGTATTTGAAGACAACTAACTGTTGCTCCCTTTGTTGAACCTGAAATGCTAGGTCTGATAAGGCTTTTGCCATTAGCACTTATTGCAAATGTTTTTTTGTTTTTTTTATAGGTAAGTTGTGCAGACTCTTCATTGCCATGGCAATTGTTACCTTGAAATTGCTGTAAGGCATCAGGTGACTGGTTGAACTATCAGTTAGTTCAGCAATTCTCTATTTTGACAGCTCAGAAAAAAAATACTTCTTAAAATACTTCATGAATAAATATATATATAGTTTCCATCACGTTGTGACTGTAACAACAGGAAATCCATGCCTTTCCCTTTTGGAGTTGAAATAGGTACGCCATTCAAATATCACACAATTCCCTGAATCCCTGGCAAAATGCCAGGGGCTGAAGCAACACCAAATAGCAACCTGGGGTCTCTGGATTACAAGTCTGGTGAAAATGCCACAACATCACCATCTCTCCCCCCCCCCCCCCCCCCCCCCAAATTCATTGCTAATCTTAGGAATGGTTAGCAATAAGGATTTTAAATGCAAAACTTAAAATTAACAGAGATCACTACTGTTCACAAGACACATCAATGGTTTGAATTCAAAAACTAAATGCAAATAAGTCATATTTGCAGGTATAGTTAGAAGTAGTGGACTCAAGAGGAGATACTGCAGTAAGTCATGTAAATGGGTAAAACAATAAAAGATAGAATACAGCATAGATAAATACTGCAGATTGGAAGGAAAAAAGATGAAATGACTATTCCATGAATGTTGTTGGAATAGCCAAGGACAAAGGTGAAAGTGGCTAGATATAATATTCAACATACGCAGCTGAAATCCATAGCCAAATAATCAGTTGGGGAAACTGAGGGAGGAAACTGATCTTTC
Source organism: Scyliorhinus canicula (assembly GCF_902713615.1). Taxonomy (NCBI): domain Eukaryota; kingdom Metazoa; phylum Chordata; class Chondrichthyes; order Carcharhiniformes; family Scyliorhinidae; genus Scyliorhinus; species Scyliorhinus canicula. The sequence goes on along the minus strand of NC_052155.1, from coordinate 109,414,651 downwards.
CAGTTTCAAAGGAAAGTAAAACTGAAACTGAGTTTGGACCCTTGGAATTCAGGTTGGTTGTGCACTGCTGTCAATTAGGAATCACGCTAAATGCTAGAAGAGGAAGATGAAGAAGATTTTGTGACTGAGATTGATGACATATATGCTGAGTGAGTCGCTGAACCAATTCGTAAGATCTGCCATTTAATGTGTAACTTGCCGCAATTTGCTTGTTAATTGATGTTTAACTTACATTGATTCTGAGATTTGGAGTATAAGTCGTCGCCCAAGGTAGTATTTAGCATTTAGTTTGTTTGATCTCTGTGCAGTAAATATTTTTTTAAACCGTGGATTCTTGTGGCTTCATCCTTTCAATAAAGAACTCGGATTTCAGACATTTAAAAAAAACTTTACTGGTCTCAACCAAATTCATGCCAGCACCAATGTTTCTATAATCAGATCCCTAAATATTAATTGAATCCAAACTACTTTTCCTCATAACAGTCATGAGATTCATACCAAGAGTTCTGATGTCCACATGGGTGCTGTGTTTGCTTCTTGGTACTCAAAGGGACCTTGTCATGTGGCAGTCTGTTTTGTGCATTAAAGTTTGTGAAGACAGAAATCCTCTTGTCGGTCTTGGGTAGTAATAGGTGTGGCCAAAACATTTCAAGCTGATTTGTTGGGCTTTTCTTAATTTCAATTATACGGTGTGAATAACCCAAAGGAATATTAATCCTTGACCTTGTCTAATATATCAGATCAAACCTATCAATGAAGAAATGTAGTCATGGGGGGGGGGGGGAAATAAACGTGCAAAAATACAGTAAAATGCAGCCAAGGGGACACAAAAACAACAGAAGTAAAAATGTATCTCCTCTTCCTGCAGCCAAACTCTCAACATTTCAGTATGGTCAGTGTCTATGGGCAAAGTTTTTATTGTTAGTGGAGCCTCACCCTCAGTCACACAATTTAAGCCTGGGAATTGTACATGTTAATGAGGCTGCAAACTCCCAGCAGTGCAACGTTTTTTTGCCTCAAAAGCATGCATTATAAAACATGATTATTTGAAAAAGATTGGACATTTAATTGGCTGCATGTGAGATACTACAAGTGGTATGCAAATTGTAAAATTGACCTGAGAGCATTTTAGAAATCCCAGTCAAATAGTTTTATCTTCTATTTCCTATTGAATGTCAGGATTTTTTTAAAGACAATCATCCCAGACAAACCAATTGGCATTTGGGAAAGTGTTGGCTAATAAATAAAAGTCAATATGGATTTGACTTTAACGAATCTGATCAATTCTTTGACGAGGTAATAGAGAAGGACTGAGGGTAATGCGATTGGTGCTATGTGTATAGACTTCCAAAAGGCATTTGACGAAGTACCAAAGCACAGAATGTTTAGTAAAATTAAAAGACATGGTCCTTACCTGCTGTGGCCTACATGTGACTCCAGAACCACCGCAATGTGGTTGAGTCTTAAATGTCCCATCAAAGTCAATTAGGAACGGGCAATAAATGCTGGCCCAGACAGCATCGCCCATATCCCATGCATGAAGTTTTTAAAAACACAATTGGTTTCTTTTCAGACAGGAGGGAAATATACAGTAGTGATTCCCAAAGGTTGATATTAGGACCATTGCTCTTTCTGATACATATTAATGACCTGTGTATGTGTATGTTCACACAAGGCAAATCTCAAATCACAATCTCAAAGTTTAAGCTTGATACAAAATTCAGAAATGTGGTAAACAAGATGGATAATAGGCTTCAGGAGGATTTGGACAGACAGGGGAAATGGGGAGAGACAGGCACATGAAATTTAACACAGAGAAGTATAAAATAATACATTTGGGTGGGAAGAATGAGGAATAGCAATATAAGCTAAATGATACAAATTTAAAGGGGCTGCAGGAATAGAGAGGGCGTGCACAAATAGTTTAGGGGAAGAACAATTCTGTACAAACAAACATTTGGAATCCTTTGATTTATTAACAGAGGAATACAGTGCAAAAGCAGGGAACTTATCCTAAACCTTTACAGATCACTGGTCAGGCCTCAGTAGGAACACGGTGTTCAATTTTGAGTGCTGCATCTGAGAAAGAATATCAAGACAACAGGGAGAGTGCAAAAGAGAACACTCAGAATGGAACCAGGAATAAGGGGCTGGATTCTCCGATCCTCCGTGCCGAATTTGTGGGAGGGCGAGGTTTCTGCACGCACCTTCTCCCCCCCCCCCCCAACCTCCCACAACTCAATGCAGGGACCCGATTGTGTTACGATCCCAGTTGGTATTAAGACTGGACAGGAAGATCCAAGAATAAAATCCTGGCCCCAAAGAACCTTAATTTAATTTTTTTAGAAAATGTGGAGGAACAGAGTTACTGGACTGCCAATTAGTTTTGTCAAGAAAGAGAATTGTTGAACATGAAAAGTTTGAATGTGATACAATACTCCTTCACTCCCACTTCCTAACACGGCTTACAAAGTATATTTTAGGCTATAATAGCCCCAGTAACACACAGTCCCTTTAAATACACTGGCTGATTGTGGTCAGATTCACTTCAATCTGAACTGGAATGAATGTCCCTGGATTTCTCCTCACAATCCCCCCAGATGATTTGTATACTGTGAGCCACCTTGTCTTACTGAACTCCGGCTTTCATAAGAGTGACTTCAAATGCTGTTTTCAAAAAGAGACACTTCCAAATCTCCCTGGCTTCCTATCTTCAACTGCCATATATCCAGCAAAAAACTCAACTCAAAAAGGATTCCATCCTCGGTTGTTAAACAACAACATTATCCTTTCCACCGTTTGTTTATTTTTCATGCCGTAACCCTCTCTAAGCACGATAGAAGCACAGAACTGAGTAAACCCACATGCATTCACTTTTGTCTAGCATGGATCTAACTATAGGTTTACCCTTACACAAAAAAACTAAACTAAAGCGACTGAAAACTGTAGTTTACTTCTAATATTTACCAATGCAAATATAAACCCCTTTAAACTACCTTTGCTATCCTGAAAATTGTCACATAATTCGGTGCACCTTCCTGAAAGAAACAACATGGATCTCTTGTCAGCTATCCAGTCGACAGGTGAAGCACTCGGTCATCGCCATTAAATAGTTCCCGCTGTTTCACCTTGGCTCTTTCACCAATCACCTCAAGTAATCTCTAGTTCTTTGCCTTTCTACCAATGGGAAACTCTATCCACTCTGGATTGATGCCTTGTATTTGGAACAGCCTCATCAAACCTCTTCTCAACCTTTACTAGCCTAAGGAGAGTTCACCTTCAAAGAGAAGTTAAAATAAGATTTAATTGAGGTGTTCAGAATAATTAACTTTTAGGTTGAGAAAATAAGGAGAACTTCCTGTGGCAGAATGTTTGGGAACCAAAGCACACATATTTCAGGTGTTGAGTTAAAGAACCAAAGTTGATATGAAGAAACTTTGCACAGCAACACTAATGTAATACCAGAAAGGATGGCAGAACCAGATTTAATAGTAACATTCAAAAGAGAACTGGATAAATACTTGAATGGAAAAAACATGCAGTATTAGGAGGATAGAAAACAAGGGTGGGACTAATTAGGTAGCTCCAAAATGGTTTCCTTCTATGCTATATCATTTTATGATTCTATAATTAGGTAAGTGATTTTTTTATTGCTCAGAAATTGATGTTTTCACTCAGGCAGGGACCGAGTGCCAATTGCCAACTGCAGGATTGAGAAAGCAAAATATGTTGAATGTGGTAAATGGAAAGATTTCTTATGTGATTTCATGCTTCATGAAAAATTTCACATACAAGGTTCAGGCACACACCCGAACCGGAAATGTGTAATGAAAACCCAAGAGGAGAAGTGCGTCCCATTGTCATTGCGCACCCACGCAATATTTCAGCCACAGAGCAGGCACATGCACGAGTTGGAAGCACACCCACCAACAATAAAGAAGCCAAATTAATTAAACACCAATTGACCAGAATTTTACATTTGCCCATCTGTCTTAATGGTTGGCGGGTAGGCCAATTGGAAAGGCGGCCTTTCCCATTTAAGCTGCAACCTCAATCCAAGGCGGGATGAAAGACCACGGCCGGGATTCTCCAAGCCCGCGACGGGTCAGAGAATCGCCGGGGAGGCGCGGGAATCCCGCCACGCCGCCAATTCTCCGGTCACTGAAGAATCGGCACCAATCGCGCCCATGCAGTCGCCGGTCAGGGGCCGCTCAATGGGCCAAATGCCCGCCGAGTTCCGCCAGCGTGGTTTACATATGGACCCACCCAGCGGGACCTTGGCGTTCTGGCTGCGGGGCCATCCTGGTGGGGGGTGGGGGGGTCAGTCTCGGGTGGGTGGGCTACCGATCGGCGATGCGCTCATTCCTGGTGGCCTTATGTTCATCCATGCCAGGCCCCTATAAGGCTCCGCCATGTTCCCGGGGCAGCGCGGAGACGGCAACCATGCGCATGCGCCGGCGTGGAGATGGCCGTGGCGCGCAGGTGCGTACCCGCACTGGACGTGGCGCCCATGCGCATACCCACGTCAGTCGTGTAGGGCCAGCTTTTGGCGCCAGAGCAACGCACAGCCTTTCGGCGCCGTTCTAGCCCCCGAAGAAGAGGAGGCCCGCTGACGCCAGCATTGCTCGCGCCGGTTTTGACGCTGGCGTCAACACTTGGTTGTGATATCAAAGAACAACAAAGAAAATTACAGCACAGGAACAGGCCCTTCAGCCCTCCCAGCCTGCGCCGATCCAGATCCTTTATCTAAACCTATTGCCTATTTTCCAAAGATCTACTTCTCTCTGTTCCCCACCCGTTCATATATCTGTCCAGATGCATCTTAAATGATGCTATCGTGCCCGCTTCTACCACCTCGGCTGGCAAAGCGTTCCAGGCACCCACCACCCTCTGCGTAAAAAACCTTCCACGCAGCTCCCTTAAACTTTCCCCCTCTCACCTTGAGGGCCGAAGGGCCTGTTTCTGTGTAATTGACACCCCCACTCTTGGAAAAAGCTTGTTGCTATCCACCCTGTCCATACCTCTCATAATTCTGTAGACCTCAATCAGGTCCCCCCTCAACCTCCGTCTTTCCAATGAAAACAATCCTAATCTACTCAACCTTTCTTCATAGCTCGCACCCTCCATACCTGGCAACATCCTGGTGAACCGCCTCTGCACCCTCTCTAAAGCATTCACATCCTTCTGGTAATGTGGCGACCAGAACTGCACGCAGTATTCCAAATGTAGCCTAACCAAAGTCCAATACAACTGTAACATGACCTGCCGACTCTTGTACTCAATACCCCATCCGATGAAGGCAAGCATGATGTATGCCTTCTTGACCACTCTATCGACCTGCGTTGCCACCTTCAGGGTACAATGGACCTGAACTCCCAGATCTCTCTGTACATCAATTTTCCCCAGGACTCTTCCATTGACCATATAGTCTGCTCTTGAGTTAGATCTTCCAAAATGCATCACCTTGCATTTGCCTGGATTGAACTCCATCTGTGCTCCATCACTCCATCACTATCGGTGAATCCCAGCCCAGAGCGCAAATGAAATGTGTCTGGGGAATGAGTCGGTGTCTGTCCAGACACTCATGACATAGCTTATCCATTGATATTTATTTTTCACAGGTCAGCAGCTCCTTGAGACAGCTCCACAGTGACTGTCCCCGAGGGAACACATTGCAAACACCAGTCCACGTGCTCTCTTTTCTCAGTGCCCACTCTCTCCTGCCTTCCCTGGCAGCGCTCAGCCGTTCGATGTGCTTCATACCGGCTGGCTGTTAATTGCCACACACACACACATACACTCACCCTCGTCACTAACACACACACATGCTCACTCTAGTAAAACTGCACTGACCTTTACTTTCACCTGTCAAAGAACTTTTGTGACACCACCTTTCTTCATTAAGTTGTCTTTGTTTACTTCTATTGTTCCACACTCTCCAGTTGACAACCTAGACTCAGAAGGTGTTGCCTATACCTGAGACTATGTTCAGAAATAGATTCAGAAAATTTGTCATGGCCACCACCGAACTCTGCAGTACCAATGTGCCAATGACCCTCTCTCATATCTGACTTACACTCAACGCCCGGTGTCATTCAATATGTAGAACAGTCAAAAGCAGAATAGTCAACAGTATTCTTGTCCAAATAGCTGGGATTATTCATTTGATTGAAGAATGCATTTACAGTTTTGTTACAAAGGAAATCTTGTCCCATATTTTTTATGGAGAACAATTTGTTCAGTTTTAACACATCAACAAATAAAAGGCAGAAAATATGTCCAAGAACAGCTAATATTAGCAGCTGCTACAATATTGTGATAACAAAATCAGACTTCTTAGTCACTCCAATGTTTCCAGTTGCTTATAAAAACTCAACTGTTTGTTTTGAGTACAGATATCTGTCATATAAAAATGGATGTTGTTTGTCTAAAGTCACACAGTTGTTAAAATAACTTGATTTAAATGTGTTTGCAGTCTTCTGCTTTTAAAAGTTCTAATGTACCGTTGATAACAAGGCGTTAAAACTAATTAATACCTAATTATATACAGCATATCTGCAGAATATAATTTACAAGTTTTAACAGTGCACCATATGAAGGAAAACAACTTTGCACTATCCACTATTGAGAATCTCCTCTACGCTTGAGGTTGGTTTGAAACAGTGGATGAAAATAATCTACCTTTAACTGGCTATTGACCAGCTGCTTGCAAGTAGCTCAGGTTAAGTACAACTAGAAAGCATTTTCTTTTTACCTCGGCCAACTGCGTGGACAACTGATGGACCAAATCCTCGAATCTGGAATCCAAGTCCATCTGCCATGTCTGGAATCTTTACTGTCCTAATTAAAGAAAAGTTCACCAGTTATTTAATGCAGTTTTATGGTGAACTAGAGGTATAAATGTCTAAAAGCAAATAAACTATTTAAAATTTGTTTTTAGAAATGGGAGGAGAAGGGGATTAAGACACTAAAAGATTTGTTTCTTTGGGGTCGGTTTGCAGGACTGAAGGAGCTGGAAGCGAAGTATAGGCTGGAGATGGGAGAAATGTTTAGATACATGCAGGTTCGAGATTTTGCCAGAAAGGAGATACAGAGTTTCCCGGAGGAGCCAGCCTCCACACTGCTGGAGGAGGTGCTGATGACAGGGGGACTGGAGACGGGGGTAGTGTCAGCGGTTTACGGAGCTATTTTGGAAGAGGAGAAGGCACCACTGGCAGGGATCAAAGCAAAGGGGAGGAAGAGTTGGGAGAGGATATGGAGGAGAGGTTCTGGTGTGAGGTGCTCCGGAGAGTGAATGCCTCCACCTCGTGCGCGATGTTGGGCTGATACAGCAGAAGGTGGAATACAGAGTACACCTCACGAGGGCGAGGATGAGCCGATTCTTTGAAGGAGTAGAAGATGTGTGTGAACATTGCGCGGGGCGGGGGTGGGGGGGGGGGGGGGGGGGGGGGGGGGGGGGCTAATCACGTTCATAAGTTTTTGTCCTGTCCAAAGCTAGAGGATTACTGGAAGGAGGTTTTTAAGGGTAATTTCTAAAGTGGTACACGTGAAACTGGACCCGGTCCCCGGGGGGGGGGGGGGGGGGGGGGGGCATATTTGGGGTGTCGGACCAGCCAGGGTTGGAAACGGGTGCAAAGGCAGATGTTGTAGCCTTCACCTCTTTGATCGCCCGAAGGCGGATCTTGATGGGATGGAGAGCAACCTCTCCACCCTGAAAATGAAATGAAATGAAAATCGCTTATTGTCAAAGTAGGCTTCAAATTAAGTTACTGTGAAAAGCCCCTAGTCGCCACATTCCGGCACCTGTTCGGGGAGGCTGGTACGGGAATTGAACCGTGCTGCTGGCCTGCCTTGGTCTGCTTTAAAAGTGAGCTTTTTAGCCCTTGACTCTTGAGAAGGTTACATTTTAACTGAGGGGAAGGATGGAAGGGTTCTACAGTTCATGGGCATTATTCATCACGCACTTTCAAGAACTGGATAACATCGAACATTAGTTGGGCGGGGGGTTGGGTGGGGGGGTTGGGGGTTGGGGGAAGGGGGGCGGTGTGTGTTGATGGTGACTATGGGTGATTCCTTATTCCTTTTTGTCATTTGTTTATGTGAACATGTTTGGGGTTTGGTGGGAGGATGGGATCGTTGTTATTGATATGGGGATTGACATATTTGTTACTGATTATTGTTTGTTGTTGGTGGGTGTAAATTTGGAAGAAAATGTGAAAAAGGAGAATAAAAAATATTTTTTTTTAAATGAGTTCATAGAAATTCACATTAGGTCACAGATTAATGGAAAATATTTACAGAGCAACAACAATTAATTTGGGTAATTTCTGTAAAGGGGCTGACACTACACTGAAATCCAATCATGGGCTGGATTCTCCCAAAATGGGGCTATGTCCCCACGCCGGCGTAAAAACACTGGTGTTTCACTCCCCAGTTTCCAATAAAAAAGAACAGTTGATTCACATACCTGCAGAGGGCTAGCAGGGCCCCAGAGTGATTCATGCAGCTTCAGCGGCGGATATGGGCCCCTGCACTTCCAGTTTGGAGTCTGCGCCTGCGCACGGCGGCGGCCCCCAGCAGCCCAGCCAAGTGCCATGGCAGACTCGGACCGCGGAGGCAGCTGCGGAATGTAGACCGCCCCAATCGGCCGCACGCCGGAAGTTCCGTCTGACCCGATCTCTCCCCCCGCCACCCATAAGGCCCCCCCCCCCGGGTGCCCAATCCCCCCGCCCCTACCAGGGCGGCCGCGGACCGAGTCCGCAGCCGCCACACAAGAGTCCCGACCGGCCATAGCATGTTAGTTACATGCCGTCGGGAACTCGGCCATTTGACAGTGGAGGATCGCAATGGCCCCCCCCAGCCTCGCGGAGTACTACACGCACACTCTGGGGGCCCGGAGAATCGCCGGACCGCCGCCGGGCCCGATTTTGCCGCCAAATTGGATTCTCTGCCCCACGCCAAACGCAATTTCGCCGCAGGGCTGCGGAGAACCCAGCCCCGTATTTTGCTTAATATTATGATGTTACTTGTCCCTCTCTCTTTATGTCCCATGGCTCAATGCAGAATGAAGCAAGCAATCTATTTGAGGCAAAAAGAAATGCTGGAAATAAACAGATCAATCAGCACCTCTGCATACCAGGTTGCATTATGAGTGTGACATAGAACATAGAACAGTACAGCACAGAACAGGCCCTTCGGCCCTCGATGTTGTGCCGAACAATGATCACCCCACTTAAACCCACGTAACCCGTATACCCGTAACCCAACAATCCCCCCATTAACCTTACACTACGGGCAATTTAGCATGGCCAATCCACCTAACCCGCACATCTTTGGACTGTGGGAGGAAACCGGAGCACCCGGAGGAAACCCACGCGCACACGGGGAGGACGTGCAGACTCCACACAGACAGTGACCCAGCCGGGAATCGAACCTGGGAACCTGGAGCTGTGAAGCATTGATGCTAACCACCATGCTACCGTGAGGATTTCAGAAGAACTGAAAATTAAGAGACAAATACGTATATATCGAAAGGATGATCCTTGGAATGATGTAACAGATCATATCAGTTACGTAAGAGACTAATGAAACAGAAAGAAAGTTTTGAAGTTAGAAAGCGTTTTTCACAACCTCAAAAAATTCCAAATGCATGCGATACCCAATGAAGTAATTTTAAAGCATACTATCAGGAAAATATTGCTGTCATGAAAGTATCAGGGAAATACAATTCTGCTGATACTATTCTGGTTACACATTTTACAATGAAAGAAAATTAAGGCAGGGACAGAGAAGTCTGAGTGAATGGAACTGCATTTGACATATGAGTTTAGCAACACTGTCAACACATTTTACCTAATGGGGACAGAACATGAATGCTTTGAATAAGTTAAAGTTTCAAAGTAAGAGATACGAGGTGTGAAAGAGTGGCATGAAGAAAGGTTCATAAAGTAAGTCCACATAGAACATGCAGTGCAGAAGGAGGCCATTCGGCCCATCGAGTCTGCACCGACCCATTTAAACCCTCACTTCCACCCTATCCCCGTAACCCAATAGCCCCTCCTACCTTTTTTGGTTACTAATTGGGCAATTTATCATGGCCAATCCACCTAACCTGCACGTCTTTGGACTGTGGGAGGAAACCGGAGCACCTGAAGGAAACCCACGCAGACACGGGGAGAACGTGCAGACTCCGCACAGTGACCCAGCAGGGAATCGAACCGGGGATACTGGCGCTGTGAAGCCACAGTGCAAGCCACTTGTGCTACCGTGCTGCCCGAAAATCAATAAATCATAGAATTTAGAGTGCAGGAGGCCATTCGGCCCACCGGGTCTGCACCAGCCTTTGGAAAGAGCACCCTACCGAAGCCCACACCTCCACCCTATCGTCAAAACCCAGTAACCTCACCCCACCTTTTTGGACAGTAAGGGCAATTTAGCATGGCCAATCCAGCTATCCGGCACATCTTTGGACCGTTGGAGGAAACCGGAGCACCCGCAGAAGCCCACGCAGACACGGGGAAAACGTGCAGACTCCACACAGACAGTGACCCAAGCCGTGAATCGAATATGGGACCCTGGAGCTCTGAAGCAACTGTGCTAACCACTGTGCTACCGTGCTGCACCAAATAAAGGTAATTAAGTCTGAGTTCCAATGAGGTTTAGGTCAGATAAGGGAAGATCAAAGGGAGAATTGTATTTCAGGAGATATTGAAATATGTGCAAAGGTTGTTTTTAGACATCAACCAACAGTAGGAAAAGATGTTTACCTCCCACCGACAAGTGTCTGTGAAGAAAGCCGTTCTTGTAAAGGAAGCTGCTGGTTTTACCTCCAAAGCAACACACAAAGAAATGTAACAGCCTTGTGTGGTAACCGTTACTGGATTTTTAAATAGATTTTAAAATCTATAAGATGTTGTGCAACAATTTGGGAAAGGTTAGCTCTGAAGGTAGTTAAGTTTGTTTGGAAGTGTTTAAATTAGTGATACTGTGTATAGTCATTGGCTTAGTTAAATGTATTTTTAATTTGCTTTATTGTTCTTCTTTTTATTTCTTAATAAATGTTAATTTTATTTAAAATCATCACAAAAACTCTGGGACATAATTCTCTGGATTTCAAACCTCTCATACTATGTCAAATTTCAAAAATACAGTTGAGGACAGTTATTTCAAGTTTCCCTTCTGCGATTTGAACAACTCGGCCTTTACCATCAGCCATGTCCTTAACTCTATTCTCATTTATAATATAGGAAAGGTTCACACAGCAAGCTCCCACAAATACAATATGATAATGGACAGCTAATCCACTTCTTTTTAGTGACGTTTATTGAGGAATAAATATGAGCCAGGATACCAGGAATAAAACTAATTCACTTCTTCAAAATAATACAGCAAGATCTTCATGTTGTAATTGAAAAATGGCACATCTAACAGTGCAGCACTCGCTTAACATTGCACTGGAAATCAATCTAAATTTTTGTGTCATGTCACAGGAGTGAGAATGGCACTTGAATGAGCCAAGGAAAGTGGAAGAGGCAGGAGAGATAGAAAGAATAGAAAACTTGGAGATCAGGTATAACATTAAAACAGATTTAAAAATAAGAATACAACTAAAGTCTTAAATTACTGAGGTCAACTCAGGCCAAAGGGTGACATGGTGCCATGGTGAAAGATTAGTAATAATTCTCATAGCTCGTATTGAGCTTTGTTGCAACAGTATAAAAGGCAAATTAGAGAGAGGTGAGAGTGGGAATGGGAATGAGAATTGAATTAGTGAGCCACTGGCAGTTTGAGGTGGACATGCTTGTGGACAGAGGGAGATATTTGGCAAAGTGGTTGCCTAGTCCCATTTGCTTTTCCCAGTGTAGAGGGGGCACATTCTGCACAGTGAATACTGTCAACTAGTTTGGAATAGAGACACATGAATGGCTGCCTCGCACAAAACAATAATTTAAGGTCTTGAACAATGATGTGGGAACAAATGAGTGGGCAAATCTTTATTGTGTGCAGTCACTTTAAAGAACCAATGCTGGGCAACTTGAAGTGGATTTAAAGAACGATACAGAATGCCCCAGAAGGCACACCAGTTAAATAGCGGCAGGATGGCCCGCTCCCATCAGATGGAGATCCTGCGAGACAATGGACATGTGGTTAGCGACAGAGAAGGATTAAGTTGTCTGACATGAACAATCAGATGAGACAGGCCACCTGGGTGAAGGGGCAGTGGATCCTCACCTCTGTGGTCCAGGCCAGCCTCTCTGTCGGTTATTGCTCTCTCCTCAAACAACTCCGCGATCACCAGGGACCGTTCCTGATTGGGGCTGCGGACTCGGATCTCTGGTACTCCACCCACCTTTACCACTTATTAAGGGCTATCTTCTCCTACGGGGACAAAGATGGATGGATCAGGAATGTCCATAGCAGATGGCGTGTGTGAGCACCGCTTCTGGACATGGAGGGGTTGTGCTGGTGGGTGCCAGGGAGTTATGACAAACAAGCATGAAGATTGAATGCAGGCGGGTATGGGGGCAGGTCAGGTGCAAGTTGCCAGCCAGTGATTTGGGGGGGGGGGGGCGGACATTTGAGGGGTGGCAGGCGTACCTGATGCCGGGGGAGGGGTGGTAACTTAACAACAGCTCGTTGGCGGTTGTTTGTGTTCTTCCCACATTGGACGGCAATCCTCCTTGCCATTCTGCCCTCACTGACAGCTGTTGCTATTGCCCTATTGCCCCCCAGGTGGCATTGGCCCCTGCTGCTTGGCCTCTGACCCCCTCAATGGAACAGGATGCCTCGTCTCTCATTCACAGCATAGAGAAGCCTGGTCAGGCCAGCATCCCCAAAGCAAGGAGCAGGTCTGCGCTCTGCCATGCTTTTGTGTTAACTGGAGTGAGTGGTGAGGGAGCGTTTAAAAGCAGTTCCCCCTCGTTACCAATGAGACACTGAGACGCGAGTCTGATGTATCAGAGGGCAAGGCAGCCAATCATGGCGAGAAGCTCATGGGGGTTCATTTTCAACATTAAGTGCTGTTAAATATGGGCCGCGATATCACCAACGCGGCCGTCAAGCAACACCCCACTAATCGCGCCCGAAATGATGTTGAAAAATATTTTGTTAAATCTTGCCCACGGTCTGGAAGTACAGACATCGGATGAATATTTTATATTACTGAAAAGAAACATGTTGCCAAAGCTTTTGGTCTTGCACTTATCAGGACATGACAAATTTCAAATGATCACCACAAATTTATACTATAGGAAAAAAGGATGCTTATTGTTTTTCAAGTCATCACTCGATTTGTAGATACACCTGACACGGTTCCTGACATTCGCTCCATCACTCCACACTGAGTGTTGATTCTCGGGCTTAATGTTCTTGGTAGAGTGAGGAATATGCTAAGTCATGAGGTTACATTTATAATTGAATAGACTTCTGCAGCTTCTGAGACAACAGCCCCCCATGGATAGGCACTTTTGAACTGCCAGATCTGTTTGACATCCATCGTATTCAACACAATGATAGTGCCACACAAAACAATGGGTGGTGTATTCAATGTGAAGATGGGATCTCATCTCGAAAAGGGGCAGAAATTTTCCATTTCTCCAGAGTGCTGGCTAAGGCTGGAAGCCACTGTGCAGTGCGTCATCTGCACAGCCGTCTTTACTTGCCAAATTGCACAGCACTCTGCAAAACAAAAATGTAAGCATGGCCCACGCCATCACACTGGTGACACAGGGTGGGAACATTGGAAATCCAGAGAGTGGGACACCCTTTAAAAGGTGCCTCAATCTCTGATTAAACTAAATACACACACATGCACAAACACACAGATCGCCCCACACGCATATGGACGTGCTCCGCTCCCTCCCACGGAGATCATCCCTCATGGATAGGCCGAACCTCTCAATGGAGCTCTGCAGTGGATGAGGCCCCCTCACACTACTCCTTGATACTCAGGGAGTGCCAGTGTGAAGTGCCAAGGTATTGCACAGCCATGACCCTCTCCCCCGGGGGCTATACCTACCTGTGCATCCCTGGCGCATTCCTTCGACCTGGTTCCCATTTTTAAAAAACAGTTCTAAACCTTGCTGAAGTGGGGGGAACAATGTTGCAAGAAGCCCGCTAATTATATTTAAGTGTATTGAAATAAGGTTCCCGATCTTCCTGGGGGGGGGAAGTTTGTTGTGTCACTGGCGGGGGTTGGGGAGAATCAGAAAACAAGATCTCACCAGCAAGTGAAGAGCATGGTATCAAGGAGCCCCAAGCAAAACGGGAGTGAGTGGGAATCGATGGAGAAACTCTCCACTGGTTAGAGCCATACCTAGCCCAGAGGAAGATGGTTGTGGTTGTTGGAGGACAGTCATCTTAGTCCTGGGACATCACTGCAGGAGTACCTCAGGGCAGTGTCCTTGGCCCAACAATTTTCAGCTGTTTCAATATATATTAAGAGTGGAGGATTCAGCAATGGCCATTGAATGTCAAGGGGTGATGTTTAAATCCTCGCTTGTTGGAGATGGCCGTTGCCTGGCACTTGTGTGGCGTGAATGTAACTTGCCACTTGTCAGTCCAAGCCTGGATAGTGTCCATGTCTTGCTACATTCTGACATGGACTGCTTCAGTATCTGAGGAGTTGCAAATGATGCAATCCCCATTTCTGATCTTATGATGGAAGGAAGGTCATTGATGAAGTAGCTGAATATGATTGAGCCCAGGACACTTCCTTAAGGAACTCCTGTAATGATGTCGTGAACTGAGATAATTGGTGAGTAAATGCAAGTTTTTTGTTTTTGCATTATGTACTTCATCAAACGATGCTATATGTAAAACTCTCATATTAAATGCAAACAAAGAACATAATTATTCCAGATTTCGGCCAGTATTGATTTTATTTTTATAAATACCATTAGGGAAAGTGCTACGTCGTTGCAAAACAAATGTTAAAATATTGCATTTGTTGGTTAAAGGAAAAACAGGAGGATTAGATAACAAGTTATATTTATGCCAGGTGTGCCAGCACTTCAATGGCCATGTGCTGTCCATATGGTATGATGAGACTGAAAATGGCACACATGTAAAAATGATAGAATCTGAAATAAATTACATTCCCTAAATATCATGCTCATTTTCTGGCCCTGCCCGTCTCTGGGATTTTCCGTCTTGCCAAAAGTCAAGGGACTTTTGGCTAGCCCACTGCATAGCCCACGGCGATGCTTACCACAGCAGGGCCAGAAAGTCCCGGCCCAAGTGTGGCATTATTCATTAGAAAAAAACTCCTTTCTTGTGTTCAATTTCAAACGGAATTACTGCTGCTAAGCAAAATTGTTTATTTTTATCAGGAGTAAAATATCACATTCTTTTCCCTAGGTCAAGACTTCTCTTGTACTAACAAAGTGAATAGGACAGCTAATTGAATCCCAGACATCAGCCAATGTCAGTCTAAGTTGGTTTGGAGGAAGTAGCACTGCAATCAAATTACCTCAATTTATCTTCTGCTTCTAGTGTTCTTCCCTAGCCACAGAGTTCAGATCACAAACATTATGAGTACAAGCTTACATATCACTAGTCTATAGTGTCACTTTAGTGCTTGAAAAAAATGCATACATTTTAATCTGATCACAGCATGGTAGTCAACTCTTCCATTACCCTAAGATGGGTCGTATTTGGTCATGGCAGTAACAATACACCTGATTTTTCTTTCCTCCTCTGACCTCAACAGAATTTTCACAAATATGAATACCCAATTTGGAATCCGTGTCAAGCTGGATGCTGCCTCAGGAGACTGAGCTATTTTGGCCACCATGTTGTGAAACTGCAAGTAGTCAGCCTCCAGCCCTGCTACACCCTAATGAGAGAAAATCAATCCAGAGATCCTCAGGGATCACTGAAAAGCCAGCAAGCATTGCCCAGTTTCTTTGTTCAATTCTTGGCACGGGCATCTTGCAGACAAGTTCTCAGAGAATGACAGCAGCATTATGCTATGACATCTGTACCATTTATATCAAATGAAATACTTTTGTCAGTTTCTGATGGGAAGATCCCATGAAATGCCTGTCAAGCACACAGGAGGCAGAGTCCCGGAATTAGGTCTTCATTACTAGTGTCGCTGGTATATTAGTAATTGGTGCACATGGAGTTCAGAACAAGATGATTAGCCCTAATATCTCTTTACATATTCTCTGCATTTCACTATTTCATAATTTCAACCGAACAGCAGGAGCTGCTGTAGTCTGACACAAATCTGAGAAACAGCACAATGTTCTTGGTTCACAACTGGAGATAAGCCAGTGCATACAGAGTTTTAAAAATATACTTCTGTGTTGTTGAATTGGATAGAGGGTATTTTTCTAACAAAGGCTTAATGCTAAGTAGCGTGGGGCTCGATCCTGCTGCAGTTCTTTAATAAATAAAAACAAAAAAGGGACTATCTGTGGCAATTGTTCAATTATTAAACTGAAACACTTAAATGACACATAACTTACTCTCGTGGCTTTGTGCTCAGCAGTACCCGAAGAGGCCTCTTGCTACTGAAGCATTGCTGCAGGAAGTGTTCAACTTCCTGAAAGGGTCGTAGGAAAACCACAATTCCATTGATCGCAAAAATCTTCTTTCCAACCTCTAGACCTGCCATCTGGAGTGAAATCACAGAAAATGTAATGCACACAAGATTTAGACAAAAAATAATAGCTGTTACATAAATGACACAATAAGATAAGTCATATAAGATTTCCATAGTTCACTTAAAGCCTGTTTACAGACATTGCTACGGTTGTAGGCATTCATTTCGTCAAACATGATGTTAAAATGATAAACCTTACATGAAAAATCTACAATTCCATTATATCTGAATTGAGTATAAAGTTTTCTAAAAATTGATTTCCAGGAACATTTCTATTTTCTTAAGGTTTTTGTTTCCATTTCTGAGCACTTCGCTCTTGGATTATTTTAAATATTAAATAGGCATTCATTGTTTTCTTGCGTTTGCCTGCTTCAAACATTATGCCCAGCTGATGACAGCTGGATGATCTATTCCAGACTTCTGACCATCTATAACCGGTGCCTGAGGAGTTGGAGAACAACCCATTATGGTTCAATTCCAAATTTTCCTGAACTCTAAGTGGGAAACTCTGTGCTCCCCTCGGCACATGTTCAAGAGGCTGACATATGAATTGACAGTGCAAACAATCCCAGACTAAACTCCATTGAAGTTGCATAAACTCACTTGGTGGAAGTAGGCTGCACATTTTCATACAAACATATAATTAGGAATAGACTTTTTGGATTGAGCTTGCTTCGCCATTTTATAAGATCATGGCGGATCTTATCATGGCTGCAGCTCCACTTTTCTGTCTATCCCCTATCCCCCTTGACTCCCTTCTCAATCAAAAATCTGTTTCACTCAGTTTTAAAAATATTCAATTACTGTGCCTCCTCTGCTCTCTGGGAAGAGAATTCCACAGATTAATGACCCTCAGAGAAAAAAAAATCACCTTGTGAAATGAAAATCGCTTATCGTCACAAGCAGGCTTCAAATGAAGTTACTGTGAAAAGCCCCTAGTCGCCACATTCCGGCGCCTGTCTCTGTCCTAAATGGAAAACTGTTTATTTTTAAACTGTGTCCCCTGCTTCTGGTCTCTCTCATGAGGGGAAATATCCTCTCAGCATCCACCCTGTCAAATCCCCACAGGATTTTATATGTTTCAATAAGGTCACCTCTCACCCTTCTTTTTTTTAAAATTTAGAGTGCCCAATTATTTTTTTTTCCAATTAAGGGTCAATTTAGCGTGCCAATCCACCTAAATCTAATCTTTGGGCTGTGGGGGTGAGGCACAGCAGACACGGGGAGAATGTGCAAACTCCACACAGTGACCCGGGGCCAGGATCAAACCCGGTTCCTCAGCGCCGTAAGCAGCAGTGCTAACCACTGAGCCACCGAACCGTCCAACCTCTCACTTCTAAACTCCAATGGGTATAGGTCCAATTTGTTCAAACTTCCTTCATAAGATAAGCCGTTCACCTTAGGAAGCAGCCAAGTGAGCCTCCTTTGAACTGCTTCTAATGCTATTATATCATTTCTCAAGTAATGAGACCAAAACTGTGCACCGTACTCTAGATGTGATCTGATCAGTGCCCTGTACAGTTGTAATAAAACTTCCCTACTTTTATATTCCATTACTCTTGCAATAAACAACAACATTCCAGTTGCCTTCTTTAAGAGTCCTTCCTGCTTATTTCCTCTGTTTCCATGTCTTTAATTTTATTATTTTGGTCAGAGACCCATAACTGGAATGTGCTTTTAAACAGAAGGCAGAAAGTTGAAACAGCCTGTTTGCCTGGACACTATGTTTCCAGATTTTGTATTTTGGATAGGCGAAGCCAGACCTCTTGGCACCGAGTGGATCTTAGGGAGTCAGTTCAATTGGTTAACTGGCAACAATGGGTTGGCCAGGACAATGTCCTACATGGTTCTCTTTCTCTATATATCTATATATTGGGCGGGATTCTCCCCTACCCGGCAGGGCGGGGGGTCCCGGCAGGATGGAGTGGCGTGAACCACTCTGGCGTTGGGCCGCCCCAAACCTTGAGGGGCTAGGCCCGCGCCGGAGTGGTTGGTGCCCCGCTGGCCGGCGGGAACGGCCTTTGGCGCCATGCCAGCTGGGGCCAAAGGGACTTCGCCGGCCGGCGGAAGTCCGCGCATGCGCCGGAGCGTCAGCGGCTGCTGACGTCATCCCCGCGCATACGCAGGGGAGGGGGTTACTTCCGCGTCCACCATCGTGAAGACTATGGCAAACGCGGAAGGAAAAGAGTGCCCTCACGGCACAGGCCCGCCCGCCGATCGTTGGGCCCCAATAACGGGCCAGGTCACCGTGGAGGCACCCCCCCGGGCCAGATCGCCCTGCGTCCCCCGTCTCCCCCCCCCCCCCCCCCCCCAGGACCCCGGAGCCCGCCCGCGCCGCCTGGTCCCGCCGGTAAGGTAGGTGGTTTGATTCACGCCGGCGGGACCAGTATGACAGCGGCGGGACTTCGGCCCATCACGGGCTGGAGAATCGCCGGGGGTGGCCCGCCGACAGGCGCGGCGCGATTCCCGCCCCTGACAAATCTCTGGTGCCGACTTCGAGAGACAGCGGGGACGGGATTCATGCCAGCCCCCGGCGGTTCTCCGACCCGGCGGGGGGTCGGAGAATCCCGCCCATTGTTCTGAAAGCAGAGTGCCTGGTACATGGCTGATGTGAACCCGAAATGATACTGAGTCTGATCAGAAAGAAGACAACGCTGCCAGAGAAAACCAGCTGAAGCCGAGAAGGAAGATGTACCAAACGAAAGTCTGAACTTCAGAAAGATATTCACAGGACATCATCCCAGTGCAACTGAGATCCTTGTCCTTTTATTTTTCCATCACTCATTCCCCTCATGTGTGTGTGCCTAGAGAATGGGACAGGTTCGTGAGCGGAGACTGGGAAAGAGGTAGTAGATAGTCAGTTACATTTTCTGCCTGTTTATTTCTAATACTGTACATAATAAAAGGTTACTTGTGTTTCAAAGTTACAAATCCGGTGACTAGTTTATTGGGATCAACCAAGGACCGCGGGTATTTTAAATAAAATCTAATTTTGCCTGTGTTGCGACTCCGGCTCAAGTGGGGCTAGAATTGATCACGCACTAGCCCAGGGTGCCGCGATACTTCCTAATCACTTGCTCTACCTTCATATTAACTTTTTATGATTCATGCACCAAGACACCAAATCCCTCTGTACCGCAGAGTTTTGCTATCTCTCTCCATTTTAATTGCATTCTGGTGTTCCATTCTTCACACAAAAGAAGACAAGGTGTGGTTGACGGCGCGGGGGGGGGGGGGGGGGGGGGGGGGGGGGGGGTTGACGGCATGGGGGGGGGAGACACCCTTCGGAACGACAAGGCCATGGCTGCGGGCACACGGATGGCCACCCAACCCTTTCGCTGTCGCGGCTCAGGTGTCCCGGCCGGCCTGACGTGTGCCAGACCCCACCCACCCAGCTAGCAGCACACACCAGTGGGTAGATCCAGGGCAGCACTCACGGCAGCCCCGAGTGAGGGTAGTGCCACCAGACGGTGGCCGTCAAGGTGACGGTCGCCCTCAACTTCTTCGTGACGGGGTCGTTCCGGTCACCGAGTGGGGGACCTGTCTGGCATCTCGCAGCTGTTGGTGCACAGGTGTATCTGAGCTGTCACTGACACCCTGTACAACATCGCGGGCCGATACATACAGTTCCCTATGGACCGCCCCCACCAGGATGCCCGCGCAGAGGTGTTCGCCGATGTTGCTCGGTTACCCATGGTCCAGGGGGCGATCGATGGAATGCACATCGCCCTGCGGCCCACATTGGATGAAAGGGCCATGTGCATAAACAGGAAGGGTACGTACTCAATGAACGTGCAGGTGGTCTGTGACTACAGGATGACGATCAAGCACGTCTGCGCCAGGTACCCTGGCAGTGCGCATGACTCTTTTATATTGGCCCAATCGTTCATCCCTGGCATGTTCAAGAGACAAACCCTCCCCCTGGTTGCGGGGCTGGTTGCTGGGTGACAGGGTTATGGAACATAGAACAGTACAGCACAGAATAGGCCCTTAGGCCCTCGATGTTGTGCCGAGCAATGATCACCCTACTCAAACCCACGTATCCACCCTATACCCGTAACCCAATAACCCCCCCCTTAACCTTACTTTTTAGGACACTACGGGCAATTTAGCGTGGCCAATCCACCTAACCCGCACATCTTTGGACTGTGGGAGGAAACCGGAGCACCCGGAGGAAACCCACGCACACACGGGGAGGACGTGCAGACTCCACACAGACAGTGACCCAGCCGGGAATCGAGCCTGGGACCCTGGAGCTGTGAAGCATTTATGCTAACCACCATGCTACCGTGCTGCCCTCCATTGCAGTCGTGGCTGATGACGCCTATACGGAGGCCACAGACCGTTGCGGAGCACCACTACACTGATGCCCATAGTGCGACCAGGGGTGTGGTCGCGTGGTGCTTTGGGCTGCTCAAGATGCACTTCAGGTGCCTGGACCCCTCTGGAGGGGCCCTCCAGTACCCATCGGAGAGGGTCAACCGCACCGTTGTGGTCTGCTGATTCCTGCACAACATAGCCCAGCAGAGGGTCAATGTGCTGGAGGAGGAGGAGGGGCCGCACGTCACATTCACCGGAGCTCAACATTCCAAGGCAGCACCCCGCACCCAAACTGGCACCCAGTCCCCGCCCCACCCCCGCACACATCGGATGGAGCACAGAGGCAGCTTACATAGCTGTGAAAGGTGTGTAATAACGGACGTCCTGTATATGTGCCCGATCCCGTTTAACTATTCTGTGCCTTGCACTCGTGCTAACTTACTCAGCGTCTACCTTTCTGGCCTTACGGGCCCTATTACTACGTCTCGGTGTTCCCCCAGACAGTACAGGAGAACTGGAGGCGGATTCCTGTGACTCCTGCCCTGTGACTAGTGTCCCCTTCAGTAGCCATTTCCGGGGCGGCCCAGCCTGGATGGGCCAGGCTGCACCTCGTGCGATTGGGATGGCGTGGTGCCACCCTGTTCTGCCCGCTGCCCACCAGATGCACCAGGGACGGTAGTGGGGCGGTGGAGTCCAAGGTGGCATGGAGTTCCGGGACCTCCCCTGCAGGGGGACCCGGAATAGGCCGCATCATCTCCCTCCTCCCTCAGGGTGCCCGGTGGCCCCCGGGCCTCTCCATGGGATGGGGGTGCGAGCGGATCCAGCACCCGGGGCACGCCGTCACCTGGCGCTTCCAGTCCTGGAGCCCCGTGCTGGTATCGACCAGGGTCTGAACGTTTGCAGCCATGGAGCTCAGTGAGTTGGCCATCCCTGTCTGGCCCTGTACAACGCCAGCCATCACCCGGGCAATGGCGCCAATGCTTTCAGCGATGGCCTCCTGAGACCGCGCCAGGTTGTTGAGCGCCTCTGCGATGTTCAGCTGGCTCTGGCTCATGGCTGCCTATGAGAGGGCAGCCCTGTCCTGGGCCACGGAGGCCGTGTGCACAGATAGCCCCAGGCATTGCAAACTCAGACCCATGCCTGACACCGTCGCCACCATTGTCTCCACCGTGGACGCCACCCATGCGGTGTTGGCCTGTGTGGCACTCATGACCGGCACCATTTCCTGCTCCTGGACGTGGATGCACTCCTCCACCTGCGTCTGCAGGTGCTGGAAACCGGCCGTCACCCCCTTTGATCGTCCCTGGGTCCCTGACTGCAACGGGTCCATGGGTGGATGAGGGAATTCTAGGAACGTATGGTCTGCCCTCTGACCGTCTGGGCCCTCGGCTGCTCCTACCTCCACCTGCTTTACGGAGCAGCTGTGTGGTGCCCACCAGTTAGTGTCCCAGAAGCCTCATCACTAGAATGGTCAACCGAGGTGAGTCTCTGCGATGGCGGAGGATGTAGGAGACAGCTGTGACACAACCTCAGTGTCTTCATTGGACCTGTAGTCGGGGGTCCCCTTGGTGCGGTGTCCTGTCTGTCTGTCCCCTCCATGTTGGTGTCGTGTTCTGTTCTTTCATGTCTGTCTGTTCCCTGTGCGCTGCTGTCGTGGATGTTGGTCTTGTCGCTGGACTGGGCCGGAGGGCTGTTGCTTGAGCTGCCCTCCCTGTCGCTGCTGGATTCCAAGTGGGCTACCCGCCCAGGCGCTTGCCGGGGGCGGTGTCTGCCAGTGGGCCCGGTTGATCTGCGTCGGCAGCTTGCCGCGGGCGGTGTCTGCCAGGTGGGTCGGGTCGATCGCCGCGTGGCCCTGCAAGACACAATCGACCATCATGGTTAGGCAGGTGGATGAGGGTGTGGGTCGTGGTAAGGAGTGAGGGGACAGGAATGAGGGGAAAGGGCTGAGGGGAGAGTGTTGAGGGGACAGGAATGAGGGGAAAGGGCTGAGGGGAGAGTGTTGAGGGGAGAGGGCTGAGGGGAGAGTGTTGAGGGGAGAGGGCTGAGGGGAGAGTGTTGAGGGGAAAGGGCTGAGGGGAAAAGGCTGAGGGGAAAAGGCTGAGGCGAGAGTGTTGAGGGGAGAGGGCTGAGGGGAGAGTGTTGAGGTGGGAGGCTGAGGGGAGAGTGTTGAGGGGAAAGGGCTGAGGGGGGAGTGTTGAGGGGAGAGGGCTGAGGGGAGAGTGTTGAGGGGAAAGGGCTGAGGGGAGAGTGTTGAGGGGAGAGTGTTGAGGGGAGAGTGTTGAGGGGAGAGGGCTGAGGGGGAGAGGGCTGAGGGGAAAGGGCTGAGGGGAAAAGGCTGAGGGGAAAAGGCTGAGGGGAGAGGGCTGAGGGGAGAGGGCTGAGGGAGAGTGTTGAGGGGAGAGGGCTG